>NW_027116819.1:2400000-3600000 GCF_024137725.1 Prorops nasuta
AGAGAAAGGTCGCCCTCAGTCCGTACGACGACAAGCGTTTCGTTACACCCGGCACCGCGGCGATTCTACCCTGGGGTCATTATAGTCTAAAAGAATAATTTATTCGCTTTATTATTGTTTTTATTTTAAGAATACATATATTTTTTTTAATGATACATCTTAATAAAAGTTCTTATAAAACATTGTTCTTATTTATCCAGGAATTGTGCGTCCTGTCGAATCCCAACCACTTAACGAACACTTTATCGCCCTTTCTGCGCAATACTCTCTCCACCAGATACACATCGGGATTGCTAGTTTTCGAAAGCTCGTATTCGTAAAATCCACCCAACACTTCCGTACCCTTGGAATCCTTGAGAAGATACGTAAAGGGATTGGTCCTCTGCACTTTCGCCACCTCGAATATTTCGGTCGTCCAATTTTGCGTGTAGCCTTTGGCGAACATCTGCTTGTATTTACTAATTCGTACGAAATCGCCGACTTTGAACTTGGCACGACTTGCGACCTTGATGTTGCTGTATACTGTCTTGAGTAGCTTATCTGCATGCTCGGGTTTCACATCCACGGGACGCATTCCCGTGGTACGATGCTTTGGCGCATTGTACGCATCCACCAACTCTTGCAGCATAGCGCGCCACTTGTAATTGCCGTTCAGCGTAAATCGTTTCCACATTTCCGTCTTCAACGTACGATTCCAGCGCTCGACTATCGACGCTTTCATCACGCTGTAAGTCGAGTAGTGATTTATTCCGCGTTTCTTCATCAACGCTTGAAAGTTACTGTTGTAAAACTCCTTGCCGTTGTCGGTCTGTAAATTTTTCGGACATCTGCCGGTCTTTAGGATTACCGTCATTGCGGTCGTCACTTCTCTGCCACTCTTGGTCTTTAATGCCACCGACCAAGCGTACTTCGAGAGGGTATCGATTACAGTGAGAATGTACTGGTGACCCGCATCGACGTAATTGCGTATATCAACAAGATCGGCCTGCCAGAGATCGTCGAAGCCGCGCACGATGACTCTTCTGCGTGGAAAATTTATCCTCGCCGGTGCATGGAGCTCCTCCACCAACTGTATCTTTTCTTTGCTCATTTTTTGTCAAAAATGGACAGATTCTTAGAATTTATAATTATTGCTAAGTGTTTCACGTATCAGATCTTGCTTACTCACTTTTTCATCCAATTTTTCACAAATTGTTTCCAAAATTTGGTCCATCTTTTTCTCAAGTTGTTCATTATGTTTATTCAATGTCATTGTCAAATATTGTTTAAATTCAAGCAGTAAATTGTCTAAATTTGGTTCGTGAAAGTGTTTCCTACTCTCACCATCCAGTCCAATTCCAAATTTATTTATCGACATTTCAAAATAAATGCACTACTGTTACTTTTTTTTTCAAAAATCAGTCTCTTGTTCCTCCTTATTATTATTCCTCTTTTTGATGGCTCGTAATGCCGAGAGTATACAGTCTACGATGTATGTTAAACAAATGTAAATTTCACAACAGCAGGAGTCAGACATTTAATTTTTTTTTTACCCCGTGCTACCGAAAGACGTTGATATTACACTGAGGTAAAAATATAACGTGCAACTTTCTTTATACGATAAGATCCTCGTCGCGCAACTCCTCGATTATCGACTGTATCTCGTTGTGATGACTCGTATAACCGGCAGCCACCGATGCGATCAAAAGTCTCAAACGTTCGATCAATTCATTAGGATCGTTCCAATGTACGTAGTTGATTGGTCTCTCGGTGTCACGCATAATACCTTTACCCCTTTTTTTATGATGTTGACGATTTACTGACGCCTGATGTTGACGCGTCAGACGTTGACGATTTTCTTGCGCCTGATGTTGATGGTAACCGATCAGGCGGTAACATTGGTTTTCCCAATAGCAATGATTTCATAATTTCTGTATATTTTACACCTTTATTACCCTTGGTTTGTTTTAAACTAACGTTTAACAGTTTATGCGCCTTAGTTTGATTTAGAATACTCTTGTATTGTTCCAAATCGTCGGGTTTTATAATAGCTCGATTAGGTTCTCTCATGAAAACTAGTTCATAAGTACCTACTGTACCGGTGTATTGCGTCTTATCGAAAATAATATCTCCTTCATGACTAATATCAAATTTACATCTACCAAGCGTCAGTTGTTCATTTTCATAACGAGGTCCAAAAGTACGATTAATCAAGTTTTTCCTATCGGTCAGAAGTAATTTAATATACTTGCCAGGGATCGGATGTATTCGATTATGTTGAAAGGCAAATTGTAAGAAGCGTGGTTCCTCGTTTTCATCAATATTTAATTTATCTAGCAAACTTTTTTTCGAATCGGGCGACGATTGATCGGTTATAGAAGACTCGTCGTCGGTCATGAAATCCGATGGATTCGTAATAGTTTCATCACTACTACTAAGATTCTTCGCTCTTTTAGCAACTCGATGCGGTGTCGATGTGAAGTAGGCTCCCCTCTTCAATTTATCGTTGTATTTGAAAAAAGAATTATTATTATTTATGTTATCACTATCATCCGTTTGCGAAACGAGTTTCTTCAATGGATCGACTATCGGCTTGAATGTCTCGTTCAAACTGCTCTCCATTATCGCTTTCTCCGATTTCAAGGCACGATGCTTGTCGCGAATGACCTCGCTCGTCTTGGCGATTCTCTTCAGAAGCGATTTTTCATCCATCGCGATTCTGTTTTGGAGGAGGGGGGGGGGGGGGTTTAAAACAGTTATAAACCGATCTAACTGACACAGTTTTTAACAGATCCAACCGACCTGTTCAAACTGGCACTCGATTATCAACTGACGCGGTTTCTCCGACCGACCTGTTCGTCGATCAAAACTAACCCTCAAGGCCGTTCACTCGATCGTGGCGTACTCGTTGAAACCTTTGCGATATCGACCGTTCTTCAAAGAGCTATCCTTGTCTATTACTAAGAAACCGTAATCGCGACTCCAACGGGTCGAACACAATGTGAGAAATTTCTCATACGACATATCACTGTTGACGTGATCGTTGAAAATATGCTTCAGATTAGTTCCATCCTGCTTAAATATTATTAGCAAGTTTGCGTTATCTCGTATCAGATGCTTTGGGATTTTCGCATAATTCTGACAGAGATAGAAGCAATCGATGTTGGAATGTCTACCCATGTAAAAGTAGTCCCTTATAATGTCCTGCTTGTCGTTGGCCACATCGTCGAATATGAAAATGGAATTCAGCTTTGCATCCGCGACGTTCACAACCTCGCAATTGTTTGAAAATTGAAAGTAACCAATTTCCTCCGTGTCCTGCAGAAGCTGTTCCAGATATCGATACTTCGGTTGCTGCAGCGACTTCGAGTAGATGTACAGGTTTTCGAATCTCACACCGTGCGGACTCTCTATGAGGCTCAGCAGCACATTTGTCTTACCGCAATTCGACGGACCGCAAACTATGCAGCGTATCGTAGATGGTAATAGCGATCCGTGACGTTTTCTTATTTGCATGGTAGCATTGTGAGCATCCAAATTTGTCACGCGAATTGTCGGCACGTGCTTCACGAAATGCATCCTCGCTATTCACTTTCTGACATAGCTGTATCGTTCATGTATATTTCGCGAATTACGGAACTATTTGGTCAGTTACCATTATGATGGCGTTCATGCTAGTCGTCGTCGATTCCCTGCAGAACTTGACGAATCATCAGCTCGAACACATACCGAAGATCGTATTGCTCGAGTACTTTCCAGATAGTATCGCGAATGTGTGGGAAAAATTACCTCGGCACATTCGCGCGGACTCGGATGTGCAGCAATATCAATATTGCTTGCAACACTACAATCTACCTAATACTACTCACCACGACGGACCACCGAGACGGATGAAAAACTGTTACGTTTATCAGCAAGAAGAGATAGAGAAAAAATAAAGCAGTTGCTCTAAATGTATGGATCGTTCTTCAATAAAGTCTTAAAAAAATTGCCATTTGAGCTGCATGTGCCCGGTTACAATTATTGCGGGCCCGGCACTCGACTACGCGAAAGATTGGTGCGCGGCGATCGTGGTATAAATCCGCTGGACGAGGCCTGCCTCGATCACGACTTAGCATATTGGCACAACGAGGATCTACCGGAGCGTCATCAGGCCGATAAAGTGCTAGCGAGGAGAGCGCGTGAACGTATTACCGCAAGAGACGCGACCTTGGGTGAACGCGCGGTCGCCACAGCCGTATGGGCATCGATGAATGCTAAGCGCAAACTTGGCTTGGGATTACATAATAATAATAATATTGTCGAGATGAAGAAAGCAGTAGCGGCTAAAAAAAAGAACAACAAGAAAAAAATTGGTACTACTACTACGAGGAAGAGTAGAATTCGAGTGCCGAGGAAACGGGGCGGTATAATACCTATACCCCCACTGCTAGGTGCAGTCGGAGCACTGGCAGGTGTAGCATCGGGTATAGCGACGGCTGTAAACCTTGCAAAAGCTGAGAGAGAACGATTGCAGGAAATGCAAAGTCACAATCGCGCGATGGAAGCGTTGGCGAAGCGCGAGAGAGGCCGAGGTCTTTATCTGAAACCGTACAAGCGAATCGTTGGAGAGGGAAATCGTAGAGGTATGAAAAAAAAACGGTCGGAGAAGAGGAGCGGGAAGAAAATGAATGAGGGGAAATTTCGTCGCAATGTAGAAGCTCTCCTTCCGGATTCTGGTGCTACTAGTAACATACAATTGGCACGCATCTGCCGACGCATACCACATTTCCGTGGAGTCTTTATGCGCACATCTCTGCCGCTCGACGGGCCGCGGTACAACGAGTGCGCGATCGTGAATCTCGACGATCAATGCGGCCCTGGTACCCACTGGGTAGCCTATGTCAAGCGCAACGACATCGTCGTATATTTCGATTCCTTTGGAAATTTGAAACCGCCGAAAGAATGTGTACGTTACTTTGGTCCTAACGTTACAATCTACTACAATCATGATCGATATCAATCGTACGATAAAAGCAATTGCGGTCAGTTGTGCGTGAAATTCCTGCGAGAGCAGATACTTTGAAAAAAAAATGTCTTTCACCGTCACATTATCGGATCGTAAATCAGTATTAGTAGATAGGCTAGGATGGTTCTATGACCGCGTGGCGAGGGGGTCGGGGTCCCGCGGGGGTAGGGGAAGTAGGGGAATAACCCCCACTTCTAAGCGGGGGGGGGGGGAGGGGAAAGGAGGGATTTCCCCCACTCCTGGGTGGTGGGGGAATCACGTGACACCCGTGGTGGAGGGGGAAATTTAAGAACGTGACACCCGTGGTGGAGGGGTAAATTTAAGAACGTGACACCCGTGGTGGAGGGGGAAATTTAAGAACGTGACACCCCTGGTGGAGGGGGAAATTTAATTTTTTTTGTAGATTTTGGTAAAATTTTTTTTTTTTGGGGGGAGGGGAAAGGGGGGATTTCCCCACTCCTGGGTGGTGGGGGAATCACGTGACACCCGTGAACGTATCGACGAAATTGATGAAAGAATCGAAAAATTGAATGATAAAATCGATCATAATAGTTACAAATTGCCAGGATCTAAATAGGAGAAGAAAGCGTTATTCTATATAAAAGAGATTGCAGTTTCAAGATTTTCTCAGTTCAACGTACTACTTCACTATGACAATAAATAAATTTGGAGCTGGTTTCAATACCGGTAAAGTGAAAAATTATTTCCACAAAATTGACAATGACACGTTAAAGTTTGATAAACAAAAGAATGCATTTAATGCCAAGAAGAAAATAATTTCAAACTTAGAATGCGATGTTACGGATGAGACAAGTGCGGTGAATATGGCTGCTCTGTTACGTAATTCGATGACTGTACGTGATAGCTTAACGAGAGAATTGTTTGAATACAGTGAGAAGCTAACTCACTATTACCTAAAATGTGACATTCTTGAGGAAAAATTTACAACTCTAATGAAAAAAATCGATGAAATTGATGAAATTGGTATAAGAATCGATAAATTGATTGATAAAGTCGATCATAATGATTATAAATTGGATCGGAAAGACAAGGAATTACGAAATGATATGATTGCTGGATTGAAAATTGTTGTAGAATATTTCTCTAATCAGCTCGCAAAAAAAGATTTTGAAAATGAGAAGAATAGAGAAGACGATATAAATTATGCCCTGAAGAAACTTATACTACCGCCAGTGCTTGATGACCTGCTGTAAACATAACACGTAGTGGAATAATTATGAGTAGTTTCCGAGAAGTGGAACGCAGAATATTATTTTGTAAAGTGGATGGATGGAAAGGTATTGAAGAAACACAAATTTAAGTAAAAATATATTTATTGGTTTTATTTACAATTTTTAAAAGTTTTTCATACATTCGATAGTATGATGAATGTATTGTTTACAAATGGAATACCACTCTGGAAGTGTACAATTAATTTTTAGGTGACCATACTTTTCACAATTAGTACACCAATAATGTGGTGTTAAATCCATTTCAGGTTCCATTTGTGTAGCCTCTGTTTTTGCGAAAATAGGTTCCGTCTGCGTGCTACTATTTTTCACCTAGGACATATTTGAAAACTTTTTTTAATATTGTAATAACTACTTTACAAATCAAGTATACTTACAAAAATCACCTCCTCCTCCTCCTCCTCCTCCTCCTCCTTCTCTAAATCAATAGCTGCTAAAAAATAAAAGGAAAAAAAATTAAAATTTTTTTTTTTTTTTCGTATGTGTGTTGTAAGATTATTTCATGATTCTATGTATGGGTGGGTTTTCTTCTTTTAAAAATTAATAAAATAAGTACTTACAATGCATATTTCGCTGAAGCATCGCTTCATATTCTCGAAAATAGCGTTCATGAGAATCGTTAATTCTCCTAATATAATCCTGCATAGATTCAATTGCAGTTTCCTCCTCTTCTGCACGATTTATCGTCACAGAACACTTTTCACTTTCCATTTTTAATATTTTGCTCTTTCAACGTGTACTGCTGTAGGTTCGAGGACTGAATGAATCCTCTGAAGAAATCCCGTCGAGAGAGAGAGAGAGAGAGAGAGAGTCTTTATCGTTTGTTTTCAATATGAAATTACATTAGAAGTCCATTCTTTCTTTCTTAAAGGATACACTATACCCTCCCCGTATATAGAGATATCCATAGATATTTTTCCCTATTGTGTTATACTGTGATAAACCTACAGGTCAATCACAATGGAAATTTATCGCAAGTAAGAAAAAAAAAAAAAATTACCCCTTCCATTATTTCTTTCTTAATTAAGAAGGATACACTATACCCTCTGAATAATCCCCGTATAGTGATATCCATAGATATTTTTTCCTATTGTGTTATACTGTGATAAACCTATAGGTCAATCACAATGGAAATTCATCGCAAGTAAGAAAGAAAAAAAAAACAAAAATTACCCCTTCCAAACATGGCATACGCTTAATATATGATAATATCGTTCATATAAAAAGTCAGTCTGTTAAACGAGAGCTGCATAGTCGTACCACGCGTGCTTGAACTATTAAGAAAAAATAAGTTTGTGTGTGTTTGAACGCATTAAAAATAAACTTGATTCTTACATAAATAAAAAAAGGTAAGGATTTTCTTTTTCATTCGATTAGTAAATGCATTATTTAATTGATTTTTTTTTACTCTAATGAGACTAATTTTTTCATAGAGATAAAAATGAACTTCAATAAGATCAATGAATTGGGAAGTGTCATTCCAAAAAAATTCGTTAAATTAGATAGCTTAACGGAAAATGACGAATACGAAATATCTGAAGTTGAAATAATTAAGACAAAATATGGCATAAAAATTATTGTAAAGCTGCCAACAGCCGATTGGGTATTCTTGCCAGGGAGAATGGCAAAATTGGCGGAGGATACGGAGCAGTTGCAGCAGCTGCAAAAGGCTGCAACAGCCAAAAATTTAATAATGCTATACAAAGGAGGAAAATACCACAACGTGGAATTTAAGTGTAAAGTTTGATAGATATTTTGTATTAAAAATAAAAAATTAATTGATGCTTATAATTATTAATATTTATTTATTCCCTACGTTTAATCTCCCATAATGTAGAATTTAGGAATAAAACATTAAGAACTTTAAGAAAGTATTTTATTTTTTTTTTTTTTTTTATAAACTTATATTTCTAACAATAATTTTTTTTTTTTTTTTTACTTACATTTCTAACAATATTCGTAAGAGGATTATATTGTACAATTTTATCGTGTATGATTAAACAATAGGCTGTAGTATTATCCGGAATGATTTCCATACACTCGATCTCGAGTTTAACGTCGACCGTGCCGGTTTTTATGGACTCGTTCTGATGCGAGCAGTCGATGACGAAGAGCGGCCCGTACGTCAAAAAGTCCGTATAGTCGAGCATGGGTCTCCCGAGTTTCTCACCAGCGTAATAGGAGGTGAAAAACTTTACATACATGTCGTAGAGGACGGAGTAGCGGGATTTCGTGAAATCAGTGTCGAGACGATCGTACGGATAGGATTCGGAATTAAGATAGAGTTTGACATCGAGGACTTTGCAATGATTAAATCTCAGCACATCCTCGTGCTGATTACTCTTCTTGTTCGTTCTGAACGCCAGAATGACGTATCGCGGCTTCTCCAATTGCGTGGACGCTTTCACGGACCACGTGTGTCGCTGCGACTTGGGCAGAAGGGGATACTCGTAAAGTTCCCAGGCGCGAAAAGCGAGTGACAGACTCTTGTCCTGCTCGACGATACCGAGAAATTGGAGTTTCGTAATTTCGTTCAGGGTCACATGGGGTATTCTCCATTGCACTCGTAGCAGCTTGATCGACGAATCGGTGATTTTCACCGCCGAGTAAATGGCGTTTGTATCGTCGCGCGCGCGAATGAGAACGAGCTCGTGACGCGCGTTAACGACGACTCGCCGATAATCCTCGCAGAATCCCAGCAGCATTTTCAGGGGCACGCAAAAGCTGAAATTCTTAACAGCCGCCTCCTTTTTGAGCCGGTCTCTGGCCGTAGCGACGAACCATCCGGAATGACGTAGACTGGCGCTCTCCTCGGTGCTCAGGGAAACGAGATTCTTCAGAGTGCTGGTAATACCGACGTTTCTGCATCGGTCGATCTCGATACCGTTCAATTCATAACGAATCTCGTCGAAGAGGAAAGCCGCGGAATTGCAGTCGAGCGTAACTGTATCATCGTTGGTGGCGCTCGCGTCACGCGTACCCTCCACCAGCTGGCCCTCGACGTAGAGATAACTCTCGCACGACAGGAGTATCAAATCTTGCTGCTGTATGGGAATGCGAATCTCGTCGCTGTTCGCCAACGAGGCGTTCGCATACGGATTGTAGGCATGCATCTCCATTTTCGTGATGCGATTGTCGTAGGTCAGCGGTGCGGTGACGTTCAAGGGATCTGCCATTGTTCTACTATGTACTACCTTCGCCCAATCTCTTCACGGTGAATCCCAATGATTGTAAAAATTCGATATTTCTTCTCGTTAGCAGGAAGCTCCTCTTGTCGCGATTTTCACTCCGAGCCGGTGTATTCGACTCCACGTAGGACGAACGACTAGCGAACGTTTCATCCAGTTTCACCGCTTTATAATCCTCGCTACTACTACTTTTGTAAATTAACATTTCTTAATGTGTAATCTTATGGTAATTTCTTCACGTCCAAAGTCTACGAGACGATCGTCCTGATCGAGGATACGTAACGTGAGACGGTCGATTACTCTAACGATGACCGGTAGATAAATGACGGTTTTCGGTGCCTCCGAGATTTTATAGCCCGGTGGTACGCTGGGAAAGAACTCGTGAATAATGTGTCGTGGTCTACCGTTGGTGTACGCACCACCCGCAATGTTGCACTCGATGCGTAGAATATTTGTTTTCACAATGTCCACGGTATCGTCGGATTCAGCCTGGACGTTCGGCTCGATCACGCGATTCGACGAGAAGCCCAGTAGCGAGCCAATGTTATTCGGTTTTCCAAAGTCAATCGAATATTTACAGAATATTTCACTCTTCAGTGTATTGTTATTCGCTCGTAGAAGAATGACGCTGTCAATGTTGTCTTTAATTTCATGTCTCGCAGAAATTTCAGACTGGAAAAATTCATTTATGGCACTCAACTCGTAACAGCCTCTGGGTATCGTCAGTACCTTATCGTTATCGTAGTAAAACTTATTATTCGTCTCGTCCACATTGGCTATCGAGTTGAACGTTTGCATGTCCACGAGACCGATCTCGTAGCGATCGTCTTGCAGATTGATGGGGGGAAAGAAATCTGAATTTAATACTGATTTACGATCCGATAATGTCACGGTGAAAGACATTTTTTTTTTTTTCAAAGTATCTGTTCTCGCAGGAATTTCACGCACAACTGACCGCAATTGCTTTTATCGTACGATTGATATCGATCATGATTGTAGTAGATTGTAACGTTAGGGCCAAAGTAACGCACACATTCTTTCGGCGGTTTCAAATTTCCGAAGGAATCAAAGTATAGGACGATGTCGTTACGCTTGACGTAGGCTACCCAGTGGGTACCAGGACCGCATTGATCGTCGAGATTCACGATCGCGCACTCGTTGCACCGCGGTCCGTCTAGCGGCAGAGATGTGCGCATAAAGACTCCACGGAAGTATGGTATGCGTCGGCAGATGAGTGCCAATTGTACATTACTAGTAGGACCTGAATCCGGGAGAGCATCGCGACGACGACGAAATTTTCCCTCATTCATTTTCTTCCTCGACCGTTTTTTTGTTGTTTTTTTTTCCACGGATACCCTCTCCGACGACTCGCTTGTACGGTTTCAGATAAAGACCTCGGCCTCTCTCGCGCGACGCTTCCATCGCGCGATTGTGACGTTGCATTTCCCGCAATCGTTCTCTCTCAGCTTTTGCACGGTTTACAGCACTCGCTATACCCGATGCTCCACCTGCCAATGCTCCGACTGCACCTAGTAGTGGAAGTATAGGTATTATACCACCCCGTTTCCTCGGCATTCGAATTCTTCTCTTCCTCGTAATACCAATTTTTTTCTTGTTGTTGTTCTTTTTTTTAGCCGCTACTGCTTTCTTCATCGCAACAATATTATTATGTAATCCCAAGCCAAGTTTACGCTTAGCATTCATCGATGCCCATACGGCTGCGGCGACCGCGCGTTCACCCAAGGTCGCGTCTCTTGCGTTAAAACGTTCACGCGCTCTCCTCGCTAGCACTTTATCGGCCTGATGACGCTCCGGTAGATCCTCGTTGTGCCAATATGCTAAGTCGTGATCGAGGCAGGCCTCGTCCAGCGGATTTATACCACGATCGCCGCGCTCCAATCTTTCGCGAAGTCGAGTGCCGGGTCCGCAATAATTGTAACCGGGCACGTGCAGCTCAAATGGCAATTTTTTCAAGACTTTATTGAAGAACGATCCAGACATTTAGAGCAACTGCTTCTCTTGCTGACAAACGTAACAGTCTTTTATCCGTCTCGGTGGTCCGTCGTGGTGAGTGGTATCAGGTAGATTGTAGTGTTGCAAACAATATTGATATTGCTGCACATCCGAGTCCGCGCGAATGTGCCGAGGTAATCTTTCCCACACACTCGCGATACTGTCTGGAAAGTACTCGAGCAATACGATCTTCGGTATGTGTTCGAGCTGATGATTCGTCAAGTTATGCAGAGAATCGACGACGACTAGCATGAACGCCATCGTAATGGCAACTGACCGAATAGTTCCGTAATTCGCGAAATATAAATGAACGATACGGCTGCTCCCGAAGGTTAATAGCGAGGATGCATTTCGTGAAGCACGTGCCGACTATTCGCGTGACAAATTTGGATGCTCATAATGCTACCGCGCAAATAAAAAAAAAACGTCACGGATCGCTATTACCATCTACGATACGCTGCATAGTTTGCGGTCCGTCGAATTGCGGTAAGACAAACGTGCTGCTGAGCCTCATAGAGAGTCCGCACGGTGTGAGATTCGAGAACCTGTACGTCTACTCGAAATCGCTCCAGCAACCGAAGTATCGATATCTGGAGCAGCTTCTGCAGGAAACGGAGGAAATCGGTTACTTTCAATTTTCCAACAATTGCGAGGTTGTGAACGTCGCGGATGCAAAGCCGAATTCCATTTTCATATTCGACGATGTGGCCAACGACAAGCAGGACAATATAAGGGACTACTTTTGCATGGGTAGACATTCCAACATCGATTGTTTCTACCTCTGTCAGACTTATGCGAAAATACCGAAGCATCTGATACGAGATAACGCAAACTTGCTAATAATATTTAAGCAGGATGGAACTAATCTGAAGCATATTTTCAACGATCACGTCAACAGTGATATGTCGTATGAGAAATTTCTCACATTGTGTTCGACCTGTTGGAGTCGCGATTACGGTTTCTTAGTAATAGACAAGGATAGCTCCCTGAGGAACGGTCGTTATCGCAAAGGTTTCAACGAGTACGCCACGATCGAGTGAACGGCCTTGTCAGGCCGGTAAGGTTTCGACCTTGCCGGTAAGGTTTCGGCCTTGTGTATGTCGATAATCATGCCGGTAAGGTTTCACGATCACGGCCTTGAGTGTCAGTTTGATACTGGAGCGCAGGCTGTTCGGATCACCGTGTCAGGTCGGTTAAAACCCGTGTCGGTTCGGGGAGAATACAGCATCGCAACAGGTCGGTTAAAAACCGTTCAATTCGGGGGAAAGCTGTTTTATACAGCATCGCGATGGATGAAAAATCGCTTCTGAAGAGGATCGCCAAGACGAGCGAGGTCATTCGCGACAAGCATCGTGCCTTGAAATCGGAGAAGGCGATAATGGAGAGCAGTTTGAATGAGACATTCAAGCCGATAGTCGAACCATTGAAGAAACTCGTTTCGCAAACGGAGGATAACACAAATAATAATAATAGTTCGTTTGTCAAATACAACGATAAATTGAAGAGGGGAGCCTATTTCACATCGACACCGCATAAACGAGCAAAGAATCTTAGTAGTAGTAATATTAGTGAAACTATTACGAATCCATTGGATTTCATGACCGACGACGACGACGACGAGTCTTCTATAACCGATCAACCGTCGCCCGATTCAAAAAAAAGTTTGCTAGAAAAATTAAATGTTGATGAAAAACAGGAACCAGGCTTGTTTCAACATGTCTTTCAACATATTCAATTACATCCGATCCCTGGCAAGTATATTAAATTACTTCTGACTGATAGGGATAACTTGATTGATCGTGCTTTTGGACCTCGTTATGAAGATGATCAACTGACGCTTGGTAAATGTAAATTTGAAATAAGTCATGAGGGAGATATTATTCTCGATAAGACGTTATACACCGGTACAATGGGTACTTATGAACTAATTTTCATGAGAGAACCCAATCGAGCCATTATAAAACCCGACGATTTGGAACAATACAAGAGTATTCTCAATCAAACTAAAGCGCATAAACTGTTAAACGATAGTCTAAAACAAATCAAAGGTAATAGAGGTGCTAAATATACAGAAATTATGAAACCATTGCTATTGGGAAAACCTATTTTACCGCCTTATCGGTTACCATCAACATCACGCGCAAGAAAATCGTCAACTTCTGACACGTCAACATCGGGCGCAAGTAAACCGTCGGGCGCAAGTAAACCGTCGGGCGCAAGTAAACCGTCGAGCGCAAGTAAACCGTCATCAGCATCATCGAAAAAAAAGGGTAAAGGTCTTATGCGTGTCACCGAGGGACAAATCAACTACGTACATTGGAACGATCCGAATGAATTGATCGAACGTTTGAGACTTTTGATCGCGTCGGTGGCTGCCGGTAATACGAGTCATCACAACGAGATACAGTCGATAATCGAGGAGTTGCGCGACGAGGATCTCATCGTATAAAGAAAGTTGCACGTTACACTCTTACCTCAGTGTAATATCAACGTCTTTCGGTAGTACGAGGTAAAATTGCGCGGTAGCATTGTGAGCATCCAAATTTGTCACGCGAATAGTCGGCACGTGCTTCACGAAATGCATCCTCGCTATTAACCTTCGGGAACAGCCGTATCGTTCATTTATATTTCGCGAATTACGGAACTATTCGGTCAGTTGCCATTACGATGGCGTTCATGCTAGTCGTCGTCGATTCTCTGCATAACTTGACGAATCATCAGCTCGAACACATACCGAAGATCGTATTGCTCGAGTACTTTCCAGACAGTATCGCGAGTGTGTGGGAAAGATTACCTCGGCACATTCGCGCGGACTCGGATGTGCAGCAATATCAATATTGTTTGCAACACTACAATCTACCTGATACCACTCACCACGACGGACCACCGAGACGGATAAAAGACTGTTACGTTTGTCAGCAAGAGAAGCAGTTGCTCTAAATGTCTGGATCGTTCTTCAATAAAGTCTTGAAAAAATTGCCATTTGAGCTGCACGTGCCCGGTTACAATTATTGCGGACCCGGCACTCGACTTCGCGAAAGATTGGAGCGCGGCGATCGTGGTATAAATCCGCTGGACGAGGCCTGCCTCGATCACGACTTAGCATATTGGCACAACGAGGATCTACCGGAGCGTCATCAGGCCGATAAAGTGCTAGCGAGGAGAGCGCGTGAACGTTTTAACGCAAGAGACGCGACCTTGGGTGAACGCGCGGTCGCCGCAGCCGTATGGGCATCGATGAATGCTAAGCGTAAACTTGGCTTGGGATTACATAATAATATTGTTGCGATGAAGAAAGCAGTAGCGGCTAAAAAAAAGAACAACAACAAGAAAAAAATTGGTATTACGAGGAAGAGAAGAATTCGAATGCCGAGGAAACGGGGTGGTATAATACCTATACTTCCACTACTAGGTGCAGTCGGAGCATTGGCAGGTGGAGCATCGGGTATAGCGAGTGCTGTAAACCGTGCAAAAGCTGAGAGAGAACGATTGCGGGAAATGCAACGTCACAATCGCGCGATGGAAGCGTCGCGCGAGAGAGGCCGAGGTCTTTATCTGAAACCGTACAAGCGAGTCGTCGGAGAGGGTATCCGTGGAAAAAAAAAACAAAAAAAAACAAAAAAAAACAAAAAAAAACAACAAAAAAACGGTCGAGGAAGAAAATGAATGAGGGAAAATTTCGTCGTCGTCGCGATGCTCTCCCGGATTCAGGTCCTACTAGTAACGTACAATTGGCACTCATCTGCCGACGCATACCATACTTCCGTGGAGTCTTTATGCGCACATCTCTGCCGCTAGACGGACCGCGGTGCAACGAGTGCGCGATCGTGAATCTCGACGATCAATGCGGTCCTGGTACCCACTGGGTAGCCTACGTCAAGCGTAACGACATCGTCCTATACTTTGATTCCTTCGGAAATTTGAAACCGCCGAAAGAATGTGTGCGTTACTTTGGCCCTAACGTTACAATCTACTACAATCATGATCGATATCAATCGTACGATAAAAGCAATTGCGGTCAGTTGTGCGTGAAATTCCTGCGAGAACAGATACTTTGAAAAAAAAAAAAATGTCTTTCACCGTGACATTATCGGATCGTAAATCAGTATTAAATTCAGATTTCTTTCCCCCCATCAATCTGCAAGACGATCGCTACGAGATCGGTCTCGTGGACATGCAAACGTTCAACTCGATAGCCAATGTGGACGAGACGAATAATAAGTTTTACTACGATAACGATAAGGTACTGACGATACCCAGAGGCTGTTACGAGTTGAGTGCCATAAATGAATTTTTCCAGTCTGAAATTTCTGCGAGACATGAAATTAAAGACAACATTGACAGCGTCATTCTTCTACGAGCGAATAACAATACACTGAAGAGTGAAATATTCTGTAAATATTCGATTGACTTTGGAAAACCGAATAACATTGGCTCGCTACTGGGCTTCTCGTCGAATCGCGTGATCGAGCCGAACGTCCAGGCTGAATCCGACGATACCGTGGACATTGTGAAAACAAATATTCTACGCATCGAGTGCAACATTGCGGGTGGTGCGTACACCAACGGTAGACCACGACACATTATTCACGAGTTCTTTCCCAGCGTACCACCGGGCTATAAAATCTCGGAGGCACCGAAAACCGTCATTTATCTACCGGTCATCGTTAGAGTAATCGACCGTCTCACGTTACGTATCCTCGATCAGGACGATCGTCTCGTAGACTTTGGACGTGAAGAAATTACCATAAGATTACACATTAAGAAATGTTAATTTACAAAAGTAGTAGTAGCGAGGATTATAAAGCGGTGAAACTGGATGAAACGTTCGCTAGTCGTTCGTCCTACGTGGAGTCGAATACACCGGCTCGGAGTGAAAATCGCGACAAGAGGAGCTTCCTGCTAACGAGAAGAAATATCGAATTTTTACAATCATTGGGATTCACCGTGAAGAGATTGGGCGAAGGTAGTACATAGTAGAACAATGGCAGATCCCTTGAACGTCACCGCACCGCTGACCTACGACAATCGCATCACGAAAATGGAGATGCATGCCTACAATCCGTATGCGAACGCCTCGTTGGCGAACAGCGACGAGATTCGCATTCCCATACAGCAGCAAGATTTGATACTCCTGCCGTGCGAGAGTTATCTCTACGTCGAGGGCCAGCTGGTGGAGGGTACGCGTGACGCGAGCGCCACCAACGATGATACAGTTACGCTCGACTGCAATTCCGCGGCTTTCCTCTTCGACGAGATTCGTTATGAATTGAACGGTATCGAGATCGACCGATGCAGAAACGTCGGTATTACCAGCACTCTGAAGAATCTCGTTTCCCTGAGCACCGAGGAGAGCGCCAGTCTACGTCATTCCGGATGGTTCGTCGCTACGGCCAAGACTGGCTCAAAAAGGAGGCGGCTGTTAAGAATTTCAGCTTTTGCGTGCCCCTGAAAATGCTGCTGGTATTCTGCGAGGATTATCGGCGAGTCGTCGTTAACGCGCGTCACGAGCTCGTTCTCATTCGCGCGCGCGACGATACAAACGCCATTTACTCGGCGGTGAAAATCACCGATTCGTCGATCAAGCTGCTACGAGTGCAATGGAGAATACCCCATGTGACCCTGAACAAAATTACGAAACTCCAATTTCTGAGTATCGTCGAGCAGGACAAGAGTCTGTCACTCGCTTTTCGTGCCTGGGAACTCTACGAGTATCCGCTACTGCCCAAGTCGCAGCGACACACGTGGTCCATGAAAGCGTCCACGCAATTGGAGAAGCCGCGATACGTCATTCTGGCGTTCAGAACGAACAAAAAGAGTAATCAGCACGAGGATGTGCTCAAATTCAGTCATTGCAAAGTACTCGATGTCAAACTCTATCTGAATTCCGAATCATATCCGTACGATCGTCTCGACACCGATTTCACGAAATCCCGCTATTCCGTCCTCTACGACATGTATGTAAAGTTTTTCACCTCCTATTACGCTGGTGAGAAACTCGCGAGACCCATGCTCGACTATACGGACTTTTTGACGTACGGGCCGCTCTTCGTCATCGACTGCTCGCATCAGAACGAGTCCACAAAAACCGGCACGGTAGACGTCAAACTCGAGATCAAGTGTATGGAAATCATTCCGGATAATACTACAGCCTATTGTTTAATCATACACGATAAAATTGTACAATATAATCCTCTTACGAATATTGTTAGAAATGTAAGTTAAAAATATGAAAACAATTTTTTTATTAAATAAATATATAATAAACAACAAATTTATTCATTATTTCTTTTTGGATACAAAATACCTATCAAACTTTAGACTTAAATTCCACGTTGTGGTTTTTTCCTCCTTTATATAACATTATTAAATTATTGGCTGCTGCAGCCTTTTGTAGCTGCTGCAACTGCTCCGTATCTTCCGCCAATTTTGCCATTCTCCCTGGCAAGAATACCCAATCGGCTGTTGACGGCTTTACAATGATTTTAATTCCATATTTTGTCTTAATTTTTTCCACTTCGGAAATGTCGTACTCGTCATTTTCCGTGAAGCTATCTAATTTAACGAAATTTTTTGGAATGACACTTCCCAATTCATTGATCTTATTGAAATTCATTTTTATCTCTATGAAAAAAAAATGATTATCCTTATTAGTGTTAAAAAAATCATTTTTAAAAATGCATGTACTAATCGAATGAAAAAAAAAATATCCTTACCTTTTTTTTTATGTAAAACAAAAGAAGTTTTTTCTAACACACTTAATCTCTTTCTTTTCTTCGATACATCTGACACTACTGCTATGCAGAATACGTCTGACACTACTGGATCTGCTTTACAAAATAAGTTTTACAGACTGAAGCTTTTTCTTCTTCTGCTGTTCACTTGACTTCTTTGCAAACGATATTATCGTATGTTAAGCGTATTTAATTTCAATGTTTGGAAGGGATAATTTTTTTTTTTACTCGCGATGAATTTCCATTGTGATTGACCTATAGGTTTATCACAGTAAAACTCAATAGAAAAGAAAACGATATTATCGTATTTCTTGAAAAGAGTAATTTTCTAAGATTTTCTTACTTACGATGAATTTCCATTGTGATTGTAACCTATAGGTAAAAGACAATAGGAAAAAAAATATCTCTATACGGAGATTATTTATAGGGTATAGTGTATCCTTTTTGATTAAGAAAGAATATACTCCTAAGTGTTATCAAATGTAACTTTATATTTAACAAATGAACGACAAAGACTTTCTCTCGACGAGATGTCTTCAGAGGCTTCAATCAGTTATCGAACCTTCATCAGTGCGGTATAGATTGTAACATAGAATTTTTAAAAAAAAATGGAAAGTGAACGGGGTTTTGTGACAAAAAATCTAGTAGAGGAGGATGAAAATCCTGCAGAATCGATGCAGGATTATATCAAGAGAATTAACAATTCTCACAATCGTTATTTTGAAGAATATGTAGCGATGCTTCATCACAATATGCACTTGAACTGTAAGTACTTATTTTTATTTCTTTTAAAGACAAAAAAAACCCACCCATCCATACAGACTGTTTATGTCGTGATACATGAGATAATGTCAATAAATAGAATCATAAAAGAATTTTACGACACAAATTTTTGAAAACTGTTAACTATCCCACTATTTGACCAATTGTTTTGACCAATTGTTTTTTTATTCAAAACGAAAAAAATAAATTTCTTTCTTTTATTTTTTACCAGCCATTGATTTAGAGGAGAGAGAGGAAGAAGAAGAGGAGAGGGAGGAGGAGAAAGAAGAAGAGGAGATGGAGGAGGAAGAAGAAGAAGGAGAAGAGGAGGTGATTTTTGTAAGTATACTTGCTTTGTAAAATAGTTATTACAATATAAAAAAAAAAATGTTTTCAAATATGTCCCAGGTGAAAAATAGTGGTACACAAACGGAACCTATTTCCGTAATAACAGAGGCTACGCAAATGGAACCTGCGATAGATCTAACGCCACATTATTGGTGTACAAATTGCAAATATTATGGTCACCTGCATATTAATTGCTCACTTCCAGAGTGGTGTACCATTTGCAGAACATACGTACATCATGCCATAGAATGTAAGAAAAACATCTAAAGAAACAAGCATTTTATTTCAATTAATCGCAGTTTAGGAGCATTATTATTATTATTATTGTTATTATGTGTATATTATTAAAAATATATAAATTTTAATTAAAAACTCCAACGATCGTTCATTTCGCAGCCCCCCATTCTCTTTCTCGTTCTCTCTTTCTCGTCGAGATGAAGAAAGCAGTAGCGGCTAAAAAAAAAAGAACAACAAGAAAGTTGCATGATTTCGCATTCCGATAAATGAGAAGGGGCAGTTATTTTGTAAATAATATATAGTGTAATTTAACGCGAGGGATTTGTTCTCTCTTTCTCTCTTTCTCTCTCTAAGGCGTCCACTGCTTAACGTAAGAGGGGGGGGGGGGGGAGGTCACATGTGTACCCCACACCAAAGGAGTTTAACGTGGGTGACACACAATGCGCACAACCGCACGAGGAGAGGGGGCAATTCCCCTACTTCCCTTCCACCCGCGGGACCCCGACCCCCTCGCCCATCGGTCCCAGCCGAGGAGTGGGGCAATTCCCCTACTTCTCCTACCCCCGCGGAACCCCGACCCCCTCGCCACCCGGTCATAGAATCCCCATAGCCACACTACTTATGGTTATAACAAATACGCATCGGGACTTGAAAATGACGAGAAAACAAATTTAGAGAAATTAGCAGATTTTCTAATCTTTGAAGGGGATCGAATGGAAAAGGGTGGATTATTTGATTTAGAACCAAACCAAAATGAAAGGCGCCATTCAAAAGGGTATGATAGGGGAAATCGATCTAAGAGAAATGTAGTTGCGACCGCGACATTACATAGCGATAATTTAGAAAAAAGACAAGGGATTAGTAAACGAGAGTGTGGAATTTGTCATCGTTCAAATCATGATTTGACCCAGTGCAGGAATTTCCTTAAGGAAAGCACTGACCGTAAATGGTTTTTGTCGAAGAAATTACGTCTATGCTTTAAGTGTCTTAGGGTGGGTCATGGTAGAAACGAATGCAAGGATTCGAAATGCGGCAAATGTGGTGGGAAACATCATGAACTCTTACACAAATCTAGAAATGTAACAAAAGACAGATCAGTAGAGTCTGGGAGAAATTCAAAGAAAAATCAACCAGGAGAAAATACAACGAAAGACCCATCCACGAATTTTTGACTGGAAGACCAGTGTTTACTAAAAATAATTAAAGTAGAAGTATTGAATGGAAAATTTAGAACTCATGCACACGTTTTTCTTGATGACGGTTCTACCGTATCTTTAGTTTCAAAAGATTTAGTTAATCGATTACATTTAGTAGGGGACCCTGTTAGAATATGAATAGATGGTATGCTAGGACAGAGTAGATCCTTATCAAATTGTGAAAGAGTATCCTTTACAATAGTAGGAAATAATATAGAGAGATTTAAAATCCAGAGTGCAATAAGTATTAACAATCTCGAGTTGCCAGAGCAAACTTTGTCTTCAGTCTTAGCGGATAAAATCGCAAAATGTGAGGGAATCGTCGTGCATTCTTATGCGAAAATAAGACCAGATATATTAATTGGTCAAGACAATATTGAAATATTAGCCACGCCAGAATGTAGGGAAATACAAAATAGCAAATTAGTGTTGTCAAGGTCAAGGCTAGGTTGGTTGGTTCATGGTATGGTGCGTGGTGAAAACAAGCAAAAACGTATGTATACAAATAAAGCCATGGTTAGCAAGGTGACCGAGACAGACGAATATGAAGATACATTTAAGTTAGTAGAATTATTAAAGGATTATTTCGCAAAGGATAGTTGGGGCGTTCAGCAAAAGTTAGCGAAAAGAAAACTCGTTGGAAACGCGATGAGAATATTAGAATCTACTACGCGTAGAACGGAACACGGATGCTAGACCGGGTTGCTCTGGAGGGAGATTCCGAAACCGATAGTAAACAGTAGAACCACTGCATATAAAAGATTGTTCTCTCTATAAAAGAAATTAGACGGAGATGATACTTTCGCATATCAGTATTATAAAGAGATGAGTCGATTAATAAAAGCAGGTTAAGCAACTAAAATAATTGAAACAGAAACGAAAAACAGAGTATGGTATTTACCACACTTTGGTGTAAAAAAAAAATGGGGAAAAAGTGCGTTTAGTTTTCGATGCGGCTGCAAAATCGGAGGGTGTTAGTTTAAATTCACAATTAGAAGCCGGTCCAGAGTTTTTACAATCATTGAACAGAGTTCTGCTACGTTTTCGGGAATATAGAATCGCTTTCAAAGCAGACATTCGAGACATTTATATGAGAATTAAAATTAGTCCAGTGGATCGATCGGCTCAAAGATTCCTCTATAGAGTGTAACGTTGCGTTCCCGCAGCGTTACAATAGCTGTCGTCTAGCGCTTTGCTAATCTCAAGCGCTAGATAGGCGGGTCGCGTACGAACTAGGGAGTTATCAACCGATAAGTATTGATCTAGGATCGATAACTTGTCGGCTTCCTAGTGTCGCGCGATGGGTGTAGCGGGGCAGCAGCGGGACAGGCGCAGGGCCTTACCTGCTCCCGCGAACTGCCCCGACACACGTAGTTTAGATGTTAAAGGTGACACATAGTGCCTGGAGCTTAGAAACCCCGCCGCCGGAATAAGCCGCAGCAAGGCAGCAGCCGCCGCAGCAAGGCAGCAGCCGCCGCAACGAACCAAAAAAAAAGTGCAGACGATAGTGCAACGACTGTCACCTTGCCGCGAACCCATACCGGACAGCGGAGATTACTAGCCCTTCGGGCCAGTGTCAAGGGCGAGAAAGAGAGAGAGAGGCGAGAGCGAGAGCGAGAGAGAGAGAGAGAGACGAGAGATATAGAGAAGAGAGCCAGCCAATTGTAAGCAGAAATTAGGGTGATTATTCGTTTTGTGATAAAGTCCAGTGACGTCCCGGGGTGTGCTAGGGCTTTAGGGCTCGTAGCACCGAACGGTTTTATAGGGAACCGCTGGCCTGGCTCACCTGTCACGGGTAAACGGGCAACCTAGCGGAGTGGTCATTCCGTCGGACCGGTAACGAACGTCATATTGTGTAAAAGCACGAATTAGTAAAAGTGTTCGCGATTACATCGATTCGTTGTGCGTTTGACCGTTGACAGGATCGTTCCCTTGACTTGGTTCAAGGCCGCGGACTTAGTATAATCATCGTGAGGACTCGCGACCTTAGACTCCCAAACGTAAACAATCCGGGTCGTTGTTGTGCTTGAGTACGCGGGAGCGGAGTAAGTGCGAATAACCGTCGAGTGACGCGCACGCGCGGGGTTAGGGAGTTATCCGCGTAGCGTCGCGTAGTAGTTAGCCTAGGAATCCGCCGATGTCGCGCGAGTACCGCGCGACTCGGCGGGGACCACCGCGAACGCCTACTAATGGCTCGAGAGAGCGCGAGGATAGTTAATACGTCATCGGGACTTCAGCCGCGTTCGCACCACTCAGGCCGCGTCCACACTTAGGACCTCGGGTAACACCACTATACCGTGTAAGGAGAACAGGGAATTGTATTGAGCACGGAATTTATAATAAAGAGAGTTTACCCGCGAAATTGAAAAATCAATGTATTAGCACCTCCTCCCTTATATTCGCGTACGAGGGTTAGTATTTTCCAAAAGTATCGATATTTCGTATCGATACGTATCAAAAACAGAAGTATCGATACGAGTGAAGCATCGAAGTCAATGTATCGATATTCGATATATTGATATATCGATTCAACTCAATCGAAATATATTATTTACTTTTACCCCATTTTCCTATCTTTTATCAAACATCAATTGTACGACCTAATAGGTTATACTATGTTATACATAATTATATTTGCTCCTTTATTTGCATCATAAACAAGAAGCAGCTTACTGTAATTATATGATTTGACATTAACTATATTTTTTAAATGATATTTCTCTCTAGACAAGACACATAATTTAAAACTCACATAAATAATGAAAATTGTCATTTCTCTAAAAATATATTTACCCATCTTAAAATATTTACATAGCTCCTAAAGAATTACCTAAAGATGAACACAATTTCTGCCTAGTCATATTTTAAAGAATATATATAAAATATAGTAATTAAAACAGTAAGTTATATGCATTTCATCTTAAAACTAAACTATCCTTCTTAGATCTTACAAACATCAAATTATCATATTTATGCTAGAGTAATTAATTAATGCTACATTAACTTAAAATTGCACGAAATATAATATCTTTCTCCTTAGGATTATTGCTCCCCAAAAGAATAGGCCACAAAGAATAATTTCAGCCATCCTGGTTTTATCTGCTCTTGATTCTTCCTTGAATTTTCAATACAGAAGTGCTACATCATATATCAGAATCCCAGCATCATACTCAAAAGGTTCAAACACGGCTTTTCTAATATAATGATTTTTACCTTATTTAAGCAATAATAATTACAATGCCAATCGATAATTTACATTATATTCTTTTAATTTTAACATGTGTATTTTAAAGATATCTACCGTCACTTTCTTCTTTGCTCGAGAAGCTTGCTTCTGTTTTGCTTCTTTCTACATTTCCATTTCTTGACATCTCTCAAGGAAACTACTGTAGATGAATCAGAAAGGATACACCTTTGTATCTAGCTGGATTGTTTCTTGGCCTAGTCTAATACCATTAATAACTTGTATCAATTTCTTTTTTTTCCTCTTTCTTAGCAATATCCTTCAGCTTGTTTCCTTAATCGACTCATTTTCATTATTAAAATCATTAACTTTGTTTACTTTAAATTCCACAAACCACCATATTACTACTTCCAAGTTTGACAAATCAAAGTCTCTGTTCATTACTGTTTCCTTTCTGCAAATTAAACATAAATTATTGTATTTTTTTATTTTTATTTCGTCAAAATAATTGCATATTTTGTAAATATAAATTATACCTGTGTTATAAATATCTAAATCCTGGTAACACAGAATTCCTTTTAATGACGGTTGTGGTAATAACAGATAATCTTTGAATTCGGTTACTATTATCGGCATATAAGCATCAGTCTCTAATCCTATGAGGTGAACACCTTGATTAATACGACTTGTCATACACATTTATTCCATAATCGTTTTTGCTCTTTTCTTCTTGTCTCTAGAATTACTTTGTAATTACATACAGATGATGATGATTTATGCACTACTGGTTCAGGTTAAATATACAATGGACCTACACAGTGGGAAATTGAATCGTGTGTGGTTCGGCTAGTTTCACTCTGTAATTTAACATGGAAAATGATATACTATACACTATAGTTAAAAGCACACACGATTCAATTTCCCTTTGTGTACTTCTCAATACGTATAAGTGCAGTATTTAATGGTACAGGTGGCAGACCAGCATTTACACTGAAGATAGCTGAAGATGATGAAACTGATAAATTAAGAACTGACAGTGGAATTAGAACGGACAAGATGGTAACAGAAGTTAAGATGCGTGATGTGAATAGTGTACTGGTAGAGAATATAAGTTATAACAGTCCCCGATGATGCCATGGCTGGAGGCTTGTACTCTAATTTAGTAGGATAGTCGCAATTTGAAGAATATTGCTAACACAAGCAACTTAATGTAATCCTCATATTGATGACAATATGGCTATTGATTCTTTAGTCCTCGTGGCAGGAGTATTGTGTAGATCTACAGTTAGGAAGCACTTCCAAAAAATTTCCAATCTATATATCTATATATATATACGAAAGAAACAAATTAGAGATAATACTATACACTAGGCTTTTATCAAGTAGAATATTATGAATCAAATTAAATACATACTTGTAAAACATTTGTTAGTGGCTGATGGTATATCATCTGTCCTCTATCAGTGGAATAATTTAGAGATGGAGATGAGAATGCAGGAAGATTGAAATTATAGCAGCTAGAGTAGTCTGGAGTAAGCTATGGACCAATTGATATTTTAAGACTGAGTTCCAATTTTAATTTGCCCTTTATAGACAATTTTTTAGATAAATGATATTCTTAATTTTGTACGTATAAATATAATTAATAAGAATAATATAAATGTTAATATTAAAATTATACAATGTAGTGTGGTCTCTCCATTCAGTATTTAGTTCATTGTGGAAATTGCCAATCTTCGCTAGATAACGAACCTAAATATAATATAGTTTTATGTAAGGAGAACAACATTTGAAAACCCTCAGTTAAAAACTTACCTAAAAAAAGTAATTGTTGAAGATGTTCCGCGTTCAAACGATTCCTCGACTCTGTGATGATTCTACCAGCCATAGAAAAAATTCGCTCACAGGGAACTGATGTAGCTATTATTGATATGTATTTCATAGCTAATTTACCTAATGCTGTATCGCTCGAGGACTTCCAAAATTGAATGGGACAGCTTGTCATTTCAATTGGAGGCTGGATTAAGTAAAACCTTAAACAAATAGTAAATGCAAGTTAATTAAATATAAGAGTAAAAATTTCTAATATATATAGCAATACCTTAGATCATCAGGTGTTTCATTATCATTCGAATTCACTATTTCCTGTGATTTAATTTTATTTACCAAATCTTTGTGGTATGACCAGAAGTCATTTTTAACAGTAATATTAGAGGAATTAATTTGGAGAGGCTGTTTATTTAAGATTCTCTTGTTTAAAGTTTTTGAGATATTTTTAATAGCATTAGAGCAAGCCAACTCATCCTTGAAATGAATGTTTTTGAATCTAGGATCCAGTATTGTAGAGATTGCTAAATTTGATTCATCTTCAATAGTTTCAAACCTTTGTTGAAATTGTTGTACTAGCAATTCTTTCATCTCAATTCCAATTTCAGTTTGTGGCTGTGATATATTTAATGCAACTCTTAAGGTATTAATAACTGGTATTACTTTGCTCGCTGTTAAATAAGGTTCACCAGAAACTATTTTTGTTGCGTCAACAAATGGTTTTAAGAGATTTATAAATTCTTTTGTAGTTTGTAGCTCTAATGCTGTAACCATTAATGGTGCCGTAGTGCATTGTAAAAGAATTCCTCCTATTATATCAGATAACTCCACAAATCTTTGACACATATCATGTGTTGAATTCCACCTTGTGTCAATCGATTGAATTAATTTGAGATTAGAACTAGCTCTCAATTTATCTGCTGCAATGACTGACTTTTTAAAATGTGTTACGATAGATTTGATTTTTTTACAGATTAAATTTATATCAGGAGATAACTCTATTACTTTTGCAGGTATCAAATTCAACGTATGTGCAATACACGACAAGTGTTTCTCACTGCCAAAAGCATCTTTAATTGCCTTTTTAATGTTAGCACCACTATCACTCACAACAACTACAATACTATCACTCTTAATTTTCCAATCATTTATAATGTCTAGAAACCAAGATTCAATATAATCGGAAGTATGCCTTTCAGTTAATTCAGTGACACCGATGGTAACTGATTTATGCTTACTATTAACTATATAGTGAGAAGTGACACCTAGGTAGCTTCTAGTGTTTAATGGATCCGTCCAAATATCCGTAGTTAACGATAAATTTTCAACTTTTGAGAGATTATTCTTAATCATAGTAGATAGAACATCATATTTTTCTTCCATCAGTTTAGTGATTGTTTTCCTGCAAGGAATTTAGTACAAAGGCACAATTGTTTTAACAAATAATTGTAACCCTTCTTTTTCAACTGTTTGGTACGGCATGTTATCTTTTGCAAGCATAAATAAAATTTTGTTAGTTATTTCTGCTGCTTTACTTCCTCCGTCTAAAATAAAAAATATTATTGTAAAATATATTTAGTTTTAACAAAATTAAAAAGCTCTTTTTGGAGTATTTATAAATATATATTAATGAAGATAGTGTGTCTCAATAACATATTTGTGTTTGTGTTATGTGAATACTTGGCATTTATTTGTCTTTCTCAATTAAATATATAATTCGATTTTTATTTACCCTGAAAGGAACTTTGTTTAACTAAAGTCGTATCTATTCTTGGCTGTTTTCGTTTTGTTGGCTCTTCTACAACAGAAGTTGTTGTTGAAGTTACTGTGGATAAGGTGGAAGATGAAGAAGTATGTGATGGAGAAATGTGAAATGGATAATCTGGGTCATCAGGATCTTGATTTAAATCATCAATTTCAAGTGTGTGCTGTTTTATATATAATTATTAATATGTATATCTGTGTAGTGTAATATTATTTTGTTTTTATTGAAATGATTATACAGATAGTTACCATAGCTTTTCTTTTTGTCGTCAGCACATCTGCTTTATTATTAACATTGGAACTTAATTCCACGTTTGGATGTATTCTTTCCAAATGCAATTTTAAATTGGTTGTATTGCCACTTCCTTTTATTTCTTTTTGACAAACCTTACACTTCCCCCCTAACGTTGTTTTCACAAAATATTTCCATACTGGACTTGCTCGTGGCACTAGTATAAACAAAATATTTTATTAGTAATAGTTCTAATATTAAAATTTTATTTATAACACCAAACAAAAATAAATAATAGAAAAATTAATTATTAGTTAAGCAAATCTTTATGCATACTGTTAATATGGGATCTGTTGTTTGTTTAATTGAAAAACGCATATGTTTTACTTATTTTCCTTTATTTACCTTACACTCAGAGGTTAATATTACACATCGCATGTTAACCATACGGAATACTACGCGGCAATGGAAATATTCGGAAGGAACCAATTTTTTTATTCCGTTTTGCGATTATCCCATTGGACAAATCTTAAGGCATTTTGTAACTGTTAATGAAATCAAAACCAACTTCATTATTTTAAAGCTGTGGCGCGCGCATTTTTTGTATTTTTATCCATTATATATATATATATATATATACATATGTATCGTGTTCGATATTCGAACCTTTGTATCGATACTGGTATTTATCGAGGAGCAAAGTATCGATATAAAAATCTATAGTATCGTCATGAAAATATCGATACTGACAAGTATCGATACAATATCGCCATCACTAGTTAGAACCCCCTCTGTATAAATAAATATTCGGGTATTATTAATATTACATCGCAGGCGCCCGGGTCTTGTAGGAAGTCGCCTATTGGGACGCGAAAGCGATCGGTGAGGGATCACTCCTCCCTCCCCTTTTACGCTATCCCTCGAGATAGGTAGTAGTGTCACAAGAGGGAAAGATAGATACAGAAAACCAGAAACATACGAGATGAATAGTCTTATATTTGGAGCTACTTCTTCTTCGTGTAGTGCACTATATGTTCAAAGAAGAAATGCAGAAGAATATGTGATTGAGATGCCGGAAGCAGCTGTTAGCATAATTCAAAATAGTTATGTGGATGATTATCTATGTAGCAGAAATTCACTTGAGACAACAAAGAAGTTAATCGCAGAAGTTATAAGAATAAATGCGAGTGGAAATTTTGAATTGCATTCTTGGGCGAGTAATAGTTCCGAAGCCATCTCTATTAAACCGGAATACCGATCGGAAGTAATCAACAAAATTGCATTAAAAAAGGGACCGAAAGAACGAGTTTTAGGAATGACATGGGATACCTCAAACGATATCCTTCGTTTCAATATCGATTCATGTAGCAAAGCGTTGCAAATTCTTAGACAACCTAATTCACCGACAAAAAGAGAATTTTTGCGCGTGATTATGTCTATCTTTGATCCTCTAGGCCTCATTGCCGCATTTACAGTTCAAGGTAAAATGCTTCTCCAAAGGGTATGGAGAAATGGGATAGGTTGGGACGAGTCCTTAAAACTGAGGGATATAGAAAAATGGTTGCATTGGGTCGAACAATTACGTACGATACAATCTATAGTAGTACCTCGTTGCATTTCTTCTCAAAAGAGTGAGGCCCCGATAGAATTACATGTTTTCTGTGATGCCAGTGAAGTCGCTTATGCTACTGTAGTTTACACTAGTTGCCAGTCTTTAAATTCAGGAACACACGTTTCTTTAGTTATGGGGAGAGCCAAAGTAGCCCCATTGAAACCGATAACGATTCCTCGACTAGAATTGCAGGCGGCCTTGATAGGATCTCGGTTATTAAAAGCGGTCACACTAATGAAATTAAATTGTCAATAAGTCGAAGGTTTTTATGGTCAAATTCTCAAACAGTGTTAAGATGGATTCGGAAAGATCCGCACACAAAAAATACATATGTAGCAAATAGATTAGCTGAGATAAGTGAATTGACCGGCATACAAGAATGGCATTGGATTCCAACAAAAGACAATCCGGCCGATGAAGCCACCAAGTGGAGAAATGGAAAATTTACTGAAACGAGTATATGGTTCTCCGGTCCGACATTTTTACAAAAATCCACTGACTACTGGCCAAATGAAATTCATACTTCGAAATGTCAAAAACAAACGATAGACAATTTAGAAAAGAAAAATAACTTCGTTGGATTTGTTGTCATTGATAATAAAACGCTTCCGGTATCGGGAAGATTTCTAGGTTGGCACGGGCTGTGCGCCCTCGCGAATCGTTTAATACGAATGTCTAAGCAAATGGATACGCTTGATAGTCAAGGACTTATGTAGAAAGAGTGATAGTTTTGATGAGGAATATTGGTTCCGAGAAATATAAAATGATTCATTCATAAGAGAAATAAAGGTTATACAAAGAGGAATGCAAGTACCAAATAATAGCCGGTTATTAACACTCACACCCTTTATAGACGAGATTGGTTTGCTTCGTGTTAAAGGAGTTTAGAAAATTGTGTAGGATTTGAATTTAATAATCATCCAATAATATTGGATGGTAAGCATCCAATAACGGGAATGCTAATAAAAGAGTATCACAGGCGGTTTCGCCACTCTAATATTAACACAATATTCAATGAAATAAGACAGAGGTTTTATAAATTAGGTCTCCGTCGCGCTGTATGTTCCTGTGTGAGTAAATGTTTAACCTGTAAAATTCATAAAGCGAAACCAAACATTCCAATTATAGCTCCTTTGCCAGGGGGAAGATTAGCATTTAAAATGAGACCTTTCACTCATTGCGGATTGGATTATTTTGGGCTAATGTTAGTAACGAAAGGAAGAATAAGAGAAAAAAGATGGGGGTTTTTATTCACTTGCCTGTCAACAAGGGCTATACATTTAGAATTAGCTAGTACGTTAACTGCTGGCTCAACCATTTTGGCGTTAAAGAGACTAATGGGTAGGCGCGGTTGCCCATCGCACATATATAGTGATAATGGGACAAATTTTCGGGGTGCAAGTAAAGAATTAGAGATAGGCATTAAAAATCTAGACCTCAATATGTAGTAGCAATACGCAGATAAGAATCAAATAAAATGGATGTTTAATCCTGCTGATGCTCCTCATATGGGCGGGGCATGGGAGAGATTAATTAGATCAGTAAAGGTTTCTTTACAAATAATTCTTCGGGATCAAGCCCCTAGTGAAGAAGTTTTGCACACAGCGCTCATTGAAATTGAGCATAGTTTAAACTCTAGGCCGTTGACACACGTATGTTTTGAGGTAAATCAGGAGGAATCTTTGACTCCAAATCATTTTTTAATAGGATCTTCGTCGGATTTCATTCGGAATGTTAATAGCGAAAATATTGAGTTTGGGGGTAAACAGTGGCGCAATGCTCAGAGTTATGCTGATAGGTTCTGGTCAAGATGGCTTAAGGAATATCTCCCTACTCTAATTCCTAGACAAAAGTGGCAGAATAAAACTCCTTCTTTGAAAAAAGGTGATGTAGTACTAATAATTGACTATAATGCAAAAAGAAATTAATGGAAGAAGGGCTTTGTAAGCGAAACGTTTCCGGGAAAAGATGGGGTGATTAGAGTAGTCAAAATAAAGACTTCTAGAGGGGAGGTTGTCAGACCAGTGCACAAATTAATTCCTATATGCAGGAATGAAGAAATATAGTACGACTCCAAACGAGTGCGTACTAGGAGGAGGAGGATGTAAAGATTACGAAAAGAAAGAGGAAACATAGATTGGTTTGTAGTTGTACAGTAGGTACCAGTTCCGCTCCTGGGGCCCCATTGAGCTCTGTGATCGTGTGTATTTTCACATGGATCAATGCATATACAGCGAAATGGCTGTTTGGACAGATATTTTTAATACAGGTCCAACCATGTCAGTTTCCAAAGGGAAACTGGTGATGGTTAGCACATTTGGAGGTTCAATGGGACTTGCACAGGCTCGGGGGCTCGGTTGTGTCAGTCACGTCCCTGAAACGCCGCGAGTAAATAGTTGTAGTTGCGACAACAACGTATCCTGCGATGTCTGGCATTAACCTTTTGTTTATTATCTTGCCTAGAAACAGTGTGTCTTAATGAGAAGCTTGGGCAATGTTTGTGTTGTGAAGGTCACTAACCATAGTTTTCTTTGTATGTAGAGTCAGTATCTTGCTGGCGCTGGCTACGAAAGGTTCAATAAAAGTTAGTGATCTCCAAATTGTCTTTAGTCTAATTTCCCTTTCACGATTGTAATTAATACCTGTAGTAATGACATTTATTCCTATTCAATGAATTCGTAGGTGTTGATTTATGAAGTTGGAAAATGGTTAACTCTTCTTGATCACATGTGGATAATCCCTCGTAGCACAAATCGCAGATTTGTTGTCCCTCAGGGCCAAGAAAGTAAAAGGTACGTGTGCAGACAGTTTGATTACTCATCTTTTCTTTTAACTAAATATTTTATTGAGACCAAACCGTCTTTTAACTAAAATGATTAATGTTTTTAATGATTCAATCTCTTAATCTCGACTTCTTTCTTTTAACTTGAACGATCCAATAATTAATTTGCGATGTCAAGAACGAGTTTTAATTAACGGTTAATCCCTGATCTATTAATCTAAGTCAACTAAAAGGAAATAGTTTGTTGATTCACTAATAATGAAGAAATAATATTGAAGTCTTAATAACGAGAACTAAAATGTCCATTTAGGATGATTCATAATTTTTTAATCTAAATAAACTTAAAAGGAGACTGATTGTCTTTTAGGATTTACTTAATCGAACAACAAAAATTGGTGATTGGCTCTATTTTCTAAAAATTACTTTCTTTTAATTAGACCATCCCTCAGGTACGGATGAAGTAGTATCCTTCGTTTCAGTGGGGGTCGAATAGGTAATTGTAACCTTGTGAACTCTACGCAGATCTACAACGGAAGTAATTTTATGGAGACAACGCGGACGATCCATATTAAGACGCTTTAAAGTGCCCTTCACGTCGACCTTGGGCTTAACAGGGGGTACGATAGGTTCGATAGGAGGTAACGTTCTTTTGAGTAACTGTACCTTGGGTAATTTGATCGGCTGACTAGGTGGAACGAGGGCGGATGTGGACGTGGAAGTGGAAGCAGAAGTAGAAGGGGAATTAAGATCAACTCCCGGTGAGAACTCGCCACAATCTCTATAGTTTTGTCCCAATTTGAACAGAGCGGCGCTTCTCCCGCTTCTACGCGTAGGTTTCGGTGTGGTTTCTAATTTAGAAACCCTTTTAAGGTGTTCGTGTCGAACTAATTCGGCTCTTACAGTGGATTCAGGACATCCAGCTTTACGAAGTAACCCCTCTAAAGAAAAACAACCCTGAAAAGTAGCTTCCAAGGCTTTATCTTCGCAATCCTTGACCTTTCTGCTTCCTCTCTTCTTCTTTCCTAGCAGGTAGGACCGCAGTATGTCCTTGAGCCTTTGTTGCTCTCTTCTTATCAGATGAAGAGGAAAACCAGCACCGGAAAATATCTCAAACGATAGAGTGTCCATTGCAAAATAATACAACTTATAATTGATATGTATCAACAGATATCAGGAGTTTATTTATATTAAACAAAGGATTAATATTACACAGATTTAGCTTTTAGCCGTTAGATATTATATAAGATATAATAAGGTCGCTAAAATATAATAATAAACCTCTGAAGACGTTAATAATTACATATGTATTTTCGTCTTCGACGATCACAAGGTAATAGGTTCGACGTTAATTCAGAACGAAATAAAGATATATATTGTTACACGGCAAAAATCCTGGTGATAAAACTTGCCGCGTAGAGCAAAATACTAGATACTCTACAACCGGTATTTGGGGACGATACGATACAGCCAAAAGCTAATACGCGATTCCCTCTACGTCTCTCTTCGAAGGCTCTAACTAGAACTCTATGAACAATAAGTTGGGCGCCAGGTCCACGTAGACCAGTTTTCTCTAGTATGTTATTCTCCACGAAAATCACTTATTTGATACAGTAAAATTGTCCCCAAAAATGCTGGGCTAGCTCGATCCCTATCTGGATAATGGAGAGGGGTCAGGTTAGGAGAGGTTTTCGCTAAAGCTGTTAAGAGAATCATTAACTAATGAGGTAAAATTCGAATAAAGGAAAAGGCACGATTTACCTAGGAAAATTCTGAGGTTTATTAACAAAATAAGCTATTTTACAATGATCGATAACACCTCAGATTCAAATCATAAGAACTAAAAGTCGAAATTCGTAAATAGATTGGCCCGCCACATTCTATTACAATTTATGATAATTTATTAAAGGATTACAAGTATCCACTCTTTACGGAAACATACAAGCGAAATGCTAGTAAAATACAGAATATATCCTGCCAACACAAGATAACGTAAAGTGGAGATACATCAGGAAGATACAATAAGCTTTACAGGAAAGGTGGTTAATATTGCCTATGATCACGGCCAATCACCTATACCGTCAATTACTCGTCACGAATATCTGTTCAAACAAAACGTTACAAATCTCACACACCTCAAAAGCGGAGAACATATCCCTCAAATGGAGAGTGAGCTGGAGACGGAGTTCATGTCCAGTGACACTCAATCTTGGACTATCAATCCGTTAAACGATACAAAACTCAGACAATTTCGTCCCGGCAAGACTCGATAAATAAATCGACAATTATGTCGAGCCTACGACAGGTAGGCCTCGACGCGCGCGACACCGCCAACGATAATTAACTACAAGAAGAAATAATTAGTTTCTCCCCAGCTTACTTCCCGATACTCTACTTTGAACTTTACTCCAATGATTCGTCTTCTAATTCACGGCCATAATCACACGCAAGCAAGAAATATAGGATTTTCGGCATATTGCAATAAATGACTCGATATAAAGAAAGTAGGCAATTACTGGCATGGTCGACCCGAGGGAGGCATTCACCGATCCGCTCAATTTTCTATATTCTTCACCTCAAACTCTTCCTCTCGAATACGGTAGTTTCCCCAGGACAACGTTGGTCCGGTAGATTCGACTATGCCTCGGTAAACGGTCGTAGGCCAGGTTCCAGAAGCTCCAGATTCATGCCGGACTCCAACTAGTGCCAAATTTCGACTCCCAGAGCGATACAGTGATCTCGGTACCTCACGATCATCTCCACCTAGTCATTACTAGGTTCGGATATCGATCGGATCACCGAAGATTCACGAGGATCCGCGGTATTAGATTATCCTCTTTTCTAGCTCTTGTCTCTTCTTTCCTGTCGTCCGGAATCAATTATTTCCGGGACGACTCTAAAAATTTTCGTCGGCGGCAGCGGTAACAGGAGACTTAAGCTGAGGTTGTTCAGGAGCCCACCTATGGATAGACGCTCTGAGAGAGCCCGAGCAGGCAACAGTCAGCCTGCCCTTCGTCCAAGTCTCACCGGGTGGAAATCGAAAGTCATCATGGGTCCGTGATGCGAGAAAGGGAAACTGCGAGATCCATCTTGTTATCATTATGCCTCATATCGAGAGGACTTTGATTTAATCCAGGCCTAGATGACCTGGTGTAGCGATAGCTAGTTCTCTTCTTCAGTCCCAGTCCTGTTGGGTGGAGGGTCGACAACCATTGGTGGTCCGGAAAGTGAGAGGGCGATGCTGCGGGGTTTCTTGTTGACGATTGAGGTGGTGTTGGCATCCTTCCTGGAGCTGGCGACGGGAGGGCGATGAAGAGAGGCAAGGCCTCCACACAGATCGGCATGCCGTACAAGTAACCACGAATCACAGGGTGTATAAGGCACGAAAAGAAAGCTACCAGCGCATCGCGACATAGGACTAAATATCATTGGTGGGCGGTGTGATAAACAAAAGCAATATTATTGGATAAGTTAGACTTCTGACCTTTAGTGGTGGCGCGATTCCGCAGCGTTCCTGGAGCCTCTCCTGACCTTGGGCTATAAAATCTTAGTTTAACAGACTCGTAGAACGGTAATAGAGGAAGCCACGAATGTTCCGATTAACATTATTTATAATAATGACCCCATCGGGCGTAGACGAGAGGGCGAGGAGTTTCAATAATTATGCTTGTGACGCCGCCAAGCCGCATAGATTTGGCCACGTCACAATATAAAGAAAATAACAGAGTCTTTATGACTTAAGTACGACGTGTTCTGAATCTTCAGAATATCACAATAAATCAAGAGCCATTCATACATTAGCAAAAGAAAGACATCATTCTGGTCGAGATCCAAGGAAATAATATTAGAATTAACACAACGACCATTTGAAATCGTTGAGCTTGGCCTAATCTCAGAGATGGTGGATTTCTTCCCCGTGCTAATGATAGTTCATCAGCTTCTGGCAATAACTGAGATTTCCGATAGAACGTGACTGCTATGATTAGCGCGTGAAAAGTACTAAATTTTATCTAGCATTCGAAACCTGTAAGAACGCTGTCAAATTTTCCACGAGAAAGCTCAGAGACTATATTATTACACTAAATATTAATTAACTGATACTATTTACAATGTAAAATTAAATGTTATCGCAAAAATTCAAGGTGAATAATATAACATTTATTGATATATAGGCCGAGGTTAACAATGACATCAGAATTTACAAATATTGTGCGAAACAATGTCCCAAGTCGGCTCCGAACCTGTGGTCAGAAGGGAAGGCTTTTCGTTCTTGAAATAAAATTGTCAAAACACAGTTTAATGGGAAAATAGGAGATTTATTCAATAAATAATATGGTACAAAATTTACAAAAATATACAATAAAACCGCTATACTTAATTATAGACTTCCTAGGGAATTTGTTGTCGTCAAATTCTAGGGAATTTCGGTTGACGAAGATTCCCAAGAACCCTAGAGACTAAAATTCCGCAGAAAGGAACGCGGACTTAAAACTCCCGGACTGGACAATTTTCCCTGGGGTACTCCCCAGTAAAATCCCCAGCCTCGGGAGGAAGCAGATGTGGAGAAGTGGTTTTAGGGAAGGGGAAGTCCCCTTACCCCTCAGCCGCCTTCTCCAAGAGCTCTAGTGGCCCGAGCCACCCCAACCCCTAGGGTGAGTCTACCACTCCCACTACCCGACTCGTCGAGAGCCCTGGATTGAGGGTCGGAACACTGGGACCAAGGTAGTCCTCGGAGGCAGTGTGGAGGGGAAGGAGAGGGTTTAATTCCTCCCGGGAAGTCCCCGGAGAAATCTCCCTTAGGAGGGAGGAGATTGCCGCAGAGGGGAAGTTCCCTCTTGGTAGGCGGTGGGTGGTTGGTGATACTTACCAAAGTGATTCACCAGAAGAGTTTGCCGGTGGAGGCGCTCGTTGGATGGCCGGTGGAGGCGCTGCCGTTGAGGCGTCAAAGATTGCCGATGAGGCGTCAAAAGTTGCTGCGGTTGCTGCTGGTTAGGCAGCTGTCGAGGGAGTTTGGGGGTGCGATGGGTCCTTATCAAGGACCCAACTAAGTAATTACGCGACACTAATCTTGCCAGCGAGAGAGCTGCTGCGGGCGCTGGCCACCTAGTGGCCAAGCGCGCAAGTAGTGTCGCTGTCGCGGCCGCGACGCGCCAGTGCCAGAAGACGCGCAAGCGCGCCGCGGAGAGATAGTGACAGAGTGAGCAGCTAGACGCTGGCGATCTAACCGTCTACTGTCAGCGCAAGAGAGAAAGGGAGATATAGCAGAAATGTGGAATCTACTTCTCAGCATTTTGCTCCTCCCAATCTCGAACAAGTATATATACATCAATATATATATGTATATATCACGCTACTTACATACGTGATGCCGTTGTTAGGGATCCTACTCTAACCTAACGAAAAGCCTAACCCATTGCAGAGCTCAGAAGCTTCTATCCTTGGGCCATACTGCTTCTTAGCAGAGTACCTATGCTAAACCATAACCTCTACCTTACGTCTCTCCTTTTCCTGTAGGGAACCGAGCTCAGAAGCTAGCAGGCTCCTTAGGACTGCTCTAGAGCAGTCCGAGAGACGAACTGAGCTTTGTCTGGTGCAGCCCTCTTCAACTTTATATCGAAGTGACATACAGGGTGTTTTTCTAACGGCGGCATATAGGAGATTCGTGTTAGTTGACTATAGCGCTCAGAATGATGGTATCTGAGAGCGCTGATTGGTCAATATCATGTAGTGCCAACATGAAATGGTCTATTACCAATAGATGAATACGAAAAATGAGACCCATTCGCCATTTTGTACCGGAGAAGTGTTTACATGCTAGTTATAGCAGAAAGAGGTGTGAAATGGAAAAATGTCAAATAGTGAGGTTACTAAAGTAAAAATGGAAAATAATGAATGGAAAGTTCGAATATTCTTACTTTCCATTCGTTATTTTCTATTTTTACTTTAGTAACCTCACTATTTGACACTTTTCCATTTTACACCTCTTTCTGCTACAACTAGCATGTAAACACTTCTCCACTCCAAAATGGCGGATAGGTCTCATTTTTCGTATTCATCTATTGGTAACAGACCGTTTCATGTTGGTACTACATGATATTGACCAATCAGCGCTCTCAGATACCATTATCCTGAGCGCCATAGTGAACTATTACGAATCTCCTATATGCTGCCGTTAGAGAACCTCCCTGTATATATATAGTATACTGTACAGCGAAAATTGACTTGCAGGCGGTATTTACAAGTTGACTTGAAATCAACTGGTAAATGCCAACCTCAGGTCAACTTTTAATAGTTGACATAGAATTTTACTAGAAGAGTCGACTTACAGTCGACAATTACAAGTTGACTTCAGGTTGACTAATAAAAGGCGACTTTCAGTCAACTTTTAGTTAAGTGCGCTGTTAGGGTGGTCTTTAAATATTTCTTTCCTGCGATTTAAGCTCATAAAGAATAGGATTTAGCCTGTAACAGAAATAAAATAACCACAAAGTATATATCCTTATAAATTCACAATAATTTTCATTTTTTGTTAGTAATTTATATTCATCTGATATATTTTGTCTTCTCTGTTATGTATTAAATCCTTCCTTCTTTTCCGCAATGGTTTTCCGAAAATATTATTTTTGTTTACGATCCAAAATTGAGGGTTAATCGCGCCATTTGACAGCTATGGACAAACTCCCTAGATATCCCCTTACCCCTCTGATTTCTACTTCCCCTCGCCTGACGCAAGATTATTGGGCGAAACTGTACCATTAAATACTGCACTTATATACGTATTGAGAAGTAGCTCCATTGTATATTTAATCTGAACCAGTAATGCATAAATCATCATCATCTGTATGTAATTACAAAGTAATTCTAGAGACACGAAGAAAAGAGCAAAAACGATTATGGAATAAATGTGTATGACAAGTCGTATTAATCAAGGTGTTCACCTCATAGGATTAGAGACTGATGCTGATATGCCGATAATAGTAACCGAACTCAAAGATTATCTGTTATTACCACAACCGTCATTAAAAGGAATTCTGTGTTACCAGGATTTAGATATTTATAACACAGGTATAATTTATATTTACAAAATATGCAATTATTATTGACGAAATAAAGATAAAAAAATACAATAATTTATGTTTAACTTACAGAAAGGAAACAGTGATGAACCGAGACTTTGATTTGTCAAATTTGGAAGTAGTATATGGTGGTTTGTGGAATTTAAAGTAAACAAAGTTAATGATTTTAATAATGAAAATGAATCGACTAGGGAAACTAGCTGAAGGATATTGCTAAGAAAGAGGAAAAAAAATAAATTGATACAAGTTATTAATGGCATTAGACTAGGCCAAGAAACAATCCAGCTAGATACGAAGGTGTATCCTTGCTCATCCATCTACAGTAGTTTCCTTGAGAGATGTCAAGAAATGGAAATATGGAAAGAAGCAAAACAGAAGCAAGCTTCTGGAGCAAAGAAGAAAGTGACGGTAGATATCTTTAAAATACACATGTTGAAATTAAAAGAATATAATGTAAATTATTGATTGGCATTGTAATTATTATTGCTTAAATTAGGTAAAAATCATTATATTAGAAAAGCCGTATTTGAACCTTTTGAGTATGATGCTGGGATTCTGATATATGATGTAGCACTTCTGTATTGAAAATTCAAGGAAGAATCAAGAGCAGATAAAACCAGGATGGCTGAAATTATTCTTTATGGCCTATCCTTTTGGGGAGCAATAATCATAAGGAGAAAGATATTGTATTTCGTGCAATTTTAAGTTAATGTAGCATTAATTAATTACTCTAGCATAAATATGATAATTTGATGTTTGTTAGATCTAAGAAGGATAGTTTAGTTTTAAGATGAAATGCATATAACTTACTGTTTTAATAACTACATTTTATATAAATTCTTTAAAATATGACTAGGCAGAAATTGTGTTCATCTTTAGGTAATTCTTCAGGACTTATGTAAATATTTCAAGATGGGTAAATATATTTTTAGAGAAATGACAATTTTTATTATTTATGTGAGTTTTAAGTTATGTATTTTGTCTAGAGAGAAATATCATTTAAAAAATATAGTTAATGTCAAATCATATAATTACAGTAAGCTGCTTCTTGTTTATGATTCAAATAAAGGAGCTAATAATTATGTATAACATAGTATAACCTAAAAGGTCGTACAATTGATGTTTGATAAAACATAGGAAAATGGGGTAAAAGTAAATAATATATTTCGATTGAGTTGAATCGATATATCAATATATCGAATATCGATACATTCACTTCGATGCTTCACTCGAATCGATACTTCTGTTTTTGATACGTATCGATACGAAATATCGATACTTTTGGAAAATATCGCCATCACTAAGTCAGGTACATCACAAAGAAATCAATACTATTATTTTATATAAGAACTTCTTTTAAAATTAAAGTTACTCATCTGACTTTTAGTCTTATATGTCCCATAATTATATGTTCAAATAGACTTAATTATTATTTATATCTTATATTACTCCGCCCTGTATATATCTATTTAAAATCTGTTCCTTTTATTGAGGTTAATCTGTCAAAATACCACCACTAGTTGCCACTAGACTATAGATGATACATTTTAAGGTTTATGTTGATATTAATGTGCGCATGCGCGTAGCACAGTTTTTTGACCTATACTCAATTCAATTAAAGCTCCATAAATTTACTAGAAAATTTTATGGCACTTTACCTTATGGCTGTGTTTCAAAATTAACTGGCAGTACTGCGAGCGTAACACTACAGTAGCTTACTGCGACAGCGTTCCAAAATATTTTTAATCACTGCTGTTACTGCGGAGCATTGAATTTTGGAACAGTTTTGCAGTGGCGGCAGTTCAATATTTGAAACTGCAGTTGAACGTTGAACCGGTTGAACTTGACAGATTTATGGATAGTGTGGTGTTTTATAGAAAATAAAAGGGTTTAAATTACAAAAGCAAAATGTCAGATTATTCTAAAAGAGAAATAATACCTCTTGTACATTCACTTACATGTGAAATTATTAGCTCGGATGAATCCAGTGATAGTGACATTGAAACTTATCTTTTACAAAATTTAAGAGAAGAAAGAGTACCAAGAGCTCATATAAAAAATTATTTGGAGGAGGTTGTATGGGAATATACCGATGAAGAATTTAAATCTCATTTCAGGTAATTGGTTATAAAAATAAAATATACTAAGAATTTTACTTATTTAACAAGATTTAATACTTTTTTACAGATTATGTCGTCAGACTTTCAGGATTTTATTAGAGTTGTTGACTCCAAGACTAACGAATCTCGACACATCACCTGGAAGACCAACAATCTTTCCAGAAAAAACTCTATTAGTGGCCCTTTGGCTTATGGCAACCCCTAATTCATTTACACAGCGTTTCTTCTTTAGTCCACACATGACAAGCTGTAAATTATTATAGATATTTTAGTCGACCAAAATTGAATATTAAAGTAATTAATAGAACTTATATTTACTTCTTTCATCATTAATTGTTTCCCCTACTGTTGATCCATTTGTACTAACTTTATCTGGGCTATCTAGTACATACTCTTCCTCTTCAGGAGCTATGATAAAGTTATTATTTTAATAAATTATTTTATCATATACTTCTCAGTATAAAAATAAAATATAGAAATATTAGAAATACTATACTTGTGAATATGACTGATCGGTCTTCTATATGTGTTTTATTTATGACTCGCTTTTCCTTCTTTTCTGATAGTCCGGCAAAACGTTTCGCTTTGTCTAATAAAGAAGCCGCAAACATAGTATCTGTATAGTTAAATAAATTGTGTATTAATTTAGAATAAGATAAAATATTTTATGACAAAACCTAATTATCTTTAGAATTTGCAGTTTTCGTTTTTAAATAAAATAAAAATATAAATCATTATTTCGTGATTACATACCTTTATATGCTTTATTAGCATCTTCTTCAGAAATGATAATTTTGTATTGTGTATTTGTTTCTTGGTCAACCAGCAAAATTTCTTTAAGATCATTAAATGTTGGTGACATATTTTTTTTTTATAGAAATATTTGTAATAAAAATAGGTTGTAGTAAAAAATATTCAGAAGATACGAGATTGAACTATAGAGGTTAGCATTTAGCCCATGGCACATGCTCACTTTCAAGGCTACACGAGGTCACGTGAACGTCAGACAGGCCATTTACTGCGAGTGCTTCTCCTTGCCAGCCGTAGTAATCACAGCAGGAAGTGACGTAAAGAAACCTGACGTCATTATCAATTTGCAGTACTGTCGCAGTTAGCTGCGATGAGTTTTGGAACAGTTTTGCAGCACTGCCAGTAATGGCAGTGAATTCTGGAACACGGCCTATACCTCTGCAACTACTAACACCATACAAGGTACATACATGTGTTTTTGACAGGATGAGGTTAACTGAGAAATAATTCCAGTGAGAAAATAGGAGCAAGATATAGTATAGAATTGGAATACTTGGAAAAATATATAAGAAATATTAATAAATGAATTTAATTGGTTTTTGTATATAATTAATGAAGAATACTTTATTGTCACATCGCATTGAAGAATGGAGATACAATTAGATAAGTTATCATTTATTTGTATATATCTATCAAATGGATAAATTAATGTAAGGGCAAAATTCTTTGTTCAAATGTGGCTTTAATTTTACAGATTAACAAATTATAAACTGATGATTGACTTCGATGAATAATCTATAGGAAGTAATAAGCCAATTGAGTTTTTCCATTGATGTATGGATGGACTTAAATTTAGCGAAGACTGCATGCTCAAATCTACGTACCATTGTATCCAGCTGATTAAACTTATATTTACATAATTTAACGATGGCATTAATATGAGTCGCACTTTGCTAGAGCATAATATTGGATATGAGAATGAAATTGTTTGTATTGGGAACAGTTTAGTATTCTATATGTATGATACAATGTAAACACACAAGTGAGTAATCCAAAATTATTATATTTATTATTATGAGTTTGTTAGGTTTGGTTAATTATTTATAGAATTATCAATCTATTTTGTCCAATAAAATCTGTTATACACATATGTATAGGTAACATGAGTTAATGCATCTTTGAAATTTGTAGGTCTAACGTTGAAAAATATGAATTAACTTATTTGGTTTCCTATGGTATATAGTAATTCACATTAATTCTATGTCTATATGAAAGGATCTGAAAATAATAACACATAATTGTATAAAGACAATATGGGCATAAATACTATTCGTTTATTTACTTTATAAAACACCTTCATTTATAATTACAAATTGGAGTTGTTCCTTCTTTTGTAAGTATTTATTTTTTATTACAATCAATTTATCAGCAATATTTGTTGAATTATCTATTACGATAGCTGGAATTTTCTTGTTATTAATAGTTTGCACTTCTGATCCTCTGCTACCAATATTAAGGAATCTATTTACCATGCTCATTCTTACTTGATTTATCAATTCCTTTATGTCCATAAACTCTTCCATCAAATTTAATATCTAGAATTCTGTATTTCCTGTATTATTTAGTTCTTTTAAGTTACTATAAAATTTATTTATTTCGTCGTTTAACATTGATGTTTTCTTTCTTTTATCTCTTGGTTCATGAAAGCCACTTTGTAATCGTTCAATTTCCTTATTGCTTTCTTTTAATAGCATCTTTATAAAGCCTAATAAAATATACAAATATTTGTTAATTGTATATATATTTAATTCTATTTTGCAGGAGACTCAGAGAGAAAGAGAGATTGAATCGACATTAATTTAAGAAATATGAAAACAATTATTTGGAATTAATAGGCAAAAAATGGAATAGATATGAAATCTTATTGCCCCTTTAAAGGAAGGACAAATTTCCAAGATAGATAAGAGTCAATCATTTCAAGGCACATTTTTGGCGCTTTTATAAGTGTGATACGTTTAATCCATATTTTATTCAAGTAAGAACGAGCATGGTAAATAGATTCCTTAATATTGGTAGCAGAGGATCAGAAGTGCAAACTATTAATAACAAGAAAATTCCAGCTATCGTAATAGATAATTCAACAAATATTGCTGATAAATTGATTGTAATAAAAAATAAATACTTACAAAAGAAGGAACAACTCCAATTTGTAATTATAAATGAAGGTGTTTTATAAAGTAAATAAACGAATAGTATTTATGCCCATATTGTCTTTATACAATTATGTGTTATTATTTTCAGATCCTTTCATATAGACATAGAATTAATGTGAATTACTATATACCATAGGAAACCAAATAAGTTAATTCATATTTTTCAACGTTAGACCTACAAATTTCAAAGATGCATTAACTCATGTTACCTATACATATGTGTATAACAGATTTTATTGGACAAAATAGATTGATAATTCTATAAATAATTAACCAAACCTAACAAACTCATAATAATAAATATAATAATTTTGGATTACTCACTTGTGTGTTTACATTGTATCATACATATAGAATACTAAACTGTTCCCAATACAAACAATTTCATTCTCATATCCAATATTATGCTCTAGCAAAGTGCGACTCATATTAATGCCATCGTTAAATTATGTAAATATAAGTTTAATCAGCTGGATACAATGGTACGTAGATTTGAGCATGCAGTCTTCGCTAAATTTAAGTCCATCCATACATCAATGGAAAAACTCAATTGGCTTATTACTTCCTATAGATTATTCATCGAAGTCAATCATCAGTTTATAATTTGTTAATCTGTAAAATTAAAGCCACATTTGAACAAAGAATTTTGCCCTTACATTAATTTATCCATTTGATAGATATATACAAATAAATGATAACTTATCTAATTGTATCTCCATTCTTCAATGCGATGTGACAATAAAGTATTCTTCATTAATTATATACAAAAACCAATTAAATTCATTTATTAATATTTCTTATATATTTTTTCAAGTATTCCAATTCTATACTATATCTTGCTCCTATTTTCTCACTGGAATTATTTCTCAGTTAACCTCATCCTGTCAAAAACACATGTATGTACCTTGTATGTGTTAGTAGTTGCAGAAAATGGCTATAGAGACCGTGCACACCAACACAATGACAGTGAGATAAGAATGTATATTGGTGTAAATGCATACTATCAGCGCAAACTATCGGTCAATTTTCGCAGTTTTTGAGTGTATTGTAACGTCTCGCGTTAGGAAGTATAAAAGCGCGGAGCTTTCGGAATTCAACCGTTTCGGGCACTATGCGTTCACCTAGTTAACCCGGGGTCGGTAGCGATTCGGGAGATGAAATTGGAACTTACCTTTGAAGATGCTGGACAAAATCGTCTGTGGCGCAGCAACGGGACGTCCCCTAGGCTCGTGATGATCGATTTGTTTGAGGAGGGTAGCGAATGAAGTGATGGAAGCACTGATTTTATGGTTTAGACAGAATTTATATAGTACGGATGATAGCGAATACAAATATATCAAGAATTTAGCAAAAGTACAGACAGTAGTAATAATAGTTAAAGCAAAAGAAATAATGTGTTCGAATTCGAATCTGTCCGGGGTTTTTATACCCCGGGAGGGCGAGGCACAAACATTTTTGGGAGTGTGGTGGGGGAGCACGGGAAATATGAGAATAGGGAGAATATGCATGGTTAGTCTACCCCCACCATGGCTGGCCCGAAAGTTTGCACCCCACCTACATTGAACTTACAATCTAGAGGCGTCAGGGACCTTCTACTCACGCTATGAGTTTGCGCTTCGTCGGGGGGGGGGGGGGGGCTTGGTTCCCGATGCCGGGAGTCTAGTTCCTCGTCGGAGGTGGGTACGTACCACCCCGAGCTAGATGAAGATCCCCCGAACACGCAAACCGCACAGGCGGTATCCAGGCCCATGATCCTGGTGTGGCAGCGCACAAATTCGCGTATGATCCTGAAGTTGGGATCATGAATGGCGCACCCGGTGCATGGTCCGCCGTTTGTGAAAGTGGCCAGGCACTTGGTGCAACGCTCTAACACCTTATATATGAGCCCCTGGCACGAGAAGCAACGAGCGTCCATGCGCCAGGTCTCTCTGGTGATCTCCACCACCTCGTCCATTGAGTAGTGTCTCTTGTGTGCCCGGGACATCAGATGGTAGCAATCAGCGCACAACATCCCGGGGTGTGTTTTGTTGGTGCGATGGGCTATCCTCATCCCCTGTACTTCGTACAGGGGATGACTACCCCTAATGCAGCGTGTTTCCACGAAGGGGAACATTCTGCCTGAAAAGTAGAAAAGATGGTAAGGAAGGAGTAGCATGGGTAGTAGAGGAAACTGACAAGCGGTAAGCGGAGAGTGCACAGAGAGATGGCGCTGCAAGTTATAAATGTAGGTACTTATCCTATAGTAGATGAGTAGAGGAGGAAGTTCCGAGCTATGTCTCCAGGTGCCGCCTCAGTGGTTTTGAGCTGAGACGTAACAGTATACACCAAATTACCAACTTCCCTAGAACCTTAACGAATTTTATCGTTATCGTATAAATAAGAGTTGCACCGACTATTGTCGTAAAGCTAAAGTTACAGAATCGCTCATTCGTTAGCGCAAGCGATAACTGTCGGTAGTTAGCGATACCGACAGCTGTCGTTAAGGGGTTTGACCCACTTGAAGCCAAAAACACTCACAATATAATAGTTGATGTGGTATATATTATTTATTACGAGCATTGTGAGTTTTTGGTGGAATGCGTGCAAGGAAAAGCAAAGATTTATTAAAGTTATTCGTCGGATAAATTTTATATTAGTACCGTTGAACCTCTAGCGACATCTATCTCGGTCGTTGTTAAGTTATAACGATATTATTAGTTTTCCTTTCAATAAAGGTTACCGACAGTACCGACATTACAAGCGACAATCATCGCTGACTCTGAGTTAGAGAATCGCACTTAGCGATTTCTGTCGGTAACTGGACTTAACGATACCGAAAGTTGTCGCTAAGAGTTACAGAATCCCACTACTGGACTTAACGATACCGAAAGTTGTCGCTAAAGGCGCGTTCACGGAGCACGCTTTTAGCACTGCCAACGCTACTGCGTATAGAAAAATGATTCAAATGTGTGCGCAGTAGCGTTGACAGCGTCTCCGTGAACGCGCCCTAACCCAGGGATTCATAAATGAAACTTAAGCTCAAGTTCAAGCTTAAGACGGGTAAAATCTATAGTCTACGTAACACACCTTATAGGTTTCAAGGTGAGTTTGAACGCAAGTTCTCTTTATGAATCCCGGCCTAACCCCGGGATTCATAAACGAAACTTAAGCTCAAGTTCAAGCTTAAGACGGGTAAAATCTATAGTCTACGTAACACATCTTATAGGTTTCAAGGGGAGCTTGAACTCAAGTTCTGTTTATGAATCCCGGCCTAAGAGTTACAGAATCCCACTACTGGTGTGAGCAGAGATGAAACGGGAGATTTCTCATGCGAGGTCCCGAGGCAATCCCTACCGATAGGCGGCGCTGGTGTTGGCAAACGCGTCTCAGGTCCATCTAACCCCTAACGCCATCTATCGGAAGAGACCACGAAGCACGAGCGTTAAGCTTAGAATAAGGTAAATCAGATATGCATTGTTGCCAGAAAACGGACTAAAGAGCGAGCGAAGATATTTTCTCGACCTCTCTGTCTTTCTCGCTGTTAGCGTCTAGCAGAAGAGTCGAGGCAAAATCTTTCCGTTTCGCTTTGCCGAAAATCTACCAATATTCGATGTCATTTACATTTGCAGCCCTATGCCTTTATACATGATTTTTTCAGCATATTTATTTATGAGCATTGAATTATTTAAATCAATAATAAAATAAGGAAATGCGTTTTTGATATATAATAATCCTACAAAAAACAGACTTCGCCTGTAAAAAAAGGCGGCAAGTACATAAACCATCTAGCATAAATAATATAGTAAAATTATCTAATTAAAAAAAGTAGTGAAATCCAAATATTAGGCAAGTATATTTTTTCACCTTAGCAAAAGTTAAATTTTCGAAAAAAAAGGAACAAAAAAGTTACTTGCCGGGCCCGTAATGTCCATGCACAGTGGGAAATTGAATCGTGTGTGAGATTCAGCTATAGCGTAGTATAGCAAATGTCATGTTAAAATACAGAGTGAAGTTAGCCGATCCACATACGATTCTATTTCTCACTGTGCATGGATATTACGGGCCCGGCAAGTAACTTTTTTGTTCCTTTTTTTTTCGAAAATTTAACTTTTGCTATGGTGAAAAAATATACTTGCCTAATATTTGGATTTCACTACTTTTTTTAATTAGATAATTTTACTATATTATTTATGCTAGATGGTTTATGTACTTGCCGCCTTTTTTTACAGGCAAAGTCTGTTTTTTGTGGGATTTCATAACGTTTTGTAAGAGTATAATATTTAAAAAATTAAATTATTCTTTTAATTTCTACAGATTTTAAAGAAAATTTCCACCCTTCTCATTTTTTGAAACAGCAGCGCTTAACTAATAAAAATATATATATTTATATTGAAAAAATATCGCAGTCAGCACATTGATTTAATTGATATTTGTAATGTATTTTGCATAAATGAACTTTATAATTAATGCTCAGGCTAGTTTTTTAATGTTTTCAGTTTCACCATAATAAAAGTATGATTAAATTTTTCATAATCAATAAACATACTTTCAACACATAAAAATAATGAAATAAAATGTATATATTTTAATTAATTTACATTTTCTATTTATGAACATTTGACTTGTTACCAACATCTAACTTTGCCAAACTTTAGTAACTCCCTTAGCTGCTTCAGGTGATACAGAGGCAAGACTGGAATTTTTCATAATCAATAAACATACTTTCAACATATAAAAATAATGAAATAAATTGTATATATTTTAATTAATTTACATTTTCTGTTTATCAACATTTGAATTTTTACCGACATCTAACTTTGCCAAACTTCAGTAACTCCCTCAGCTGCTTCAGGTGATACAGGGGCAAGACTGGAAAAGCAATTCGTAAAGCTTCAAATAAGATACAATGAAGCATATAATCGAAGTTGGCATTGTCGTTTTGCATACGCCGTTTCTTTTTAGCACCAATCCTTGTCACCTTTATTCTGCTAACACTTGACAAAGATGACATGGGAGATACATTGGCAAGTCGTCCTTTTAACATTTCCTGTGCCAAAGTCCTCAAATTTTCGTTTCGTAAATTTCTATACACTTGAAACTGGTCTGATTTCTGGTGCTGCAAAATGCAGTCGAAACAACTAATTTTTAGACTGAGTTTTTTTCCATTGAGAATAAACGTGCATTTTTTCATCCATACCAATGACCAGTATACTGCCTCTCGTCTTGATTACTTGCATAGGTAATGGAGAAAAACAATCAGCAGCTATTAACTGCATTTTATATCATTTCATCCAATAAAAATCATACTTAAATTGTGGCTGAGCAATGGACGACGTTTTTCTGAAAATTGGCTTATTCTTACTTTGCCAATCTTTCAATACTTTTTATATTTGCCTGTTTCAAGTCTCAGAATACAGGAGCGAAAAGCATAATCTTTGATCCAACTCCAATAGTCAGTATGTGTACGAAAATCCTCATTGGATTTTAAATTGAATTGTACCAAAAGTATTAAAGTCAAAGCACAAGTATTACTGTTTGCTATAATACACTTGCACAGTGACTGTAAAATACTAAATGATAACACTATGAGTAAGCCTGAAATCAAATTCATCATTTAAGAATTATAATTCCTCAAAGAAAATAAATATTTGAAGGTACATGAAGCATCTTATTTGCTTACCGACATTTGACTTTCCACCACCATCTGACCTTGCTAGACTTCACTAGTTTCATCAACTGCTTGAGATGATACTGGGGCAAGGCTGGACAAGCAATTCGCAAAGCTTTGAATAAGCTACAATTAAGCATATAATCAAAGCTGACATTGTCGTTTTGTATACCACGTTTCTTTTTAACACCAATCATTGTTAGATTTATGCTGCTAACTCTTGACAAAGGTGGCATGGGAGATACATTGGCGAGTCGTCCTTATAACATTTCCTGTGCCAGAGTCCTCAGATATTCATTTCGCAAATTTCTACGCACTTTTGAAACTGGTCGGATTTCTGGTGCTACAAAATGGAGTGGAAACCATTAATTTTTGGACTTTGCTTCAATTGAGAATAAACGTTCATTTTTTCATCCATACCAATGACCAGTATACTACCTTTGGCGCAGAATACTAGTATAGGTAACAGAGGAAAACAATCAACAGTTATTAACTCAATTTTACAGAATTTCATCCAATGAGTCTCATCCTTAAATTATGGCTGTGCAATGGATGACGTTTTTCTGAATATTGGCTTATTCTTACTTTGCCAATCTGTCAATGCTTTCATCTTTGCCTGTTTCAAATACCAGAATGTAGGAGTGAAAAGCACAATTGTTGATTCAACTCCAATAGCCAGTATGTATGCGAACCTTCCTCCTTGGATATTTAATTCAATTGTACCAAATGTATTTAAGTCAAAGCACAAGTATTACTATTTGCTATAATACACTTGCACAGTGACTGTAAAATAATAAATGATGACACTACGAGTAAACCTAAAATCAAATTCATCATTTAACAATCTCAATCTTCAAAGAAAATAAATTTTTGAAGAAACATGAAGCATCTCGATTACTTACCAGTATTTGATGTTGCTCCATCTCCATTTTCTTTAGTGCTTGGTGACTTAACTTCCTTGAGACTAAAGATCTGTAATATTTGGGTATCTTTGCGTCTTTTGTAAACATCTATTATTGTATAATTAGCTTAAATCCAAACACTAGTCAACTGGTACTCTACGTAAATGAAGGTTCATCGGAATGCTTCATATTTTTCAAACAAGCTTTACTATAATTTAGTCTGAAATATTTGTACGCATATATGATATTTGTTTCATTTACAATCTTCCTTTATCTGCATTCTCCAATAACAGGGTATTTCCAAGAATTGTTACATTATTTGTTTTATTTAAAATCTTCCTTAATCTGCATCCTCCAATAACAGGGTATTTCCAAGATTTGATACATTATTTGGCACTGGTTTGGCATCATACTGCAAACTATGAAATGGTGCCTTATATATAACTTTGTTTTAATAAATCAAATTTTTTTTACAATGCACTTACTTTACTGAAAAACGTTTATGTTAATTGCTTTTGAGACACTACCATGTGTCTTGATTATGAGTTAACGTAACAACCTCATCCTTCTCTGTTTCATTTACAATCTTCCTCAATCTACATTCTTCAATAACAGGATATTTCCAAGAATTGTTAGAGCATTTGGCATTGGTAGGACTTCAAATCAGAGCTGCATACAAGGAATATGCATATAAGGAATATTTTATATAACCTGCAATAAAAAAATCCCACAAAGTACGACCGAACATTAAATTTTATACATATTTTTGAATACAATGTGACTTATCTGATAATCTTGCTGGCTCCTTCATTTTTCTCCCTTAAATTATCCGTAGTTTTGATTATATTACGCTATTACACTATCATTACAGCCAATTCATATTTATAAAAATATTAAGGTTATACCGGTAAACCTTACAATTCAATTGACATTCAATTGACAGCTAACAGTAGTCGCCATATTAGTTATCGATTATATCGATTATTTAGACGTCGCGTTTGTAAAAATTACGTCATTTTCTTTAGCGATTAACTTCAGCCCGAGACATACATTCTGGCTGGAGAAGAAGATGACGGAAAGAAATTAAATTCGTTATATATATAGCTAACAGATTATGAGATCTCTGGATTGCGTGAACCAATTTTGATATTTATGGGCTCAAATAAAAGCTTGTTCCAAACCATTTCAAGAAAAGCTTTACTGAAATCATGATAGTGTTCCATTTACGGAGAAAAATCTATTTAAAAATTGAGACAGCCAAACTTACTGTATAAGATACAGTAGTGCCTCGACGGCGGTATAGACACGTCTATACCTACTTTTATGTACTTGCCGTCGAGACACTACCGTGTCTCTTGATTATTTTAACTATAATTTCATCGTTTTATTTCGCTTATTTCCGTAAAATCTGCATTTCTTTAGTTTATTATTGATTATTGTAAGTCAATGGCCATTAAAAAAAATTTAATCTTGAATAAAAAAGAAAAGTACCGATCAGGAATCGAACCCGGAACCACGAATCGCCACGCGATTACCTTACCGCCTAGACCACGAGGCTTCTTCAGTGCACCGTAAACAGATAGTCTTCTTAAGGGCTTGAAATCTTCTTTTAAACCATATAAATAAACGAGCAACCGACAGCTTTATTCATTATTATTCTGTCATAATGGTACACAAATTAAGGAATAATTATATTTTGAATAGTTTTCAAAAACTTTTTCAATGGCCAAGAACGAAGATAAATAATCAACGCTCGCAGTTTCTGTTCTTGGTTATTGGAAAAGCTTTTGAAAACTATTCATTATATAATTGTTCTTTAATTTGTGTACCATTATAATAGAATAATAATGAATAAAGCTGTCGGTTGCTCATTTATTTATATGGTTCAATAGAAGATTTCAAGCCCTTAAGAAGACTATCTGTTTACGGTGCACTGAAGAAGCCTCGTGGTCTAGGCGGTAAGGTAACCGCGTGGCGATTGGTGGGCCCGGGTTCGATTCCTGCTCGGTTCTTTTCTTTTATTCTTAATGGCCATTGACTTACAATAATCAATAATAAATTAAAGAAATGCCGATTTTACGGAAATAAGCGAAATATAGCGATGAAATTGTAGTTAAAATAATTATTATATATCAAATACGCATTTACTTAATTGATAATTGATTTAAATAAGTCAATGCTCATAAATAAATATGCTGAAACAATCAGGTATAAAGGCATTGGGCTGCAAATGTAAATGACATCGAATATTGGTAAATTTTCGGCAAAGCGAAGCGGAAAGATTTTGCCTCGACTCTTTTGCTAGACGCTAACAGCGAGAAAGACAGAGAGGTCCGAGAAAGTATCTCCGCTCTCTCTTTAATCCGAGTATAGCCGAGAGCGAGCGAAGCCCGTCGACACATGTACGGACGCTTCTACTTTTGTTCGTAACCATCGAGCAGCGGTAGCAGCAAGGATGGCTCACGCAAACGAGCCTGCATCTATGGTTGTAAGTGACGGGGAAAATTCTGCAGACCGATGGTCCGCTTTCTGGCAACAATGCATATATGTTTTACCCTATTCTAAGCTTAACGCTCGTGCTTCGTGGTCTCTTCCGATAGATGGCGTTAGGGGTTAGATGGATGTAGCAACCTCTTCTTCTCAACCAATAAAAACAACATCTACTTTACCGACACTATCAATGCCAACCACAGGAAATACTCCAAACTCTTCAGGACCAAAGACCCTCACTTCGGAAGCATCTGCTAGACCTAGAAGACGGAAGCAACTCCTTGTTCCGAAAAATGAGAACCCCGACATCCGGTTTTAGCTCTATATAAGAAGATCCAAAGATGGCGAATCTCTCTTCCAATCAGGACACCATCCGCTCATCGTCTACCAATCATTAATTCCTTGTAACAGTCATTGTGTTATCATAGGTCTATTTTAAATATATATCATTCAAAACTTAAACGTTTTTAAAAAAGAAATTTATTTTACACTGCAAAGTGAGTTTTTTCAAGTTCGCGCGGCAGAAGCGCTAAAATTGGTGACCCCGACGTGATGCCAAGCTTTGCTCTATCACGTGACAATTTTTAAACCCTCCACATTGTTACGTGTTGTACGGGAAGTGAAATCTTAAAACTCTGTTTCCTAAGAGTGTCCAGGATTGCGTTTTTTGAAACAGCCACCGGTTCCGATGTCTTTCCCTCGTACGCCACCTCCTGCACGTGGATCGGACGAAGTCAACGGACAGCAGAATCCGAATCAGCAAGATCTAATTCAAAATGAAGACCAGATCATCATGGTGCCGCAGGATCAAGCTAGCATTGCAGCGATTCGCGACATGAGGCTGCCGCCTTTCATTAAAACTCGACCAGACGTTTGGTTTCAGCTCATAGAATCAAGATTTCGTACTTACAGGATCACTTCTGATCTCACGAAATATGATCTCACGCTCGGTCAACTGGATTCAGAGACATTACATCAGATAACTGATATAATCTGCCAGCAGCCAGAAAAAGATAAGTATCTCCATTTGAAGAATGCCATGCTTGCTCGTCTTTCAGAGTCAAGGGAGAAACAGCTCTCTACTCTGCTGAACAATTTGGAGCTCGGAAACAAAAAACCTTCGGAGTTGCTCAGGGAGATGAAAACGCTGGCTGGAGAAACCGTGAGCGATGAATTTCTCTATTCTCTCTGGATCAACAGGATGCCAGTCAATGTGAGAAGCATTGTCTCCGTTGCTGATCGTTCAAATCTGAACAATGTGGCCCAACTAGCGGACAAGATACTCAGTTATGCCACAAACTCCAACATTATGGCTGTATCAAGTCCGGCGAATGATTTAGTGGCCATTGAGAATTCCGCGACACTGCAGACTCTCGTCAACCTAGAAAAGAAGGTAGAGAATTTACAAAAAATGATGCAGAACTTGCAGTCCCAGCTTAAGCAAAGAAGTCGATCGAGTAGCAAGGGACGCAGCGAGAAAACCGGCGGAAAATCACCTATTAATAGGAGCATGTGCTACTATCATGCAAGGTTTGGAGCATCGGCGAACAAGTGTACTTCGCCATGTTCATTTATTCTCCCTCAGCAGGGAAACTAGTATCGCTGGCTCCAGAAGAGACGCTGGGAGACAGCAAAGTCCCATTCCTAAAAGAAAGTCGTCTCCACATCTGGGATAAATCAACGGCCTGCAAGTATCTTGTCGACTCAGGTTCAGTTTGTTCTGTGCTACCCTGTACTCCAAGAGATAAACATGAGGACCCATGCCAAGGATTTCTCCATGCAGCTAATGGATCGGCTATCAAAACCTTTGGAAAAAAACTCCTTAGGCTTGACCTAGGACTTCGGCGCATTTTCACTTGGACTTTCCTAATCGCTGAGGTCCAAATTCCAATCATAGGTGCAGATTTCTTGGCACACTATGGCCTCATGGTCGACCTGAAGCATAAAAAACTTGTTGATCCTTTCATTACACTTAGTTCACCTGGGAGGTTTTTCAGTGCCACATTATATGGCATATCAACGCTGTCCAACGAATCGCCATATCATAAGTTACTCAAGGACTTTATAGAAATGCCCTTGCCTAACTTTGGGCGTACTGCAACAAAAGGCTCAACCTGCCATCACATTATTACCACCGGGCAACCTGCAGTGGAAAGGCCCAGGAGATTGTCAGGTGAAAAGCTCGCGGCAGCAAAGAAAGAAATTGAAATCCTTCTGGATTTGGGAATTATTCGTCCTTCCAGCAGCAATTGGGCCAGTCCAATTCATCTAGTCAAGAAAAAGGATGATACATATAGAATGTGTGGAGATTTTAGGAAATTAAACTCTCAAACCATACCTGATCAGTATCCCCCACCTTTCATTCATGATGTGTTTGAAAAATTGCATGGTCATCGGATCTTTTCAACCATTGACCTTGCCAGAGCCTATCACCAAATACCTGTGGCCGCAGAAGATGTTCCTAAGACTGCAATCACGACACCATTTGGACTCTTTGAATATGTCACAATGCCATTTGGACTCCGAAATGCCACTCAAACATGTCAGAGGCACCTGGACGCAGTGCTACGTGGGTTGGATTTTGTGTTCTGCTATGTAGATGATGTGCTAGTGATGTCAAAAACTCCAGAAGAACACATGTGTCATCTTCGCACAGTTTTCCAAAGACTGAAAAATGCCAATCTAGTCATTAACGTTGACAAATGCAATCTAGGTAAAGAAGAAGTTAATTTTCTAGGTTATCAAATTACTACAGTTGGGTACAAACCACCTACTACCAGAGTGCAAGCCATCTTCGATTTTCCACAACCTCAAGTCATATCTCAGCTTCGGCGATTCTTGGGGATGATCAATTTCTACCGTGGCAGCATACCTAGATGTAGTCAGCTTCAGGCACCCCTCAATGCATACCTGTCGCACTCTATTAAAAACGACAGGACACCCATTGAATGGAACTCTGAAGCAATAGATGCTTTTGAAGCTTGCAAAAAAGCCATCACCACCACAACACTGTTGAACTTCATTTCACCATCAGCTCACTTAATCCTCACTACAGATGCTTCTAACCTTGCTATTGGAGCAACACTTGATCAAAGGTTGAACAATGAGTTACAACCAATAAGATTTTTCTCTAGAAAACTTAGTAAGGCTGAACAGAACTACAGCGCGTACGACCGTGAACTCTTGGCAATCTATGCTGCTGTGAAACACTTTAAACACATTCTAGAAAGTCGCACATTCACTATTCGCACTGATCACAAACCACTTATTTATGCAGCAACACAGAGAGCAGACAAGGCATCACCACGACAGCTTCGACATCTGGACTACATACTGCAATTTTCAGCTGAGATTGTGCATGTCAAGGGCACAGACAACAAGGCAGCAGATGCACTATCCAGGATATGTCAAATCACCATGCCTTCAGTGTTGTCACCTGCAACTATTGCTGAGGCCCAGTCTGAAGATGAAGAGCTTGCCCAGATTCTGCAAAAAGAAACTTCACTGAAGCTACAGCCACTCTCAATAGATGCACACATTGTATACTCTGATATAGAGAACAATATTGTGCGCCCATACTTACCCAGTTCCTTGAGAAGGAAGGCTTTCCAGGTTGTACACCAGCTGTCACATCCCAGTGGAAGAGTAACTTCTCGGCATCTCAGGGAAAAGTTTATCTGGCCTGGTATCCGACAAGATGCTCTCAAGTGGACCAGGGAATGCCTCGCCTGTCAAAGCTCTAAAACAAGTAGACACAATAGATTAACACCTAGGCACATTGATGTACCAGATAGCCGTTTTAACCATATTCATCTGGATATCATCTACTTACCTGAGGTCAACAATCTAAGGTATTGCCTTACCATAATAAACCGGTTCTCCAGGTTTCCAGTAGCCATACCTCTTGTCGACATCTCAGCCTCAACAATAGTCAAGGTTTTCTTTGAAAACTGGATCTGCATGTTTGGCACACCATTGACAATCACCATGGATCAGGGCTCACAGTTTCAGAGTGCTCTCTTCCATGCTCTCACCGATGCTGTAAGCGCCAAACGCATCCGTACATCCCCATATCATCCTCAGTCGAACGGTTTGCTGGAACGATGGCATCGCACTATCAAAGCTGCTCTTATGTGCAACCGACACATTCCTTGGCCTGAGTTGCTTCCTACTATCATGCTGGGACTTCGCACCTCCTACAAAAGTGACCTGCAAGCATCACCAGCAGAAATGTTATTTGGGACCACATTGAGACTTCCAAGGGAATTTTTTGTGACGCAAGATGAACAGGCTGACCCAGAAATTTTCATCTCCAGACACAGAGAGTTGATGCGTGCAATTCAACCAACACCAACGGCTCACCACACACGGGCAAGACCGTTTATACTACAAAATTTATATACCTGTTCACATGTCTTCGTAAGAATGGACGAAGTCAAACCTCCACTGTCACCTCCATACACTGGACCATATCCTGTGAAAAAGCGACTCGATGACAGGAGATTTGTCATTTTTATCGATGGAGCAGAGAAAACGTTATCAGTGGACCATCTTAAACCCGCTTTCATCGCTAAAACAGACGATGATGGAACTGATGAAGCCACCACAACAGGAAGTGCTGACATTATCTTACCTGATAAAATTGGAACAATGGACCAGCCGAAGAGGAATTACTCCAAGGAATCCAAGGTTCAAACCAACATAACCTTCCATACCAGTGGCATACCTACAAAGGGGGGAGTAGTTGTAGCAACCTCTTCTTCTCAACCAATAAAAGCAACATCTACTTTACCGACACTATCAATGCCAACCACAGGAAATACTCCAAACTCTTCAGGACCAAGAACCCTCACTTCGGAAGCATCTGCTAGACCTAGAAGACGGAAGCAACTCCTTGTTCCGAGAAATGAGAACCCCGACATCCGGTTTTAGCTCTATATAAGGAGATCCGAAGATGGCGAATCTCTCTTCCAATCAGGACATCATCCGCTCATCGTCTACCAATCATTAATTCCTTGTACAGTCATTGTGTTATCATAGGTCTATTTTAAATATATATCATTCAAAACTCAAACGTTTTTAAAAAAGAAATTTATTTTACACTGCAAAGTGAGTTTTTTCAAGTTCGCGCGGCAGAAGCGCTAAATGGACCTGAGAGACGCGTTTGCCAACACCAGCGCCGCCTACCGGTAGGGATTGACTCGGGACCTCGCATGAGCAATCTCGACAATCTCCCGTTTCATCTCTGGTAGTAGCCACTTCACGCTCATAGCCACTCAGGGTGAGATTCACCAAGTCCGGCTTGAAGGCTAGCCAGGCTAATATGGTATACTTTCGGGCTAAAGTAGTATAGTTACCGTTACATGAGCTGTATGAGTTTAGCCCGGCTAGCCCCAAGCCGGACTTGGTGAATCTCACCCTCATAAGGCCGTTGTACTCAGTGCTGTTAGATCGTGCCGGATTTCTCTCCCCACCACGCGACCGTAGTCTCACTAACACACAGTCAGCCGGTAGCATCGGTGAGACATCCCTACTCATGCGCAGCTCCCTAGTCACGCACACCATTGCAGCGATACGTGCGTGTCTCGGCTGCCTTCGCTGGGTCTCGGTCGGATTCGGCACAACTGCAGAGCGAGAGAGAGCAGTATAGTTTTCTCGGCCCTCTCACTCTCTCCCAATCTTGACTGTCTCTTAGCCAAGGAAGCATGGCAAAATCCTTTTCAGCCAGCACGGCAAGTGTAGTCCAGTCAAATCAATAAAAATAATTACCAAAAAATCATAAATTTTTTTTTTTTTTTAAATGGTAAATCTTTAGGAGTGAAAATTTGCAAAATTCAAATTCCTAAGGGGTTTGCTAACGGGGGTGGGGGGGGGGTGAAAAGGGGGTAACCAAAAATATTTCGACTCCTGTACTTCGTAAAATAAAAATTTTTTTTTATTTCATTTAGAAAAATATTCTCTACAACTATTATTGGACAATATTTTTTGTAGCGAAATCGGTTAAAAAGTTATTCAGGAAAAAGAAATACAAATTTTGCAATGTTAACTTATTTAATTTAATATTTTGAATCCGGCTATTTTAATCGAAAATAAGTTTAAATATTTTTTGTAGGGTATTTAATTAGCTAGAATCCAAATTAGTTAAAAAATGATTTTTGTCAAATAGAACCTTCGGTAGGGTGCATCCCGCGAAGTTTATTATTTTAATGACTTATTTTGCTCAGCGAATGAAGTACACATCTTTCCTTGCTATTTTTTATGTTCAAACATTGAGCTCCTTGTATTTTTAATATATTTACGAAAAATGCTTTAAATAATAAACTCGTTTCCACACCACCCTGGAGGTAGAGTTGAAGGCGCATTTTTTTTAACGTGGTATCCCCAGAAGGTATATTCCACAGCATTGCTTATTTAGCCAAATTTAACACCATTACAACTTAATTTGTCAAAGGGATTAGTGTCAAGACACGCATTTGAAAACATTGGTGGCCTGGCCTAGTTTTACCGAAATTGCTGAATAGTATTTTTCTGGGAAAGTATGTTGGCTTAGCAAAAATCATACTTCCTCCTTTAATACTGGCCTATTTGGAAATTATGTGGAAATAGGAAATAAGTGGGTAATATAACGTCCCTCCCTACACGATGGGAAGAGGGGTAGGAGGGGGAGAAGGCATTACTAGAACCCTTTTCATTTGGGTGGTAGCGAATTGTGTAGGTGGAATGGTTGGTTTTGGGTGTGTTATAGGTGAAATGGTTGGTTTTGGGGGTGTTGTAGGTGCAATGTCTGTTGATAAGTCCCTGATGTTGTCCGTGGGCGAGGTTCGTGTAACCGTTTGAGTAGAGGAGCTATGCGGTTCCGATGACAGGGAGTGGGGGAAGCTGTTTTGTGGTGTGGAAGGGGGATGGGTGGGGATAAGACTCTCTTAGTATGGTAGTGGTGGGGATGAGGAAGGAAAGGGTCTTATAGTGGGATCGAGTTTGGTTAGGGAGGGTGGGGGTATTTTTCACCCTATGTCACAGTTGGAAGGTCTTATAGTGGGACCGAGTTTGGTTAGGTAGGGGGTATTTTTCACCCTATGTCACAGTTGGAAGGTCTTATAGTGGGACCGGGTTTGGTTAGGGAGGGGGTATTTTTCACCCTATGGTACCGTTGGTTAGTTATCCTACGGGGACCTAAAATATCCTACGGGGCCCTAGTTGAGGGAAGGTTTTTCACCCTTCGAAGTCGATGGTTAGTTACGTTACGTAGCCTAACTATTTCCGACTCTGCTACACAGATAAACTAGGTTGATTTAATTGCTAGTTCCAGTAGTCACCGCTAGGTGACTGCCTTCCTTAATCTTCTTTCGCGCTAATGGTATTTTAATATTACGTAATTACACACACGGGTGAACTAGTTCAATTTAATTGATAGTACCAGTAATTGCCGCTAGGTGGCTACCACAATCCCCCCTTTTCTCGTTAGTTAAATTGTAGATAGCTATTGTGATAAGTTGCTGATATCGTGCAAGGAATTAACTTTCCATCGAGCATGGAATTATAACTTTGCATGGTTTTAACTAAACCTATGCAGCGAATCACTCAAATATCCTTAAAATGAAAGGATATAGTTTTAATAGTCTCCCCTATTGGGGAGAATAACAATTTAACATCAATTTCAGGAATATTAATATTTTGATAGGGCAACTTATTAAGTCCTAGCTGTTACTATACCCAGGTCAGGTTCACCAATTTATTAGGCCTTACAGCTCCTCACTTATAGTATGTCCTTAGAGGGTACTATTTGACCATTCAGAACCAATCCTAGACCCTCCCACTATTCTCTCCTTCTATGGACCCTCTCTCTAGACTTTCATTCAAGAAATCATTTACCTTTCTACGAGCGAATTAGTTAAAGTGATAAAAAGATGTTTGACTAAAATTATACATTCGCGGTACCACGGGATACGGCTATAGAGAAGCTAGCCTTCAAGAGGAGGATGTGGATGAAAAAGGAGGAGGAGGAGGAGGAGGAGGAGGAGGATAAGACATGGAGACTGCATGAGTAACTGATAGTAAAACTTTAGTTATTGAATAAAAAAACAGTTTTAAGAATTTTTATAGCCTTCCCTGACTTATCGTTTAGCCATTTTAAGCTTTTCAGGTAAGCATATCATACGATCCATCTAACAAGCAGGCTAGGTATTAGAAAGGGAAAGAGTTGTCAGTGCACTTCATTTTTTTGAAGGGTAAAGCAAAACATAACTTTAACCTAGACATTAAGAAGCTGTATTGGCACCATTCTAGCGATTGGAGAACTGATTGCTGAGTGTGCTGATATCTTCTAGAACGGATATGCTCGAGTACCTGACGCCTGAGATCATGTCATGTCATGACTTGTTACTTGATTTCTGACCTTTTAAATCCTCGATTTTTTCATATTCTCTCAATTTTTTATATGCCTAGCTATCGAGAGGAATGTGCTCGTAAATTTTACCGTTTCACTTAAGAAAAGTCTGCAACACGTTTATGCAATTAAAAGAATTCTGGAGAAACCACTGGTAACGTGTCATGACCTGTTTGATGCAAATTTTCCCCAGTTCACTTTAGAAAAGTCTACAACATGATTATGCAATTAAAAGAATTCAGGAGAAACCGCTTGTAACGTGTTACGACTTGTTTGACGCAAATTTCGTAGGCGGGCAAGAATACCCAACCACCCAAATATTAACTTCCAATAAGAATGCATCTCATCCCTTCCACCATTTTTAAAACCCTTGTTGTTAGCAATCGGGAAATTTCAGGCAGTCAGTTTTCATTAGAATCTTCAAGGAGGTGAAAGATCCAGTGCAAAGCTATATTCCGAATATTTTCCTTGCTGTACCACAGAAACTCTTTTGGGTGGTAAGAATTATTCTTTTATTATTATTCTCTTTTCTTGCTATTCTATTTCAATATTTTTCTTTTCTCAATTTCTATGTTTTTTCACAGAAAAATGGATTTAACCAAGATCAATGCACTTGCAAGTGTAACTTACGAACCTAAGACTTTCGTAAAGCTGAATACTTTTGAGGAGAATAAGGAGTATCAAATCACTGAATTAGTGAAAATTAAGACCAAATATGGAGAGAAATTAATAGCGAAGCTGGCTACCGACGAATGGTTCTTCCTACCCTCAAGGATGATGAAATTACTGGAGTCGCCTGAACTAATCAAAGAACTTCAAAATGCTGAATCAGCGAATACATTAAAAATCTTATATGTTGGAGGACGATACAATAATTTAGAATTTAAAGTTACCCAATGATAATCATAAGATAAATTTTGGAAATGCTTGTAAGGAATGTTTTTAAGGAATGACATCAATAAATGTTTATTATATCTTATTTATTTATTTTTTCTTTATCCCTCACTACATTAGTAAGATACATATAAATCTAGTCTATTAACTTACATTTCTAACAATACTAGTAAGCGGGTTATATTCAACGATTTTATCATGTATAATTAAACATAACGCAGTAGTATTACTTGGAATATTTCTAGTACAATCAATCTCAATTTTAACATCAACAGTGCCTGACTTTATAGATTCATTTTGATGCGAACAATCGATGACGAAGAGAGGACCGTATTCCACAAAGTTTTTGTAATTAAGCATTGGTTTCGACTGTTTTTCTCCTGCATAATATGAATGGATAAATTTAACATACATATCATATAGTACAGAATAACGGTTTTTTTCGCTATCACTATCAATTCGGTCATATGGATAAAATTCTGAATTCAGATAGACTTTAACATCACGAACAGAACTGTCATTGAATCTAAGCACCTCCATATGCTGGGTACTCTTCTTATTTTGTCTAAATGCTAGTATAACATATCGAGGTTTCTCCAATTGTGTTGCAGCTTTTACGGCCCATGTATGCCTCTGTGTTTCAGGTAGAAGTGGATATTCGTACAGTTCCCAGGAACGAAAAGCCATGGTTAGACTTTTGTTTTGCTTAATCAAACGTAGAAATTTAAGTTTTGTATAATCATTCAGTGATACATGAGGAATCCTCCACTGCACTTTTTGCAAATCAATTTTGGAGTTGAAGATTTTTCTCGAAGAATGTAGTGAATTTATATCATCACGTGCTCGAATAAGAACGAGTTCATGATGTGCATTTATTATAACTCTTCTGTAGTCTTCACAAAAACCCAACAGCATTTGCAATGGTACACAAAAGTTGAAATGATTCGTAGACCTGTGATCTGTTAGAAACCATCCTGAATGACGTAGACTTGCACTTTCCTCAGCAGTTAAGGAGATGAGATTCTTCATGGAGCTAGTAATACCCAGATTCTTACAGCGATCAATCTCAATACCATTCAATTCATAACGAATTTCATCAAACAAGAATGCCATGGAATTACAGTCAAGTCCTACGACATCTTGGGCTGTTGCATCTGGAGCACGAGTTCCAACGATTATCTTTCCCTCAATGTAGAGATAACTTTCACAGGGTAGAAGAATTAAATCTTGCTGTTGTATAGGAATTCGAATTTCATCACTATTTCCCAATGAGGCATTTGCATAAGGATTGTATGCATGCATTTCCATTTTAGTGATGCGATTGTCGAACACCGGTTGAGCGGTTACATCTAATGGATCCATTTTTATTTCTAACGTTGAAACCCAGTGATTGTAGAAAGGTGATATTTCTTCTTGTTAATGATGCTCCAACGTTACCTTCGCTCAATGTATTTTGTCCTCCAGCGTTACCTTCACTCAATGTATTCTGTCCTGCTGCAGCAGTTGGACTGATAGGCTCATCGAGTACCGGTGATTTATAAGTATTCTTGTAAATCAACATTTTCTAATATGTAAACGAATTGTGATTTCTTCACCTCCGAAATTTACTATACGATCTTCCTGATCGAGAATACGCAAGGTGAGACGGTCAATTACTTTCGCAATGACTGGCAAGTAAATGACGTTCTTCGGTGTTTCTGCGATTTTATAACCTGGCGGAACACTCGGAAAAAAATTCATGTATAACATGTCGAGGTCTACCGTTTATGTACGCACCAGCTGTAATGTTGCATTCAATTCGTAGAATATTTACTCTTATAATGTTTACGGGCTCGTCTGATTCAGCTAGTGTGTTCGGTGGAATAACACGATCTGATGAAAAACCCAACAAAGAGCCTATATTGTTAGGTTGTGTAAAATCAATCTGATATTTACACTTTATTTCACTTTTTAATGTATTATTATTAGCACGTAGAACAATTACTTCTTTTTCATCACCTTCGAACATCTGAGCACGTAAAAAGTCATTTATAGCATTGAGCTCATAACAACCTGTAGGTATAGTTAGCTCCTGATCATAAACGTAAAATATATTGTTTGTCTCATCAACATTAGAGATTGAATTGAAGCTCTGAAAGTCTAAGAGACCGAGTTCATAATGTCCATCTCGAAGATCGATCGGGGGGAAAAAATCTGATCCCAGTACCGAGTCACGGCCAGAGAGTGTAACTGTTAAAGACATTGTTCACGTAGAAACTTGACACACAACTGACCGCATATGCTTGAATCATACGATTGATATTGGTCGTGGTTGTAGTAGATTATAGCAGAAGGTCCAAAATATTCCACAAATTCAATTGGTGGTTTTAAATTTCCGAAGGAATCGAAATACTTAACGTGCTTATTACGTTTAACGTAAGCGACCCAATGTGTTCCAGGACCTTGTTCGTCATCAAGATTCACAATTGCGCACTCATTGCGTTGCGCATTTTGAGGTGGAGATGTACGCATAAAGACTCCCCGAAAATGCGGTATTTTACGGCAGACGTTTGATAATTGCATATTACTAGTAGGTCCAGATTTAGGAAGTCCATTTATTTTCTTTTCCTTTTCCTTTTCACTCCCTCTCCTATTCGACTGTATGGTGCGAGGTATAAACCTTGTCCCCGTCTCGCTTCCATTAAGCGATTGTGTTGATGCATTTCTTCCAATTGTTTTTTGGCTGCTTTGGTGTCGTTTACAGCCTTTGCTATACCTGCTGCACCGCCAGCTAATGCGCCCACCGCACTCAGCAGCGGAAGCAATTGTAATAAACCCCCCCGTTTTGTTTTAGTAAGTGACTTTTTCCTCAATAAACCACCTCGTTTTTTCGGTACACGAATTTTTCTTTTCTTCGTACTTTTTCTAGGCACTCGCAGTCCTAAGCCGAGTTTCCGTTTTGCATTCATTGATGCCCAGACAGCAGTCGCTGTCGCTCGTTCACCTACGGATGAGTCACTAGCTATGATACGTTGTCGTGCACGGCGTGCAAGTACTTTTCAGCATGATGACGCGAGGGCAGGTCCTTATATACTGAATATGCGATATCATGCTCACGGCAAGCATCATCCAGAGGGTTTATTCCTCGATCACCACGTGCTAACCGTTCATGAAGGCGAGTACCTGAACCGCATTAATTGTAGCCAGGTACATGCAGCTCGAAGGGTAGTTTATTTAGCAGCTTATTGAAAAAAGATCCACAACCATATCTCATCATGTCATGCTTTCCTAACGGGTTCGTTGGCACATTCAGCAATTTTTTATTGAAGGCGGTATTCCATCAAAATGATCTTGATTAGGTAAATTATAATGTTCCGTACAGGCACGATATTGTTGCACTTCAGGATCTGCACGAATGTGCTCAGGTAATTTACACCAAACAAGTCGAATACTGTTTAGAAAGCGCTTCAATAGTAAAATTTTTGGAATGTATTCAAGCTGCTCAATAGTTAAATCCTCCAAACGTAGCACATCTAACATTAACAACGACATAATGAGAACTGATGAGATAATCTGCTTCGAGCCTATAAATAGCTTGCATGATCATAGAGTTTTACAGTTATGGATTTCGTAAAGCAACCACTGCACATTCGTGTCTCCAACGCCGATCGTTTTATTGTCGGTGGGGGTTGTGGATGAAGGAGTAAACGTCATGGATCCCTACTTCCATCTACAATTCGTAGTATAATTTGCGGACCCTCGAATTGCGGTAAAACAAACGTACTGCTTAGTCTCGTAGAAAGTCCTAACGGCGTGAGATTTGAAAATCTTTATGTATACTCAAAGTCGCTTCAACAACCCAAGTATCAATACCTTGAACGGTTATTAAAAGGACTAAAAGGTATTGGATATTTTAAATTTTCAAACAATAGCGACGTTGTAAAGGTAACTGAGGCGTTACCCAATTCTATTTTCATATTTGATGATGTTGCTAACGATAAGCAGGATAATATCAGAGACTACTTCTCCATGGGTAGACATTCAAATATTGACTGCTTCTACCTCTGCCAGACTTATGCTAAAATTCCTAAACATATGATTCGTGATAATGCAAATCTTCTCATAATCTTTAAGCAAGATGGTACTAATTTAAAACATATTTATAACGATCATGTAAACACGGATATGTCATTTGAAAAATTCAATGAATTGTGTTCAAAGTGCTGGCACCATGATTATAGATTTCTAGTAATCGATAAGGATAGTACAATTCAAAATGGTAGATATCGGAAAGGTTTCGATGAGTATGCTAAGATTAAATAGTATACCGTTTGCTTAAGATTGTTCAGTTTAGAGCTAAGTGTCCATCAAAACACACACATCAAATGAGCATGGAATAAACCTAGTATAAACGTGGAAATAAAAACGTGGACTGAATCTGGATTGAACGTGGATTGAACGTGGATTGAACGTGGAAACGTAGATTGAACGTGGATTGAACGTTGATTGAACGTGGAAAACATGGAAAGCAGGAAAATGGAAGAAAAGATGCTGCTAAAGAAGATTGCCGCGAAAAGTAAAGTAATTCGTGAAAAATATCGTGCACTCAAATCAGGAAGAGAAATGATGGAAACCAATTTAAATGAAACTTTTAAACCAATTGTTGAGCCATTGAAGAAGCTCACTGAACATAATGAGATGACCTTCGTGTCCCCGAAATATGAGTATAAACAGGAACCGCTACAGAAGACTACTGTAAGCGATAATTCTTTGATTATTCCATCGGAACGTAAAAGAACTTATTTCTCATCGACTCCACAACGTAAATATTTCGCAGACAACTCTAGAATTAAAATTCCAACCCCTTCATCTGATGATGATGATGATGAGCAAGGAAATTCAAGACCTAATGAAACATTATACCTTTCTCTGGAAGAGGATGAGGATGAGGAGGAGGAGGAGGAGGAGGAGGAGGGAGTGAAAGTGGAAAAGGATGTTAATGATTTAGCAATACCATCACCAATGCAAGCAGAAACTCCATCATCACCATTGCAAAGATCCTTAGATTTAAATAGTTCTTTGTCAGAATATGCACCAATTGGACGTAAATATATAGAGATGTTTCTGCATAAAAATAAGGATTTAATTGATGATAATTTTGGAATTGAACGAGATGCTAGACTTAACAAAATGAGACTTGGAAAATGTTCTTTTAAAGTAAATCGTAAAGATTTTATTATTATTGATGATGAGTATTATCAGGGTACTATTGGTCTATTTGAATTGATCTTCATGAAAGAGCCACATGATTATACTGAAGATGATTTAAAAACATATAAGAATATTCTTTCTCAAACTAATGTACACAGAGCAGATTACAGTAGCGAGGGAAGGCTTCGTGGGAATAAGGGTCATAAATGGAAGAAAATAATTAGCCCATTATTTCCTCCAAAGAATCTTGTAAAAGGTAGCGGTTATATGTGTGTTAATGATAAACCAGTGAACTATGTACATTGGAATGATCCGAACGAATTAGTTGAACGATTGAGACTTTTGATAGCATCATCTACTGCAGGACATACGAATCATCATAATGAGATACAATCAATAATTGAGGAGCTTCATGAAGAACGTATTATCCTATAAAAGAGATTACACTTTCCATAATTTCCCAGTTGATTGTGTTACTTCACAATGTCGATAAATAAATTTGGAGGTATTTCCACTGCCAGTAATGTGAGAAAATATTTCCGCAAAACTGAAGATGAAACATTAAAATTTGATAAACTTATGAATTCATTTAATGCTAAGGGGAATATTATTTCAAATTTAGGATTTGATGGTACTGATGAGAAATGTGCTGTGAATATGCGTGTTCTGCTGGATAATATGAATGCTGTGCGTGAGAACCTTAAAAATGAAATGCAAGAAAACAGTGATATTTTACGAAGTATTGCGTTAAGACTGGATGAAACCGAGTTAAGGCTGAATGATTTTCAAGTGAAATTGAGTAATTTCATGCAGAAACATGCTGAAGATAATGCAGATTTAAAGAAATATGCATCAATTTTCATGGAGAATCAGACTAAAGAGGATGCTGAATCAAAGAAACATATAATGAAGATAATGCGGAATTCAAAAAAAAAAGTGCTATTTTTCATGGGGAGAATCATGCTAAGGAGAATTCTTCTTGAAATAATTCGACAAAGAGTTTTATTAGGAAAAAGAAACTTTTACTACCATCAGTGCTCGTTGTACCCTTGTAAACCCAACACATACCTGAAGAGTTATGGATAGTGAAGAAAAGAAAAAATTGGTCGAAGAACTGCATGTACCTGCAAGACGGAATTTTCAACGTAGAAGAGTTATAATACGAGGCTTCGATGACCTCTGGCAAGCAGATCTGGTTGATATGAAGAATTATACTGACGGAGGTTACCACTATATTCTCACAGTTATTGATGCATTGTCGAAATTTGGATGGGCAGTAGCACTAAAAACCCAAACTGGCAAGGAAATGACAGACGCATTTACAAAGATTCTGAAAAGTGGGAGATGTCCCAAAAATTTGCAGACAGATGATGGCAAGGAGTTTTATAATAGTGATATCAAATCGCTTATAAAAAAACGTAGAATAAATCATTACTCAACATACAGCGTATTGAAAGCTACGATAGTTGAGCGCTGGAATCGCACGCTGAAGACTGAAATGTGGAAACGATTTACGTTGAATGGAAATTATAAGTGGCGAGGCATACTGCAGCGACTAGTTGAAGACTACAACGCAAGAAAACATCGTACTATAGGAATGCGACCAGTTGATGTGACGCCAGATCATGCTAATATGCTCCTGACTACAGTATACAATAATATAAAGATTGTTGGCCGTGCCAAGTTCAAAGTAGGTGATTTTGTACGAATCAGTAAATACAAGAATGTATTCGCAAAAGGATACACACCAAATTGGACAACTGAAATATTTGAAATTATAAAAGTGCAGAAAACAAATCCTGTTACATATTTACTTAGAGACTCTAGTGGTACTGATATATACGGAGGATTCTACGAATATGAACTTTTAAAAACTGCTAATCCTAATGTATATCTAGTGGAGAAGGTATTACGTAAGAAGGGTGATAAGGTCTTAGTGAAGTGGTTAGGATTCGATAATAAACATAATTCATGGATAAATAAAGATAATATTTTGTAAAAACAATATTTATTAATAAAATTAAACAATTTAAATATAATTAATTTATTCTATAATGACCCCATGGTAGAGTCGATACAGTTCCGTGCACGATATAACGCTTATCATCGTATGGGCTGAGAGCTACTTTCCGTTGCGTAATCGAATAAACATTATGCAATTTTGAGCGAATTAAATTTTGATTGCGGACTTGTACAGTAAAATTTGTTAAACAGTCCTTATAGTCCTCGAAGGTTATGTTTCTAGCAACAACGTAAGTCTTAATACCTTTAGCTTTTTTGATAATTTTATTTTGTACTTTAAATGTGTACATTTTCGATCTCAGTCCAATAAACTCTGTCATTATCTGCCCATTATTCTCATCTTTCATCAGCCCAGGGACTTTTTTATTTACTAGAGGTAAATTGTACTGATTGTTGGGAGAATAATCGCTTGTATCGAATCTAGCAAGATTCTCCCTCATAATAGTGTAAATATCATCACACTCAATGCTGTATATTAGACTATCCGTATCGGTATATAACGCTTTACATTTGCTACCGAACGTAGAAAGCATATAATCATAATGAAAATCATACAAACATGTTTTCGAAATATCAAGAATGCTCATACCTACGTATATAGGCTTATCGAATTTAGCTGCTAATTTTGTTAATTCAATCGTGACCAAATTCTCACTGAATATAGTGCGACTGTGAAAATTAGGCTTAGCAATCATTGCTTCAGCACCATATCTTCCCTCCCACTTACTCACGAGTCTCACATCAACTCTATTTCTAACATTCTCCATAGTCTTACCGAACACCGCATTGTTCATTAATTTGAAAAGATTTTTCTCAAACTCATTTTTAGATGCTGCACGCAAACTAGTGTTCAGATCGATATATTTACGTAACCAGGTGGACTACTGAAATCCTAAAACGCGATGAATGTGTTTTAAGACAATACCATTACGCATACATTGCTGTAAAGCACGATAGTGTATAACATAGCGCTCCTTATTTTCTAAAGTTGCAAGTAGCTTCTTCTGACGTGTACCCGGTGGTGCATCACGTACGGGACAAAACGGAAGGTCGGAATGTTTATCGTGAAGCATGCTTGGATACTCTAAGTCAACCTCTAAAATATAACCCTCGGGTGAATCTATCGGTATATTAGAGATATCCAAATTATTAACATTTTCAATCCAGCGAAATCCGTGAGTAGATAGCGGTTGAGACATTGCCCACCCATACAAATTATTTACATCGTAGTACATTAAATACTTAGAAGGTTCCTCGGGATTGTAGTTTTGCATGTACCGATTGTTAGCCTTTTCATAGCGGTGCGAGCATTGGCTTAAACCACCACGTATGCCCCGTTCTACGAAAAGCAGCATTTCTACGTCAGTGAAAAGTTCTAATCTTATTCCTTTATGTTTGAGCATTGCATCCCAAGTGAAGCCTGGGAGTGTATAATAATGAGCAGGATCCAAATTATAAGTTTGCATGCAGATATCACGAAAATTTTCGAAAACGTCAGCCAACAATAGTACATCAGTTTTCAAATAGAGATCGCTATACTCCCCAAGTGTTCGTATTTGAAATTTGGTCCATACCTCCTTAGCGTGATTATACGCACCCTCACTAATATCACTATCGGATAATCTATTATAGAATATCTCGCGTGGAGGTAAAGCAGTTTCTTCCAGACGGTTCAGACTATCTATGTAATCGTAAGGAAAAATACATTTCCTTGTCGGAAGGTTAAATTGTTCTATGTTTAAATATGAGAATTCTGACTCTAAATTTTTTAACTGTGATCTCGTTAAATATGAACTCAATTTGTCTAAACTAGATGCCATAAATTTGAAATAATCGATAAACCTTAGTTGTATATTATATTTACGGATGAATTTAGTGAATGAAATATACTTCTCCTTATGTACAGGTAACAAGTGTACTGAACCTTCATACAAGTTAGCGATTGTACCGAAAATAAAATGTGCATCGTAACCTGATAAATTATGAAAAATTACAGGTATTACATGTGAATCGTTAAAGTTTAAATTACAATTATTATGAGCAGGTCCCCTATATTTACCAGTTAAATGATCATGATCGTGAATACGTATTTGATCTGGAAGAAACGGCTTTTTACATATATGACAGTTGGGCTCAGTATAATGCCTTGAATTTTCACTAATACTTAGCGTTCTCATAGGCACTACAGTCTTTAGTTTTTCGCTCGCTATGCTAGCAATTTTATCGAGTTCTCGCACAAACCATTCTATACACTCGAGTCCACGATATGATTTGTAAGTTGAGAGCGATGAATCACGAACGCTTTTAAAATAATAACCTATACTAAAAGGTATGTGTTTTTGATAAATACCAATATCGTCATCCGTTTGCTCAACTTTTTCAAGCAAGCCTTCAATGTCAGTGTATATGACAAATGGCACCCTCTCACTGTTCTTCATGTTATTGAAGGAAACCCAACGGTCCTTGTCAGGTAGCACAATTCGGATGTTTTTATTGAGTTGCGCACAATCACGTTCATGCGATTTTAGTTTCTCATCATTGTGGAAATAGTGTAAGCAACTATAGGAAGGAAAAAGTAATATTAGAATATAGAATCAGTAATTATATATATATATATATATATATGTAAAGCGTATAGTTTGAGGACATTTCGAAGCTATGACTTTTTGAAGCATACAAAGATTTGTATTTTGATCGTCACGTATATATTATCAATAATTTCTTAATGTACACCTATTAAAGGAAGGAAATTTTAAAATATATACAGAATGTATTATTTGAGGACATTTATTAAAAACTGTATAGTTTGGGGACATGGGGCAACTCAATTTTAATGGCCTGTATATAATATAATTTCATTATACATATAAAAACCAATCGTATACATAGTTTAAAATGGTGATAACGAAATTATGTATACGTAAAAATCTTTACTTTGTACAAAATCTACAAGGTTTACACATATTTTTAATTTATAGATTTTTTGAGGACACCGTGTAAAAACTGTTTCCAAATGTCCTCAATGTATATGAATAAATGTAGATTTTCAGTAAAAGTAGTAGCTTGTAGCAGAGATTAAGAAAGAGATTTCTTACGGTCAACATTTCAGCGGTCCAAACTTTCGCACGTAATCTATGGTGGCTCCATTTAACGAAGGAGCTTGACGCTAACTATAAAAAACTCCACTTATCTGTTTAAGCTGGTTATAATAAATCAAGTGTGCGAGAAGAAACAGTATAGTCAGTGATTACCGTCTACCCCCCCCCCCCCCCCCGCGACAACTAATCATAAGTAATTCGACACAGCTTATATAACTGTAAAAGCTTGTACATCAAATTGGGAAGACTGTTTACCCCTGACTGGTTTCACTGAATACAATTTTCTCAGACATCTTTCTCTCTCTTTCTCTCTCCATACTTCAATATATTACCATCATCTAGCAAACATTCGAAGCGACATCCTTCTTCAAAGTTTGTCATAATATTAATCCGAGTTTTGATTTCTGTGTGTTAAATACATTTCCTTTTCATCCTCTACTTTCAAGCATATGCCAATATTTCTCTGGCTATTTTTAAATACACTCATGTATGGTTCTCCTACTCATTAATTAATCCTATAAATTTTAAGATGATTGGTAAATTATTGCTGTATTAAATTTTAAGAGCAAGCACTTGAAATATTATACACAAAATATAATGTTAGGCATCTCTTCCACAACATATCTTTTTACATTTAAAAGGATATTGTTATCCTATACGTTTATGTATAATGCTGAGATGATCTTGCTTCAGGTTCCACCAATTACAACATTTCTGATGCCATAATAGAGTAGAGCATTGAAAACAAGATGATACATGCGCTATAGTATCATAAGGGGTAGCTACCAATCAATTTGCTAATATATTTACAATTTTATCAGGTTTGGTCGAAAGGGAAAAGAACGCAACAGTAGACTTTGCAAATGAATTTTTAAGCAAAACCATACCAGATATTGATATTATGCATTCGACCTTTATTACAAAGCTCGATGAGTTCTACAAAACACTCCTTTGTACCAAATCAGAATCTCCAACCCTTTTGACGATAATAAGCTGGAAACATGAAAATCTAGAATTCGCCAATTTTAACATTTTAGATACCATATTCGTTTAGAGCATTCAAAAACAAGAAGATGCATAGGTTGTAGCACTATCGTGGGTAGCTTCCATAAATATTTGCAAATTTTTTCAAATTTTATCATTTTTCGTCCATGGTCAAAATTACCTCTGAATAAACGCTGCATATGCATATATCAGCTAAACCGTACCAGATATCGATATTATCCATAGGACCTTTTTTAATCAGTTCGACGAGATCTACAAAACACTCCTTTGTACCAAATCGGTATCTCCAACCCTTTTGACAGTTATAAGCTGGAAACATGAAAATCCAGGATTCGCCAATTTTAACCATTTTGATACCATATTCGTTTAGAGCTTTCAAAAACAAGAAGATGCATAGGTTGTAGCACTATAGTGGGTAGCTTCCATAAATATTTGCAAATTTTTTCAAATTTTATCATTTTTCGTCCATGGTCAAAATTACCTCTGAATAAACGCTGCATATGCATATATCAGCTAAACCGTACCAGATATCGATATTATCCATAGGACCTTTTTTAATCAGTTCGACGAGATCTACAAAACACTCCTTTGTACCAAATCGGAATCTCCAACCCTTTTGACAGTTATAAGCTGGAAACATGAAAATCTAGAATTCGCCAATTTTAATATTTTAGATACCATATTCGTTTAGAGCATTCAAAAACAAGAAGATGCATAGGTTGTAGCACTATAGTGGGTAGCTTCCATAAATATTTGCAAATTTTTTCAAATTTTATCATTTTTCGTCCATGGTCAAAATTACCTCTGAATAAACGCTGCATATGCATATATCAGCTAAACCGTACCAGATATCGATATTATCCATAGGACCTTTTTTAATCAGTTCGACGAGATCTACAAAACACTCCTTTGTACCAAATCGGAACTCCAACCCTTTTGACAGTTATAAGCTGGAAACATGAAAATCTAGAATTCGCCAATTTTAACCATTTTGATACCATATTCGTTTAGAGCATTCAAAAACAAGAAGATGCATAGGTGGTAGCACTATCGTGTGTAGCTTCCATCAAAATTTTCATATTTTTGAAATTTTATCATTTTTTGTCCCCGGTTGAATTTACCTCTCATTAGAGGCTGCAGATGGATATATCAGCCAAACCGTAACAGATATCGGTATTATCAATACGATCTTTTTTAATCAGCTAGACGAGTTCCAAAAAAATTCTCCATTTTACCAGATCAGTATCTCCAATCCTTTTGACGATAGTAATCTGAAATCATGAAAATCCAGGATTCGCCAATTTTAACAATTTTGATAACATATTCGTTTAGAGCATTGGAAAACAAGTAGATGCATATATTATAGCGCTATGCTGGTTTATTTCCATCAAAATGGCAATTTTCAAAATTTTCCATTACTATTCCATGCTGAAAAGTGTTATAATAGCAGACGCTTCACATGAATTCATTAGCCAGTCAGCATAAGATGTTGTTATTATCCAGATAATTCTTTTTACTTAGCTTGTAGTGCTTTATTGAATACTCAGATCAATTTACTATCTCAACCCCCGTCGACGTAAAGTAGTTGTAAACGTGAAAATCAAATTCAGGTACCGTCAATTACAATAATTCTGATGTCATAATTGTTAAGAGCTTAAATATATTGAAACAATTTATTAGTAATATTTATAGCTCTTTTTCATTCACTTATTCCAGAACAAATCTAATTCTTTGCTAACTCTGGTATTAGGATATCATAAATTTATTATCTGCAGGATAGCGATGTATTCTATCTTCACGCAGCTTTCTTGGCATTATTCTAGGCTTCACATTTACGTATAAGGTATTCAACATGTTAACTGAAGTTTGGAATACTTCTTCGCTCATTGTATTAACTATATATTTGCCTATTTTTTCTGCTATTGTTTTTTTAAGCCTTTTATTTTTTTCCTGTAACCTGCAGCTTATCCTACACATTGTGTACATACTTTGTCTTTATGCCTTTTGATCTCTATCCTAAAAATAGTTTTATTTACATCTAATAGTCTATGCAACAACTTCTTCGGAGCTTTTTCCTGCCTTCCATAAACCAATCACTTCTTTTCCTTTAATTATTGCTTAATTATTATCAATGATATTGTGCAATGTGAGTTTTCAGGTAAATATATCTATGGAAATTTAAATTTTTTAAGTAAATGAACAAACGTCAAAGGCAAATAATTTGTAATATATTTATTGATGTTTATTATATTTATAGTTTACTTTGACATTTCTTTTATTGTTTAATCAATTGAAGGTTTCACTAGTGTTTCCTTGTAAAGTGATATTGCAAAATGTCGGATATTAATTAGACATCAATTAAAAGAAAAGAAATTATTTTGTGGAATACAGTAGAAGAATCAGAAGTAATTTCTGATCAACTGCAGTAAATAAAACTATTGTTAACCGAGGGGTCAAAAAGTATAATGTCCAAGGATATGCACAATACTCAGGGTTAACTGATCACAGCATAACTAATAAAAAGCTGAGAAAAACAATAGTAGAGAACAATAGCTACATATAGTTAATACAATAAGTGAATATTTATTCCAAACTTCGTTTAACATATTGAATAAAGTATACTTAAATGTGTCATGTAGAGCAATCCGGGGGAAGCTGCATGAAGTTGGAATACGCTGCCATCCTATGGCTAACAAAATTAAGTTATCCGAACACCCACAGACAGCAAAGAAGTTGGACTTGCTCTGGAATAAATGAGCAAAGAAAAAGAATAAATAAAACAGTATGATTAAATAGTATAATCTTGCAACATAAGAATCTTTTTGTGACATTGAGCAAATTATAATGTGACTTTTTTAAAATGTAGTATTTGATCTCTTAAGACTTACGTTTGATTGTGTAATACATTTTCCTCTTTCCTTTTCCTAATTTTACGTATCAGATGAATTGTAGAAGGGAATAAGGGTGAAAAGATTTTTTATATCCTTTCATCAGTGCAACCTCGTTATATATGCTACTATAATGTAATTAATATGTATAAGATTAATTAAGGTATTATTTAGAAGACTTAAGAAAATTAATCAGGTATTGGAAATTACATTATATATACATTTCATTGCCCAAATGAAAAAGTTATTTCATTTTGTATATTAAATAAAACACTCATTTAACATTGTTCCTAAAGATGATTATTAAAAATGAACTAATCTGTGAAATTTAAGTTAAAATAGATTTTTTTTTATTTTAAGAATACATGAATTATTTTATTGAGAGAGTGGAATGAATTTATATGATATTTATTGTAATAAAATACATAAATGAATAGAGTTTTGAAAACCGTTTACAAATACTCAGGATATCCGTTTAGTGAATTATAAATTAATTACCATTTTGCTAATTATTTAAAATAACCACTATATCTTAGTTATAAGTAATATATATGATCCATACACATTCGGTCCTTCCTGGTCAGTCAGATATATTATCAACTTCAATATAACGTAAAGTGAAATGCCAAAGACTCCAAAGATATTAAAGGGAAATATATAAAAAACATGTTTCTTACAGTAGGTATTACTATAATTAATTCTTTACTTATATTAGACTAAGCGTAAGCAACTATATACGTGAAGAATTTAATAATCTTTTAAACCAGAAAATTAATAGGTAAATGCGCTTACATAAGAAAAGAAACTTCAATGAATATAAAAGGAATCACAGACAATTATAAGCCTTCTTAACTATTACTTTCCTTTTTATATAAATTTGACATCCACGTTTTTACTTGAGGCGCAGTTCTATTTCGTAAAGTGGAATTAGTACTACTTATTACTTTACTTATTTCCTGTAATGAAGGAAATGTTTGCTGTTCAATATAATGTCCAAATACTTTGAATAATTCATCCTTTTCTTCAGTTGTCCAACATCTTAGTTCCAATAAAATATTATCATGCACCTTTTTTCTTAAACTGAGAAGCATTAATATCATTTTCTTCTTGGAAGTAATTTTCTCTTTGATTTGAGAAACCTGTACTGTTCATATCGATGACATCAATAACTGGCAAATTCAACATAACTGAAGTATTATTATTCATGTCAGCAAAACTAGCTTGTGAAATGTCTGAAACAATAATTATATTGAACTAATATGTAGAAAATGTAAATTAAGCTTTATTAATATTTATATAATTTCTAATAAAATGATTCCTATCTGTACCATCAGTATTAAAATTCTGGTTTATAGTTAAATTCCTTATTTTGCTGACTTCAGACGTAAACTTATCTTCTATTTCAAAACATTTCTTATGGTAACTACTATTCGAAACATTCATTACTCCTGAAAAATATAATGATATATACAATGATATTTTCTGATGATTAAGGTAATTTATTTCTATATAAGTCAAAAGCACACAGATTAATTTTTTCTTTTCGCATACCTTGTTCCATTAAACTTTTTTCTCCAAATTTGTCACTATATTTTTTACTTTTATCAATGTTATTTTTCTGTTTATCAGCATTCATTATTACATTCCTATTTAATTTAAGTTTTTTATAACAGTGTCTAGTGATCGATTTGGTTTTGATAAATCCATCATCTGCTTTCTTTGTTTTCTTATTTTTCTCTTCTATTATAAAACATGTGGAATTAAATGAATATTCTATAATAACATTACTTATGTCTACCTATAGTGTAAAATGTTACTTTATTAAAGTTGATACCTTGCTTAAGAATTGTATTTTTCTTTATGCCTTTATGGAAGTTTCTTTCCTCTTTCTTAGTTTTTTCAGTTTCGTTATGGTTACTGTTCTGACATTCCTCATCTTCTATTATTTTTATATTTAGCCTCACATTCTTAATACATTGTCTAATTAATGGCTTCGATTTGGTATTCGTATCAATGGGATCAACCAACTTGTTACATTGTGTTTCTGTTAATATGTTAGATTTCGTTGTGGATTTATATGCATCAGATTTCTCAGAAACATCTTGTTCTTCTTTCTCTGATCTGTTATTATCTTGCAGGATAATCCTCAATTCCTTAAGCTGTATATTTCCAGCTTCTATGACAAGTATTGAGGAGTATATAAATTAAAGATTGTAAAACTTTTAATAGAATAATAACAAAAACTTACTTATAGAGAGATTCTCTCCCATTATTTAGAATGCTCCAGTCCTAAAAAATCCATTTTTATATATTTATTTTTAATTTCTTATTCGATTAAATATAATAAATTGTGCAAAAACAGATATGTGAACTTTTATTTTAGGATCTCTTTCACCGGCTCCAAAAATGCTCATTTATCATGTAAAATGGCCACTTTTCAGTAATAAGTATACCAATACACAGCAAAATTGGCAATTCTACATGGCGAATGAGCATTTTGGGAACAAGTTAAAAAGATCTTAGAAATCATGTATATATAAAATCTTATATTAATTTATTTTTTAAGAAGGGTTTAATCTATTGGTTTGATCGTATATAAAAGTTTCTACTGTTTCAACTACAGTAGTTAAAAAGTATTCAATGGTTAATATTCTTTATGTTAAAAGCTTTAAAGTATTAATATTCCCTATGCTCGATTAAAACTTATTGCAATTGAATATTTGCTGTGAATTGATGAACATTGACTATATTGAAAATATTCAATCAAAAGTTAGTATTCAAATTTACGGACCTGCTACAGACCCTCGCTCTTCATACATGTGTCTTATGTGTAATTGGCTTCCTTAATATCTACAAGAGCTCATTATTGCAATTTGCAACAAAAACAAATACCATTTGTATTTTCTTTTGTTGATAACAATTGTTTCCTTTGACTTAAAATTTGTTCAGTTACTTACAGTTATGTAAAATTAAAGTTACGTACAAACCAGCGTGTATCACGCCCGAAGGCACACAAGACCATTTTTCTGTAATTTTTAATAAAAATTTTTGCGGCCTGTCGGACCGTTACATCCACAAAATTTAAAATAACATAAATCGCATACTATATTAAACAGTGGTGAATGTTACCACTGCCGCCTGCTGCCGCCTGCTGCCGCGTAGCAGATTTGCTTCATTAGAGTTCTGATGCCGATTCGGGTCCCGGATCAGAATTGTCGCAGTATAGCAACTTACGAAAAATAAAACCACATAACCCTATAGTGGTCTGCCTCTATTGAAGAGGTTTGTTTTTTTTTCGTATGTTTCTATACTGCAGCAATTCTGGTCCGTGATCCAAACCGGGATTAAAACTCTAAAAATTTAAACAAATCCGCTAGGTGGCGATGGTAACATTCACCCCTGTTTAATATAGTATGCGATTTATGGGCCAACGGTACAGTCGGAAATTTGCTAGCAACTTAAATAATTGGAGTTAAAAAAGCAATTTTCGCACCAGATAAAGAGCAGTTATACTTGAAAATAACTCATCTTGAAATAATTACTCGAAACTTTATTCAGATTATTTACCATTTCAACTGCCCGGCATGAAAACTGATTTTTTAACTTCAATTTTTAAGTTGGTAGCATTGGATTTCCGACTGTACCGTTGGCAATATGTGTTATTTTAAATTCTTTGGATGTAACGGTCCGACCGGCCGCAAAAATTTTTATTAAAAATTACAGAAAAGTGGTCTTGTGTGCCTTCGGGCGTGATACACGCTGGTTTGTGTATTACTTTAATTTTACATAACTGCAAGTAGCTGAACTAATTTTAAGTCGAAGACAACAATTCTAATCAACAAAAGAAAATACTAATGATATCTGTTACTGCTGCAAATTGCAATAATGAGCTCTTGTAGATATTAAGGAAGCCCATTACACATAAGACACATATGTATGAAGAGCGAGGGTCTGTAGCAGGTCTGTAAATTTGAATACTCACTTTTGATTGAATATTTTCAATATAGTCAATGTTCATCAATTCACAGCAAATATTCAATTGCAATAAGTTTTAATCGAGCATAGGGAAAGTCAATACTTTAAAGCTTTTAACATAAAGAATATTAACGATTGAATACATTTAACTACTGTAGTTGAAACAGTAGAAGCTTTTATATACTTATCCGATCAAACCAATAGATTAAATCCTTCTTAAAAAATAAATTTATATAAGATTTTATATATACATGATTTCTAAGATCTTTTTAACTTGTTCCCAAAATGCTCATTCGCCATGTAGAATTGCCAATTTTGCTGTGTATTGGTATACGTATTACTGAAAAGTGGCAATTTTACATGATAAATGAGCATTTTTGGAGCCGGTGAAAGAGATCCTAAAATAAAAGTTCACATATCTGTTTTTGCACAATTTATTATATTTAATCGAATAAGAAATTAAAAATACATATATAAAAATGGATTTTTTAGGACAGGAGCATTCTAAATAATGGAAGAGAATCTCTCTATAAGTAAGTTTTTGTTATTATTCTATTAAAAGTTTTACAATCTTTAATTTATATACTCCTCAATACTTGTCATAGAAGCTGGAAATATACAGCTTAAGGAATTGAGGATTATCCTGCAAGATATTAACAGATCAAAGAAAGAAGAACAAAATGTTTCTGAGAAATCTGATGCATATAAATCCACAACGAAAACTAACATATTAACAGAAATACAATGTAACAAGTTGGTTGATCCCATTGATACAAATACCAAATCGAAGCCATTAATTAGACACTGTATTAAGAATATGAGGCTAAATATAAAAATAATAAAAGATGAGGAATGTCAGAACAGTAACCATAACAAAACTGAAAAAACTAAGAAAGAGGAAAGAAACTTCCATAACCGCATAAAGAAAAATACAATTCTTAAGCAAGGTATCAACTTTAATAAAGTAAAATTTTACACTATAGGTAGACATAAGTAATGTTATTATAGAATATTCATTTAATTCCACATGTTTTATAATAGTAGAGAAAAATAAGAAAACAAAGAAAGCAGATGATGTATTTGTCAAAACCAAATCGATCACTAGACACTGTGATAAAAAACTTAAATTAAATAGGAATGTAATAATGAATGCTGATAAACAGAAAAATAACATTGATAAAAGTGAAAAATATAGTGACAAATTTGGAGAAAAAAGTTTAATGGAACAAGGTATGCGAAAAGAAAAAATTAATCTGTGTGCTTTTGACTAATATAGAAATAAATTACCTTAATCATCAGAAAATATCATTGTATGTATCATTATATTTTTCAGGTGTAATGAATGTTTCGAATAGTAGTTACCAAAAGAAATGTTTTGAAATAGAAGATAAGTTTACGTCTGAAGTCAGCAAAATAGGGAATTTAACTATAAACCAGAATTTTAATACTGATGGTACAGATAGGAATCATTTTATTAGAAATTATATAAATATTAATAAAGCTTAATTTACATTTTCTACATATTAGTTCAATATAATTTTTGTTTCAGACATTTCGCAAGCTAGTTTTGCTGACATGAATAATAATACTTCAGTTATGTTGAATTTGCCAGTTATTGATGTCATCGATATGAATAGTACAGGTTTCTCAAATCAAAGAGAAAATTACTTCGAAGAAGAAAATGATATTAATGCTTCTCAGTTTAAGAAAAAAGGTGCATGATAATATTTTATTGGCATTATATTAGTTACTTTTTATACAGATCCGAACCATTGTGCTTAATGATATTAGCTATCGCTTAAAATTTTCTTTTATTTCAGAAATTGAACATTCTGTATTATTAGATAGCATAAATAATAATAGTATTACTTTTGAAGGAAATAAATCATTATTTATCAATAATATTGAAATTGATCAAAGTAATAATGATATTATCGCTTTTGAGGCAAATGAATTCTTCACGAATAACACTGAACCAAGTAAATTATTTACGGAAATCGCTGAAACCAAGGATAGAAATCTTCCGGATACAACAGAATGTGTAAGGACACATTATTCTGTATATAAATATTACAGTTTAAAGAATACTTCCATATTACACATTTTTATTTATAAAAATTATTGTGGTTGGGTTTTTCAGTATAATAGTGAGACAAATGATTCTGATTACAATCCAAATAATGACTCTGAATCATCAGAATCGTATGAGAAAGATGAAAGTGAGCAGGTATTAAACACTAGTAAAAGAAGCAAAAATATATCAAAAGATTCGACCGACTTAGAAGTATCTATCAATACTCCAGCAACCTCTGCGTGCAATGACGAAAACATGTTTGTAGTACCACGGGCCTCACATATAGTTAAAAAGAATTGTTGCTTGTATTGCAAACAATTACAAAGTAAGATTGCACGCCACCTGGAAATGAAACACTCAGATGAAGCTGATGTGAAAAAATTCTCGCTTCTACCTAAAGGTTGCCGTGAACGGAAACTGATAATTGATACTATTAGAAGAAAAGGTAACTTCTTACATAATACCGATTATAATTTAAATAAGGGGGAGTTGATTGTGTGCAGAAGACCGAACGAAAAAAGAAAAAAAAATGCCACCGATTATTTGGCATGCTCTAATTGTAAAGGATTTTTTTCCAAATTAACAATTAGACATCATTTCGATCATTGTGTTGCTAAAAAAAAAAGAAAACAATCTAGGAGTGTCATGATCTTAGGTCGAGCAATAACTGCACGAATTCATGAAGCAGCAAGCGATATATTAAAAAGAGTAGTTTTCCCCGTAATGCGCGAAGATCAGTATACCAGATTGATAAGATATGATAAGTTAATAATATTGTACGCTAATAAGCTGTGCATAAAATATAGACCGCAGCATCAGCATGATTTGATTAGAGCACGTTTAAGGCTATTGGCTCGTTTTCTAACAGTACTGAAAGAAGATAATAAAGAAATTACTGATTTTGCATCTTTATATAATCCGAAATATTATGATAATTGCATTTCGGCTATTAATACTTTAGGTAAACTTGATTCTGAGAATAATGTTTATAAAGTACCATCCGTTCCATTTAATATGGGTACATATCTCAAGCAAATTGGTTCCTTGTATATTGCTGAATGCATTAAGAACGGCGATGGAAAATGCAAAGAAACTGTTGAAGACTTTTTAAAGCTTCTTCTTGATGATTATTCCGTAAGTGTAAATAAGACGGTGGAGGAAACACGGGCACAGAATAAACGGCATAAAAAAATTGTTCTTCCGTCTATGAACGATATAGCTAAATTGCACAATCACCTCAGAAATATACGAGTAAAAGCATTAAAATATTTACAGGAAAAATTTTCTTATTCTTGTTGGATATCTTTAGGAGAAGCAACATTAATATCATTACAGATTTTTAATAGACGCCGTGCAGGCGAAATAGAAAGAGTGCTTATTCAGGATTACAACAATTACAATACTATCGATGAAAATACAGATGGTATGTACAACAAATTAAAACCCGAAGGGAAAGAGAAAGCAAAAAGTTATACGAGATTTGAAATACGAGGCAAAAAAAATAGAATTGTGTCAGTATTACTTCACAAACAACTGCACGAATGCGTTAAAATGCTCTTAAAATATAGATCGATTGCGGGAGTACATGAGAAGAATCCATTTTTATTTGGCATTCCAGGATATGTTCGAAAAAGATTTAAGCACCTGAAAGCATGTAATTTGTTAAGAAAGTTTGCCAATGAATGCCATGCCGAAATACCGTATTCTTTAAGAGGAACGGAATTACGGAAACACGTTGCAACGAAATGTGTTGAATTAGAGTTAAACGAAAATGAGGTCATGGATGTAGCTAAACTTCTAGGTCACGAAGACAAGATACATCGTCAGCATTATAGGCAGTCAATAGTATCTAGGGAAATAACCAAAATGTCTCGATTATTGGAAATTGCGCAAGGCGTAGCTGAAGAGTCTGACAACTCCGAGTCAGAAGAAGAGTGTAATGTGAAAAACAACAAAGATTTAAGCTTAGGTAAATATATTTATACACAAAGGTAACTTTTAAAAATAGATTTTGCGAATTTTTATCAGTCCACCCTAATATACATATATATTTAGCAGATGAAAATAAAACAGTAATTAGCTAGATTCGATTCTATATGTTTTATGTTTTATGCACCTCAACTGACTTCATTTCTTATCTTTTGTTTTCAGGTACCTCAGATTTGTCGAATACAGAGATTTATAGTAATGATGATTCTTTTAAAGTGGATAATAATAGAAAACGAAAGAAAAAACGATCAAGTATGTATATTAATATACATACGTCTATAAATACATAATTATAAGTAATCAATTTTAGCTTTTGTTAATTATTTTGTACAGTTATTATATTAAAAACAGCTTCGCCATTTGGACCTACGAAAAGAAGACGTTGGACAACTGAAGAAAAGGATGAATTATTCAAAGAATTTGGACATTATATTGAACAGCAAACATTTCCTTCATTACAGGAAATAAGTAAAGTAATAAGTAGTACTAATTCCACTTTACGAAATAGAACTGCGCCTCAAGTAAAAACGTGGATGTCAAATTTATATAAAAAGGAAAGTAATAGTTAAGAAGGCTTATAATTGTCTGTGATTCCTTTTATATTCATTGAAGTTTCTTTTCTTATGTAAGCGCATTTACCTATTAATATTCTGGTTTAAAAGATTATTAAATTCTTCACGGATATAGTTGCTTACGCTTAGTCTAATATAAGTAAATAATTAATTATAGTAATACCTACTGTAAGAAACATGTTTTTTATATATTTCCTTTTAATATCTTTGGAGTCTTTGGCATTTCACTTTACGTTATATTGAAGTTGATAATATATCTGACTGACCAGGAAGGACCGAATGTGTATGGATCATATATATTACTTATAACTAAGATATAGTGGTTATTTTAAATAATTAGCAAAATGGTAATTAATTTATAATTCACTAAACGGATATCCTGAGTATTTGTAAACGGTTTTCAAAACTCTATTCATTTATGTATTTTATTACAATAAACATCATATAAATTCATTCCACTCTCTCAATAAAATAATTCATGTATTCTAAAAATAAAAAAAAATCTATTTTAACTTAAATTTCACAGATTAGTTCATTTTTAATAATCTTATTTAGGAACAATGTTAAATGAGTGTTTTATTTAATATACAAAATGAAATAACTTTTTCATTTGGGCAATGAAATGTATATATAATGTAATTTCCAATACCTGATTAATTTTCTTAAGTCTTCTAAATAATACCTTAATTAATCTTATACATATAGTTTCAACCGTGGATGAAAATTGATAAAATTTGCAAAATTTTCAATTTTTGATGGAAGCTACCAATCATTGTGCTACAACCTATGCATCTTCTTGTTTTTCAATTCTCTATACGAATATGGTATGAGAATTGTTAAAATTGGCGAATCCTGGATTTTCATGTTTCCAGCTTATTATCGTCAAAAGGGTTGGAGATACTGATTTGGTACAATGGATAGTTTTGTAGACCTCGTTGAGCTGATCAGAAAAGTTCCTATTGATAATTCTGATATCTGGTACGGTTCAGCTGATAAATCCATCTGCAGCTTGTATTGAGAGGTAATTTTGACCGTGGATAAAAAATGATAAAATTTGAAAAATCTGCAAATTTTGATGGAAGCTATCCTCTACAGTACTACAACCCATAGATCTTGTTTTTCAATTCTCTGAACGAATATGGTATGAAAATTGTTAAAATAGGCGAATCCTGGATTTTCATTTTTCCAGCTTATTATCGTCATAAGGGTTATAGATACATATTTGGTACAAGGGAGAGTTTTGTAGACCTCGTCGAGCTGATCAGAAAAGTTCCTATGGATAACACTGATATCTGGAACGGTTCAGCTGATAAATCCATCTGCAGCGTCTATTGAGAGGTTATTTTAACCGTGGACAAAAAATGATAAAATTTGAAAAATCTGCAAATTTTGATGGAAGCTACCCACGACAGTGCTACAACCAATTCATCTCCTTCTTTTTGAATGCTCTGAACGAAAATGGTATCAGAATTGTTAAAATTGGCGAATCCAGGATTTTCATGTTTCCACCTTATTTTCGTCAAAAAAATTGTAGATACTGATTTGGTGCAATGGAGAGTTGTAGAACTCACCGAGCTGATCAAAAAAGGTCCTATGGATAATACCGATATCTGCTACGGTTCAGCTGATAAATCCATCTGTAGCGTCTATTGATAGGTAATTTTGACCGTGGACGAAAATTAATAAAATTTGAAAAAATTGCAAATTTTGATGGAAGCTACCCACGATAGTGCTACAACCTATGCATCTTCTTGTTTTCCAATTCTCTATACAAATATGGTATGAAAATTGTTAAAATTGGCGAATCCTGGATTTTCATGTTTCCAGCTTATTATCGTCAAAAGCCTTTGAGATACAGATTTGATACGAAGGAGTGTTTTGCAGAACTCGGCGAGCTGAGTAAAAAAGGTCCTGTGGATAATACCGATATCTTGTATGGTTTGGCTGATACATCCATCTGCAGCGTCTGTTGAGAGGTAATTTTGACCGTGGACGAAAAATGATAAAATTTGAAAAAAATTGCAAATTTTGATGGAAGCTACCCACGATAGTGCTATAACCTATGCATTTTCTTTTTTTTCAATTCTCTATACGAATATTGTATGAAAATGGTTAAAATTGGCGAATCCTAGATTTTCATTTTTCCAGCTTATTATCGTCAAAAGAATTGTAGACACTTATTTGGTACTATGGAGTGTTTTGTGGAGCTCTTCGAGCTGAATACAAAAAGTCCTATGAATATTAACGATATCTGTTACGGTTTAGCTAATAAATCTATATGCAGCGTTATTAGAGAGGTATATAATTTTGACCTTGGACAAAAACGATAAAATTTGAAAAATCTGCAAGTTTTTATAGAAGCTACCAACCGTAATGTACAACCCGTGGATCTGTTAGTCTGTCAATGCTCTAAACGAATATGGTATCAAAGTAGTTTAAATTGGCGAATCCTAGTTTTTATGTTTTCAGCCTTTATCATCCAAAGGTATAGAGGTACTGATTTGGTACAACAGAGTGTTTTGTAGAGCTCATCGAGCATATTAAAATATTTCTGACTTTATGCTTCTGATAATTTTCTAAAATATTAGTTTTTGATATTTTTGATCCTCTTGAGATTCTGCCGGATCCTGTTTTATAGCTTTATTTTGTAATAGTATAGTTAAATATAAGTGTCCTTAAAGTATACTTTAAACTTATATATATTACGAGGACCGTCCTCACTAAACTAGTTTCGTTAGTGCGTATACTTTGGGGACGGTCCTCAATGTATACAGAAATTATAAAGGTTAGTTAGTCCTGGATATATACTCATATTATAAGCATAGTTTTTGAAGGCTGTCCTCAAAGTATACGTACAATTGGTAAAATAATGAGGACTGTCCTCAAAGTATACAAATGTCCTCATAGAATACACATTATACTAAAAATTGTCCTCAAACTGTACTCTTAACATATATAGTAAAACATACCGATCACAAATAAGATGAGAGCGTTTTCCTCTAGTAAGCTGTCCATTTAGCAGTCTGGAAAGGTTCCTGATGTATATAAAATGTGCTGCTGCTCCTTGATGCTCGAGAAGAAGAAGAAGATTAGCGTGTCTGGTCCTCTTGCATTTTGTTAATTGTAGAGGTGCTATGATTGTATTCTCATTCGTCTCAGTCTCTTCCACCATAGTAAAAATATTAATAGAGACATCATTATCTTCCTCAAATTTCGGAATCTGTTTTAATGTAGTCGGAAACGTTATACTTCTAACGTCGAAAACAGTTGTAAAATGAGGTTATGAAGATTTTCGTTGTGGATGAGTATTCGGTTTTGCCGGATAGAGTGCAGCCGTTACAGCCCATGCAAAACATGTATTATCATCACTGTGTATGTTTATCACAGCCTGTTTATTCTTAATAGATTCTGGAAGCTCGATGGCACAACCTATATGCAGCGGGTTATAATAATTTATATTTATAATTAAATTCAGAATTTTTTCCAACGCCCATCCACTATCACGCTCTTGAAACTCACTCAATTCTTTTAGAATTTTGTCTATTATATTTGTATTGTACCATTCACTAAAACTATCAGTTTTGTATAAAACTGCATTGCGGGTTAAGATATGTTTAATATCACTTATCTCTTTACAAATAAATTGTCCGTTAAAGATGCAATTTATCTTAACTGCGTTCACGTTATTAAACACTTTTTCTGTGTAGGTCTGTACTAAGTCTTTTGCACCTGTTAGAAAATCACGTGGTTCTATATAATTATAATTTACAACCATTCCGCTACATATTCGAGATTTAAATGAAGACTCGAGATCTTTCCAAATAAGCTTTCTCACTCCAATTGATTTCTTATGTTTTGCCACATGCAGAAGTAGACGCTGGATAGTTGTTATTTCAGCCAAATTTTTGTGTACTGTATCGGGAGCTGCAGATCTATTAGCATCTCTTAAACTTCGAATATAATCACGACACTTGCGTACCCACTCATGATAATTATGCTGATTTCCTAAATCAGGATTCTTGAGAGCATGATTCAAACAATAACTCTTATCCTTAGCTGCTCTAAGTAGAAGACACTGTATTTGTGCAATTTCTGCAAAATTTTTCTGCAGCGTGCCTATAGGTGCGTTGCGATTAGAGATTCTGAGTTTATGAATATATTCACGACACTCGCGTACCCACTCGCGATATTCTTCTTGCGTTTTCAAAACTCTATTTCGTAGAGACATCTTTTGTTCTTTTCTTCGAGAGGACTAATCAGGAACTGAGGAAAAGTGGGTGGGAAACTGAGCTCTCTTTAGATAAAGGATCTCTGAAACACTTCAGGGGGTAAGAGAACATTGAGGACAGGTAACGACATGTTAGAAAATAGATGCAAGCGTTTTTCACTTATACATTGTAACGCGCGGAAAAGGAATTCCGGGTTAAAAATAATTAACAAGACACGATCAAACTCCAAGGACACAATCATTATTAAACACTAAAAAATCTCGGGGGGAGAGGCCTCCCGCGATGTCCTGGCACACTTATTATACGCGCACAATGATTTCATTAAACACTAATTAAAGGGAAAACTGTGGAAAGCGAAAAGGGGAAGGGGACGGGGAGAGGAAAAATTCTCCGGCGGCTCCGACGATGAAATCCGGCGATCCCACGACGTCCGCCACGAGAACTCCACACAAAACTTCGGTAAATCGATGGCTGGGGTCCGCAATATTGAATTACACCGAATTTCAATAATTGCGGCGACGACCCAGCTCTCTACTTAAACCACGTACTGATGCTCTGACAGTAGAACAAGATCTGGCCCAATTTGACGGATATTCCTCCGTCCTCTCAATCATTCTCCTCATTCCGGGGTGTCATAGTTGTGATCGGGATCCAGGGACCAATCATTAATTAGGTATGGATCCGCGATCCATGTTTCTCGCCGTTCCGGCTAATCACCCATATACTTGGCATGATAGCCGGCTGGCTAGCTCCTGCGCTAGAATCCTACGTGGTCGTCCTTAGCAGCAGACGACACTATGGCTTCGTGGTTCGGCAGCGGGGCGATGCGGTGCGGGGTCGGCGACGATGGGTCGGTAGTGGCGCGGGCCGGGGAGAACGCAGCTAGGCGCGCGAGGCGTCAGCGCGGTAAGGGGAGGGGACTGGGACTCGCTGCCTGGCGCTCGAGGCGCGGCGCGGTAACGGGAAGGAACCGATGAGGTGCTCGGCGGGGAGACTGGGTAAGGGGACGGTAGGAGCGTCGTGTAAACAACCGCGCTCGGCAGGAAGGTTAGAGAGAGAGGGCATTATAGGCATTCGGGCATGGGAGCGTAAAGGATAGGACAATAACAGTTTTCTAGCTCATGTTGGAGCAGGGAATCGGTCTTATAAGCTACGAATAAAATTTACCATTAGAAATATAATATTTAATCCTAAATAATATACAACCTACTGACATTCGCTCAATCCGCAATCATATCATGTCCTAAAAACATTTACTCTCCTTCCGTGGATGGCAATTACAATATCCCTTCAGCGGGTAACTACATTACCATCACACGGAAGGTTCATCTATGCTCACTCACTCACTCACAAACATACTCAAGGGGACGGGAGGCACTAAGGGGGAGACCGCAGAAGAGCTAACCATAAGCATTTTTCTGTAACGGGTTTCCACCACGTTACAACATATATTCCAGATTTTTGCTCATACATATATTTCATATAATAGACATTTTTTAAGGCACATACACCTTCATGATTCAAACATGCTGGAAGATGTGAATTATGCAAGCTATCTTCTAAATAAAAATCCCCCCACATAAAATTATCTACATTAGTTATTTCTAAATTACAAATATCTCTTAACCAATTTGTATTTTCAATTCCTTTCACAAAAATCTCATCCTCATCATCATAAATATACTTCCTTATAATATCTTTATATTTATAGTAGGGTGAGTAGCCATCCGCCCAATTTAAGCCGTGATAATTTAGAAAGAACCAGCTAAAAAGAAACATTATATTAAACAAAAATAATATATATTTTTTTCTTTTTCATATACTTACTCTGTCCGCTTTCGCTCCTCTTCACTTAGCCACGAATATGAATAGGGCGGTGAAAATAAAATATGGAACACTTTTTGTTCTTGTATAACAGCAAATTCTTTGATTATAAATGACTTATCCGTCAAACGGAATCCTTGAAAATCAACGAACGATGGTGCCATTATGCCTACGTTTTTTATACTAAAATAATTCTATTTAAATATGAATGTTTTATGAAAATTTCTCCCTCTCTTCAAACTAATTGTTCTTCATCCCTCCTACTATCCTCACCATAGGTCAAAACTATCTCCCACTATACGTAGCATAGGTCATAAATATTTTCTTGAGGACCAATGACGTTTCCGTTCTTCCAAGAGTGGCAGGTCAGTCATTTCCCCACCGTAGGACAAAAGTTTTGTCAACCCTTAAAGCATCTTAGAATTACCGCCCACTACATGTAGCATAGGGCAGAAAATATTCTCTCTTAGAGCCAATGACGTTTCCGTCGGAAATAGTTAGGCTACGTAAGGTAACTAACCATCGACTTCGAAGGGTGAAAAAACCTTCCCTCAACTAGGGCCCCGTAGGATAACTTAGGTCCCCGTAGGATAACTAACCAACGGTACCATAGGGTGAAAAATAACCCCTCCCTAACCAAACCCGGTCCTACTATAAGACCTTCCAACTGTGACATAGGGTGAAAAATACCCCCACCCTCCCTAACCAAACTCGATCCCACTATAAGACCTTTTCCTTCCTCATCCCCACCACTACCATACTAAGAGAGTCTTATTCCCACCCATCCCCCTTCCACACCACAAAACAGCTTCCCCCACTCCCTGTCATCGGAACCGCATAGCTCCTCTACTAACACATTATACAAACTTCCTACATAGCAAAGTCCCAAACATCACGATTACTTAAGACATATAATATCTATGTTTTAGCCCATAATGTTTTATATTGTGATGAGATTATATTGAAACAAAATATTAACACTATGGTCTATTATGTCATTATGATGAGGAGCTCAGATCGTGATATTTACATACAATTAATGACATACTATATTTTATATTTGACGTCATACTGTATAATATTATGAGCTCCTGTCATGATAATAGAATGAAAATCGGAGAATTGCTGACGACAAATCGTGAGTGAATTATGACTAAATTGAATGTTATTGTAGTAATACATTTAATATTTTGCAGTAAAGAGCGTTCAAAAAGCAAGCTATTTATCGGTATTAGCGCTAAGACACGTATATTTATTAAAAACTTAAGAACCCATTACATAAATATGCTGGCTTTAAACACAATGTTGCCTAGGCGAATAAATGAATGTGAACTGGGCTCGAGGCAGTTTATTGTGATATGTTCCTTCATGTAGACTCATAGTAAATCAATTTTTCTAAATAATGGATTAGCATTTATTTCATTTCGTTATAACATCCTTCATTAGTATAAGTAGGTGACAACTCTGACAACTAGCACTCGTAGCTGTTACAGCGATTTTGCCATTACTTCAAACCAAAAATTAGCGAGCAAAAATTACTTTAAAATAAAAATATTAACGGAGAAAGTATATTTTAGTCCTAAGCGTTTCTTCTATTAACAATTAATTAGTATATTAAATTATTTCGAAATGTTCATTTGACTGGACTATCACTCTGTAGTCCCAATCAACTGCCATGATTGCGACTCTTACAAAGGAGACACGCGAAAGGTTGCTGACCGGCCGCGAATTTAAAACCAGCGTGTATTATGTATTCGATTTACTGTGTCACTAGACAACTGGACTCCGCATGCTGTGTCAGCATTTATAATCTGACCGACAAAGAGACTATAATATATATGTAGGTTGTTATTCTCAAAATGCTAATTAGCACTGGTGGGCTTTAATAAGGAAAGAGAAATTATGCGTCATAGAGTAAATGAAAACACAATTATTAAAAACTAGATTGTTAAAGTAATAAATTTTATACACTTTGAAATGTTTGAAATATATACTTTTATATTTTCTACATATTAACAAAAATTTTCAAACATATTTATTTAAAATAAAACTATTCATGCTCTTTTATTTCTAATGAAATAAATATATTCTTTATATAAACTCAAATAAAAGATTTAATAATATTAGAATGGGTGTATTATAGACCACAAAAAACAAGCTTTGCTTGTAAAAAAAGGACGGCAAGTACATAAGTCGTATCTAGTATGATTAATATATAGTAATATAAAATATTTTAATTAAAAAAAAGTAGTGAAATCCAAATGTTAGGCAAGTATAAATTTTTTCCATGGCGAAAATTGAAATTTAGAAAAAAGTAAATAGTAATACAAAAATTACTTGCCAGGCCCGTTGTATGCAATCGTATTAAATAGCCACATTTTTAACTTACGAGAAGCAATGCTTATATTGCAAGATAGCAACTTACACATGAATATTACGAGCCCGGCAAGTAATTTTTGTATTACTATTTACTTTTTTCTAAATTTCAATTTTCGCCATGGAAAAAATTTATACTTGCCTAACATTTGGATTTCACTACTTTTTTTTAATTAAAATATTTTATATTACTATATATTAATCATACTAGATACGACTTATGTACTTGCCGTCCTTTTTTTACAAGCAAAGCTTGTTTTTTGTGGGATCTTATAACGTTTTGTAAGAATATAGGAATTAAAACTAAAAATTATTTTAACTAATTCAATCTAATAAAACATTTTCCAATGTTCTCATCGTTCCATAATGTAAAGCTTCAATTCGAGATATTAATTTATTAATCTATTAAATATAATACAAAATATTACAATGATGAGTTCTTATCATAATTACACTTTTAGAGGCATTTAACATAGGATTCAATGACTGTTTGAGTTATATTTTCAACATCATATACCCAATATCACATTAAAGCCTTTCGCTTTCAAAAATTTGTTTCTAAATTTACCTTTAAATCCACTTTTTTCTTAGGTGTTACTCTCACTATCATCTTTGCATTATGGCTCTTTCCCTGGTAAACTAGTGACATTTATATATTCTTTTCATTAATATAAACTGTAAAATATATACCAGTTAATGCAATGGAAGTCTATGTTTTTTAGGTATACTGCTTTCAGTTTCTTGAAGTTACACACTGTATGTTCTATTACATGTGAAATATTGAAATTATGAATTCCTTTCATATTTACACATTTACATGATTTTATTATAATTTTCATCAACTATGTTATTTCTAATTCCAAAGTTGTATGCCCAAAATCACCTGCAGGCACTTCACTCTCAAGGATTTTCTTATAAATTAACTCATATTTATCCATCACTTTTTTAGCTGTTAACCTCAACATCAACTTTGAATTATGGTACTTTCTCCAGCACACTAGTGCCATTTATATTTTCCCTTCATTAGTATAAACTAGGAAATACACCAATTTATACAATGGATGCCTCTCTTTATTAAATATACAGCTTTCAGTTTCCTAATTTTATTCACCATATGCCTGATCACATGTAAAATATTGCAATCATGAATTCTTTTCATATTTACACATCTACATAAATTTATTATAATTTTCATCAACTATGTGATTTCTAATTCCAAAGTTGTATGCCTAAAATCACCTGCAAGCACTTCACTCTTAAGGATTTTCTTATAAATTAGCTCATATTTATCCATCAATTTCTTAGCTGTTACTGTCAATATCAACTTTGAATTATGGCACTTTCTCCAGCACACTAGTACCATTTATATTTTCCTTTCATTAATATAAACTAGGAAATACACCAATTTATACAATGGAAGTCACTCTTTTGTGGATATACTGCTTTCAGTTTCGCAAAGTTATTCACTGTAAATTCTATTACATGGAAAATATTAATATGATGACTTCTTTTCATTGTTTCATTTCTAGATGACGTTATCATTAAAATTATGATTTAATTGACTTATATATTTCAAAGGGTTTATGCCCAAAATAACCTGCAAGCCTTTCGCTATTAAAAATTGGCTTCCAAATTAATTTTTTAATTTCTCCACCTTTTTCCTTAGGTTTAACTCTCAACATTAACTTTGCATTATGGCTCTTTCTATGGTAAACTGGAATCATTTCTGACTTCTTGTATTAAATATTACAGCTTAACCCTGCACAATGACACAATAAACATGTTATTGTAAATCAATCTGAAATAAAATCTCACTAAGTACCAAAAGATATATTACATATTATATTATAAAAATCAATGTTATTCTTATAAAAAATTAAATTTGAATAATTTTTTTGGTAATAATAATAATTTCTTTCTATTCTGATTGGGGAAGCGTAGGTAAATATATGGTTTTAATACTTTTTTATATTATAATTGAATATTAAATAACGATTAGAAAATATTTATCTGCTTTTCTTTAATCGTAGTAATAAGAAAGATTTATTGTCTCATGGAAAATTGTTTCTATATATGATATAACCTATCGGACAGTTGAAATCCATATGAGTTTAAAGAAAAGAAAAATTTAAACATGAAATTTGTTATTGATTTCCATACCTGGATGTTTAGCATATGTTCAAACCTCATCCTTCTCTGTTTCATTTACAACCTTTGTTAATCTGCATTCTCCAATGACAGGGTATTTCCAAGAATTGTTATAGCATTTGGCACTGGTTGGCATCAAACTGCAAACTATGAAATAATGCCTATATATAACTTTGTTTTAATTAAACAAATTCTTTTTACAATGTACTTACTTTACATGAAAATGTTTATGTTTATAGCTATTGAGACACTACCGTGTGTCTTAATTATGAGTGAATGTAACAAGATTATCCTTATCTGTTTTATCTGCAATAACCTGCATTTTTGAATAACAGGGTATTTCAATAACCTTTGAAGTACATCTGGAAAGAGAGACTCAACAAAGTAATTGTTATATTTTAATACATGCTTGAGCTGAATTAAAAAATAAATAAATAAACAATTAATTTTTAATTACATACATTTTAAGCGGTTGAATGAGTTACACATACTTTACCATGTGATAATGAACAATTGGCTTATCTTTTTCTTTCGCTAGTAAATTGACATATCATTGAGTCATCAACAGTTAATCACATTTCAAACTACTGTTTCCATTGCTCAACCAGTACTCCGTAGTTGCATTAAACCAAAGCTCTGTTTTCCAGCAACACATGGCAGCACTATCTTCATTATCTATTTTATTATAAAAAGTAGTAATATCCACTGGAACTGTAACTGATTCCTCTTTAACTATGGTAGTACTTTTTGGTGCTTGCATTTTTCCAAGAATTGTTATAGCATTTGGCACTGGTCTGGCATCAAATTGCAAACTATGAAAGGATACCTTGTATATAACTTTGCTTTAATTAAACTAATTTTTTTCACAATGTACTTACTTTTCTTAAAAACGTTTATGTTAATTGTTGTTGAAACACTACCATGTGTGTTGGTTATGAGTGAACGTAACAACCTCATCCTTCTGTTTCATTTACAAGTTTCGTTAATCTACATTCTTCAATAACAGGGTATTTCCAAGAATTGTTAGAGCATTTGGCACTGGTATGACTTCAAATCAGAGGTGCATACAAGGAAAATATTTTATTTATAACCTGAAATAAAATCCCACAAAGTACCACAAAATATTAAATTTTAATATATTTTACAATGTTGTGTTACTTATCTGATTCTCCATCAGACTCCTTCATGTATTTATTCCTTTAGTTTAATTATCTACACTTTGAATTATATCACACTATTTTTATCCTAATACAGAGTAATTTTGATTTTGACCTTATTGACAGTTCTATCGAAATCGATCGAAATTAGGGTTATGCCGGTATTGAATATAGCAGTTGAATATAGCAGCCAACTTCAGCCCGAGACATACAGAAGCGGTCAACTTCAGCCCGAGACATACAGATCAGCCCGAGACATACAGAAAGGAAGGAGAAGAATTTCAACTTCGGCATATATATAGCTAACAGAGTATGAGATCTCTGGATTGCGTGAACCGATTTTAATGTTTATGGGCTCAAATGAAAGCTCGTTCAAAACCATTTTAAGAAAAGCTTTGCTTAAATCATGATAGTGGATTATTCACAAAGAAAAATCGGTTTGAAAATTAGGACAGCCAAACTTGCTGTATAAGAGAGTAGTGCCTCGACGGCCGTATATACATGTCATTATCTACTTTTTTCTGTACTTGCCGTCGAGACACTACCGTGTCTCTTGATTTCAAAGATGGAAGGTAAAGATAATAAGTTTTTTTTTAAATATTAAAACATTAATTATTGATTACTTAAAACTTAAAACTAATACACATATATTATTTTTTTTAACATATTTTTTAAACATATATTTACATATTTCCCCTGCGTTGGAGGGAACTTACAATAAATTATGGAACATAAGTACGTCCTTCTCGGACATATGGGGCAGTTCATTTTGCCTTGGATCCTCCACTTGGCGGTTAGTCCTCCCCCATCCACGGTAAGGAGAAGTGGACTGCATCCATAAGATCCCGAAGTAATCGAAGTCCCACCGAAAGTCGTCGTCCGATTGCACCATTTCCTCTTCCCAGGCTTGATCCAATCGGACCCCGGCGCGGAAAAGCTGCCTATCTTTTATAGCAGCGCCATCCTGCACTACAACTAAACACAAGGAAAAGAATATTAAATTAAAATGTTACATGATTAAGAAATTTAATCGCACATATATCGAATACGGATATATATATATTTACTTACCACCCGCCACGATGGCGAATAATTTCCTTCCTCGGTGGTCCCTTAGGCCTCTGTCATGGGGCCTCGCCTTAGCAACTTGCTGCTTTCTGGTTGTTTTACCCTCCATTACTTTCTATGCGTTATTAATCGTGGCACTTTTAATTTCGATGAATAAATCGTTACAAATAACAGTACGTCTCAAGGCAAGTCAATATATAGGAAGACCCCCACCTTAACGAAAAATGTTACAAAACTGCTGACTTAACGTCCACGAAAAAGTCACACTACACATTAGAATATTGAATGTTACTTTACTTTTACGCTATAAGAGTAAACGTTGAATAAAAAATGGAATAAGAAAAATTATTCCTCTAAACAAATAGAATAGGGAATAACCTTATCATTTTAATTATAGGTATGTTATGACCGTAATGATATCGGAATTTGCAAGATCTACGGGCAGGTAGAGATTAAACCAATTAAAGGACAACCAGGGTTGTATTATGAAAAATTTGGACTACTAAATTTCTATCGACAACAGTGGAAACTAGTCCTGCATACTGATATGGCCGTATACCACGAAAGGCATACACGGGTTATGAAATTCCTCTATGATCAACGCCTCTGTCGTATGGATAATAATGTAAGAACTTGCGTCACTGCGGTGGACCATATAACATTTAAACTCGACACTATCGAAAGGGAACTCCGCGAAGTGACAGAAATGACATCATTTTCGACAAGAATCCAACGCGGTTTAATAAATGGGGTAGGATCTATAGGTAAAATTCTCTTCGGAACTATGGATAGTCAAGACGAAGAAGAAATTAATAATCATTTAAAACTAATAGATCGAAAAATGCACAAAACCGAAATGGCAATGAAAAAGCAGATACAAATAGTCAGCAGAAATTTAGAAATCCTAAACGATACCTTAACTAAAGTAAACGAGAACGAAGAAAGACTACTACAATTGGAAAAGGACTTGATGGAAAAGGAAACTAATTTAGAAGTACTATACAACCTCAGTATAATTGTAGAAGAACTTTTGATTGAAACTGACTCTCTACTAGATTTCGTCACACAAGCTAACCACGGTATGATCAATCCAAAGATCATACCATATTCTCAAATTATGCGGTATCTGAGGGAAGCGCAACCATACATTCCTGCAGGCACACAATTCCCAATATCGTTAACCAATACAAATATACATTTACTGTCGAAGTTATTAAAACCAACCATATTCTCAAAAACGAACAAATTAATAATCGTTCTATGCATCCCACTGATTACTCCACAAGAATTCGATCTACTACAAGTATATCCTATACCCATACCAGTATCAAACTCAACGTCATTATACTCTATTATCGACATCAGAAATGAATTCTTGGCAATAGACATTACGACAGAACGGTACACCGAATACAGTGCAGAAGACCTAAAAAAATGCAGTCAAGTAGGTGACCAATATTTCTGTCCCACATACAAGCCGTCAAACAAAATGAAAAGCGAAAACCCATGCGAAATAACTCTATACCTAAAAAACAAGGCCTCCGAAACATGCGAACATAAACTTATTCACCTTGTACAACCTATGTTAATCTCACTAAAAGACAGAGCCTTCTGGCTCTATACAGTACCACGTATGGAAGAACTCACTGTAACTTGTAAAAATAAAGATAAATATACGCTAGAAATAACAGGCTCCGGAACGCTAATGATACGGAATAATTGCATTATTACTGCTACTGATTTTATTCTAGAGACCGTACAAACCGTTAAATCGCCGAGCATAACAAATTTTGTGCCGAGATTTAACTTTTCATTGGAAGCTCTAGATGAAAGAATACAGCAGTCTTCTAGCAACGTACCCCGGCTAGAAAATATCCTTACAAGGGTTAGCGACCTCAATCAATTAAGCGTCCATCTCAATAATTTGGACAAGGAGCTCAGTGAAGACGACCAATACTTTTATCAACCCATCCAGCATCACATTATCACATCAGCATCAACTCTCATCATTGTCTTCATTGCAGCAGCCGTCTTTGCAATATGTCATTATTTACGCAAGAGAAACAACGAAGCAATTATGCAAACGGTTACACGAATCTCGCCCACGGACAACATCAGGGACTTATCAACAGACATTGCACCTACAACACCCCCAAAACCAACCATTCCACCTACACAATTCGCTACCACCCAAATGAAAAGGGTTCTAGTAATGTCTTCTCCCCCTCCTCCCCCTCTTCCCATCGTGTAGGGAGGAACGTTATATTACCCACTTATTTCCTATTTCCACATAATTTCCAAATTGGCCAGTATTAAAGGAGGAAGTATGATTTTTGCTAAGCCAACATACTTTCCCAGAAAAATACTATTCAGCAATTTCGGTAAAACTAGGCCAGGCCACCAATGTTTTCTAATGCGTGTCTTGACACTAATCCCTTTGACAAATTAAGTTGTAATGGTGTTAAATTTGGCTAAATAAGCAATGCTGTGGAATATACCTTCTGGGGATACCACGTTAAAAAAAATGCGCCTTCAACTCTACCTCCAGGGTGGTGTGGAAACGAGTTTATTATTTAAAGCATTTTTCGTAAATATATTAAAAATACGAGGAGCTCAATGTTTGAACATAAAAAATAGCAAGTAAAGATGTGTACTTCATTCGCTGAGCAAAATAAGTCATTAAAATAATAAACTTCGCGCGATGCGCCCTACCGAAGGTTCTATTTGACAAAAATCATTTTTTAACTAATTTGGATTCTAGCTAATTAAATACCCTACAAAAAATATTTAAACTTATTTTCGATTAAAATAGCCGGATTCAAAATATTAAATTAAATAAGTTAATATTGCAAAATTTGTATTTCTTTTTCCTGAATAACTTTTTAACCGATTTCGCTACAAAAAATATTGTCCAATAATAGTTGTAGAGAATATTTTTCTAAGTTAAATAAAAAAAATTGTTATTTTACGAAGTACAGGAGTCGAAATATTTTTGGTTACCCCCATTTCACCCCCCCCCCCCCCGTTAGCAAACCCCTTAGGAATTTGAATTTTGCAAATTTTCGCTCCTAAAGGTTTACCATTAAAATAAAAAACAAAACAAAATTTACGATTTTTTGGTAATTATTTTTATTGATTTGACTGGACTACACTTGCCGTGCTGGCTGAAAAGGATTTTGCCACGCTTCCTTGGCTAAGAGACAGTCAAGATAGGGAGAGAGTGACAGGGCCGAGAAAACTATACTGCTCTCTCTCACTCTGCAGTTGTGCCGAATCCGACCGAGACCCAGCGAAGGCAGCCGAGACACGCACGTATCGCTGCAATGATGTACGTGACTAGGGAGTAGCGCATGAGTAGGGATGTCTCACCGATGCTACCGGCTGACCGTGTGTTAGTGAGACTACGGTCGCGTGGTGGGGAGAGAAATCCGGCACGATCTAACAGCACTGGTTGTACTTTGGAAAGTAGGATAGCCAAATAATAAACAAAAAATCTGAAAATGGTTAATTTGAGTTGGTAGCTCTGCGAGGTAGCTACGCTACAAGTTCTGCCGACTGATTACGCCTGACTTGTACGATTAAGTAGTAAAAGGTTTATGTCATGTAAACACAAATTTGACAGGTCAACTCGATGGTCATGTTCAAATTTATTTCAGATAAGTATAAATTGGTTATTATGTATAAAACGCATTAAAACGCGATGCTTTGTGAAAATATAATCTTTTACAGAGACTTTGTTTAAATTTGGATGGTGTTCAAAGTCAATTTCAAGGGTACCTGCAAAGAAAAATTTGTTTGCTAACAGATTAGGTATTTTTTAAACGCATCATGGATGGAATGACAAATCATTAGATTTAAGGAATGCGATGGATATACCATAAAAGCATTGCTCTCATCTTTTAAGCTACCTCTCAGCGACGACTTGCCAATGTATTTTCAATGCCAAACCTGTCAAGAGTTAGCAGAATGAGTTTTAAATTACGAATACTTTGATTGAAGACAGCTGAGAGATGGTTTGACTCTGTTGCCTACGCAAGTATCCTGGGTTAGAGGCTGTCTACTTATCATTGGTATGGATTAAAAAATGCAGGCTACACAAAACTTTATTGTAATATATGTGCAAGAGCGCAAAATAAATGTTTTGTAAAAGTTTTAATAACATTAAATAAATAAAATTTTAATTTAATGACAGTTACAGTATTATCTCTAATAAAAATTATTCCTTTATTAATTTTAGAATCCTGTGCTTTCACATCCTCACAATTACTCGTACAACAAACTCTTTAAGTTAGGTGACGCTGTATCGTCCTTATAAATAAGCCTCGCCTGCATCATTGCGAGTTGTACGTCATTCTACTTATTAAAACAAATCTCAATGGCATCTCTCAATGCCCTAGCTAATAAGCAAAGTACTGCTGCCTGCTCAAACCTTTGGTTCCCATGCAAAGCGAAGGCATTCTTTAAAGTTGCTATTCTCGAACGATGCTCAACAAAATTGTTAAGGATGATTGCTGCCATTGTATCTCTTTCTGATTTGTAGAAATAACACAAATAAGATTTTTCTTCTCCTTGGCGAAATAATAATTTGCTGCGTCCAATGGATCTTGCTTTTGTTGGAAAGCTGCTTTGGCTGTTTTGTCTCCGTATGTTTGGAGTAACACGTTACTCCTAATCCATTAACTAACGCATATATAAGTTACTTCAGCATAGACCATTTTGGTTGACCCATGGCGTAATATGGTATCAGGTGTAACAATTCATCTTCGAACTCTGAATGGATGGCTAAACAAGTTTATTTGTCGAGATCTCTTACTTTTGAAATTGAGCTCTTTCAGTAGCAAAAATTTCATGTTATAATTGTAGTGCTTCATAGCCAAAAGGAATGTTAAACCACATTTATCCAGTTAATACGTATAAACTGCTTCACCTTTTTGGTATACCAATGATATTTTCTTTGGCTATAACATTTATCGCAGCGTCTGTAAAGAAACGCTTAGCAAAATCGACATTACAATTCGATACAGTATCATATATAATGCAAGAAGATGCATTTGATCAAGGTAGACAAGCCAGGAAGATGAGTGAGCATTACAAGACGGGAGAGCATTCTACCTGGCTTAAGACCGAAGTGTGAAATTCCTTATTTTTTCGGTACAGAGGACCTTCTATCATTCTGTCGCAAAACTTTGTCGTCTTCCCCCAACATTATATTCAACGATTACCCCTCGTTCACATTACTATATTAAACAAATCAATGTAATCCTGTTTATCTTTGGTTGGCTGTGCTACATTTGTTTCTTTGTCGGCTATAAGTAACGTCCAAAATGGCAGAGGAGAGATAGACGTAATCTTACCATATTTCTACGTCGATTTTTTAAGTACTTTTGTCGTTGATCCCCGAGGTTCAAGTGAAGAAGTCGTGCAAACATAACTGGCCGATACCATTCTTGATCTTGACCATCCTCCTCGTTACTTCATCAAGTTTCTGTAATCCGCTCTTAACGCGCATGAACTACCAATGCACATTTCATGGTCCTTAGTTTTATAGTAATCTGAAATAAAAAATGTATTTTTAATTTTCTTAGATTTCATATTGTTTCATTATTATTTGACATAATCTAATTGCATATAGTAATATTAATTGTTATGTGTCACAATGATTTGTGCAAACCTTTCAAAATAAGTGTCAATTAAAAATTTCCGATCATCATCTGAAGGTGGCGAAAATACCTCTGGTATTTGTAAATAATTTTGCATACCAACACTCGTAGCTCTTTTATCACGTCTTATAATGTTGTGTAGAACGGCTGTTGCTAAAATTACATTCGCTGTTCGTTCTGGGGATGCAAATCGCGAACCAATTGTTAGTACAGCGAACGTTCGCCCCCAAATGCCGAAGCATCTCTCCACCTAAAATATTAAATAATATAAACTATTAATGAATTTGCTCCAATATATGGAAATCCTGAATATCTTGAAAACTTTAATTTAAAGAAATAAATCATTTTCTTTGATTTGTGTGTATTTTGAAAAGTCAAATATAAATATTATGTTTATGATTTTCTTACCATACAGCGGGTTCTGATGTGCGCTTCATTGTACAGTATCTCAGCCGGCGTGGTTGGATTGGCAAGTGGAGTAATTAAATACCTGTGGTTTGCATAGCCACGGTCTCCCAACAGTATACCCATTTCATTCTCGGATTTTCTAAACTCACATTAAATTAAAAAAATGCCAAAATACGTACATGCGTTACAAAACATATGGTGGATACAATATACTATTATGTATCACATCAGCCAGGCGTTCCACGACGGCTCATTTTTTAGCATACTGTTTTGTAACATATAATTCTTTAATACAAATTTAACATTATAATTTTTTGGTCGTTTCTGCGAATCAATACATGTATTACTTATTAACTAACCTAAACAATTTTGAATTCTGGGAATCTTTATTTCATGTCTTCTTCTCGTCCATCGAGAAATGACATGTTTCGAATCTTTATGCATTGTAGTTTAACCTATATCACTACACCTGTAATATATTATAATTAAAACTATAGATCGCATCGGCAATAACCGTTATAAAATGTTATATGTATATGAAAGAGTAACAAAATAAATAATTAAAATGGAGTATAAATATATATACAAATACACAGGAAAATTTATTTAAGTGTTATGGTTAATATCTTAACACTATTTATGTAAGTCTTTAGTACGAGGTTGCGAATTCAATGCAGTTATTCGATTTTTTTTATCGTTTCATTAATTATAATACATATCTAACATGGGCGACGATAATTTTCAAAAAAGTATTCTATTGGGTTTTAAAGTGGTGGATAATAATTTTCACGCGTATACTCTGGTACGCATGATTGTGACATGATTGAGATGCTTGGTATATCAGAATTGCAGAATCGTGTTATTACTTTGAAATAAAAAAATTAAATTGCAGAAATACCGACATGCTCACTATACAAATGCAAAAATTGATCGTAATGATCAGACGAATTATCATTCACACTCGTTAAAAATGGGTGTGAACATATAGGCTTTTACAGACTTTTTTTTTAATATTTCAAACTTTCACACAACACACATACATGCGCGCATGCATACACACACACGCAGAAGGAAAAATGCAGAGGCCGTCAATAAAAATCTAATTGATTTGGTTTTTGATTAATCTTGCTCTTGTAGGAAATACTTTATTTTCAATGAAACATCGTCTGATTTTAGTTTTTATCCTCAAAAATTAGAATGCCAATGAAATGTAATACTTTCGCACGAATAGAGTTATTTTGGTAGTATAGTAAAATTTTAAACTTACAGATTGTTGAGATTTTCCTAAAGCTTTCACTTTTTGACAAAGCAGAGTCCTTATGTCAATTTGTTCTTTTATACGTCTCTTCTCTGGTTCCTTTTCTTTACTTTCAATATCTGATAATTCTGAAGCAGGGTCAAGTAATTTTAATGGTGGTACTTTGACTCGTGAATTTTCAATTTTATAGTTCAGTTTGTCTAGAGAATCTGAAATTCACAATTATATATTATGCGAAACGTATGATAGGACACCTTTATAACCTAAAAAAGGTAGTAATTTTTGTATTACGTTACTAATGTTTGTGAATATGTCAAATTAAACATAGAATGTAAACCTCGTAAAATCAATTATTATCAAATAATGTTACATTCAAAATATTCAAGATTTTGTACTCATTAAAATTTAATTTTTTTCATTATATTTACAGAGATATACTAATATACACCTGTGTGAACGAATTTTGATCTAAATTTGTAAGATAGTTGAAATATTTTAAAATTTAAGGGAAAATTATACTTTTAATGTGAAAAAATTAAAGTAATATTAAACATTAGTAACATCATTCAAAAATTAATTATTTATTTTTTTAAAGGCTTTTTACTTCCTTACACAGGAATTCCAAGAAAACTATAAGTACCTTCTAAAAACACTATGATTATGTCCCTGGTACTAGATCCGTCTTCATGAATCAATTTATACTTTTTTAAATAATTTGCAGGTTCGGTTAAATGATTAATACGCTCAGATTTAACTATTTCGAAGGTTCCATCATCATGTTTTACATAAGCAAACATAACTTCTAAAAAAAAGAAAATTCATTATGCTTAAAGCAGGTTTATACAATTTAAATCTATAATGAAATCAACAAATTGAAAAAAGACTAGCAATTACTCATGAATACCAATAAATCAGTATAATACGTGAAAATAATTAAGAATCAATATACTATTCACTATTTGGAACATTCAACATCTTTTAAAAAATTTTCTTTGGCATAATTAAAATCTAATTATAAATACTCAACAAAAGTTATTCAAATTTCATAATTTTTAATGTAACGCATGATTAGTATCTGTACATACCTATAAAAACTGATACAAGAATAAGTTTTTCAAATCAAATTACATTTTTTTTAATTACGAGCGAAAATATATAAATAAAAGAAATATAATGTTTAAATTAAAATTTTTAGCGATAAAAGTAGACTATGTTATTCATAATTGATAGTTAATAATCATAGGATTAATGTATGGGATTTTATCTTTTTTTGCTAGTTTTTTCCAGTTAGTTGATTTCAGAAAATATAATTATATTGTTTTAAAAAATTATATTTAAATAATTGGTAGCAAATTGCTACTATCAGAACATATGTTGAATATATGTAGAAAATGAACATTCATAAAGTGTTTACAATCTGTATGTGTCTATTTATTTTAAATCACCGATTATCCTATATTATTAATCCTAGAATTTCTACAATGCCCAATTGACAATACAAGCGGGTGCAAAAGTAATAGAACGGGCATAAAATCACTTTATTAGTAACTTTCAGAATTTGAATTAATCGTAATGAGAGTCATATAACGTAGCGTATTAACAAAACGTCGCGATAAATTTCGAATTCAATTTTATCTTCTATTATCAAGAATGGCTTCTCAATTGAATGAAATTGATTTTTCAACGAATTAATGAAAACGCTTTACATATAATTATCTAACATTTATTATGCATTAAAGCAGGTTTAAATAATACGGTAATACAATTTAAATCTATAATGAAAGCAAGAAATTAAAAAAGACTAGCAGTTACTCATGAAATCCAATAGATAAGTATAATAAGTGAAAATCGTTAAGAATCAATGTACTATTCATTTTTTAAAAATATTCTTCATCTTTTAAAAAGTTCGCTTTGGAATAATTGAAACCTTGTTATTCATATTCAACAAAAGTAATTTAAATTAGATAATTTTAATATAATTCATGATTCATGATTAGTATCTGTACATACATATAAAAACTAATACAAAAATTATTTTTTTAATACAACTTTAATAACATTTTTGTAATTGCGATCGAAAATGTTTAAATGAAAGAAATATATGTTTTAACTTAAGTTTTTGGTGATAAAAATAGACTACGTTATTGATAATTCATTATTATCAGTTTTTGCTAGTTTTTTTCACGTAGATGATTTTACAAGATATTAAATTAACTGCTAAAAAATTAATTACATTTTAAATGATTAATAGTAAATTGGAGTAAGAAAGCATTGTCATTCTCAGAACTGTGTATAAAAACCAAATATTACTGAACAGGCGACCGTACGCACGTGCTGTTTTATCTACATCATAACAAAATAAATTAAAATTCACTGTAGGTAATTATATGATTGATATTATTCCTACAATTGAGAAACATTTGTATAAACCTGCGAGAACTAATGAAAAATAATTTTTAAAATAATTCATAGTGACCGCAACAAATCCGACCTCTGATTCTTGGAAAGAGTATTTGTGATGTACAGTTTCAAAACATTGGATTTCTAGAAAGTGCTGGGAGACAAACAAAACATGACCGAACAAGCGAACGAATTGCCGCGTACCGTTCATTAGTTGATGCCGAAAACAGTATTATACAGAAACACAACTCTAAAAAAATGCATATTTACCGTGGAATTTTCTAAGTAATATTCGTAAAAATCACAATGAACATTATCGAATCGACGTATAAATATGTCCGTGCGCGTGTTACAAGGTAACTTCGTGTATTGTATTTTACGAAAAAAGTTTGTTACAATAATCTAAATCAGTACAATAATAGAAATAAAATTGTTTACAATGTATATAAAATTGTTATTAACTTCAGGCACGTGTAACTAAAACTCATAGATTATTTCAATAAACGTACTCGCGCACATAAAAATAAAAGATAATAGAATAAATTGGTCCAGTATCTTTAAAAAGACGAATGAGCGAACCCCTACGCCAGATCCGTACAAATGCTGCTTCAATGAATATTATGCCATCTGGATCGGGAACAGTACAACCACAGCAACCGCAGCAACTACTTTACGACGTTTATATGCAAAAAAAAATTTTAAAGGAAGAAACTAAAATTCAATTATTGAAGCTACAAATAAAAAATGCGCAATTGCAAATAGAAGTGTCGGAAAGAAAATTAAAAAGACTGAAAGAAGATAGGTAAATAAAACTCACACACGAGTTATTATATTATACTTTTATTTTAATTATTGTCATATTTTACAGAATATAAAATGGAATCAGCCGATAGAGGGGCGCAAAATTTATTGGAAAAGTGTCTTATCCAAATTGCCTAATATAACAATTTATAAAAATTATAGAGAGAATAGTCCGAGCATGTGACTTTCCTCCTCTTCTTCAAGACTTTATGATTTTTGTTCATTTTATATTATAAATTTATTTTAATATTAAATTACATGCGTTCTTAATAGCCAAATATTTTAGTCCATACCAATGATAAGTAGACAGCTTCTAACCCAGGATACTTGCGTAGGCAACAGAGTCAAACCATCTCTCAGCTGTCTTCAATCAAAATATCCTTAATTTGGAGCTCATTTTGCTAATTCTTGACATGTTCGGCATGGAAGATACATTGGCAATTCGTCGCTGAGAGGTTTCCTGTGGCAAAGTCCTCCAATTCTCTTCTTGTAAACTTCCACGTGCTTGGTATTCGTCCAACTCCTGGTGCTGCAAATTGGAGATTAGAAAACTTTTGATTTTTTGACTGAATTTGTATATGGAGAATAAGCCTGCATTTTTTAGTCCATACCAATGATAAGTAGACAACCTCTAACCCAGGATACTTGCGTAGGCAACAGAGTCAAACCATCTCTCAGCTGTCTTCAATCAAAGTATTCGTAATTTAAAACTCATTCTGCTAACTCTTGACAAGTTTGGCATGGAAAATACATTGGCAAGTCGTCGCTGTGAGGTAGCTTAAAAGATGAGAGCAATGCTTTTATGGTATATCCATCGCATTCCTTAAATCTAATGATTTGTCATTCCATCCATGATGCACTGTTTAAAAAATACCTAATCTGTTAGCCAACAAATTTTTCTTTGCAGGTACTCTTGAAATTGACTTTGAACACCATCCAAATTTAACCAAAGTCTCTGTAAAAGATTATATTTTCACAAAGCTTCGCGTTTTAATGCGTTTTATACATAATAACCAATTTATACTTATCTGAAATAAATTTGAACATAACCATCGAGTTGACCTGTCAAATTTGTGTTTACATGACATAAACCTTTTACTACTTAGGCTTAGCGCACGAAAAGCAACTTAATACCTTACGCGTCTTACGTAATTTCTTAAGTGAAGCTTTACGTTACGCTTCACGTAAAGCGAACTTACGGCAAGGCACAGAACTAAACGTGAAACGTATCACGTAAGCTACTGCCCGCGAAATGGAAAAGACATACTGGACAGCAATACATTATTTTGCTCTAATAAAATAGTAAGTGTCATATCATTTAATTGGTTTAATAAATATTTAGATACCTATATGTAACGAAAAATGCATGAAAAAAATCAATATAAAAATTCATTTATACATATTAAATGTACTAAAGATCATACATATAACCTCAACTGAAAAAATCAGTAACTATAAGTAGTGGTAGCTAGGGGGTTCCTGTGACACGGTGGTGAGGGGAGTGCGGGTGTGCGGGGGGGGAAGTGTCTTGGGTTTTCCTGTGACACGGTGGTGAGGGGAGTGCGGGTGGGCGGGGGAAGTGTCTTGGGTTCCTGTGACATGGTGGTGAGGGGGGTGCGGGTGTGCGGGGGGAAGTGTCTTCTTAAGAGCTAGGGTTTATTGGGTGATGAGGAGGGTGCGGGTGTGCGGAGGAAATGCTTTGGCTATGGGGAGTGAGAGAGAGAGAGAGAGAGAGAGAGATCCCTCTCACCCTCTCTTTCTCTCTTAGAGTCTCTCACCCCTCTCCCATCAGCCTAGGGCCCGGATGGTTAATTATCCTACGGGTCCACTAGTTCTCTAAGGCTTACCCCCTCTCCCATGTCACTAGGGTCCGGATGGTTAGTTATCCTACGGGTCCACTAGTTCCCTAAGGGTTACCCCTCTCCCATCACCCTAGGGCCCGGATGGTTAGTTATCCTGACAGTTACCCAGAGAACTTTTTTTTGTATTTTAGTTGGTGGAGGAAAAAGTTTCTTTTTTCTCCACTAGGTAGCGATCACGAAAATTACTGGGGCAGCTACACCGCTAGGGGTCCTAAGCATCTTACGGACTGCCATTTTTGATTTCTTAGTCCTGCCCTCGGAGGGTCTTTTCTCCCTCCACATACTTATCCTAGACCCTCCCACTATTTTCCTACTATGGACCCGCCATTTAACTTGATTTCACATTTAACCATTTTTCTTCCCTCTCAACCTACCTCTACACCATTGAAGGGTCTTTTTCCCTCCACATACCCATTCTATTCCCTCCTACTATTTTCCTCCTTGGGTCCTTCTTTTAATTTCACATTATACCTTTCTTGAACCTTGGGTACAGATTCCTTTTTTCTTATACAAGCTGTCGATAAATATAAAGTGAAAAAATATGCAGTATCAAGTGATTATTAATTTAGCGTATAGACAGAATTCTCCAGTAATTCATATAATTACAAGAATAATAGATGAAATTATGCAAAATTTATCACAAGCGGTAAATGAAGAAACAATCGAGACGCATGGAATGGAGTATGAAAATAGTAAGTTATTATGAATGAGATTGCATCATACATTTTTCTAAAATCTGATGATTTTTTACAGTAACACGCTGTATACAACTGTTGATGAGAGGTATCAGAATGATTGAGATAGAGGCAGGGATAATTCCGCAGGAAGAGGAGGAGGAGCAGGAGGAGGAGGAGGAGGATGAGGAGGAGACAACGATGGAGGTAGCAAGGGCAGAAGAATAGCTTGATATTTTAAAATATTATATGTTAAAACTCTTTTTAGTTATATATATATATATATATTGAATAAAAGTATTATATGTTAAATCTTTTGAATATTGAATAAAAATTACTGTAAGCATATTATAAATGAATAGATTATTCATTACATCTTCCTGTAAGCATGCTCTACATGTCACATAGTTAACAGACATTATTTTTCCTTTTGCGAAACAATGGGGAGTGAAATTCTAGGGACCACCCAATGTTCCTCCTATGAGCTTTCCCAGGGCTCTCTAAAACTGACCCGATACCTTCTGCCCATATTTTACCCTCTCAACCAGTCTCTAGCTATTTTTTTTCGAGACTTTTCTCACAAACAGGTCAGATAAATGAGCCCACGTGCTAAACAGAGTCACAGTTGTGAAGTAAGATTGTCAAGAAGCCATTGATGCGCTCGATACTTTCTGACCATATTTTACCCTCTAAACCAGCCTCTAGCTATTTTTTCGTGACTTTTCCTCCCTCAAGCAGACCAGACAAATCATTCAGCCTCTAGCTATTTTTTTCTCAAGACTTTTCTCACAAGCAGAGCAGACAAATGATCCCACGTGCTAAACAGAGTCACAGTGTGACGTAAGATTGTCGAAAAGCAATTGATGCGCTCGTAAATTTTAAGCTGCACTCAGGATATGTCCTTAAGATGCTAGTATTCCCAACCCAAGTAATAATGGACGTATATTTCACGACTCGTTTCTAAATAATGAAAAGTTTATATTTTAAACTGTCATTACTTTATCTGAGGAACGTGACTATCTGCACCATCTAGTACGTGTTATGACACGTTTGAATTAAATATATTTGTTTTAGATGACGGTTATTTGATCTGAAGAACGTGTATCTCACGACTTGCTTTTAAACAATGAAAAGTTTATATTCTAGACTGATGTCACTTTATATAAGGAACGTGTATATAATTAAATGGATTTATTTATTTTAATTAACAACTACTTGATCTAAAGAATACATGTATCAACAGGTTTAAAATAATGAATTCTCTTTGAAATCTACAATCATGAGTGAGTAACCCATCAAAAATGTCGTTCGCCTGCAACAGTCCCTCCACTCTCAATTTCCAATAAGCGTGTATATCTTATCCCTTCCTACGATATTATTCAAAGCCACCCAAGTTTCGTTTGCCTGCAAAACTTCCCCTACTCTCAATTTCCAAGTGTGTATATCTTATTCCCTCCTAGGATATTATTCAAAGTCACCCACGCTAGCAATTAGGAAATTTCATTCAGTCTCGATTAGAAGCGTGAAGCAGTCGAAAGTTCAAGTCTGTAACGCTGCAGTCATAATATTTTATTGTGGTGTAATAGCAGTATTGAAGCTTCAAGCAGTGCAAAGTACCAGTTTCACGTTGCAGATAGAATATTTTTTTATTGTCACGTAATTGTCGTAGATAATCTTTAGAAGGTAAGAATTATTTTTTCTTTTTTACGTTATTCTCTATTCTTAATATTATTTTATTATTATAGAAATGGATTTAACTAAGATTAATGAACTCGCAACTGTAGAACCAAAAACTTTTATAAAACTGAATACTTTGGAGATTGGGGGGTCATACCGAATAACTGAATTATCGAAAATTAAAACCAAATATGGGGAGAGAATAATAGCAAAGCTGCTTACGAAGGAATGGTTCTTCTTGCCTGCGAGGATGATGGCATTACTGGAAAAACCAGAACAATTCAAGAATTTTCAAGATGCAGCTTCAAATCAAATATTAACATTCACGTATCATGGTGGAAATTACAATAATATGACATTTGCAATTGTTAGTCAAATTTCAAAAGATTAATTTAGAAAACATTTGTAAGGAATAATTTAAACACAAATAAATGATTATTATATCTTATTTATTATTTTTTTCCTTCATTATAATGATAAGCTTAACTATAGTCTATTAGCGATTAACATACATTTCTAACTATTAGCGATTAACTTACATTACTAACTATTAACGATTAACTTACATTTCTAACAATACTTGTAAGAGGGTTATATTCAACAATTTTATCATGTATAATTAAACAATACGCAGTAGTATTACTTGCAATATTTTTAGAACAATCGATCTCTATTTTAACGTCAACTGTGCCAGATTTAATAGATTCGTTTTGATGCGAACAATCAATGACAAAGAGAGGGCCATATTCTAAGAAATTGTTGTAATCAAGCATTGGTTTCGACGGTTTTTCTCCAGCATAATAGGATTGGATAAATTTAACATACATATCATATAGTACAGAAAATCGTGATTTTTCAGTATCAGTATCAAGTCGATCATACGGATAAAATTCAGAATTAAGATAGACTTTAATATCACGAACAAAACTATCATCGAAGTCAAGCACCTTCATATGCTGCGTATTCTTCTTATTTGTTCTAAATGCTAGAATAACGTATCGAGGCTTCTCCAATTGTGTTGCAGCTTTTACAGCCCACGTATGCCTCTGTGTTTCTGGTAGAAGCGGGTATTCGTAGAGTTCCCAGGATCGAAAAGCCATGGTGAGGCTTTTGTTTTGGTCGATAATACGTAGAAATTGAAGTTTTGTGTATTCATTCAATGATATATGAGGAATTCTCCATTGCACTTTTTGAACATCAATTTTGGAGTCGGTGATTTTCGTTGAAGAATATATCGAATTCGTATCGTTACGCGCTCGAATGAGAACGAGCTCATGACGTGCATTTATTATGACTCTTCTATAGTCTTCACAAAAACCCAACAGCATTTTCAGTGGTACGCAAAAATTAAAATATTTCGTAGGCTTATAATCTGATAGAAACCATCCTGAATGGTGTAGACTCGTACTCTCCTCCCCAGTCAGAGAAATGAGATTCTTCATGGAACTAGTAATACCCACATTCTTACTGCGGTCAATCTCAATACCATTCAATTCATAGCGAATTTCATCGAACAAGAATGCCATGGAATTGCAGTCAAGTCCCACTGTATCTTGAACTGTTGCACCCTGAGCACGAGTGCCCTCGATTAATTTTCCCTCTATGTATAGGTAACTCTCACATGGTAGAAGAATTAAATCTTGCTGTTGTATTGGAATTCGAATTTCGTCACTATTTCCCAATGATGCATTTGCATACGGATTGTAAGCATGTATTTCCATTTTAGTAATGCGATTGTCGTACACAGGTTGTGCGGTTACGTCCAACAGGTCCATTTTTATTTCTGACCTTGAAACCCAGTGATTGAAGAAAGGTTATATTTTTTCTTGTTAGCGGTCTTCTAACGTAATCCCCACCCAATGTATCTGCTCCTGCAGCAACTGTTGGACTGATGATAGGCTCATCTGGTATCGGTGATTTATAAGTATTCTTGTAAATTAGCATTTTCTAATGTGTAATCGAATTGTAATTTCTTCCCCACCGAAATTTACTAGACGGTTTTCCTGATCGAGAATGCGCAAAGTAAGACGGTCAATTACTTTCACAATGACTGGCAAGTAAATGACGTTTTTCGGTGTTTCCGAGATTTTATAGCCTGGTGGCACGCTTGGAAAAAATTCATGTATAACATGTTGAGGTTTGCCGTTTGTATATGCACCAGCAGTAATATTACATTCAATTCGTAAAATATTCACCCTTATAATGTTTACGGGCTGGTCTGATTCGGCTAGAGTGTTCGGCTGAATAATTCGATCTGACGAAAAACCCAATAAAGAGCCTATATTATTAGGTTTTGTAAAATCGATCAGATATTTACACTTTATTTCACTTTTCAACGTATTATTATTAGCACGTAGAATAATGACATCTTCATTATCCGCCTCATGCATCAATGTACGCAAAAGATCATTTATAGCACTCAATTCATAACAACCTGTAGGTATAGTCAGATCTTCAGTATCGTAGTAAAACTTATTGTTCGACTCATCAACATTAGCGATTGAATTGAAGCTCTGAAAGTCTACGAGACCAAGTTCATATTGCTCCTCCCGAAGATTGATCGGTGGGAAAAAATCTGCCTCTAATATGGACTCGCGGTCAGACAGCGTAACCGTTAAAGACATTGTTCACGTAGAAACTTGACACACAACTGACCGCATATGCTTGTATCATACGATTGATATTGATCGTGGTTGTAGTAGATTATAGCAGAAGGACCAAAATAATCTAAAAGTTCAATTGGAGGTTTCAAATTTCCAAAGGAGTCGAAATACTTTACTGAATTATTACGTTTAACGTAGGCAACCCTATGTGTACCAGAACCTTTATCTTCATCAAGATTCACGATTGCACACTCATTGCATAGTACGGTTTGCGGTAGAGATGTGCGCATAAAAACTCCTCGAAAATGTGGTATATCCTGACATGCATGTAATAATTGAATATTACTAGTAGCTCCAGATTTCGGGAGGTTGCTTATTTTTTTTTTTTTGCGAGGTTTTTTTCCTCCTTTTCAAACCCTCTCCCCTTCGTCCGTAAGGGGTTAGGTATAAACCATGTCCACGCCTGCCTTCTATTACACGATTGTGACGCTGTATCTCTTCCAATTGTCTCTTGGATGCTTTCGCATCGTTTACAGCTTTTGTTATACCTGCTGCGCCCCCAGCTAATGCGCCCACTACACTCAACAGTGGGAGCAGAGGTAATAAACCCCCCCGTTTTTTTTGTTGAGTAAATTGCTTTTTCCTCAATAAACCTCCTCGTTTCTTCGGTACACGAATTTTTCTTTTCTTCATGCTTCTTCCATGCACTTGTAGGCCTAAGCCAAGTTTTCGTTTTACATTCATGGATGCCCAGACTGCTGCTGCAGCTGCTCGTTCACGTAAAGATGAGTCACTAGCAGTGATACGTTTTCGTGCACGCTGTGCAAGAACTTTATCAGCCTGGTGACGTGGTGGCAGATCCTTATATATTGAATATGCGATATCGTGTTCACGACAGGCTTCGTCTAGAGGATTTATACCAGGATCACCACGTGCTAACCGTTCTCGAAGTCGAGTACCTGGTCCGCAATAATTGTAGCCAGGTATGTGTACTTCGAACGGTAATTTATTCAGTATTTTATTGAAAAAAGTTCCACAACCGTAGCTTACCATGTGGAACTTTCTTTCTGTTTCTCACACAGAGTTTGCTGACAAGCCCAGCAATCTTTTATTGAAGGGAGCGGTCCATCAATGTGATCTGTATTAGGTAGATTATGATGTTTAAAACACCAGCGATATTGTTGTACTTCAGGATCTGCACGAATATGTTCAGGCAATTTATTCCAAACCTCTTGAATACTACGCGGAAAGTACTTTAAAAGTAAAATTTTCGGTATGTATTCAAACTGCTCAGCGGTTAATACCTCCAAACTTGACACATCTAACACTAATAACGGCATGATGAGAACTGATCAAACAATTCATTTCATTCCTATAAATAGGTTGTATGACCACAGAGTTTTCAGTCATGGACTTCGTAAAGCAGCCGCTCGGTATTCGTGTTTCTAATATAGATTACCGAACAACCGATAAATGCATGAGACGTCACGGACCTCTACTCCCATCAACCATACGCTGTATAGTTTGTGGCCCTTCAAATTGTGGAAAAACAAATGTATTGCTGAGCCTTATAGAAAGCCCTCAGGGTGTGAGATTTGAAAACCTATACGTTTATTCAAAATCGTTGCAGCAACCAAAATATCGATACTTGGAGCGACTATTATCGGACAATGAAGAAATTAGTTATTTCCAATTTTCTAATAATAGTGAGGTTATAAAAGTAGCTGAAGCACTACCAAATTCAATTTTCATATTTGATGATGTTGCAACCGATAAGCAAGACAATATAAGAGACTACTTCTCCATGGGTAGACATTCTAAGATTGATTGCTTTTATCTTTGTCAGACTTATGCAAGGATACCAAAACATCTAATACGTGATAATGCAAATTTTTTAATTATTTTTAAACAAGATGGAACTAACCTAAAACATATATATAACGAACATGTAAATACAGATATGGCGTTTGAAAAATTTTATGAATTGTGTTCAAATTGTTGGAAGCGTGATTATGGATTTTTAGTAATTGATAAAGACAGTGCAATGCAAAATGGACGATATCGAAAGGGTTTCAATAAATATGCTGTGATTAAAGAGTGATGTTAATGGTCAAAAATGTTAGTTTAACCTTGAACGTTGAACAAGTTTATATATTGAATAGAGAATAGCTTTACAAAATGAAGGAGAAAAAGCTTCTAAAGAAGATTGCTGAGGCAAGTGAAGTAATTCGTCAAAAATATCGCGCACTCAAATCAGACAGAGAAATGATGGAAGACAGTTTAAATGAAACTTTTAAACCAATAGTTGAACCATTAAAGAAGCTCACCGAAAATAATCAAGCAATTTTCGTTGCACCGAAACATGAGATGAAAATGGAACCTATAAAGAGATCTCTCTCACACGAGGAATCTTTCATAATTCCGATGAAACGAAGAAAGTCTTATCTCACATCGACTCCACAGCGGAAAGATTTCATACGCAGCTCCAGAATTAACGTTCAAGGTCATTCATCGGACGATGAGCAGGAATATCCACAGTCGCACGAAACACAGTACCTTTCTCTGGAAGATGATGAAGAGGAGGAGGAGGAGGAGGGGGAGGGGGAGGAGGAGGAGGAGAAGGTGAAGAAGAATAATGAATATGGCACGCAAGATTTAGCGAGACAAATAGAATTACCTGTGCATACATCCATCGAGGATGTAAAAGATGCTAATCGAAGTACGATAAAGTCTGGTTCAATTGCATCCAAATATATAGAATTGTTGATGAATAATGCTAAGGATAAAATTGACAGTAATTTTGGAGTTAAGTTAGATAAAGTGACGAATAAAATGTGGCTTGCGAAATGTGCTTTTAATGTTGATGATTACAGTAATTTTATTATTATCGATAAGGAGTATTATCCTGGCACGAAAGGTCTATTTGAATTGATCTTCATGAAAGAACCTGAAGATTATACTAAAGATGATTTAGACACATATAAAAGTATTCTTTCTCAAACTAATGTGCACAGAGCAGATAACATTAGTACAGGAAAGCTTCGTGGGAATAAGGGACATAAATGGAAGAAAATAATTAGTGAATTATTTCCACCGAAGACAAAACTCGTACAAGGCAAGGGATATATGCGTGTTAATAATAATCCCGTGAGCTATGTACATTGGAACGATCCAAACGAACTGGTCGAGCGATTAAAACTATTAATTGCATCATCTGCTGCTGGTCATACGAATCACCATAATGAGATACAGTCAATAATTGAGGAGCTCCATGAAGAAGGTATCATCTTATAAAAGAGATTGCAGTTTCAAGATTTTCTCAGTTCAACGTACTACTTCACTATGACGATAAATAAATTTGGAGCTGGTTTCAATACTGGTAAAGTGAGAAATTATTTTCACAAAATTGATGATGATACGTTAAAGTTTGATAAATATAAGAATGCATTTAATGCCAAGAAGAAAATAATTTCAAACTTGGGATCTGATGTTACTGATGAGACAAGTGCGGTGAATATCAGTGTTCTGATGAGTAATTTGACACCACTGCGTGATAGCTTTACAAAAGAAATGAATGAATATAGTGTGAAGCTGAATGAATATGCATTAAAATGTGAAATTCTAGAAGAAAAAATGACAAATCTGTTGAAAAAACGTATCGACGAAATTGATGAAAGAATCGAAAAATTGAATGATAAAATCGATCATAATAGTTACAAATTGGCAGGATCTAAATAAGAGAAGATAGCGTTATTCTATATAAAAGAGATTGCAGTTTCAAGATTTTCTCAGTTCCACGTACTACTTCACTATGACAATAAATAAATTTGGAGCTGGTTTCAATACCGGTAAAGTGAGAAATTATTTCCACAAAATTGATAATGATACGTTAAAGTTTGATAAACAAAAGAATGCATTTAATGCCAAGAAGAAAATAATTTCAAACTTAGAATGTGATGTTACGGATGAGACAAGTGCGGTGAATATGGCTGCTCTGTTACGTAATTCGATGACTGTACGTGATAGCTTAATGAGAGAATTGTTTGAATACAGTGAGAAGCTAACTCACTATTACCTAAAATGTAACATTCTTGAGGAAAAATTTACAACTCTAATGAAAAAAATCGATGAAATTGATGAAATTGGTATAAGAATCGATAAATTGGTTGATAAAGTCGATCATAATGATTATAAATTGGATCGAAAAGACAAGGAATTACGAAATGATATGATTGTTGGATTGAAAATTGTTGTAGAATATTTCTCTAATCAGCTGGCAAAAAAAGATTTTGCAAATGAGAAGAATAGAGAAGACGATATAAATTATGCCTTGAAGAAACTTATACTACCGCCAGTGCTTGATGACCTGCTGTAAACATAACACGTAGTGGAATAATTATGAGTAGTGAGGAGAAGAAGCAATTGGTAGAAGAGTTGCATGTGCCTGCCAGACGGAACTTTTTACGTAGACGGGTAATAATACGAGGCTTCGATGACCTCTGGCAAGCAGACCTGGTAGACATGAGAAACTATGCAGACGCAGGCTACCACTACATTCTCACAGTTATTGATGCATTGTCGAAATATGGCTGGGCAATAGCCCTGAAAACCAAGTCAGGCAAGGAAGTGACAGCTGCATTGCTGAAAATCCTGAAGAGTGGGAGATGTCCGAAAAATCTACAGACCGACGATGGCAAGGAATTTTATAATAGTGATTTCCAATCGCTTATGAAAAAGCATGGAATAAATCATTACTCAACATACAGTGTATTGAAAGCAACCATAGTCGAGCGTTGGAATCGAACGTTGAAGACAGAAATGTGGAAAGGATTTACGTTGAATGGAAATTACAAGTGGAGAGCTATGCTACAACAACTGGTTGACAAATACAATTCAAGAAAACATCGTACTATAGGAATGCGTCCAGCCGATGTGAAACCTGAACATGCTAATAAGCTCTTAGCAACAGTATTCAGTAATATAAAGATCGTTGGTCGTGCCAAGTTCAAAGTCGGTGATTTTGTACGAATCAGTAAATATAAGAATTTATTTGCAAAAGGCTACACACCAAATTGGACAACTGAAATATTTGAAATTATAAAAGTGCAGAAAACAAATCCTGTTACATATTTACTAAGGGATTCTAGTGGTACAGATATATATGGTGGATTCTACGAACATGAACTTTTAAAAACTGCTAATCCTAATGTATATCTAGTTGAGAAGGTATTACGTAAGAAGGGGGACAAAGTCTTTGTAAAGTGGTTAGGATTCAATAATACACATAATTCATGGATAAATAAAAACAATATTTTGTAACATACAATTTATTAATAAAGAAGCAATTATTTAATCTTCATTTAAATCTACTTCACTTAATTCTATTTCATTTATCCTATAATGACCCCATGGTAGAGTTGATACAGTACCTTGTACAATATAGCGCTTATCATCATGTGGACTGAGAGAAATTTTTTGCTGTACAATTGAATAAACATTATGCAATTTTGAACGAATTAAATTTTGATTATGGATATGAACAGTAAAATTTTGTAAGCAGTCTCTATAATCTTCAAACGTTATTTTTCTAGCGATAACGCAACTCTTAACGCCCTTAGCTTTTTTAAAAATTTTATCTTGTATTTTAAATGTATACATTTTCGATCTCAGCCCAATAAACTCAGTCATAATTCTCCCGTTATTCTCATCTTTCATCAAACCAGGCACTTTTTTATTTACTAGAGGTAAATTATACTGGTTATTAGGCGAATAATCACTAGTATCGAATCTTGAAAGATTTTCTCTCATGATCGTGTAAATGTCATCGCATTCGATACTGTATATCAAACTATCTGTATCGGTATACAATGCTCTACATTTACTACCAAACGTTGGAAGCATATATTCATAATGGAATTCGTATAAACATGTTTTTGAAATATCTAGAATACTCATACCTACATATATAGGTTTATCAAATTTCGCCGTTAATTTTTTTAATTCTATCGCAACCAAATTTTCGTTGAATATGGCGCTACTGTGAAAATTTGGTTGGGATATCAATGCTTCTGCTCCATATCTTCCTTCCCACTTACTAACTAGCCTCACATCAACTCTATTTCTTACATTTTCCATCGTCTTACCGAACACTGCATTGTTCATTAGTTTGAAAAGATTTTTCTCAAACTCATTTTTAGATGCAGCTCGCAAACGTGTGTTTAAGTCTATATATTTGTTTAGCCAGGCAGATTGCTGGAATCTTAATCCGCGATGGATACGTTTCAGTACCATTCCATGACGAATACATTGTTGTAAAGCCCGATAATGTATAACATAACGCTCCTTATTTTCGACAGTTGCAAGTAGCTTCTTCTGTCGTGCTCCGGGCGGAGCCTCACGTACCGGACAAAATGGCAAGTCAGAGTGATTATCATGAAGTACGCTTGGATACTCCAAGTCTACCTCTAAAATAAAACCCTCAGATGAATCTATAGGTATGCTAGAGATATCAAAGTTGTTAGTATCTTCAATCCAGCGAAATCCATGAGTAGGTAGAGCTTGACACATTGCCCATCCGTATAGATTATTTACATCATAGTACATTAAATATTTGCTTGGTTTTGTTGAGTCATAATCATTCATATACCGATTGTTTGCTTTTTCATAGCGGTGAGAGCACTGACTCAAACCACCACGTATTCCGCGTTCTACGAAAAGCAACATTTCAACATCAGTGAATAGTTCCAATTTTATTCTAGTATATTTAAGCATTGCATCCCAAGTGAAGCCTGGGAGTGTAAAATAATGTGCAGGATCCAAATTATAATTTTCCATGCAGCTATCGCGAAAATTTTCAAAAACGTCTGTCAGTAATAATACGTCAGTTTTTAAATAGAGATCGCTGTACTCCCCAAGTGTTTGTATTTGAAAATTGATCCATACCTCCTTAGCATGATTATATGCCTCTTCACTAATATCACTGTCAGTTAATTTGTTATAGAATAACTTGCGAGGCGGTAAAGCATTTTCTTCCAGACGATTCAGATTATCTACGTAATCATAAGGAAAAATACCTTTTCTTGTTAGTAGATTAAATTGTTCCGTATTTAAATTCGAAAATTCTGACTCTAAGTTTTGCAATTGAGATCTCTCCAAGTATGAGCTCAATTTGTCTAAACTTGATGCAAGAAATTTAAATGAATCAATAAATCTGAGCTGAATATTATATTTCCGTATGTATTTTGTAAATGAAATATACTTTTCCTTATGTACAGGTAGCAGGTATACTGAACCCTCATACATGTTAGCGATCGCATTGAAGATGAAATGTGCATCGTAATTAGATAAATTATGAAAAATTACTGGAATAACGTGCGAATCTTTATAGTTTAAATTACAATTGTTGTGAGAGGGTCCTCTATATTTACCTGTTAAATGATCATGATCGCGAACACGTATTTGATTTGGAAGAAATGGCTTTTTACATATATGACAGTTGGGATCATTGTTATGACGAAAATTTTCGCTAATACTTAGCGTTCTCATAGGCACTACAGTCTTTAGTTTTTCGCTCGCTATGCTAGCAATTTTATCGAGTTCTCGCACAAACCATTCTATACACTCGAGTCCACGATATGATTTATAGGTTGAGAGCGATGAATCACGAACGCTTTTAAAATAATATCCTACACTAAAGGGTAAATGTTTTTGATAAATACTACTATTACCGCTCGTTTCATTCACTTTCTCTAATAAACATTCAATGTCTGCATATACGACGAATGGGGTCCTCTCATTGTTCTTGTCATTTTTAAAGGACACCCAACGGTCCTCTTCAGGTAGCAGTATACGGACGTTTATATTGAGCTGACTGCAATCACGTTTATGAGATTGAAGTTTATCCTCATTGAAGAAATAGTGTAAACATCTAAGAGAAAAATCATATTAGTATATAAACATTAAATAAAATTATATTAAAATATAAACAGTATAACATACCGATTACAAATAAGATGAGATTGTTTTTTTCGAGTCAGTTGTTTCTTTAGCAAGCGAGAAAGATTCGTGATACATAAAAAATGTGCTGCACCTTGATGTTCGAGAAGAAGAAGATTCGCATGTCTCGATTTCTCACATTTTGTGAGTTGAAGAGGTGCAATAATTTTATTCTCCTGCCCTTCCTGCTCATCCACCATGGTGAAAACATTAATCGACACATCATTATCTTCTTCAAATTTAGGTATCTGCCTTAATGTGGTTGGAAATGTTATACTTCTGACGTTGAAAACAGATTTAAAATGGGGGTATGAAGATTGTCGTTGTGGGTTTTTAGTTGAAATAGTCGGATAGAGTGCAGCCGTTACAGCCCATGCAAAACATGTATTATCATCACTCTGTATGTTTATCACTGCATGTTTGTTCTTAATATATTTTGGAAGGTCGATTCCACAGCCTGCATGTAGTGGATTATAGTGATTAATATTCACAATTAAATTTAATATTTTTTCCAAAGCCCACCCACTATCACGCTCTTGAAATTCACCTAATTTTGTTAAAATTTTATCTATGACGTTTGTTTTATACCAATCACTAAAAGTATCAGTCTTGAATAAAATCACATTTTTTGTGGAAATATGTTTGATATCACTAATTTCCTTGCAAATAAATTGTCCGTTGAATACCATATTTATCTTAACAGCGCTTACTTTACTGAATACTTTGTTCATGTAGGATTGCAGCATTTTTGATGCTGCCAATAGAAATTCATGTGGTTCGATATAATTAGTGTTTACTATCATACCACTACACATTCGACTTTTAAATGATGAATCAAGATCTTTCCAAATAAGCTTTTCCGCATTAATGCCCGCTCCAATTGAATTTTTATTTTTCGCCGCATGGAGAAGTAACTTTCGAATACATTTTATTTCTGCAAGATTTTTCTGTATAGCATCTGGAGTTGCATTCCGGTTGGATTCTCTCAAATCTCGAATATAATCACGACACTTGCAAACCCACTCGCGATAATCATGCTGAGTTCTTAAATCGGGATTCTTAAGAGCGTGATTTGAAGAATAACTTTTTTCTCTTGCTGCTCTGATTAATCGACACTGTATCTGAGCAATTTCCGTAAATATTTTCTGCCTTGCCCCTATACGTGCATTGCGGCTAGCAACTCTCAATTTTTTAATGTAATCGCGACAATCACGTACCCACTCACGATATTCATCCTGGCTATTTAAAACTCTATTTAGAAGCGACATCGTACTTCTTTCCGTTTAAATGATCAGCGTGAAACTAATGAAAAATCTTAGATGGAGAACCCTTCAAATAATCAGCCTCCGAGACACTTCAGTAACATAAATACTTTACGGATCAGGTTTCGCGTTGAAGTAAAAAGAATGCATCCAAGTTTAAAATATACATATATTCTAGATTTTTGATTCATACATATATTTCATATAATATACATTTCTCAGTGCGCATATACCTTCATGATTCATGCAAATAGGAAGTTGTGAATTATATAAACCATCTTCTAAATTATAATTTCCCCACACATATTCATCTACATTACTAATTTCTAAATCACAAATACTCTTTAACCAATTTAACTTTTCCACCCCTTTTACAAAAACCGTATCCTCATATACATATTTTTTTATAATATCTTTATATTTATAATATGGTGAAAAACCATCCATCCAATTTAAGCCATGATGATTGAAAAAGATTGAACTGAAAAAGAAATTCCTTATTCATTGAAAATAATAATTCGTTGTTTTTTATAAAATATACTTACTCTGTTTTCTTTCTCTCCTCTTCACTTAACCAAGTATGTGGAAAGGGGGGTGAAAATAAAATATGATGCACTTTTAGTTCTTGTAAAACTGCAAATTCTTTAACTATAAATGTCTTATCCATTAAATGGAATCCTTGAAAATCGACGAACGTTGGGATCATCATGTTAGCGTTTTTAATACTAAATTTATTACACTTTGCCGTTATTTTAAATATATTCTTTTTTTGTTTCTCTACAGTTTTCCCCTTCTCTTCAAACCAAGTATTTCAATTCTCCCACTATCCTTAACTATTCTCTCTTTGGACCAATGGTGTTTCTAAAAGTGTCTGGTTAGTCACCTCCCACCACAGACCAAATTTTTCACATCCCTTACAGCATTTAAAAGATCTTGAGGAGCGTGTAGGGTAGTCTTCAGTTCAGTTCTAGCTTTAGAATATTGAATACTACTTTATTTTTTCGCTCAAGTTAGAAAATGTTCAGTTTAAACAGTATCACCCATATAATAGATATTGATGGATTTATGGTGAACAAGAAAATAGTATATAAAGAAGTAGCCATAAAAGATGTAAAAACTGATTACACATATTACGCCTCGTTTAAAGTGAATAACACATTTCATGATTTAAGTATTAAAGATCAAAAAAGTGCTAACTATGTGTATAGAAATGTACATGGCATAGAATATGGAAATATGGGTTTTGAAAAGTATATACAAAGTGAAATATATGACTTCATAAGAATTGTGCAACGAGACTATATGTATCCAGTAGTTGCATACAAAGGGGGCACTATAGAACGTGATATTCTAAATTTAATGGGCATTGAATGCATTAATTTAGAATATTACAAGTGCCCCAAGTATGACAATTTAAGGCAACATTTTACAACTTTCAACCTCCCATGCGAACTGCATAAATTAAAATTCAGTGGCAGATCAGGAAAACCAATCCACTGTGTCTACCAGGAGGTGGATGTTTTCGCAAAGTGGGTGCGAAAACAAATAGAAGGTAAATAATAAAAATTAAGTTCGCAATTTACTTGATATTAATAACTTTTTTGTATGTTTCAGAGTCTGTTATTAGCTGAATGGGCTAAATATTAGTTTAATTTGTATTAGTTTTTTATATAAGTTTAATTTGTATTAGCTTTTATATAAGTTTCATTTGTATTAGTTTTTATATAAGTTTCATGTTCGTTTTTAATTATATGATAAATTTTATTTAAAAGACTCTTTCTTTTCCTCTACTCCTATTTCCCTTAATTTAATCTGTAAAAAACAAAAAAAACAAAAAAAACAAAAAAAAAAAAGAAAAAAAAACAAAAAAAAACAAAAAAAAAACAAAAAAAAAACAAAAAAACAAAAAAACAGAAAAAAGAAAAAAGAAAAAAGGAAATAAATTTGACATGATTTCACCTATTATTCTTGTAATTATAGGAATGACTTGAGAATTCTGTCTATACGCTAAATTAATAACCATTTGATACTGCATATTTTTTCACTTTATATTTATCGACAGCTTGTATAAGAAAAAAGGAATCTGTACCCAAGGTTCAAGAAAGGTATAATGTGAAATTAAAAGAAGGACCCAAGGAGGAAAATAGTAGGAGGGAATAGAATGGGTATGTGGAGGGAAAAAGACCCTTCAACGGTGTAGAGGTAGGTTGAGAGGGAAGAAAAATGGTTAAATGTGAAATCAAGTTAAATGGAGGGTCCATAGTAGGAAAATAGTGGGAGGGTCTAGGATAAGTATGTGGAGGGAGAAAAGACCCTCCGAGGGCAGGACTAAGAAAACAAAAATGGCAGTCCGTAAGATGCTTAGGACCCCTAGCGGTGTAGCTGCCCCAGTAATTTTCGTGATCGCTACCTAGTGGAGAAAAGAGAAACTTTTTCCTCCACCAACTAAAATACAAAAAAAAGTTCTCTGGGTAACTGTCAGGATAACTAACCATCCGGGCCCTAGGGTGATGGGAGAGGGGTAACCCTTAGGGAACTAGTGGACCCGTAGGATAACTAACCATCTGGACCCTAGTGACATGGGAGAGGGGGTAAGCCTTAGAGAACTAGTGGACCCGTAGGATAATTAACCATCCGGGCCCTAGGCTGATGGGAGAGGGGTGAGAGACTCTAAGAGAGAAAGAGAGGGTGAGAGGGATCTCTCTCTCTCTCTCTCTCTCTCTCTCACTCCCCATAGCCAAAGCATTTCCTCCGCACACCCGCACCCTCCTCATCACCCAATAAACCCTAGCTCTTAAGAAGACACTTCCCCCCGCACACCCGCACCCCCCTCATCACCCAATATACTCCAGCTCTCAAGAAGACACTTCCCCCCGCACACCCGCACCCCCCTCACCTCCATGTCACAGGAGCCCAAGACACTTCCCCCCCGCACACCCGCACTCCCCTCACCACCGTGTCACAGGAACCCCCTAGCTACCACTACTACTATATTTACATATAATATTTTTAACATTAAATATTGATTATTTAATAGATTTATTAATTACTGTATTATTACGATGATTTTTAACAGATGCTAGAACAGCCTATGTATTAAAGTTATATCCATTGTAACGCTAATTAAAGATTACAATTAGCATTCAAAGCTAATCCAAGAGGAAATTGTGGTACGTACATTGTCGTTGAATATAAATACATATACCATATCGTCTTCTATTTAATATTAAATGTCTGATCTCATTGTTGTTAAATAGGTACCAGTTTGCTTCATGTTCACAATAGATATTTCATTTAGCAAGAGAACGCTGTATAAGTGAATGTAGCTATCATTGGTTTTATGTGAATAATGATTAATTATTGTAACTGTATTAAAAAGTATTAACAGCTTACAGTAAAAAGTAATATTTTTCGAAGACTGGAATTATATTATCTTTCAAAAATATTTAGGAGGTAAATTGTGTGATTAGTATATTGTTGAGCATGAGTTTTTTATTCTGTAATAAAGGTATTATATGAAGGATGTAAAATTATATTTCAGTTTTGTGTTATAGAGCAAATGCTGTATGATGGATCATACATATCAGTCTGTCGAAATGACTTGGTCTTCTGCTAATAGTAACTTGGAGGAATATGATTATCAAAATGAGATTGACGATGATTTGGAAGCAAAAGAGAATGCTGGTGATGACTTTTTAATTGATTTATATCGAGAACGAAAGTTCTTATATGATAAAGCTGACAAAAGCTTTAAAGATTCAGCATTAAAAGAAAATGCTTGGTGTGAAATGTCAAAAATAATGACGGATAAAAATTTTGGTAAATTTAGCTCTAATTTGATTCTTGCTTTTTTTCCAATAACGTATATTTTATTGTTAGGTGAATATTACACTCCTGAATTTTGCAAAAAGAGAATTCGAACATTACGAGAGAAGTATAGCAGGATGTTAAAGTCTAATTATTTGCGAAGTGGAAGTGCAGCTATCACAACAAAGAAAAGTCCACTGCTGAAACAATTCTCATTTTTACAAGCATATATTCTAAGACGGAGGTAAATCAAAAGTTTGTGGCATGTAATTTGCTTCGTAAATAAAACTGATCAATTTACTGGTTTCAGAACTTTCTCTAATGTTAAAAGTTTAAGAGAAATAACTAAAGTTCAAAATAATTTGGAAAATTTACCTGGCAGCTCACGGTTACCAGACATACCAGATAATTCTGAAAATATAATTGGCAATGTGCAGTTATCGAACAATATTAGCCAAGCGAGAAAAAAAACGGAGGAGAATAAAAATATTAAGACTGCTATTAAACGTAAAACTGACGAAGAAGAGATTTTTGGAGCTATTAGTACTTTAACAAATATTTTATCTTCTGATTCTGCTCAAGATAAAGGGGAATCTGCTGAGTGTGCATTTGGAAAATATGTTGCTATTGAATTGGAAAAATATGATGAACAAGAAAGGTCTATAAAGAAACAGAAGATTATGCAGGTTTTATTTACTCCTGTTGATAAAATGTAATTTTATGTTATTTCAGTATATTTCTTAAAATTGTTGAAGCATGTATTAATTATGCCGTTTTTTCTTTATAATTATATCATTTTTATTTAAATGTAATAGAATTTAAAGATATAATTTCTTTATTTTTGTATCTCGTGGCAATTAGAAAGTGTACATTTTAGTTTTTGTTAATTAAATTGTAATAATATTTATTTTATTTTGTGTAGGTTAGCACATAAAAAATATTTGTTCAGTGTGGAAAATGTGAACCTCAAATTACAAATTTTACATTCGCCCTTCATAATTGTTGATAAATAACAATATAAAGTACATATCAAGGATTCAATAAAACGATAAAGCATATAAAACATTTCACAGAAAACATGTGTGTATTGAAATGTTTATATAATTGATACAAAACTGAACTAAGAGGTAAAACAATAAACGTACAATTATACTCTTCATGCGCAGTGTTAGTGAAAATTAAATAAAAAAATGATTTAAAATAGAATTTTTTGGAAAACTTTGAAAATAAAGATTTTTTTAGCTTACAATCTACTAGAAAAATAACTGCAATATTATACATTTATCGCCGTATAATTAATAGTCATTTGATTTCTTTAAACAATAACAAAATACAATGATGATACAAGTATTTTATACCATATAGGGAATATTAGCGATAATTATACTTTAGGAAAAGTATATATAAAGGTTCAACACTATTATACTATTAAGATTTAACATTTGAGCTTCAAAAGAATATAAATAGTAGGCAATTTTTTAAGAGATAATAAGAAGGTTATATATTATCTTGTTTGGTAAACTATATAGTGTTGAGATATTTAATAGTGGGAATTATTTCAGTTAGTGACACTTAGTGATTATATTAAAGAGATGTTAGTTGATGAGAGTACAACAATTTTTAACATAGCATATACTATCATATATATTCTGCGAATTCTCCTCTATGAATATAATCCTCCTGAAATTCTACTCTTCCATTGGAGGTAAAATAATTCTTTAGAATATCTCTTTGCCTTGTTGCGGTTGTAACAGTCCTGTCATATAATTCACTTTGCTCGATCCAAATGTCATTTTCTTCTTCAAAAGGCTCTATTATTCTTTGACTGTAATTTTTTATATTATCATTTTTCTCCTCATGCATAACATAGTTGTGTAAACAAACTGCTGCCGCAATAAGAGAGTCAGCAGTGGTTGGTAATACACATATTGGCGTATGAAATATTCTCCAACGGTTTGCAAAAATGCCAAATGCACTTTCGACAGTCCTTCGAGCTCTAGAAATTCTGTAATTATAAATCTTTTGCTCCTCTGATAAGTTACTAGCCGAATAAGGTTTCATTAATCGATTACTTAATGGAAATGCAGAATCTGCAATAAAATACCCAGGCAACATAACATTACTATTAGGTAGACGAGCTAAATATGTAGGCAAATTTAATTGGTTATTAATTAGCATTTTTCCAATATTGCAGTTTTCAAAGATTCCTCCATCGCTGTTTCCTCCGTAAGCCCCTATATCCACTAAACTAAATTTATACAGATCATCTGAAACAGCCAAAAGCACAATACTAAACTGCTTTTTGTAATTAAAAAACAGCGATCCTGAATTGGGAGGACATCGTAGAAGAATGTGTTTCCCGTCGATGGCACCAAAACAATTCGGCATGTTCCATCGTTTCCAATATCCTTTAACTATATTTTTCCATTGATCATCACGAGGACATGCCAAGTATGCGGGTCTTAATGTTCGTGCGAGAGTTACAGAAGCTTCTTTTATAATTTTCCTGACTGTCGATTGGCCCATTCGAAACGAAAATGCTAAACTAGAAGTCGAATTCTCAGTTGAAAGATACCTAAAGGTAAAAAAGAGACTTTTATAAATTTCTTAAAATTACATTGTAGCAACAATTTAGTAATAAATTTGATGAAAATAACTACCTTAGTAATACAACGAGTCTCTCCTCTGCAGAAATTGCTCTTGTCGTTTTTTTAGATAGAAAAGGTTGTAAAATCCTTAATAATTTTTTAAAATGAAAAAGATTCATCCTCGTGTATTTAAAAAACATTTTGTCATCTTCTTTTACTTCCTGAAAGAGGTTGTGAAATTCTCCTTTCTCTTTCCTGCACAGATTTATCGGTCTAACTAGCCATTTTCTATTTTTCCACCTTCCGTCAATCTTTTTCTTTTTTAATTTAAGATAAAAAAGTATCACGGCCAAAAGGAATAATATGTTTTGTTTTAAATATCTCTTAATTTTCATTCAATATATATAACAGCTAAAGCAATAAACGTTTATTAATCAAATATGTATATATAACGAATGAAAAATTATACCTTACTGAAAAAATGAAATATTTACAATTGAAAACAAAATATATTAGTATACATCTATGTTTATAAATATACTAACCACACAATTTACCTCCTAAATATTTTTGAAAGATAATATAATTCCAGTCTTCGAAAAATATTACTTTTTACTGTAAGCTGTTAATACTTTTTAATACAGTTACAATAATTAATCATTATTCACATAAAACCAATGATAGCTACATTCACTTATACAGCGTTCTCTTGCTAAATGAAATATCTATTGTGAACATGAAGCAAACTGGTACCTATTTAACAACAATGAGATCAGACATTTAATATTAAATAGAAGACGATATGGTATATGTATTTATATTCAACGACAATGTACGTACCACAATTTCCTCTTGGATTAGCTTTGAATGCTAATTGTAATCTTTAATTAGCGTTACAATGGATATAACTTTAATACATAGGCTGTTCTAGCATCTGTTAAAAATCATCGTAATAATACAGTAATTAATTAATCTATTAAATAATCAATATTTAATGTTAAAAATATTATATGTAAATATAGTTACTGATTTTTTCAGTTGAGGTTATATGTATGATCTTTAGTACATTTAATATGTATAAATGAATTTTTATATTGATTTTTTTCATGCATTTTTCGTTACATATAGGTATCTAAATATTTATTAAACCAATTAAATGATATGACACTTACTATTTTATTAGAGCAAAATATTGTATTGCTGTCCAGTATGTCTTTTCCATTTCGCGGGCAGTAGCTTACGTGATACGTTTCACGTTTAGTTCTGTGCCTTGCCGTAAGTTCGCTTTACGTGAAGCGTAACGTAAAGCTTCACTTAAGAAATTACGTAAGACGCGTAAGGTATTAAGTTGCTTTTCGTGCGCTAAGCCTAAGTAGTAAAAGGTTTATGTCATGTAAACACAAATTTGACAGGTCAACTCGATGGTTATGTTCAAATTTATTTCAGATAAGTATAAATTGGTTATTATGTATAAAACGCATTAAAACGCGAAGCTTTGTGAAAATATAATCTTTTACAGAGACTTTGGTTAAATTTGGATGGTGTTCAAAGTCAATTTCAAGAGTACCTGCAAAGAAAAATTTGTTGGCTAACAGATTAGGTATTTTTTAAACAGTGCATCATGGATGGAATGACAAATCATTAGATTTAAGGAATGCGATGGATATACCATAAAAGCATTGCTCTCATCTTTTAAGCTACCTCACAGCGACGACTTGCCAATGTATTTTCCATGCCAAACTTGTCAAGAGTTAGCAGAATGAGTTTTAAATTACGAATACTTTGATTGAAGACAGCTGAGAGATGGTTTGACTCTGTTGCCTACGCAAGTATCCTGGGTTAGAGGTTGTCTACTTATCATTGGTATGGACTAAAAAATGCAGGCTTATTCTCCATATACAAATTCAGTCAAAAAATCAAAAGTTTTCTAATCTCCAATTTGCAGCACCAGGAGTTGGACGAATACCAAGCACGTGGAAGTTTACAAGAAGAGAATTGGAGGACTTTGCCACAGGAAACCTCTCAGCGACGAATTGCCAATGTATCTTCCATGCCGAACATGTCAAGAATTAGCAAAATGAGCTCCAAATTAAGGATATTTTGATTGAAGACAGCTGAGAGATGGTTTGACTCTGTTGCCTACGCAAGTATCCTGGGTTAGAAGCTGTCTACTTATCATTGGTATGGACTAAAATATTTGGCTATTAAGAACGCATGTAATTTAATATTAAAATAAATTTATAATATAAAATGAACAAAAATCATAAAGTCTTGAAGAAGAGGAGGAAAGTCACATGCTCGGACTATTCTCTCTATAATTTTTATAAATTGTTATATTAGGCAATTTGGATAAGACACTTTTCCAATAAATTTTGCGCCCCTCTATCGGCTGATTCCATTTTATATTCTGTAAAATATGACAATAATTAAAATAAAAGTATAATATAATAACTCGTGTGTGAGTTTTATTTACCTATCTTCTTTCAGTCTTTTTAATTTTCTTTCCGACACTTCTATTTGCAATTGCGCATTTTTTATTTGTAGCTTCAATAATTGAATTTTAGTTTCTTCCTTAAAAATTTTTTTTTGCATATAAACGTCGTAAAGTAGTTGCTGCGGTTGCTGTGGTTGTACTGTTCCCGATCCAGATGGCATAATATTCATTGAAGCAGCATTTGTACGGATCTGGCGTAGGGGTTCGCTCATTCGTCTTTTTAAAGATACTGGACCAATTTATTCTATTATCTTTTATTTTTATGTGCGCGAGTACGTTTATTGAAATAATCTATGAGTTTTAGTTACACGTGCCTGAAGTTAATAACAATTTTATATACATTGTAAACAATTTTATTTCTATTATTGTACTGATTTAGATTATTGTAACAAACTTTTTTCGTAAAATACAATACACGAAGTTACCTTGTAACACGCGCACGGACATATTTATACGTCGATTCGATAATGTTCATTGTGATTTTTACGAATATTACTTAGAAAATTCCACGGTAAATATGCATTTTTTTAGAGTTGTGTTTCTGTATAATACTGTTTTCGGCATCAACTAATGAACGGTACGCGGCAATTCGTTCGCTTGTTCGGTCATGTTTTGTTTGTCTCCCAGCACTTTCTAGAAATCCAATGTTTTGAAACTGTACATCACAAATACTCTTTCCAAGAATCAGAGGTCGGATTTGTTGCGGTCACTATGAATTATTTTAAAAATTATTTTTCATTAGTTCTCGCAGGTTTATACAAATGTTTCTCAATTGTAGGAATAATATCAATCATATAATTACCTACAGTGAATTTTAATTTATTTTGTTATGATGTAGATAAAACAGCACGTGCGTACGGTCGCCTGTTCAGTAATATTTGGTTTTTATACACAGTTCTGAGAATGACAATGCTTTCTTACTCCAATTTACTATTAATCATTTAAAATGTAATTAATTTTTTAGCAGTTAATTTAATATCTTGTAAAATCATCTACGTGAAAAAAACTAGCAAAAACTGATAATAATGAATTATCAATAACGTAGTCTATTTTTATCACCAAAAACTTAAGTTAAAACATATATTTCTTTCATTTAAACATTTTCGATCGCAATTACAAAAATGTTATTAAAGTTGTATTAAAAAAATAATTTTTGTATTAGTTTTTATATGTATGTACAGATACTAATCATGAATCATGAATTATATTAAAATTATCTAATTTAAATTACTTTTGTTGAATATGAATAACAAGGTTTCAATTATTCCAAAGCGAACTTTTTAAAAGATGAAGAATATTTTTAAAAAATGAATAGTACATTGATTCTTAACGATTTTCACTTATTATACTTATCTATTGGATTTCATGAGTAACTGCTAGTCTTTTTTAATTTCTTGCTTTCATTATAGATTTAAATTGTATTACCGTATTATTTAAACCTGCTTTAATGCATAATAAATGTTAGATAATTATATGTAAAGCGTTTTCATTAATTCGTTGAAAAATCAATTTCATTCAATTGAGAAGCCATTCTTGATAATAGAAGATAAAATTGAATTCGAAATTTATCGCGACGTTTTGTTAATACGCTACGTTATATGACTCTCATTACGATTAATTCAAATTCTGAAAGTTACTAATAAAGTGATTTTATGCCCGTTCTATTACTTTTGCACCCGCTTGTATTGTCAATTGGGCATTGTAGAAATTCTAGGATTAATAATATAGGATAATCGGTGATTTAAAATAAATAGACACATACAGATTGTAAACACTTTATGAATGTTCATTTTCTACATATATTCAACATATGTTCTGATAGTAGCAATTTGCTACCAATTATTTAAATATAATTTTTTAAAACAATATAATTATATTTTCTGAAATCAACTAACTGGAAAAAACTAGCAAAAAAAGATAAAATCCCATACATTAATCCTATGATTATTAACTATCAATTATGAATAACATAGTCTACTTTTATCGCTAAAAATTTTAATTTAAACATTATATTTCTTTTATTTATATATTTTCGCTCGTAATTAAAAAAAATGTAATTTGATTTGAAAAACTTATTCTTGTATCAGTTTTTATAGGTATGTACAGATACTAATCATGCGTTACATTAAAAATTATGAAATTTGAATAACTTTTGTTGAGTATTTATAATTAGATTTTAATTATGCCAAAGAAAATTTTTTAAAAGATGTTGAATGTTCCAAATAGTGAATAGTATATTGATTCTTAATTATTTTCACGTATTATACTGATTTATTGGTATTCATGAGTAATTGCTAGTCTTTTTTCAATTTGTTGATTTCATTATAGATTTAAATTGTATAAACCTGCTTTAAGCATAATGAATTTTCTTTTTTTTAGAAGTTATGTTTGCTTATGTAAAACATGATGATGGAACCTTCGAAATAGTTAAATCTGAGCGTATTAATCATTTAACCGAACCTGCAAATTATTTAAAAAAGTATAAATTGATTCATGAAGACGGATCTAGTACCAGGGACATAATCATAGTGTTTTTAGAAGGTACTTATAGTTTTCTTGGAATTCCTGTGTAAGGAAGTAAAAAGCCTTTAAAAAAATAAATAATTAATTTTTGAATGATGTTACTAATGTTTAATATTACTTTAATTTTTTCACATTAAAAGTATAATTTTCCCTTAAATTTTAAAATATTTCAACTATCTTACAAATTTAGATCAAAATTCGTTCACACAGGTGTATATTAGTATATCTCTGTAAATATAATGAAAAAAATTAAATTTTAATGAGTACAAAATCTTGAATATTTTGAATGTAACATTATTTGATAATAATTGATTTTACGAGGTTTACATTCTATGTTTAATTTGACATATTCACAAACATTAGTAACGTAATACAAAAATTACTACCTTTTTTAGGTTATAAAGGTGTCCTATCATACGTTTCGCATAATATATAATTGTGAATTTCAGATTCTCTAGACAAACTGAACTATAAAATTGAAAATTCACGAGTCAAAGTACCACCATTAAAATTACTTGACCCTGCTTCAGAATTATCAGATATTGAAAGTAAAGAAAAGGAACCAGAGAAGAGACGTATAAAAGAACAAATTGACATAAGGACTCTGCTTTGTCAAAAAGTGAAAGCTTTAGGAAAATCTCAACAATCTGTAAGTTTAAAATTTTACTATACTACCAAAATAACTCTATTCGTGCGAAAGTATTACATTTCATTGGCATTCTAATTTTTGAGGATAAAAACTAAAATCAGACGATGTTTCATTGAAAATAAAGTATTTCCTACAAGAGCAAGATTAATCAAAAACCAAATCAATTAGATTTTTATTGACGGCCTCTGCATTTTTCCTTTTGCGTGTGTGTGTATGCATGCGCGCATGTATGTGTGTTGTGTGAAAGTTTGAAATATTAAAAAAAAAGTCTGTAAAAGCCTATATGTTCACACCCATTTTTAACGAGCGTGAATGATAATTCGTCTGATCATTACGATCAATTTTTGCATTTGTATAGTGAGCATGTCGGTATTTCTGCAATTTAATTTTTTTATTTCAAAGTAATAACACGATTCTGCAATTCTGATATACCAAGCATCTCAATCATGTCACAATCATGCGTACCAGAGTATACGCGTGAAAATTATTATCCACCACTTTAAAACCCAATAGAATACTTTTTTGAAAATTATCGTCGCCCATGTTAGATATGTATTATAATTAATGAAACGATAAAAAAAATCGAATAACTGCATTGAATTCGCAACCTCGTACTAAAGACTTACATAAATAGTGTTAAGATATTAACCATAACACTTAAATAAATTTTCCTGTGTATTTGTATATATATTTATACTCCATTTTAATTATTTATTTTGTTACTCTTTCATATACATATAACATTTTATAACGGTTATTGCCGATGCGATCTATAGTTTTAATTATAATATATTACAGGTGTAGTGATATAGGTTAAACTACAATGCATAAAGATTCGAAACATGTCATTTCTCGATGGACGAGAAGAAGACATGAAATAAAGATTCCCAGAATTCAAAATTGTTTAGGTTAGTTAATAAGTAATACATGTATTGATTCGCAGAAACGACCAAAAAATTATAATGTTAAATTTGTATTAAAGAATTATATGTTACAAAACAGTATGCTAAAAAATGAGCCGTCGTGGAACGCCTGGCTGATGTGATACATAATAGTATATTGTATCCACCATATGTTTTGTAACGCATGTACGTATTTTGGCATTTTTTTAATTTAATGTGAGTTTAGAAAATCCGAGAATGAAATGGGTATACTGTTGGGAGACCGTGGCTATGCAAACCACAGGTATTTAATTACTCCACTTGCCAATCCAACCACGCCGGCTGAGATACTGTACAATGAAGCGCACATCAGAACCCGCTGTATGGTAAGAAAATCATAAACATAATATTTATATTTGACTTTTCAAAATACACACAAATCAAAGAAAATGATTTATTTCTTTAAATTAAAGTTTTCAAGATATTCAGGATTTCCATATATTGGAGCAAATTCATTAATAGTTTATATTATTTAATATTTTAGGTGGAGAGATGCTTCGGCATTTGGGGGCGAACGTTCGCTGTACTAACAATTGGTTCGCGATTTGCATCCCCAGAACGAACAGCGAATGTAATTTTAGCAACAGCCGTTCTACACAACATTATAAGACGTGATAAAAGAGCTACGAGTGTTGGTATGCAAAATTATTTACAAATACCAGAGGTATTTTCGCCACCTTCAGATGATGATCGGAAATTTTTAATTGACACTTATTTTGAAAGGTTTGCACAAATCATTGTGACACATAACAATTAATATTACTATATGCAATTAGATTATGTCAAATAATAATGAAACAATATGAAATCTAAGAAAATTAAAAATACATTTTTTATTTCAGATTACTATAAAACTAAGGACCATGAAATGTGCATTGGTAGTTCATGCGCGTTAAGAGCGGATTACAGAAACTTGATGAAGTAACGAGGAGGATGGTCAAGATCAAGAATGGTATCGGCCAGTTATGTTTGCACGACTTCTTCACTTGAACCTCGGGGATCAACGACAAAAGTACTTAAAAAATCGACGTAGAAATATGGTAAGATTACGTCTATCTCTCCTCTGCCATTTTGGACGTTACTTATAGCCGACAAAGAAACAAATGTAGCACAGCCAACCAAAGATAAACAGGATTACATTGATTTGTTTAATATAGTAATGTGAACGAGGGGTAATCGTTGAATATAATGTTGGGGGAAGACGACAAAGTTTTGCGACAGAATGATAGAAGGTCCTCTGTACCGAAAAAATAAGGAATTTCACACTTCGGTCTTAAGCCAGGTAGAATGCTCTCCCGTCTTGTAATGCTCACTCATCTTCCTGGCTTGTCTACCTTGATCAAATGCATCTTCTTGCATTATATATGATACTGTATCGAATTGTAATGTCGATTTTGCTAAGCGTTTCTTTACAGACGCTGCGATAAATGTTATAGCCAAAGAAAATATCATTGGTATACCAAAAAGGTGAAGCAGTTTATACGTATTAACTGGATAAATGTGGTTTAACATTCCTTTTGGCTATGAAGCACTACAATTATAACATGAAATTTTTGCTACTGAAAGAGCTCAATTTCAAAAGTAAGAGATCTCGACAAATAAACTTGTTTAGCCATCCATTCAGAGTTCGAAGATGAATTGTTACACCTGATACCATATTACGCCATGGGTCAACCAAAATGGTCTATGCTGAAGTAACTTATATATGCGTTAGTTAATGGATTAGGAGTAACGTGTTACTCCAAACATACGGAGACAAAACAGCCAAAGCAGCTTTCCAACAAAAGCAAGATCCATTGGACGCAGCAAATTATTATTTCGCCAAGGAGAAGAAAAATCTTATTTGTGTTATTTCTACAAATCAGAAAGAGATACAATGGCAGCAATCATCCTTAACAATTTTGTTGAGCATCGTTCGAGAATAGCAACTTTAAAGAATGCCTTCGCTTTGCATGGGAACCAAAGGTTTGAGCAGGCAGCAGTACTTTGCTTATTAGCTAGGGCATTGAGAGATGCCATTGAGATTTGTTTTAATAAGTAGAATGACGTACAACTCGCAATGATGCAGGCGAGGCTTATTTATAAGGACGATACAGCGTCACCTAACTTAAAGAGTTTGTTGTACGAGTAATTGTGAGGATGTGAAAGCACAGGATTCTAAAATTAATAAAGGAATAATTTTTATTAGAGATAATACTGTAACTGTCATTAAATTAAAATTTTATTTATTTAATGTTATTAAAACTTTTACAAAACATTTATTTTGCGCTCTTGCACATATATTACAATAAAGTTTTGTGTAGCCTGCATTTTTTAATCCATACCAATGATAAGTAGACAGCCTCTAACCCAGGATACTTGCGTAGGCAACAGAGTCAAACCATCTCTCAGCTGTCTTCAATCAAAGTATTCGTAATTTAAAACTCATTCTGCTAACTCTTGACAGGTTTGGCATTGAAAATACATTGGCAAGTCGTCGCTGAGAGGTAGCTTAAAAGATGAGAGCAATGCTTTTATGGTATATCCATCGCATTCCTTAAATCTAATGATTTGTCATTCCATCCATGATGCGTTTAAAAAATACCTAATCTGTTAGCAAACAAATTTTTCTTTGCAGGTACCCTTGAAATTGACTTTGAACACCATCCAAATTTAAACAAAGTCTCTGTAAAAGATTATATTTTCACAAAGCATCGCGTTTTAATGCGTTTTATACATAATAACCAATTTATACTTATCTGAAATAAATTTGAACATAACCATCGAGTTGACCTGTCAAATTTGTGTTTACATGACATAAACCTTTTACTACTTAGGGCCACTTTCACCAACGCGTAGTTAACTTAACCCCAAGTTAAGTAGTAGTACCAACCTATGCAAACTAAAAAAATGGATTGGCAGCCATTAAAATTAACCTCATAATAAAACTTCAAGTATGATAATCCTTTCGGTGACAGCGCCATATAGTACATTTTGCTAACTCCGTCACGTATCACACACATCCTACAAAGTAAAAATAAGTTAGCCGGTATAAATTAATATTGGCTAATGATTTCAGTAATAATTTTAATTTATGTTAAATATTAAGTATATAAAAATTGTTACTTCAATACTTTCTTCTTAATTGGAGAAAGAACATTACTTCAGGTATTTTAATTTATTCATTATAATAAATTATACAAATTAAATAATTTACGCTAAAAATTTTGTATATATTGCAACGATTTTTGAACATTTAAGTTTTTTGTAGGGACAATCTCTTCACAGTTATAGATGTTTACAGACTTCTATAAATTGGCCTTAAAAGAGTAAATTATCTTCTGAATAATATATGTGAAATACTGTGAAAAACAATACATATGTATCAAGAGACACGGTAGTGTCTCGACGGCAAGTACAGAAAAAAGTAGATAATGACATGTATATACGGCCGTCGAGGCACTACTCTCTTATACAGCAAGTTTGGCTGTCCTAATTTTCAAACCGATTTTTCTTTGTGAATAATCCACTATCATGATTTAAGCAAAGCTTTTCTTAAAATGGTTTGGAACGAGCTTTCATTTGAGCCCATAAACATTAAAATCGGTTCACGCAATCCAGAGATCTCATACTCTGTTAGCTATATATATGCCGAAGTTGAAATTCTTCTCCTTCCTTTCTGTATGTCTCGGGCTGATCTGTATGTCTCGGGCTGAAGTTGACCGCTTCTGTATGTCTCGGGCTGAAGTTGGCTGCTATATTCACCTGCTATATTCAATACCGGCATAACCCTAAATTTCGATCGATTTCGATAGAACTGTCAAAATCAAAATTACTCTGTTGGGATAAAAATAGTATGATATAATTCAAAGTGTAGATAATTAAACAAACTAAAGGAATAAATACATGAAGGAGTCTGATGGAGAATCAGATAAGTAACACAACATTGTAAAATATATTAAAATTTAATATTTTGTGGTACTTTGTGGGATTTTATTTCAGGTTATAAATAAAATATTTTCCTTGTATGCACCTCTGATTTGAAGTCATACCAGTGCCAAATGCTCTAACAATTCTTGGAAATACCCTGTTATTGAAGAATGTAGATTAACGAAAATTGTAAATGAAACAAAAGGATGAGGTTGTTACGTTCACTCATAACCAACACACATGGTAGTGTTTCAACAACAATTAACATAAACGTTTTTAAGAAAAGTAAGTACATTGTGAAAAAAATTAGTTTAATTAAAGCAAAGTTATATACAAGGTATCCTTTCATAGTTTGCAATTTGATGCCAGACCAGTGCCAAATGCTATAACAATTCTTGGAAAAATGCAAGCACCAAAAAGTACTACAATAGTTAAAGAGGAATCAGTTACAGTTCCAGTGAATATTACTACTTTTTATAATAAAATAGATAATGAAGATAGTGCTGCCATGTGTTGCTGGAAAACAGAGCTTTGGTTTAATGCAACTACGGAGTACTGGTTGAGCAATGGAAACAGTAGTTTGAAATGTGATTAACTGTTGATGACTCAATGATATGTCAATTTACTAGCGAAAGAAAAAGATAAGCCAATTGTTCATTATCACATGGTAAAGTATGTGTAACTCATTCAACCGCTTAAAATGTATGTAATTAAAAATTAATTGTTTATTTATTTATTTTTTAATTCAGCTCAAGCATGTATTAAAATATAACAATTAATTTGTTGAGTCTCTCTTTCCAGATGTACTTCAAAGGTTATTGAAATACCCTGTTATTCAAAAATGCAGGTTATTGCAGATAAAACAGATAAGGATAATCTTGTTACATTCACTCATAATTAAGACACACGGTAGTGTCTCAATAGCTATAAACATAAACATTTTCATGTAAAGTAAGTACATTGTAAAAAGAATTTGTTTAATTAAAACAAAGTTATATATAGGCATTATTTCATAGTTTGCAGTTTGATGCCAACCAGTGCCAAATGCTATAACAATTCTTGGAAATACCCTGTCATTGGAGAATACAGATTAACAAAGGTTGTAAATGAAACAGAGAAGGATGAGGTTTAAACATATGCTAAACATCCAGGAATGGAAATCAATAACAAAATTCATGTTTAAATTTTTCTTTTCTTTAAACTCATATGGATTTCAACTGTCCGATAGGTTATATCATATATAGAAACAATTTTCCATGAGACAATAAATCTTTCTTATTACTACGATTAAAGAAAAGCAGATAAATATTTTCTAATCGTTATTTAATATTCAATTATAATATAAAAAAGTATTAAAACCATATATTTACCTACGCTTCCCCAATCAGAATAGAAAGAAATTATTATTATTACCAAAAAAATTATTCAAATTTAATTTTTTATAAGAATAACATTGATTTTTATAATATAATATGTAATATATCTTTTGGTACTTAGTGAGATTTTATTTCAGATTGATTTACAATAACATGTTTATTGTGTCATTGTGCAGGGTTAAGCTGTAATATTTAATACAAGAAGTCAGAAATGATTCCAGTTTACCATAGAAAGAGCCATAATGCAAAGTTAATGTTGAGAGTTAAACCTAAGGAAAAGGTGGAGAAATTAAAAAATTAATTTGGAAGCCAATTTTTAATAGCGAAAGGCATGCAGGTGATTTTGGGCATAAACCCTTTGAAATATATAAGTCAATTAAATCATAATTTTAATGATAACGTCATCTAGAAATGAAACAATGAAAAGAAGTCATCATATTAATATTTTCCATGCAATAGAATTTACAGTGAATAACTTTGCGAAACTGAAAGCAGTATATCCACAAAAGAGTGGCTTCCATTGTATAAATTGGTGTATTTCCTAGTTTATATTAATGAAAGGAAAATATAAATGGTACTAGTGTGCTGGAGAAAGTGCCATAATTCAAAGTTGATATTGACGGTAACAGCTAAGAAAATGATGGATAAATATGAGCTAATTTATAAGAAAATCCTTAAGAGTGAAGTGCTTGCAGGTGATTTTAGGCATACAACTTTGGAATTAGAAATCACATAGTTGATGAAAATTATAATAAATTTATGTAGATGTGTAAATATGAAAAGAATTCATGATTGCAATATTTTACATGTGATCAGGCATATGGTGAATAAAATTAGGAAACTGAAAGCTGTATATTTAATAAAGAGAGGCATCCATTGTATAAATTGGTGTATTTCCTAGTTTATACTAATGAAGGGAAAATATAAATGGCACTAGTGTGCTGGAGAAAGTGCCATAATTCAAAGTTGATGTTGAGGTTAACAGCTAAAAAAGTGATGGATAAATATGAGTTAATTTATAAGAAAATCCTTGAGAGTGAAGTGCCTGCAGGTGATTTTGGGCATACAACTTTGGAATTAGAAATAACATAGTTGATGAAAATTATAATAAAATCATGTAAATGTGTAAATATGAAAGGAATTCATAATTTCAATATTTCACATGTAATAGAACATACAGTGTGTAACTTCAAGAAACTGAAAGCAGTATACCTAAAAAACATAGACTTCCATTGCATTAACTGGTATATATTTTACAGTTTATATTAATGAAAAGAATATATAAATGTCACTAGTTTACCAGGGAAAGAGCCATAATGCAAAGATGATAGTGAGAGTAACACCTAAGAAAAAAGTGGATTTAAAGGTAAATTTAGAAACAAATTTTTGAAAGCGAAAGGCTTTAATGTGATATTGGGTATATGATGTTGAAAATATAACTCAAACAGTCATTGAATCCTATGTTAAATGCCTCTAAAAGTGTAATTATGATAAGAACTCATCATTGTAATAATTTGTATTATATTTAATAGATTAATAAATTAATATCTCGAATTGAAGCTTTACATTATGGAACGATGAGAACATTGGAAAATGTTTTATTAGATTGAATTAGTTAAAAGAATTTTTAGTTTTAATTCCTATATTCTTACAAAACGTTATAAGATCCCACAAAAAACAAGCTTTGCTTGTAAAAAAAGGACGGCAAGTACATAAGTCGTATCTAGTATGATTAATATATAGTAATATAAAATATTTTAATTAAAAAAAAGTAGTGAAATCCAAATGTTAGGCAAGTATAAATTTTTTCCATGGCGAAAATTGAAATTTAGAAAAAAGTAAATAGTAATACAAAAATTACTTGCCGGGCCCGTAATATTCATGTGTAAGTTGCTATCTTGCAATATAAGCATTGCTTCTCGTAAGTTAAAAATGTGGCTATTTAATACGATTGCATACAACGGGCCTGGCAAGTAATTTTTGTATTACTATTTACTTTTTTCTAAATTTCAATTTTCGCCATGGAAAAAATTTATACTTGCCTAACATTTGGATTTCACTACTTTTTTTTAATTAAAATATTTTATATTACTATATATTAATCATACTAGATACGACTTATGTACTTGCCGTCCTTTTTTTACAAGCAAAGCTTGTTTTTTGTGGGATCTTATAACGTTTTGTAAGAATATAGGAATTAAAACTAAAAATTATTTTAACTAATTCAATCTAATAAAACATTTTCCAATGTTCTCATCGTTCCATAATATACTTGTTACTAGGTGGACAAGTTTATCCTCATTAAATATTTAAAATGAGTAACCAAAAATCCAGAAGATCTGAGAACTATAGTATTGACGAAAAACTTTTATTTTTAAGAATATTGAAAAAATATTCCAGTATAATAGAAAGCAAAGAAACTGATAAATATGGTTTACGAGAAAAAGATAAAGCTTGGAAGATGATAGAAAAAGAATGTAAGAATATAAGAGGTTTTGAGCATAGAACACTAAAATGTCTAAGGAATTTATGGAATAATTTAAAGAAGATTAGTAGACATGCTAGGCCGGTTCTGGCCCCCCCCACTCCTGTCCACTCGGCTGAGCCTGGTTGCGAGGTAGTGGGGGGAGCCAAGAAGTGCTAAGCGGTGGTGGTGGGGGAAATCGGAGGCTCCACGTGAGCTCGCAGCAAGTATGGGCGAGAGGGTTGCGGGGGTGCGGGAGGATACTTGCAGCATTTTGACATCACACCCCCACTCCTCTGACGTCAGGTCTCAGTTAGTAAAAGCAATTTCCTAGATGGTAAAACAGATTCTCCCTGCGTTTTTTTTTGCTCGCGTAACCTTGAATCTTTGCAGCATGCTACTACCCCGTTGAACCCCCTTTACCCTAAATGTAGCTGAGTATGTTACTTTTTTCCATAGCTCAGCAATTTTTGAACTAATATATAATAGCATGCACAAACACAATTTTATAAATCAACAAAACAAAAATAAACCTTATTATATATGTTTTTATTGTAATAACAGTTAATTATAAAATGGTATTATTGAAATATACATTGATTAAAATGTTGATAATATAAATGTACAATGTTACATTTTTTTAAGTTATATATTTTCAGAAGATAATAGTTCAACAATTACATCTCGTTTTTCTTGACCCAATCTTCTCCTTTCAGTGCTTGAAGCCACGGTAATAAAGCTGCTGGTTCACACATATAACATGCTTTTTTTAAAAAGACTACTCTATTTTAAAATGATATTTTTAATTCGAAACTTCGTAACTATGAGATAGTAATTCCTGCTATAAGACCTTTTTAAAGCGTTCTTGACAGATGTCAGTGTTAACTGAAAAGTACATACAATCATCATATGCATTCAATATTACTACGTAAAGGCTAGAATGCTATAAATATACACCTATTCGTTTACTTCATCTTCAGTTATCATGACATTCTCGCTGTCGATTATTCCAGTAACTTTATTATTTTCAAAAATCGAGAAATTGTCCTCAATATCATCACTATTATCACTGTCAATTATTTCAATTACAGTATCAGCATCATCAGAATCATCTACATTGAATACTTCGTTTACTTCATCTTCAATTATCATGTCATTCTCGCTGTCGATTATTCCAGTAACTTTATTATTTTCATAAATCGAAAAATTGTCCTCAATATCATCACTATTATCACTGTTAATTATTTGAATTACAGTATTAGCATCATCAAAATCATCTGCGGTCAATACTTCAGTTACTTTATCTTCAACCATTGTCTCGTTCCACCGTTGATCATTTCAATAACATCAATACATTCCTCGCTACAATCATCACTATTATCACTATTATCACTGTCAATTATTTCAATTACAGTATTAGCATCATTAGAATCATCTACATTGAATACTTCGTTTACTTCATCTTCAATTATCATGTCATTCTCTCTGTTGATTATTCCAGTAACTTTATTATTTGCAAAAATCGAAAAATTGTGCTCAATATCATCACTATTATCACTGTCAATTATTTGAATTACAGTATTAACATCATCAGAATCATCTGCGGTCAATACTTCAGTTACTTCATCTTCAATCATTGTCTCGTTCTCACCGTCGATTATTTCAATAACATCAATATATTCCTCGCTACAATCATCACTTATAATTTCCTCACAACGTTGCATATTTGTATTAATTTGAAATAGTAATTCAAATAATAAGTTCATATCCCTTTCAATTTCATTTAATATATTGTCACTACAATTGTATATAACTTTAATATTAACCATTGAAATAGTTTTTCTTCAAAATGTCTCCTTTAGTTTAAACTGTTAAAACAGAGGATGAAACAAAAATCTAATGAACTGTTTAGAGCTACTCAAGTATTTAAAACATTTCCACCACCAACTACCTTAATAAAAGACACCCTTTCAACAGAAACGTTGGAGGTGTGTGTACTTATCATTCATATTTTATTTCGTTTGATGGAATTACACCCTACTTTAGATAAGCAAACACATATCATCATCTTGCTAAGCGATGAAACCAAAATCATCCTGAGAATCAACGTAATAGAGTTTCAAGGCAGAAACGTTTAAGGTATAACACATACACATGCTTTTAATAAAAGAAGAAGAATAATTTTATTAATAAGCCTATGTCGTTTAATTCTTAAATATGATATATATTAGAAAGATTTGTATGAACGATGTATGTTTCGGATGTGCAAATACTTTTGATGCTTCAGATATACAATCATACGCATGCTTTTAATAGAAGAATGATTTTATTAATAAGCCTAGGTCGTTTAATTCTTAAATATAATACATATTAGAAAGATTTGTATGAACGATGTATGTTTTGGATGTACAAATACTTTTGATGCATCAAATTTCAGCGAGAGAGAAGCGTGCTTCAGATATACAAATATCTTTGTCGTATTAAATATCAGCACGTGATGAAAATTAAGTACCTCTTAGACGCTCCACGCTGGACCTTACCGTATAACGATATGTCATACGTGTGGGGGGTGAAATTGAGATCTTCAGCGAGATCATATTTTTTTACGAAATTTTAATATATATTTTATCCAGATGATAGATCTTTACAAATATGTTGATCGCTAACACATTGAAGATCATCAAAATGTGCTTGAATGATTCATGCATATTCTTTTAATAGAATCATAATTTGATTAATCAGCAGTATATCATCTTACTAATCAGTGTTAATGACATGTTAAAAATCTGCACACGTTTTCAACAAAAAATTATTTACCCCTTCCATCAATGAATTTTACCCCCTCCATCAACAATTTTTTCTATATAAATGGATTCGAATAATACTGAACCAGCTTCAATCTGTTCAAACTTTAGCTAGTGCATCGACCGCACAACCAGCAAGAATCTTCCGATCAGTACTTTAGTTAGTGCATCAACCACAACCAGTAAGAAAACTCAGATCAGTTTATACCTCAGTCTCAATTGCTAAAGAAAGGTAGGAATATATTATTCAAATATTGTTTTAATTTTTCAATAATAATAATAATAATAGTTTTCTCTAATATAGGGTCTACATAAAATGGCATTTTTAACTGGAGTTAATGCATTCGCTTTCATCCCTGAGAAGACATTTGTTAAATTAAACAGTCTCGAGGAAAATAAAGAATATGAAATAATTGAAATGATGAAAATAAAGACTAAATATGGAATGAGGATAATAGCGAAACTATCAACGGAGGATTGGTTTTATCTCCCTGCCCGGATGGTTGCCTTACTCGAATCGCAGGATCAGTTTACGGAGCTGATAAATGCAGCATCACAAAATATTTTAATCATGAAATACTTAGGCGGGAATTATAATAATTTAGAATTTAAGATTAAACAATAAGTGTTTTGCATAATAAATGAGTGAATAAAATGCTTTATATATATTTATTAAAAAGTACTTTATTTTTTTTTCTAACCTTACATATCTAACTTACATTTCTAACAATATTCGTAAGCGGATTATAGTCTATAATTTTATCATGTATAATTAAACAATAGGCTGTAGTATTACTCGGAATATTTTTCCAACACTCGATTTCAATCTTAACATCGACCGTGCCGGTTTTCACTGACTCGTTCTGATGTGAACAATCAATTACAAAGAGCGGACCGTATTGCAAGAAGTTTAGGTAATCGAGCATTGGTTTCGACAGTTTTTCACCAGCATAATATGAGTGGAAAAATTTTACATACATATCATAGAGTACGGAGTAGCGAGATTTCGTGAAATCAGTATCGAGACGATCGTACGGATAAAATTCAGAATTTAAATAGACTTTAACATCACGTACATCGCAATCGCTAAATTTAAGTACATTCGAATATTGATCGTTCTTCTTATTCTTTCTAAACGCCAGTATCACGTATCGAGGCTTCTCCAATTGTGTAGCTGCTTTAACAGCCCATGTATGTCGCTGTGTTTGTGGTAAAAGGGGATATTCGTAGAGCTCCCAGGAACGAAAAGCCATGGTGAGATTTTTATTCTGCTCGATAATGCGTAGAAATTGTAGTTTGGTAAATTCATTTAAAGTTACGTGAGGCATTCTCCATTGCACTCGATGCAGTTCAATCCCAGAATCGGTAAACTGATTCGAAGAAAATATTGAATTTATATCATTACGCGCTCGTATCAGAACGAGCTCATGGCGTGCATTGATAACGACACGTTTGTAATCTTCGCAGAATCCCAACAGCATATGCAGGGGTATGCAAAAGCTGAATGTGTCAGCAACATTTTCACGCTCTTGAGTGGCAACGAACCAGCCAGAATGACGTAGACTCATACTCTCTTCACTGCTTAAAGATACGAGATTCTTCATACTGGTGGTGATACCAACGTTTTTGCACCGATCAATCTCAATACTGTTCAATTCATAACGAATTTCATCAAACAGAAATGCCATGGAATTAGCGTCGAGCATAACTTTATCCGTCAAAGGTGTAGTAGCAGCACGAGTACCTTCAATCAGCTTCCCCTCTATGTAGAGGTAACTACCACTGGGCAAAAGAATCAAATCTTGCTGTTGTATTGGGATACGAATTTCATCGCTATTTCCCAATGATGCATTCGCATACGGATTGTAAGCATGTATTTCCAATTTAGTGATGCGGTTGTCGTACGCAGGCTGTGCGGTAACGTTCAATGGATCCATTATTTCTTTTCTTCACAGTCAGACCCAATGAGTGTAAAAAATTTATATTTTTTCTTGTCAAAACTTTTTTGTCACCGATCACGTTTTTCCCTATTTCACTCTGAACTGATGTATTCAGCTCTGATGCAGCTAATTGACTGATTGGTTCATCGAGTAATGTTGGTTTATAATCGTCGGTATTCTTATAAATCAACATCTTCTAATGTGTAATCGTATGGTGATTTCCTCCTTTCCAAAATTTACAGGACGATTGTCTTGATCGAGAATACGTAATGTGAGACGATCGATTACCCTTGCAATGACTGGCAAGTAAATGACGTTCTTCGGTGTTTCCGAGATTTTATAGCCTGGTGGAACGCTTGGGAAAAATTCGTGGATGACATGTCGTGGTCTACCGTTCGTATATGCACCAGCGGTAATGTTACATTCGATACGTAGAATATTTACTTTTAAAATGTTCACAGGCTCGTCTGATTCAGCCCAAGTGTTTGGTAGGATTACGCGGTCTGACGAAAATCCTAGCAGAGAACCAATATTATTAATTTTTGTAAAATCAATAGAATATTTACACATTATTTCACTTTTCAGTGTGTTATTGTTGGCGCGCAGAATAATAACATTATCATCATAAGGTAACTCCATCCGCATACGCAAGTATTCATTTATCGCACTCAACTCATAACAGCCTGTAGGTATGGTTATTAGTTTATTTTTACCAAAGTAAAAATTATTATTCGTCTCATCTACATTGGCGATCGAGTAGAAACTTTGAAAATCTACGAGCCCCAGTTCATAGTGACCGTCGTCTAGATTAATCGGAGGGAAAAAATTTGATTCCAACACATGACCGTGTCCTGATAGCGTAAATGTTAAAGACATTTTGTCTGTTCTCTTAGAAATTTAACACACAACTGACCACAAATGCTCGTATCATACGACTGATATTGGTCATGATTGTAATAAATTGTACTAAGCGGACCGAAGTACCGAACAAGTTCAGTCGGTGGTTTCAGATTACCGAAAGAATCGAAATACTTTACAAGATTATTGCATTTAACGTAGGCAACCCAGTGAGTGCCTGGACCATTAGAATCGTCAAGGTTAACGATTGCACATTCATTAGACCATAGACCGTTTCGTGGTAGACTTGTACGCATAAAGACTCCACGGAAATTTGGCATATCATGACATACGTGAGATAATTGAATATTACTTGTAGCACCAGATCTTGGTAGACCGTGTACAGTTACTTTTTTGTTCGCTTCTTTGACATTGATTTTTTTGCTACGCCTCCTCCGCTTCGTTTGTACGGTGCGAGATACAGCCCCCGTCCGTCTCTTGCAGTTGCTTCTATCATACGATTGTGACGCTGCATTTCTTCCAACTGTTTTTTCGCAGCTTTGGCATCGTTTACAGCTTTCGCTATACCTGATGCTCCACCTGCTAGTGCTCCCACCGCACCTAGCAGTGGGAGCAGAGGCAACAAGCCGCCCCGTTTTTTAGGCACTCGAATTTTACGTTTTTTTACAGCACTATTTCCAGTTTTTCTCACTGCTGCTTTCCTCACCATATCTGTTTGTAATCCTAAACCAAGTTTACGCTTTGCGTTCATAGACGCCCAGACAGCTGTTGCTGCAGCACGCTCACCCAAGGTTGCGTCACCAGCTGTGATACGTCTACGTGCACGTTTTGCGAGCACTTTATCAGCTTGATGACGCTGCGATAGGTCTTTGTATTGCGAATATGCGATATCGTGTTCCAGACAGGCTTCGTCCAGCTGGTTCACACCTCGATCACCGCGTGCTAATCGTTCTTGAAGTCGAGTTCCTGGTCCACAGTAATTGTATCCCGGTAAATGAAGCTCAATCGGTAGTTTGTTTATTGTTTTATTGAGAAATGATCCACATCCAACGCACGACATGTATAACAATCTTTTATCAACGGTGGTAGTCCATCCGCATGAGTAGTATTAGGTAGATTGAAATGTTGTAAACAATAGCGATATTTTTGAACCTCAGGATCTGCACGAATATGCTTGGGTAATTTATTCCAATATCTGTCAATACTGTGTGAAAAGTATTTTAAAAGTACAATTTTCGGTACGTATTCCAATTGATCACTGCTTAACTCCTCCAAACTTGTAACATCCAACACAAATGCAGGCATAATGAAAACTGATTCAATTCTCTGATTTCATGCCTATAAATAGCTCTAGCAATTAAGATTTAACCTCACAGTCGTTCGAGAATGCATTTCGTAAAGCAACCATTAAGTATCAATATCTCTAATACCGATTATCACATTGCCACCGTTAGTGATATGAAACGTCATGGAACTTTGCTACCGTCAACTATACGCTGTATAGTTTGCGGACCCTCAAATTGTGGGAAAACAAACGTATTGCTAAGTCTTATTGAGAGTCCTCACGGTGTAAGATTTGACAACCTGTACGTTTACTCGAAATCGTTACAGCAACCGAAGTACCGTTACTTGGAACAGCTATTGACAGATATGGAGGAAATTGGTTATCATCAATTTTCAAATAATAGTGAGGTTATAAGTGTGACAGATGCATTACCAAATTCAATCTTTATATTTGATGATGTGGCAAGCGATAAGCAGGACAATATAAGAGACTACTTTTCAATGGGTCGGCACTCGAGCATCGATTGCTTCTATCTTTGTCAGACCTATGCCAAGATCCCAAAACATCTGATTCGTGACAATGCAAATATGATAATCATTTTTAAGCAGGATGGGACTAACTTGAAGCATGTTTACAAAGATCATGTAAACACTGATATGACATTTGAAAAATTTTGCGAATTGTGTTCAAAGTGTTGGCAGGAAGATTATGGATTTTTAGTAATTGATAAGGACAGTGGTATGCAAAATGGTCGATATCGGAAGGGTTTCGATGAATATGCAACCATCGAATAGCATAAAGCATCATATCAGTGCTGAAAAGTGTTAGTCTAACGTAGAGCATTGAACAGTGTAAATACATTATTAAGCAAATCAGTTATAGAGATAAACGGGTTAATTGAATCGCTAAACAGGTTGGTCGAACCGCTAAACCGGTCGATTAAACCGCTGAACTGGTCGATTGAACAGCTGAACCGGTTGGTCGAACCGCTGAACCGGTCATTTGAACCGCTGAACCGGTCGGTCGAACCGCTGAACCGGTCAGACGAACCGCTGAACCGGTCGGTCGAACCGCTGAACCGGTCAGGTGAACCGCTGAACCGGTCATTTGAACCGCTGAACCGGTCGATCGAACAGCTGAACAGGTCGGTTGAACCGCTGAACCGGTCGGTCGAACCGCTGAACCGGTCAGACGAACCGCTGAACCGGTCGGTCGAACCGCTGAACCGGTCAGGTGAACCGCTGAACCGGTCATTTGAACCGCTGAACCGGTCGATCGAACAGCTGAACAGGTCGGTTGAACCGCTGAACCGGTCGGTCGAACCGCTGAACCGGTCAGGTGAACCGCTGAACCGGTCATTTGAACCGGTCATTTGAACCGGTCATTTGAACCGCTGAACCGGTCGGTCGAACAGCTGAACAGGTCGGTTGAACCGCTGAACAGGTCGGTTGAACCGCTGAACCGGTCGGTTGAACCGCTAAACAGGTCGGTTGAACCGCTGAACCGGTCGGTTGAACTGCTAAACTAGTTGATTGAACAGCTATAAAGATCGATAGAACTAGTACATTGACTCGTTAAACAATAAAAATGGATGAAAAGTCACTACTTAAGAAGATTGCTGAAACGAGTGAGGTGATTCGTGAAAAACACCGTGCACTGAAATTGGAAAGATCAATGGTGGAAAGTAGATTGAATGAAACTTTTAAACCAATAGTTGATCCACTGAAAAAACTAGTTATGCAAACAGATAATAACAATGAAGAATCTTATGACTTAAACATTGATACAAATCATGATAAGAAGCGGAAGCGTTATCATACTTCAACCCCTAATGAGTATATTGTCAAGAAAAAAAAGAAATTACATAACAATGACGGCACTCTTACAAATAAATCATTGATGATCTATGATGATGATGATAATGATGAAAAATCTACTTTTGATAAATCAGTATTACCAATTAAATCAATGCCAGAATCTACATCATTACATTCAGAGCCTGGACAAGAGTCTGCATCATCACATTCAACATCAAGACAGGAAACCTTAGGATTGCTCAAAAAACAAATAAATCATTCCATAGATTGGAGATCATTTCCACGTATTGCACGTCATTATATGCAGTTGCTCCTTTTCGATAATAAAGATCAAATCGATCACGGTTTCGGAGTTACATTAGATGAAAGGAACCAATATGTGATGGGAAGATGTACATTTGATATTAGTCATGAAGGTGATATTTTAATTGATAAAAAGCGCTATATTGGTACGAGAGGTCTTTTTGAATTAATCTTCATGAAAGAGCCTGATAGAAAGCTCTACACCATTGATGACAAGATCATATATAAGCAAATCCTTGAACAAACTAAATCATATAAAAGAGCAAATGATAGTTACCAACAGGTTCAAGGGAATAAGGGTCCAAAGTATAAGAAAATTATTCAACCACTAATTTACAATAAAGTGCCATCACAACGAGTGATAGCTGGTAGTGGATTTATGCGTGTTACTGATGAGCCTGCAAACTATATACATTGGAACGATCCTAATGAATTAGTTGATCGATTGCGACTTTTAATTGCATCAACCACCGCAGGTCATACAAACCACCATAATGAAATACAGTCAATAATAGAAGAGTTGCGTGAAGAGGATCTTATTCTATAAAAGGGTACAGTTTATAAACATTTTCTTCAGTTGCGTACCACACGTCAATATGTCAATTAACAAATTTGGTAGTGGTTTTAACGTAAGGAAAGAATTTAATATTGGTACATTAAATGTGACTAAAAGAGCACTGGATTTGAATAATAAAAAAATAGTAAATTTGACTATTGATTCTGATAATAATACATGTGCTGTGAATATAAAGTTCTTGCAACACAGTTTAGCTAAATTGGAGGAGAAAATTGAAGAAAGAATAAATAAAAAAATACAGGAGATTGAGTCAAAACTTTTGCAAACAAACAGCAAGATTAATGATGGATCCAAAAAGTGAATGTTTAGGATGCATCATACATTTTATACTCATGATAATCGATTGCTTTCGAAAGAAAAAGAATCATGAGTGAAAAAAAGAAACAGAAATTATATGTGCCTGGGGGAAAGGTTGTAAAAAGAGAATCAGGGAAAATCGTGAGTGAAGAAAAGAAACAACTGGTGCAAGAGTTACATGTCCCTGCGAGAAGAAATTTTCCACGACGAAAAGTCATAATACGTGGTTTCGATGATCTCTGGCAGGCTGACCTTGTTGATATGCGTTATTACGTTGATACTGGTCATCACTATATTCTGACAGTGATTGATACCTTATCGAAGTATGGTTGGGCAGTAGCGCTTAAGACAAAAAGTGGTAAGGAAGTGACCACAGCTATGGGAAAAATTTTAAAGAGTGGAAGATGTCCCAAAAATTTGCAAACTGATAATGGTAAAGAATTTTACAACAACGAGTTTCAACTGCTCATGAAAAAACGTGGAATAAATCATTACTCCACGTACAGCACGTTAAAAGCGTCAATAGTCGAGCGTTGGAATCGAACGTTAAAAACCGAAATGTGGAAACGTTTTACACTGGACGGTAGTTACAAATGGCGAAATATACTGCAACAGCTGGTAGATGATTATAACGCGCGAAGACATCGTACTATAGGAATGCGGCCCGTTGACGTGAAACCTGAGCATGCTGAGCATCTGCTTGCTACTGTATATAGCAACATTAAGATCGTTGGACGTACCAAGTTCAAGGCTGGTGATTTCGTGCGAATCAGTAAATACAAAAATGCGTTTGCTAAAGGTTACACACCGAACTGGACTACTGAAATATTTCAAATTACAAAAGTGCAAAGGACAAATCCTGCCACGTATCTACTTAGAGATTCTCGTGGTACAGACATACATGGTGGATTTTATGAATATGAACTTTTAAAAACAGGTAATCCTGATGTATACTTGGTAGAGAAGATATTGCGTAAGAAAGGGAATAAGGTATTTGTAAAATGGTTAGGAATGGATAAAACGCATAATTCGTGGATAAATAAGAATAATGTTTTGTAATAATAATAATAATAATAATAATAATTTATGTAATATATTATAATACAATAAATACAGCTATTAAAATCTACTCTTTTAACCTATAATGTCCCCAAGGTAGAGTCGCTACAGAACCGGGTGTTATGTGACGTTTATCGTCATACGGACTGAGAGCAATTTTTCGCTGAGTAGTGGAAAACACCTTGTGCAATTTCGAACGAATTAAATTTTGGTTACGGGACTGTACGGTGAAATTATCCAAACAATCCTTGTAGTCGTCAAAAGTTATGTTTCTATCGATAACATAACCTTTGACCCCCTTAGCCTTTTTGGTAATTTTCGTACAGTCCTGCACCTTAAAGGTATACATTTTCGCTCTCAATCCAACGAACTCGGTCATGATCTTTCCATTGTTCTCATCCTTCATTAGCCCAGGCACTTTTTTATTGACTCGAGATAAGCCGTACCGATTATCAGCAGGGTAATCGCTGGTGTCGAATTTGACCAGATCACGTTTCATGACCGAGTAAACATCGTCACACTCGATACTGTACACTAGACTGTCCGTGTCGGTATACATCGCTTTACATTTACTGCCGAATGTAGGAAGCATATAATCGTAATGGAATTCATACAGACAGGTCTTTGAAATATCTAAAATGCTCATGCCTACGTACACGGGCTTATCAAACTTCGCGGATAATTTCGACAATTGAATAGCGACCAAATTCTCTTTAAATATCGCACGACTGTGAAAATTCGGTTTGGAAATCAACGCTTCCGCCCCGTATCTTCCCTCCCACTTGGTTACGAGCCTCACGTCAACTCTATTCCTAACATTTTCCATAGTCTTACCAAATACTGCATTGTTCATTAGCTTGAAGAGATTCTTCTCGAAATCGTTTTTCGAGGCTGTCCGCAAGCGTGTATTTAATTCGATATACGCCTTCAGCCAGGTGGACTGCCGGAACTTTAAACCGCGATAAATGCGTTTTAAGACGATACCGTTACGTATACACTGCTGTAGAGCACGGTAGTGTATCACATAACGCGTCTTATCGTCGACGGTTGCGAGCAGTTTCTCCTGGTGTGAACCTAGCGGCTTCTCACGCACCGGGCAGAATGGTAGATCGGAGTGTTTGTCGTGAAGCTCGCGTGGATATTCCAAGTCCACCTCCAAAATATAGCCTTCGGACGAATCCTCGGACACATTAAGGATGTCGAGATTGGCAGCGTCATCGATCCATTGGAAACCGTGGGTAGGCAACGGTTGACACATTGCCCATCCATATAGATTATTAACGTCGTAATACATCAAGTATTTCGACGGTTCCGCCGGATCGTAGTTTCGCATGTACCGATTGTTGGCCCTCTCATAGCGGTGGGAGCACTGGCTCAAACCACCGCGTATACCGCGTTCAATAAAAAGCAACATGTCCACATCGGTGAAGAGTTCCAGACGGATTCCCGTATGCTTGAGCATCGCGTCCCAAGTGAAGCCTGGAAGCGTATAATAGTGAGCGGGATCTAAACTATAATTTTTCATGCAGCTATCGCGAAAACTCTCGAAAACATCGGCCAACAATAGGACATCGGTCTTCAAATAAAGATCGCTGTACTCCCCGAGTGTTGTCACAGAGAATTTGGTCCATACCTCTTTGGCATGATTATATGCTTCTTCCGTGATATCGCTATCGGACAGTCTATTGTAGAACAACTCTCGTGCAGGTAAAACCGTTTCTTCCAAGCGAGTAATGTTATCCACATAATCGTAAGGAAAAATACCTTTTCTCGTAAGCAGGCTGAACTGTTCAATACTTAATTCCGAAAATTGTGACTCTAAATTTTTCAGCTGAGATCTATTCAGATATGAACTCAATTTATCCAAACTGGATGCCATAAATTTGAACGAATCGATGAATCTTAGCTGTATATTATACTTTCGCAGATATTTACTAAATGAAGTGTATTTTTCCTTATTTACAGGCAGCAAATATACCGATCCCTCAAACGTATTCACGATCGTCTCAAAAATAAAATGTGAATCATAGCCGGATAAATTATGGAATATTACGGGAATAACATGCGAGTCTTTAAAGTTTAAGTTGCAATTATTATGAGCCGGTCCTCTATATCTACCAGTTTGGTGATCATGATCGCGAATACGCACTTGATTTGGAAGAAACGGTTTTCCACAAATGTGACAATTAGGTTCACTGTAGTGCCGCGAAATTTCAACATCACTAAGAGTATTCATCGGTATTACAGTCTTCAATTTTTCGCTGACGATGCGTGCAATGCTCTCGAGCTCGCATACGAACCATTCGATGCAATTAGCACCTCGATGTGAATTATAACATGAGAGTGACGCATCGCGAGCACTTTTCAAATAATACCCTACACTAAAAGGTACATGTTTCTGATAATCGTAACTATTTTTACTACTATTACTACTATTGTCAATTTTCTGTAGTAAACATTCAAAGTCTGCATAGACGACAAACGGCACTCTTTCACTGTTCTTCTGGTTTTTAAAAGATACCCAGCAGTCTTCAGCTTTCCTTGGTAGAATTACGTGCAGGTTGTCATTAAGCTGCACACAATCCCTCTCATGCGACTGTAGCTTATCTGCAGTACGGAAATAGTGTAAACAGCTGAAATGAATTATTGATATTATTAGTATTTTTTTATAAAATATTAATATCTCTAGTATAATTCTTACTTACCGATCACAAATATGAGCACTGTGTTCTCTTTTACTTATTTGGCTGCTTATCAACCTTGGAAGATTTCTTATACAAAGAAAGTGTGCAGTTCCCTGGTCATCCGTGATGAGGAGGAGGTTAACATGCCTAGAACGTTTCATCTTTGTTATCTGAAGCGGTACAATGTTCACTTTGGCTTTACAATCATGTTCCTCCTCTACCTCCTCCATGGTAAAGACATTAACTGAAATGTCATTATCCACCTCAAATTTCGGAATTTGTTTTAGAGTGGTCGGAAACGTTATACTTCCTACATCTAAAACAGACCGATAATGTGGATAGGAGGATATTCGGTAGGATTTGGCAGGTGGAATTGCTGGAAATAGTGCCACTGTCACAGCCCATGCGAAACATGCGCTATCTTCATTGTCTATGTTTATCACAGCTTTTTTATGTAAAATAGCGGCTGGAAGCTCAATTCTGCATCCAGCATGTAGTGGATTGTAATGATTAATATTAACTATTAAACTCAGAATTTTCTCCAGAGCCCAACCACTATCACGTTCTTGAAACTCACTCAACTCTTTTAGTAAAATCTCTACAATATTTAGCCTATACCATTCCTTAAAATTATCAGTTTTATACAATACGCTATTCTTTGTACATACATGCTTATCATCACTAATGTCCTTAGAAACAAATTGTCCATTAAATACACAGTTTATCTTAACACTATTTACACTATCAAATACTTGGTTTACACGGGTGTACACAATTTCTTCTGCATCTAATAGAAAGCTGCGTGGTTCTATGTAACTACTATTTATCACCATACCACTACATATTCGGCTATTAAACGCTGATTCGAGCTCCTCCCAGATAAGTTCTCCCGCATTATGAGAACCAGAACCAAATTTAATGGAGCTTTTATCCTTTGATGCACGAAGCAGAAGGCACTTGATGTTCGCGATTTCAGCAAAATGTTTCTGTCGTGTACCCACTGATGCATTCCGATTATCGTTCCTCAGCTCCTGGATACGGTCACGACATTCACGTACCCATGTAGAGTACTCGTGCTCAGTTTTAATTAAGCTAAACTTTTTTCGAAGTTCGGTATACATTTTGAGAATGTAAAATTGATGCGAAAAATGGGAGAAGAGGAAGATTGATTCGAGTCCGATTATAGTGGAATGAGTGAAACATTTCATCCATGATACATCTTTTTATAATTCACATATTGAGATGAAATTTAATATACTTAGTCATCAATTGGTATGTGTGTGTGTGCGTGTATGTGTGTGTATGTAAAAATTAGTTTTAAAATAGAATTACTGTAGAAACTCGATATGCTTATTCTTCAATTTAAACACGTGTTAAAAATCGTTTCAAAAAGACTGTTGTAGGAATCTGCTTAAATAACTGAAACGTAATTTTATTTTGTTTCTTATTTATTGTACATTTCTCTTTCATACATACATTTCATAAAATAAACATTTTTCAATGCACATAAACCTTCATGATTCATGCACATAGAAAGATCCAACTTGTCTTTGCTGTCTTTCAATTTGAAATCTCCCCACTCGCATTCATCTGCATTACTTATTGTATAATCAGAGATACCACTAAGCCAATTCCTTTTTTCTAGTCCTTTCACGAATATCTCTTGTTGTTCTTCTTCATTTATCACATATTTCCTTATAACATCTTTATACCTATAATACGGTGAATAGCCATCTGTCCAATTTAAGCCGTGATGGTTATAATATAACCAGCTAGAAGTAAAAATAAAAATATTACAGTAAAAAGCTTCTGTTTTAATTAAACAATTTCACTTACTTTGCTTGTTTTATCTCTGCCTCATTTAACCAAGAATATGGAAATGGTGGTGAAAATAAAATGTGAAACACTTTTTTATCGCGCAAAACTGCAAACTCTTTCACTATAAAAGAATTATCTTTCAATCGAAACCCTTGAAAGTCCACGAATGTAGGAACCATCGTTTTGATTACGATCTTTCGAAAAATTTGTGTTAAACTGACGCGTCCCCTGGCCCCTATCCTCGGATTTATTTAACCGAGAAAACGGAACAGTACATTGCACCAAGTATGCTTTGAATCAATTGTGTGTTTGTGCATGCTATTATATATTAGTTCAAAAATTGCTGAGCTATGGAAAAAAGTAACATACTCAGCTACATTTAGGGTAAAGGGGGTTCAACGGGGTAGTAGCATGCTGCAAAGATTCAAGGTTACGCGAACAAAAAAAAACGCAGGGAGAATCTGTTTTACCATCTAGGAAATTGCTTTTACTAACTGAGACCTGACGTCAGAGGAGTGGGGGTGTGATGTCAAAATGCTGCAAGTATCCTCCCGCACCCCCGCAACCCTCTCGCCCATACTTGCTGCGAGCTCACGTGGAGCCTCCGATTTCCCCCACCACCACCGCTTAGCACTTCTTGGCTCCCCCCACTACCTCGCAATCAGGCTCAGCCGAGTGGACAGGAGTGGGGGGGGGGCCAGAACCGGCCTAGCATGTCTACTAAGATTTCCAGGAAAAAATATGCAAGTTTAAAGAGAGAAACATATTTAACAGGTAAGTAGTTAAATTTTCATTAATTAAATAACAAATTTATTTTCGTTTAGAAATAATTAAAATGAAAATTTGATTTAATGTTTCTGCAGGTGGTGGGTCTTGCAGTGTAAAGATGGATATAGTTTCTGAGAAAGTTCATGAAATTATAGGTACGTCAATGACTGGTATTAATTACGAACTAGATTCTGATTTAAATTCAATTGATCCGTTGTCAATAACTAATGAAACTGTCAATATGGATAGCCCAGATGACCCTGACGATCCTTGTAAACCTGTGTTTGAAGTAAGTAAAATGTCATGATTGTAATATATATTATCTTATTAAATTATGGACATAATTTTTGTATATTTATATTGCTGTTTTTACTTTAAAGTACTTAATTAATAATGAAGAAATCGAAACTTGGAATAACTGGAACCCTAGCCAATTACGAAAACCCCTAACTTCACCATTAGATAACGCTAGAAGTGGCACTGTATTGAAACAGTCAAACATCAGTGTAAATTTACGTACTAAAAAAGCAAAAAATAGCAAAGAAATTGAAAAAAATCTACTGTTGAGTAAATTGGAACTAACTAATATAATGAAAAAACATATGACTCAGAAAGCATTAATGGAGCAAAAAATGATGGAAGCTCAATTGAAGAGAGAAGAATTAAAAATTAAATTACTGGAATCTCAAATGAATAAGCAAGATAAACATCAAAATGGTCCAGTAAGAATAATTTACAATATATTAAATTTAAAGTCCTTTAGGCAAAATATTTATTTAATTATTAATTTATATATTTTAGTCGGAATATATTGAAAAAGATCTGAGACCTGCTAAGTTTGTACCAGAAGATTGTGACTCTATGGGCTCAACGTGAGCACATTCTTTCAGCATGAAGATTTTAATAGAATCCATAAGTTAAAAAATGTTAGTGTTTATAATATTTTATTATTTACTTTAAAAAGGTATAAACGAAGACTGAGGTTATAACAAGACTTTCTTTTATTAAAGATGTAAGGATAATTTCATTGATATTTTTAGTAAAAAATTTAATTATAGGCAGTTTAATTATTATTTATTCGCCTTAGAAGAAAAGTTTGTCTGAGTTGACTAAAACATTTCCTGTATTGAGAAATGTATAATCACAAATGAAAAAGAGATTATAATGTGTTATATTATAGTTTAAAAGTGTTTTCATATTAAATAAATAATTAAAATGTAGCAATTAGTAAAATCTTTCTCTTATAGTTTTGTTTATTTATAAAATATATTTCTGTTTTACTTGCTCTATAAATAAGAGAGATAATAAAACAAATTGTTAAACTTACAAAAAAGTTGTATACTATTCACGCTTTTATAAGTGAAATTATATATCGGATTAATGTTATCAATGTCATAAAAGTGTAAAAGAACATATACACAGTGTTGATTGTGAGAATAACATTTTTCCTGCAAATCCAATCCATTTGCACCCTGCAATCAAATTTCTGAGGATTTATTTGAGCTCTTTTCTCTTAATAGTTTTCATAATAGTCTGAAAATTAAAGAAAAATATTATATAAATTAACCATATAAAATGGAAAATCAAATAATATAAGGAAAATTTGAAATTTATCAAGATATATAAAGAAGAAGTATTTGACCTTTCAAAATAATTTGTAATAAGGTGTGCTCTTTCGTTGTCATGTAGGTCTTCATTTAAAACTCTATCAAAATTACAATATTCCTCAATGTTAATATCATTTGCTTCACTTGTTAATCTTGTTACATTATATAAAACCGCACATGCAGTTATTAATGGTAGAGTTTTTTGAGGTGTCCAGAATCGGGAACCAACTGTTAAAACAGGAAACATTCTTCCCATTACTCCGAAACATCTTTCGACCATACAACGAGTACGTATTTGTGATTCATTATATAACACCTCTGCTGGTGTCCGTGGATCTAGCAAAGGTGTTAATAAATAAGATAGGCATGGATACCCTGAATCTCCTAGTAAAACACCGTTACCAAATTCGTTGCTTTCAAATCTAGTTTTTATGCGAGAATTGTCAAATATGGTTGCATCGTGAGTTGCCCCAGGCCAGTGTGCAACTAAATCAAGAATCTGTAAATTTGAATTTACTATAGCTTGTACATTGATCGAAAAAAAACCTTTTCTATTTCTAAAAAGTTCACTATCTTGGCCACCTGAAAAAAAATATCTTATCAATATGTATATGTATTATGTATACATTAATTATGTTCACAGTATAAGTATATAGTCAAGACCCTTTATAATTCGTAATTGCAGATTTCAATTTTTCGTTAAGAAATATTCTTAAATTCCTATTAATATTTTTATTCAAAGAATTTATACAAAATATATGTTTATTACAGTCAATAAGATAAACGTCTTCTAGTATATGTCTACACGTTATTTAGGACTTTCTAAATAAATGAAGAATATAAATATATTTAGAATATCAACTTTTATTACCGTATAATTTCACTCTTACATGTACGCAATCTATTGCGCCAATGACACGAATAAACCCAGATACATTAAAATTTTGAATTTTATTCATTAGCATATCATTGTTAGTAGGGAATTTAATATATTCTTTGTGTAACTCAGCAATCGACAAAGAAACTTTGTGAATTATCCTTTGACCACTAGATTGGCTAATTCCACAAAAGTCTGCAATGCTTAATATAAATGATCCAGTTGCTGCAAACCGAAACATCATTAACAGCTGTATTATTGGTGAAATTGGATTATTCCTAAAAAGGTTCTCATTATTAATGATATGTATTATTTTAATTAAAGATTCGGTTACCTCTCTGAGTCATAGTGTAACTTATGAATAATTTTTTGTAAAATCATAATTACATTCTTTTTAGATAACCTAAATCTTAATTGAAATTCTTTATCATTATATATTTCAATGTAATTAAATCGTTTTCTAATTGTAGGTGATCTTCGATGCCTTATTTTAAGAACATTATCATCCTCGTCATTTTCATTGTCAAATAAATGCTGGATTACATAAAACTCAAAATCATCCATGCTGTTAAAATCTAAAATAAACCATAATATTGAGTGTTGTATATTCCTTTAAGTAGTTTCAAACAAAAACAATAAAATAAATAACGGTATACCTATTTTCAGTTATTGGGGAAAATATATTTTAACTAATCAAAGTTTAATCCTGCAAACTCTTCTGCCCAGTAATAAATGTTTAATTTTTCACAGTATTACATATATTATTCAGAAGATAATTCACTCTTTTAAGGCCAAACTTATAGAAGTCTGTAAATATGTATAACTGTGAAGAGATTGTCCATATAAAACACTTAAATGTTCAAAAATCATTGCAATATATGCAAAATTTTTAGCGTAAATTATTTAATTTGTATAATTTATTATAATGAATAAATTAAAATACCTGAAGTAATGTTCTTTCTCCAATTAAGAAGAAAGTATTGAAGTAACAATTTTTATATACTTAATATTTAACATAAATTAAAATTATTACTGAAATCATTAGCCAATATTAATTTATACCGGCTAACTTATTTTTATTTTGTAGGATGTGTGATACGTGACGGAGTTAGCAAAATGTACTATATGGCGCTGTCACCGAAAGGATTATCACACTTGAAGTTTTATTATGAGGTTAATTTTAATGGCTGCCAATCCATTTTTTTAGTTTGCATAGGTTGGTACTACTACTTAATTTGGGGTTAAGTTAACTACGCGTTGGTGAAAGTGGCCCTTAATCGTACAAGTCAGGCGTAATCAGTCGGCAGAACTTGTAGCGTAGCTACCTCGCAGAGCTACCAACTCAATTAAACCATTTTCAGATTTGTTGTTTATTATTTGGCTATCCTACTTTCCAAAGTAACACGGCCCATAGGGCCGTTGTAATTTGGAAATCTTCAGGGCTGGAAACCTTAGGCCGAATCCTACCAAGTCGGATTAAACCAAGCTGGATTAAGTAGTGTTGCCAACCCAATGAGAGTATAGGAAAGTTTTTATTGTGGAAGTTGGCAATAGTAAAAATTTAGGTAATTTTTATTTTGTGCATACTTCAGGAATCTCAGGCAGGAATGGCAGGATCTTAAGATTTAAATCGAAAGTGAAAAGAAATGACGTAAAATTCAAAACACAAAACAACATTCATTCTTTGTTAAATTCTAATTTTTAAGGTAACCTTAACTATATGCTTAATTATTATTGTACCCTTAATATTTTATGTTAATTATTTTAATATATTTGAATGTTTTTAATGACTTTACAGAAATAAACCTAAACATTTTGAACTTAAAAAAAGATATGAATAATATTGAAGAAAATGTTATAGAATGGCTATTCAATGATAGCTATTCTGATGAAGATTCAGATGATGTTAATCCAAATCTTCGACGCAGATCTAGAGTGTTTAGGGAAAGGGTCAATTATTATGAGATGCTGGATAATGCTGGCTTTGAATACAGATTTCGTTTATCCAAAGAAAATTTCGACATAGTGCTGCAAAAAATAAAGAACAAATTATATCATATCACAGAAAGGTATCTTTTTGTTAATAATAATTCATTTTAAATGATTTTTAAATATGAAGTACAGCATTATAATAATTTATTCAAAAATATTACATATAATGCAAAGAAGTTAAAAGAAAGATAGACCAATCAATTTTCCACCATGTAGTACATATATACAGGGTGTAACGAAACGACCGCCTTTTCTCGTAACTGGAGGTTCGGGGTGACAAACTGAGTCCACGTGTAAAATTTTGCTCGAATTATTCAAGGGGTTTAAAAGTTATTTACATTTTAAAATCACCCTTTTTCAGTCCTTTTCGAACGACTTTGACTGCACAATGGAAAGTGGAGAAAGTGAAAAAACAATTGATGAAAACCCCAATAGAATGTAAAAATTATCGATCGCGCGCGATAATACTTTTGCTATTTATTCCATTAATCTGTCTATCAGATCAATTTTAAGAATAGCAAAATCCTTTTCATTACATTTCCAATTCAATTCAGTACAGTTATCATTGACTGAATTTATGGAAAGAGCGAGAAGACGCAATGAAAAGGAAAGTATCAGAAACTAAGATGTCGCGCCAACGCATTGATAATTTAATAGGAAACGCATGAGGGCATTCTCTTTCTACAAACGAAGCTAAAGAGAATGATTCAAAATCAATACATTGATGATAGAGAAAATTAAACTTACCCATTTAATGTTCTCCAAGTTCTTTTACATCGAAGTTTTCGAAAAAGCTTCAAACTGGCTCTTCGATGATTTCCAGAAAGCACACTATCACTGTTTTTGCATTTAAGCACTCGTGAATTTAAACAAATTAGGTATTAACCTACGTTTCTTCAAAACACTGGTTAATTTGACTGTTTTGAACTGTTTGAAGTAGGCTGATTAAGAGTAGTCGAAACGAATTATTTATTATTTTTCCTCTCTGTATCTCTCTCTCTCTCTTTCTCTTCAGCATATTTCAAACAGTTCAAATGTGTCAAATTAACCGGTGTTTTGAAGAAACGTAGGTTAATACCAAATTTGCTTAAATTCGCGAGTTTTTAAATGCAAAATCAGTGATAGTGTGCTTTCTGGAAATCATCGAGGAGCCAGTTTAAAGCTTTCTTAAAACTTTGATGTAAAAGAACTTGGAGAACATTAAATGGGTAAGTTTAGTTTTCTCTATCATCAATGTATTGATTTTGAATCATTCTCTTTAGCTTCGTTAGTAGAAAGAGAATGCCCTCATGCGTTTCCTATTAAATTATCAGTACGTTCGCGCGACATCTTAGTTTCTGATACTTTCCTTTTCATTGCGTCTTCTCGCTCTTTCCATAAATTCAGTCAATGATAATTGTACTGAATTGAATTGGAAATGTAAAGAAAAGGATTTTGCTATTTTTAAAATTAATCTGATAGCCAGATTAATGGAACAAATAGCAAAAGTATTATCGCGCGCGATCGATAATTTTTACATTCTATTGGGGTTTTCATCAATTGTTTCTTCACTTTCTTCACTTTCCATTGTGCAATCAAAGTCGTTCGAAAAGGACCGAAAAAGGGTGATTTTTAAATGTAAATAACTTTTAATCCTCTTGAACGATTCGAACGAAATTTTACACGTGCACTCAGTTTGTCACACCGAACCTCCAGTTACGAGAAAAGGCGGTCGTTTCGTTACACCCTGTATATACGTCAATAAATTTATTACATATTAAATTGTTAATTCAAAATTTAAAATTTCTAGAAATGAAGCAATTTCACCAACAATCCAGCTTCAATTAACACTAAGGTTTTTAGCAACCGGATCTTTTTTAATTGTAGTAGCTGACTTTAGCGGAGTTAGCAAAAGCAGTGCTCAAATTATAGTTCCAAAAGTTTTAAATGCAATAGCTGCACTCCATGAAGATTTTATAAAGCTCCCTTTTGAGACTAATAGCATCTTAAGGACCCAAAATGAGAATTTTCAATTAGCTGGTTTCCCTAGGACTATAGGTGCTATTGACTGTATCCATGTCAGAATTCAATCTTACGGTAATAATTAAAACTTGATATCTTTTTTTTAGTTTTTATGTTAATTACGTATTAGAAGATTAAAATATGATATTTTCACTTAATTTCAGGTGGAGACCATAGTGAAATTTTTCGAAATAGAAAAGGGTCCTACTCAATTAATGTGCAAGCTATTGTAAATTCTAAATTAGAAATTTTAGATGTGGTTGCGCGTTGGCCGGGAGCCACACACGATGCAACTATTTTTGATAATTCTTGTATCAAAGTACGCTTTGAAAGTGGTGAATTTGGAAGTGGAGTTATCCTGGGAGATTCAGGCTATCCATGTTTGCCTTATTTGTTAACACCTCTCCACAACCCTAAAATACCAGCAGAAGTTTTATACAATGAAGCACACATTCGTACTCGCTCAATGGTGGAAAGATGTTTTGGTGTATTAGTTAGACGATTCCCGATCTTATCAATGGGATCCCGATTTTCGACACCTGAAAGGACCCTTCCAATGATAATAGCATGTGTTGTTTTGCACAACATTCATAGATTATCGATAGATGTAGAAAACTTTGATCAAGATGTCTTTGGTAACATTGATAGAGAAATAGAAAATATTTTGCACGTAGATGAGAAAGATTTTTTAATAAAAAATTATTTTCAACGGTAAATATCTTATTTTTTATGATTTTATAATCTATAAGTAATTATTGAAAAACAATTAAAGAAAAAAATGACCAGGTATGCGTTTGCTCATTAACGGGAATCCGTATACCGACATTACAGGGCGAAAATTATTTCGCATGCAGCGTCATCATTTGTTGGCAGATTGTAAAATTATTACAAGTGTTTGGAAATGCCTGAAGCTTATCTACTAAGTTACGTTAGGAAAATTAACAAAAAATGAAAAAAATTTTTTGTTTAAATAAATATATTAACATTATTGAGAAACAACAATTAAATCGCAAGTTTCCCCAACGTACTTTACTAGATAATGTTCTTACGTTTCCAAAAAGTCTACAAAAATGCAAATCCATTAAGAAATGACGATGATGCATGCAAAATAGTTTTCGCCCTGTAATGTCGGTATACGGGTTCCCGTTAATTGCAAGTACTGTGAATCTAGAAATTATGTCATATTTTTTAAAGAAACTCAGTACTTACACTCAGCTAATAAACGAATGAGGCCAAATAGTGTGTTCCTATAGTACACATGTACGAAATAATATATGTTTTTATTTTGTAGGCTTTTATAAGAGTACTATACATACTTAACATTTTATGTATAACTAAAAATTTAAACAGAAATGGAAAAAGGAGATAAAGATATAAATCTTTATCATTTGTATCATATAATTCTACATCTACAGAGATAGAGCATAAATTTGTTCTATTAATTTAATAGAAAGCATCCAGTATCTATAAAGTTATTCTTATCCATTCAAATAAAAATAATGAATTTTAATGAAAGTTTTGCTGCATATAATTGTATAAACTGTATTTAATATATACCGTAAGAAATAAATTATATTTTCTACTAATTTTATTATTTTAATAAACCACGATAAGGAATAATCAAATAGAAAAATAAATAGAAATGTTTAGATTAAGTATTACACATATTATAAGAACAGTTTTTAATTAGACAAACATATTTTAATTCTAAAATATTCTACTTTCATAGCCGTATTGAGGGCTAAAATTCTTGCGTAAGCTATTTCCATTAAAAATAATATAACAAACATTATTAAATATTTCACGTAACTCATGATAATAATTTCACTTATGAATTAATAATATAATTAACACTTCAATTACATTTATAACTAAAAGTGACAAAAAATCCTCTTTAGTCTTAAATCTTTCTGGATAAGTGTAGATGAGATTTAATTGTTTGTCATTTCCTCATGCAATTCTTGCTCAGGATCTACATATTGTCAATTATAAGGCTAAAACATAAAAATCAATGGTTAAATTAATATTAATTATAATTTCTTTCATTGCTAGAATAATTATTAACATTTACAGTCTTTGTTTGTTTTAATTCTTTCTCTATTTGTAATTCTAATAATTGCACATGCAGCTTTTCTTTCTCCAACTGAGTTTTTAAGATTTCTATTTCCAGTAATGCTTTTTCAGAGATGTGTTTATGCATTAAAACCGCTAGTTCTTCTTTGCTTTCAATTAAACTTTGTTGTATATCATTATAGTCCCTTTTCTTCTGTTTTTGCAATTTGCCACTTTTATCAGGATCATTTGTCGAAAGTGCTGATTTTCTCCTAATAATATTGGAAAGATGTGTATTCAGAGGTTTTTTTAATTTTTTAGGATTCCATTTGGCCCAATTATCAATATTTCCATTTTCAAGTAAATACTGCAATATATAAAGAAAATTTAAAAATTTAAATAGCGCAAATTAACATTAAATTGTAATTATTAATTTTTCATGATCGTGTTTTGAGATTAAAGTATATGAGTTGCATCTGCACAAAACAAATTCATACACAGTGAACCTTGAACATTTTTCAGAATATAGTATACAATTGTTAAAATATATCTCTACAGTATGAATTACAGAATTGATTGAATCATTCATTAAAAATGTACTTAAAGAATAGATTACGTTAATGTTATATATTAACCTCAACCACGTAATAAATTTTACCCCAAACGAATTATACATTGTAAAATATGCTGGATACTGAACTGTAAAGACTGCATCGTCAGGATCAATGCCTGGCTCATCAGGATCAATGTTTAGCTCATCACGGTCAATGATTTTATCATGAGGAATAATGTCTGGGTCAAGAGGTTGAATGATTGGATCATCAGGATTAACTTCAGAATTCTCAAGCCCTCTGTAGCCAACATTACGGAACGAAAAACGAGAGAGAATTGTCCAGCGCTATTTTTCAACCGAATTCAATATTTTTGGGCTTGTTGGAATCGTTAGGACTCGCCTTTCGTCATAAATAAAGCCGTATTTTCTAAAAAACGTAAAAAAATAAAATTGTTTAAAAATTCGCATTAATAATATTTAAACGCAAAACAAATCGAAAAATCGGGCTTCTTTATGACGAGGTGCCAGACCTAACGACTCCAACAAGCCCAAAAACATTGAAATCGGTTGAGAAATAGAGCCGTACCATTGTTCCGCGTTTCTGAGGTGGACGAAAACCAAAAATTTTTAGGAAGGCAGCTAGGCTTCCGCCCCTCTCGCGGCTCACGCTAACGTGTTCCCCCACTCCAGCATCGAAACTTACTGCGAAACTTTCCTCATATTTACGCTATTCCCCTATCTGTAGCTATACACATATAAATATCGCTAAAATAATGTTGAGAACATTTCATTTCGCCGATATAATGAAATTGCTAAAAATGCAATTATCATTTTGAAATAAAATTGTAGAAAAGTAGATTTCGTAATGCTTGAAATATAGGGCATACGGCGAAACGCGGGACAATGGTACAGTCGTATTTTTCAACAGAATTTGATGAAACTAGTAATAATTAAAGCCATTCTTCATGTAGATTGTCCTAAAGAGCTCGCATTTTCGATAAAGCTTATAGTTTTTCAGCTATGAACGTTTGAAGTTGCACGGCGCACAAATACATATTTCTTCTCTCGCGTAGATCAGCTGTTGCGCACGTCCATCTTCAATCGCTCATAACTGGAAAACTATAAGCTTTATCGAAAATGCGAGCTCTTTAGGACAATCTACATGAAGAACGGCTTTAGTTATGACTAGTCTCATCAAATTCTATTAAGAAATACGCCTGTACCATTGTCCCGCGTTTTGCCGTAATTTCAGGTCTTCAAGCGTCACTGACTCGTTCATTCTGCTATTTATTTCGGAACAAATAAAAGTACGATTGCACATTGAGAAATTACATTAGAAGCTCTCGATAATGTACATGCTGCTATGAGTATTTCTTAATCTTATGAAGCTTGTCGTAGAAGGTGCAATGCAATAAATTTAGAAGGGCAATTTCGCGATTGAAAATAAGACCCACGTACATACATACTAAACGCTAGGTGTGTTTGTTTACAGTACACGCCACGAGTCACTAACACAGTCACACCCGTATGTATGTAGGCCTACTATGCTGGTTTACATACGCTGGACAAGGCAACAAGCTGTAGAGGGGAAAGGGGATGCCAACTTTATTTACTCCGAGTACGCATCTTGTTACAGTTTGCATTATAATGACCAAAAGAAGCGTTGCAAAATTATGAAAATATCATAAAAGCGTCTCCCCTTTTCACGCTCTATTCATTGATGCTACCCAAGTTGTTGGTGCATTTTTACTTTGCTCGGAATAAATAGCAGAATGAACGAGTCAGTGACGCTTGAAGACCTGAAATTCTGGCAAAACGCGGGACAATGGTACAGGCGTATTTCTCAATAGAATTTGATGAGACTAGTCATAACTAAAGCCGTTCTTCATGTAGATTGTCCTAAAGAGCTCGCATTTTCGATAAAGGCTATAGTTTTCAAGTTATGAATGATTGAAGATGGACGTGCGCAACAGCTGATCTACGCGAGAGAAGAAATATGTATTTGTGCGCCGTGCAACTTCAAACGTTCATAGCTGAAAAACTATAAGCTTTATCGAAAATGCGAGCTCTTTAGGACAATCTATATGAAGACTGGCTTTAATTATTACTAGTCTCATCAAATTCTGTTGAAAAATACAACTGTACCGTTGTCCCGCGTTTCGCCGTATGCCCTATATTTCAAGCATTACGAAATCTACTTTTCTACAATTTTATTTCAAAATGATAATTGCATTTTGACCAATTTCATTATATCGGCGAAATGAAATGTTCTCAACATTATTTTAGCGTTATTTATATGTGTATAGCTACAGATAGGGGAATAGCGTAAATATGAGGAAAGCTTCGCAGTAAGTTTCGATGCTGGAGTGGGGGAACACGTTAGCGTGAGCCGCGAGAGGGGCGGAAGCCTAGCTGCCTTCCTAAAAATTTTTGGTTTTCGTCCACCTCAGAAACGCGGGACAATGGTACGGCTCTATTTCTCAACCGATTTCAATGTTTTTGGGCTTGTTGGAGTCGTTAGGTCTGGCACCTCGTCATAAAGAAGCCCGATTTTTCGATTTGTTTTGCGTTTAAATGTTATTAATGCGAATTTTTAAACATTTTCATTTTTTTACGTTTTTTAGAAAATACGGCTTTATTTATGACGAAAGGCGAGTCCTAACGATTCCAACAAGCCCAAAAACATTGAAATCGGTTGAAAAATAGCGCTGGACAATTCTCCCTCGTTTTTCTTTCCGTAATATTGGCTACAGAGGGCTTGAGGGATCCCGTTAATGATAATTGTGTCGGAATTAATGATTGGATCATTATTGTTTTGGTCACTAATGTGTGGATGTACATTTTCATTACCTTCATTTTCTCTGTTATTAAAATAAACCTCAGGATGTAAATTATCTTTGTCATATGGATTATATAATCCATCAATGTGGTTTCCAATAATTTCATGAACTTTGTCCATTAATATATTAGGTTTCACCTTGTTAATTCCACCACCTAGAATTTACATTTATAGGCAATTATTAAGAATATAACAATTATTATATTTTTACTAAAAAGGTACCTGTTAAATAAGTTTCTCGCTTTAATTTTGCATAGTGCTTTCTGCATTGCATTTTTAAATTTTTATATAATAATTTAAGAGAACTTTGTACACGATAACCACATGTAATCCCATTATTGTACTCATCTGTAACCTGCTTTCATGCTTTTTCCTTCTCTATCATATCAATACAATTGGTTTCTTTATTTTATATTACATGTGAAAACTTTTTTATTATATCCAGAAAATAAATTCTTTCTTCATGTGTAAAATTTCCACATATCTTAATATTGTTCATTTTTCAAAGCTCTACTGAAAACACTACAATATATTTTATAATAATTAACGTAAACCATTAAGGTTACAATAACAATTAAACGTATGGTTAAGTTACCTTAAAAATTAGAATTTAACAAAGAATGAATGTTGTTTTGTGTTTTGAATTTTACGTCATTTCTTTTCACTTTCGATTTAAATCTTAAGATCCTGCCATTCCTGCCTGAGATTCCTGAAGTATGCACAAAATAAAAATTATCTAAATTTTTACTATTGCCAACTTCCAGAATAAAAACTTTCCTATACTCTCTTCGGGTTGGCAACACTACTTAATCCAGCTTGGTTTAATCCGACTTGGTAGGATTCGGCCTTAGAATTTGAAAACAAAACAGCATTTATTATGTCCGGGAGCTTGAAATGAAGACACTCTGAAGTAAAACTAGATAAATCAAATAACAATTTATCATTTTCGCATGGAATTACCGTCTACCTAGAATGATTACTGCTTTTTTGTCTTCAAATTCTAAGGTTTTCAGCCCTGAATTTTTCCAAATTACAACGGCCCATAGGGCCGTTGTAACCAAGCAATTCAGGCAAGCCTCATGTACAACATAGCGAGTAAAAATCTGAACGCGGAAATTTGGGTTGGCAGCAGTGATTGAAAAGCCAGATGACGTCATTTTTTGTAGAATCAGATTTTTGCCAAATGGTTAGTATACACGAGACTTTTGACAGGTTCAAGGATGTAGCGAGTTTATTGGTGGCTGTAACGTCCGGAGTTGCACGATTATTAAATTTAACACGATGCTCAATTACAATTTCATATCATTGCTGAGCCTCTAGGTAGCGTTATTATTCTTTTAAATAAGGCGTCGTAGGTAAAGAAAAATAAAACCCTGGGCGTACAAAATGAGAAGGAAAAGTGAAATTCAAAATTGGAAACAATATAATTCAAATATTACCTGGTGATGAACAACAATAATAAAAAAACAATGAAGAAGGTAGAAGGGAGACTCTCCTGTTGCTGCTTCTCGGACTACGGTCGTCGTCGCCGTAGGGAACCAGGGATGATTGTGTGAGTGTTTGGTGAAGAGAAAAGTGTGCACTGAGTCAATTAGCGAGAAAAATTTTAATTTGATAATGATTTCGCTTGGTTACACACACAAAAAAAAATATAAAAAAAAATTGTTCGTTTGTATTTTAACAAAATTATAACGCGAAGCTTTGTCTCACTTTCTAGGTTCGAAACTTATGCAAATTCTTGAATTTTACTTAATCAAAGACGTACGAGATGAGTGAAAGTAATTTAGAAAAAAAATATGAGTCTAACTTGAAAATGAATGAAAGAATGCATGCGGCGCCCATCCGCTCCGCTCTTAAATAATTAGCTGGGGGGAGGACGTCGCGTCGCCTTCAGCCAATCAGAAGGCGCTACTGCCTAAGCTTGGGTACGCTAGAGGATGAGACAAAGGGTGCTGAGCTTGCACCTTTGTATACAATCGTTTACTTATAACTAAACGCAATTATTAAATAATATTAATCAATTTTAAGATTAATACGGCATTAGCCGTCGCATAAGCAAAAATGTGTCCTAAACCGGACGCGAGAGAAAAGTAATAATATAAAAAGGAAAAAGGAGGAAAATCGTGAGAGGAAAACGATCACCGTTTTAGGGTTAAAAAACCCATAACAATTAAATTGTTAAACGGTTGACCGCTTCCAAGGGCAAGTTATATAAAAAAAATAGTATGCACGTGGCTACCTGTGGTTCGATATCCCGTTACTCATGGAACCTGATATCTAATGTTTCTTATTCCTATGGTTGGACTTATATAAACGGTGGCCCGAATGGTTACGGAGAAGAAAAAAAAACGTTAAAATAGTTAAGCGTGAAGAAAAAATGCCCGAATGGTTACGGAGGAAAAACGCTTAATATTGTATCGCAATTATGTTCCCCATGGTTTATTGGGGTTAGGAAAATCGAAATTCCAATATCTATCTTCGTAGATAATGGAATTTACAAAGGTTCGATTGTTTTCTTTTCGCTGAAGGGTTTCTCTATGCAAATAAAAAGCATGCTTGCAGCAAAGGCATGTGTTAAGTGGGGCAATGAAAAGCAATGATCTATGGCAGATGTTACAAAAGATGTGGTTAACATCTTTTGCAGCTCTAAGACGGTGTTGGCGAATTGTTGCTAGGATACTTCGTTTGTTGTCCGGAAGGGCGGCCTCGCAATAGGCACAGATCCTTTGGGCTGGATTGGTCCTAACATATTTGTATAATAACCGCTCACAAACGAAAAGTTCCTTTGGGGCCATGCTGATAATGAAACGGATTTGATGGTTAAAATTTGGACACAGGATGTATTAAAGATAGAATAGAAGAGGCATAAGGCAGTAAGCGTGAGATCCGCTGACTAGCGTCTGAGAGGAACCTTTATCGCGAGTAACGTGACTAACGGTGGGGTTCCAGGAAAACAAATAAAGAGAGAGAAAGAGAAGAAAAAGAAAAGAACAAAATTAGTATTTGTTAAATAAGTTAATCCAAAGAAGGGGGAAAATAATGGGAATTGAAAATGAATAAAGGAAAATTGTTTAACAATCGAGTTAAGAAGGGGAAAAATATGGAAAATTGAAAGTGAATAAAGGAAAGATTGTTTAACAATCGAGTTAAGAAATTCCTTTCTAAGAGGGGGAAAAATATGGAGAATTGAAAATGAGGAAGATTTTAGACATTTAGGAAATGAATCTAATTTGCTGCTTGCAATCTTTTATTCCCGACTAAAGGAAAGCGCTAGCATTTTAAATGACCAAAACAGTAAAAGAAAGATTACCCAACAGAGAAAGAAGAGAAAAACGATGAGAAAGATTATTTAACAATCGAGTTAATTAATTCTTTTCAGAGAAAAGGGGAAAAATATGGAGAATTGGGTCCGCACTGCGCGATGGTAAGACGATCGCTGGCGCGTTTTGGAAATATGAAGCATTCTTAAATATAAATAAGACATTTATTCCTAATCGCAAGGGAGATGATAAATGGAAACATTTTAAAATATAAATAAGACATTTACTCTTAAACGCAAGGAAGATAATAAATGAACCGAAATGTTCATGAAACAACTTCAAGGGATGCTAACGATCGGTCTGAACAAAATAATGAAAGTATCGGAACAATGTTTCATTTACTCTAGAGTAACAAATCTATTTAAAAGGGAAAAAAAATTTTGGGAAACGCTTAAGAATTTAGAATTATCGGCCTGGACGTTACATGGCCTTTTTGGTTTCTAATTGAAGACCTAAACAGTAAAATATTCATTATTGGTTTCAATATATAATTTTTATATCTAATACGACTACTACGCTGTACTTTTCCTTTTCTAAGTTTTTGGCCGATACTTATGACTGACGTAATACCATTGTTGGAGGAAGAAGACTTTTTTTCCAAAAGTAAACAAAGATTGAAGTATAAAACAACATAATTCACGCCTTTCATGTGAAATAGGTTTCGATAAACGTTGAAATAAAAAGAAGTCTTCGCCTTTTGTATAATCGTTGGATAATAAATTATTATCAAAAAAATACATGAATCAACTGACTCGCTTCAAAGGCGTTCATTGGCGATATAAGATTCATTATATGGCTCTTATTAAATTAGTCATTATTGCTTTAACTTTAATATGTTCTCTCAATTTCGTTTACACCAATAAATCTTCATGAAACCAGGAAACGATACCTTTATGTAATTTTGGCGCCATAGAATTATAAATATTCATATTAATTAAATGATAATTTTAAATTATAAAACAACTTTAATAGTTTAATAAAATTCACTTTCAACAAATTAAACTTTTTTTCATTTATCATACCAGTTCAAAATTAATTATAAAGCACTCCCCTATATAATTCTTATACAAAACCGGCAATTTCCATTTATTTTACATGCTAACATAACAATATCTACAGTTTGAATTTAATTGAAAATACAAAAAGTCAAGGTTTAATTTATTTTATTCAGTAATAACATTTCATTACATTCTGTCAGCTACAAATCGTAGTTATAATTGTTAAATATATTCACCATTTGTTAACACAGACGACACAGGCTTTGCATTTAGCATTGTAAAAAGATAATAATGTAAACAAATGGACCTGTCAAAAGTCTCGTGTACTAACCATTTGGCAAAAATCTGATTCTACAAAAAACAACGTTCACGGGGTTTACGATCACTGCTGCCAACCCAAAATTCCGCGTTCAGATTTTTGTCCGCCATGTTGTATGTACATGAGGCTTGCCTGAATTGCTTGGTTACAACGGCCCATAGGGGCTTACGGCTTTGTGTGTTTGCCCTCCCTGTTCAACTGTTTCTGTGGAAAAAATAGTCATCTGGCAGCGTTGCCAAGTCCGCCATGTTGGAAGATACTACGCTGTATAGTTTGTTGGCGAGAATTGAATATACCACGCAAAATGTATAGTAAGTGTGATTCACAGAGAAGAAACGAAGTATAGTGTTTTAGGTATAATAAGCTCTCAGTGCTTTCGGACGTGTTTTGGCCATTAATCTTGCGTCGCGACGAGGTGTAGTTAGAATCAGAGGGGCGAGGGGATTTCTAGGGAGATTGTACGTAGCTGTCAAATGGTGCGATTAACCCTCAATTTTGTATCATCAACAAAAATAATATTTTCGGAAAACGTTGTGGAAAAGAAGGAAGGATTTTAATAAATAACAGAGAAGACAAAATATATCAGATGAGTATAAATTAATAAAAAAAATGAAAATTATTGTGAATTTTTAAGAAAATATACTTTGTGGTTATTTTATTTTTGTTACAGTTGAAATCCGGTTATGACGACTTTCAATTAAGGAAAAAAGTAATTACAGACCAATAAATGAAAAAGTATTAATACATTAAGCATTTCTGTACGGCCCAGTCATTTCAATAATTGTGACTTAATGTTATAATAGTGAATGTGTAAGCGATTAGTGCATATACAACAAACTCTTATTGTTAATTTAATAATCTTGTATGACAATGTTTTAATTGCTATTATTTTAAATTAAAGCTAGTTTAATTAACATATTTTTATTTCATCCCTTTCTCAAAATTCTAAACACACATGGTAATTACCTATTCTTTTAGTAGTCATATATTCGTTAAATTACATACAAAATTACAACTGTTTTATATTTGTAAAGCATAGCTGTTTGTTGCAATGATTTTTATTATTCAATGTGAGACAAATCGCATTTTGTTTAGGCAAATGTCTTATTTATCCGCTACATCCTTCCATATCTTATGTAACATTTATTTGCCTTGTTAGTTCTTTCTTTTAGTTTTCAAAATATACGATTAATTTTTTGCTATTTTTATATACACTCAGATATAGCTATTCTATTGACTAATTAATCTTATAAATGTCAAGATGATTGGAAAACCATTGTTCTATTAAAGTTGAAGAATGGACACTTGAATTATTTTACTTATAATGTTTGGCATCTCTTCCATAGGATATCTTCTCTTTAAATTTGAGAGGATGTTGTTCTCCAATACATTTAAGGATACTGCTGAATTTATCTTGCTTTTAGCTTCAAATAATTCACATTTGGATATCCTTCCTCAATATTGTTATGTACATAGAATAAACATACATAACTCATTGCTACAATAAGCATTATATAATTAATATAATTGATATAATTAATATTATTTTCATTTGAAGACATAATTAATAAATCTAAATTTATCATAGTTATACTAAAATACCAATAGCCTCATTGTAAAGAAGAAATACTCCTAATAGCGATAAATTCCTGAGTGTAATACGAAGCGCCAGACGCAGTTCGTTCACACTGTCGCCAAGGCTAAGTCCCGACACGTGGCAAATGCACTTCGACGGCAGTCAAATGTTCTAGAACAATGACGCATTTGACCATTGGGACCCGCAAATGTTACCATATAAGGTAATGTTTGACGCTGCACTTTGAGGGTAAGAGCCCCAAACATGCAGCCCCAAAAATCAGTTCGAGTCAAAAGCTAGAAGGAACAAGTCGAATCTCCTAGGACCTTCAGTCCTCTTATCTCTTAATTTTATCCAGGCAATCCTTTGCTCTTAAAACTATAATTATCTAGCTCATAGCTCTGGTTATCAACTTGTATAAAGAAGAAACATTGTAAATCAAAAATCAATAAACCTTATTATACAAAAGAATTTCAAGTTTGTCGTGAATCAGCGATTGAACCACAACAATATATAATACATATTTTGTTAGTCCTATTTGTTTGTGAAATTTATCTGTTCTAAAACCTTAATTAATCCAGTTACTAGATATATAATATATCATTTTCAAAGAATTGATATCTATCTATCAATCTTAACAATATCATAATAGATGTAATGAAATATGTATTCTATATTCATAATAGATATCCATGCGTGTAGTTGGAAAACTATTTAAAGCTGAAAACAAGATGAACTCAGCAGTATACATATACCTTTTAAAGAACTTTATCTTCACAAATATTATCAGAACATATCTCGCAGAAAAGTTGCCAAATTTTAATAGCATCATTCAAATGTCCATTTTACAAATTAAACAAGATAATGGTTTAACAATCATTTCAACAATTACAAAAATAATTGCAGATCAGCAGTATTATTAGATCTGTGTGTATGTATAAATGATTAGAAAATTAATGTTATATGATATAGACTGGAAGAAAATAGTGCAACGGAGCCAAATAAATGTCGCATAAGATATGGAAGGTTGTGGCAGATAAATAAGACATTTGCCTAAACAAAATGCGATTTGTCTCACATTGAATAATAAAAATCATTGCAACAAACAGCTATGCTTTACAAATATAAAACAGTTGTAATTTTGTATGTAATTTAACGAATATATGACTACTACAAGAATAGGTAATTACCATGTGTTTAGAATTTTGAGAAAGGGATGAAATAAAAATATGTTAATTAAACTAGCTTTAATTTAAAATAATAGCAATTAAAACATTGTCATACAAGATTATTAAATTTACAATAAGAGTTTGTTGTATATGCACTAATCGCTTACACATTCACTATTATAACATTAAGTCACAATTATTGAAATGACTGGGCCGTACAGAAATGCTTAATGTATTAATACTTTTTCATTTATTGGTCTGTAATTACTTTTTTCCTTAATTGAAAGTCGTCATAACCGGATTTCAACTGTAACAAAAATAAAATAACCACAAAGTATATTTTCTTAAAAATTCACAATAATTTTCATTTTTTTTATTAATTTATACTCATCTGATATATTTTGTCTTATCTGTTATTTATTAAAATCCTTCCTTCTTTTCCACAATCGTTTTCCGAAAATATTATTTTTGTTGATGATATAAAATTGAGGGTTAATCGCGCCATTTGACAGCTACGGACAAACTCCCTAGAAATCCCCTCGCCCCTCTGATTCTAACTTCCCCTCGCCAAGACTCAAGATTAAAGGCCAAAACCTAGTATCCCGCAAGGACAGAAACTGTAGCGTAGGATCCCGCAGTGAACAGAAACTATAGCGTAGGATCCCGCAGGGAACAGAAACTGTAGCGTAGTATCCTACTAAGGGTGAGTCCGACTAAAACCTATAAGGTAAGTTTTTACCATGTAGGATTGCCACCTTAAGCATAAATTTGAAAACTTCAAAACCGACAGTTGGCATTAGATCACGTGGGTGAGATTTAACAAGTTTGTTCCTTCCGTTTCTCAAGTTTTTGTGGTTCAATCAGTTTCGTAGCGGCTTTTAAATCAGCGGTAACCTAGGGGCGTTCATCAAAATAAAATATATTTATAATTAATATTTTAATACCGTAAGTATGGGTTTTATGATTATGTCATAAAATTTGTTTTACTCTTTACCATATATATCTAATTTAATTAACTAAAACAATTAAATTACAGAATGGATGCAAGTATTCTAGCATATATATTGAATGATGACAGTGACGATGAATTTGATAATATTCATCAATTGCCACATCGAAGACCTAGAATAATAAGAAAGAGGATTAATTGGTACTACATATATGATAACATCGATTTTCAACGCAGGTTCCGGCTATTGAAGCATCATGTCCTGATGGTTTTGGAAAGAATAGAACGAAAAATCAGTTATCGCACAAAAAAGTAAATTAAGTGAAACGTTTGATTAAATATATTGATAAAACTTTGTTTCTTCGATTAAATAAATTTTATCGTTACTACAGATTATATCTTATTTATGGAAGTTGTCAGACGTTTTTATATTTTCAGTAATGAACCAATTCCACCATTAATACAAATCTTAGTTACATTGCGATTTGTGGCCACTGGTTCGTTTTTTATATGTGTAGCTGATTTTTGTGGAATTAGTAAGCAGAGTGCCCAAAGCATTGTTCATAAAGTATTAATAGCAATTGCAGAGGAAAGTAAAGATTTTATAAAATTTCCATGTGAAACAAATGATTTATTAAGAATGCAATTAGAAAACTTTAACCTCTCTGGATTTATACGAGTAATAGGAGCGATAGATTGTTTTCATGTTAGAATTCGTTCTTATGGTGAGAGAAATACCTGTTTATATATTTTTCTTTATATTATAAATGGAATAAGTCTATTATATGCTTAATCGATACTTTATTTATTTTATTGAAGGTGGAGAAGATGCAGAGATTTACAGAAATAGGAAGGGTTTCTTCTCTATCAACGTACAAGCAATTGTGAATAGTAGACTTGAATTATTAGATCTTGTTGCTCGTTGGCCAGGATCTACGCATGATGTCACAATATTTGACAATTCCAGAATAAAATCCCGGTTTGAAAGTGGAGAATTTGAAAACGGCCTATTATTGGGTGATTCTGGATATGCTTGTATGCCTTACCTACTAACACCATTACAGAATGTAAACACGCCATCTGAAATATTATACAACGAGTCACAGATAAGAACGCGTACAATGGTTGAGAGATGTTTTGGAATACTGGGTAAAATGTTTCCAATACTAACTACTGGGTCTCGTTTCTGGACTCCAACAAGAACTATGACATTAATAACTGCTTGTGGGGTTCTTTATAATATTTCAAGATTATCTACCACAAGAGACGTTATAAGTAATGAAAGGTATAACAGTATCATTAATGACTTAGATCAAAACCTACACAGAAACGAACGAGAGTATTTGATTGAAAATTATTTTCAAAAGTAAGTATAAATTCGTGTTAGTTCTCTATAGTACTCGAAATGATATGGAATCTGAGAATGCTCAACTAACATGAATCTCCTATGCTTCGCTGTTAGAAAGAAAACATTTAATAGTTGATTTTTGTCTCATTATTTAAATATTATAACATAAGCACAAAGATATATAATTAATCTTATTTCGTTTGTAGGCTTTTATGAAAGATCACTGGCTACTTTTTGGAGATTTTAGATTGCCTTCATATATACATGAAGAAAGATATATTAAAAAGAAGTATACAAAGGCAAAGCCCATGCTGATTAAATATATAACGATCCAGGGTACTTTACAAATGAAAAGTAAATTAGATGAATACACTATATTCTTAATTATTTAAGAGCAGATAATAAAAATACTAATATAACAGGAACCAAGTTTTTTATTGCTTTGATTCTTTAAATTTTTCTATGCATTTAGTATTTAAAATAGAAAAAAGTTAATATGATATATATGAATGAAAAGAATGAATATGATTATGACAGCATTTTACTTAGATTAATCAATTATATTAATAAATTTTAAACCTAATTAAATCTTATTATGAACTTTTATATAATTTGAAAAAAGTGGTTCTGTATAAAATTAAGAAATAAAAGCAAAATATACGTTTGAAGTATTGCATAGATATTCATGCTTAAATAAAAATATTCATGTTGTATATAAAAACAAGAAACAAGAATAAAAATATAACTTTAGTTATAACAAACACTAAGTCTCACTATACCAATTAAGAATTAAATTATTTTATATTGAAATCAGAAGATGAATCGGAATTGAATTTCGTGTCTTCATCACTATTGTTATTGTTAACATCACTAACTTCTTTTAATTTATATTGGAGCAATTTTATTTTTAGTTTTTCTTTCTCCAACTGTTTTTGTAATATGTTCATTTCTATCTTATATTTACACGTCAATTGGTCTTTTATTAACTCCGTCAGCTCATATTTGCTTTTTGCCAAAACCTCTTGCATATCCCCTATGTCTCTTTTATAAAGGCCAATTGAATTATTTTTTGACGAAGATGCTGTAGGTTGTTTCACATCATAAAGTGGATGGCTAATAGATTTCTTCAATTTTTTGGGGTTCCACTTCTCCCATTTATCAATCTTATTTTCTTTGGTTAAATACTACAAAAGCAATCAAATATATATTTTATCAAAACTACTCACCTACTTAAATATTCTACATTTTTTATTTTATGAGCATATAATATTTTACCTCAAATATAGGTGTATTACTATCATCATTCTCTTTTTCTTCTTCATTCAATAGTTCATCAATAACATTCACCATCGTAGCATTTTGTATTTCATCATCATCTTCTTCTTCATTGAATATTTCGGGTGTCATATTTGCTTCATTAACATTTGAAATTGCATCACTATCGACCTGGTTATATAGGCCGTCAACTGTCTTATATATTATTTCGTAAACCTTCTCATATAGAATATTTGGCTTTCTGATGTATTGGCCACCACCTACAAAAACTTTGTATAAAAAAATTGAATTACAAAAATGCAATTTTTTAATTGTTATAATTACCAGTTTTATATGTTTCTTGCTTGTGTTTGGCAAAATATTTTCTTGTGTTACTTTTTTTACTAATCCACCAGATTCTCAAATATTCACCATTGAAACTGTGATTAAATTTTTGATTAAATTTTCTACTTATTTCATTCCATGCTTTTCTTTTATCTTCCATACCATAAACATCAGTATTCTTGCTTTCCACTATATGTGCAAATTCTTTAATTATTTCAATTAACCCTAATTGTTCATCAAGAAGGTTCAGTTTCCTTTTTTTCTCCATGATACGAAACTTATACAATAAAACTAAAATTATATTAACACCGAAGAGTACAAATAATATAATTATTTCCAGAAAACACGCACCATTTAGATATGATAAATTTACTTCCAAAAAGGGTTTTGGAAATAAATCCGATTAGAAGCAGTTTTAATGCTTTTGATAGTCGTAATTTGCTTTTTTAATGTTAGAATTAACAAATATAATCAAATTCATCATCACAATCATTATTATTTAAAATATATGTTAGAAAGCCTGCACTTAGGGCTTGTCTACACGATCAAAGAAATGTGCCAAATTTCTGTGACACAGTTTTTAGTTGTTCTTGGATGAATATAGGTAGCGCTTTAACTCAAATGTGTGAATAGCTATACATATTACATAAATTTATGTAATTTTGTTTAAACACATAACCTACCAGAGAGTGCAACAGGTAATAATTTATCTTTTGTGTTTTCTTCGCGTATTAACATAATTTTAAATTTGCAGAAAATGAATAATAACAAAGAAAATATAAAGACATTAATAATGCTATATGAACAGCATCCATGTCTATATGTTATTAAATCAAAAGATTATCATAACAGAGTTCTACGTGACAAAGCATTACAAATTATAAGTAAATCTTATGAACAAATAACAAATGAGAAAATAACAGTGGACATAATTAAGAAGAAACTTAATGGCTTACGTACGCAGTTCTTAGAACAAATAAATAAAGTTAAACAATCTAAATGTAGCGGTGCTTCAAGTGATGAGATTTATAAACCAACGTGGTGGCTATATGATTCCATGTCTTTCTTAGAAAAACACGTGGCAGCTAGAAAAGGAAACTCTTCTTTAAAGGTAAGTTTCAGAGTAATTTTCCTATTTTTAATTATAAGCTCTATTCTATTCATATTTCAATTGCTTATATATAATACCAAGATATTTTCAGGAAAATGTAGAACCCAAGTACATAAAAGGGAATACAAGTCTAACGGATCTTATAAATTCTTCCTCCACAGAGGATTTAGAATTAGCAGATATTACATTACAAATAGATGATGACAATGATTTGAGTAGTAAATCTTTATGATTCTTTTTATATAAACCATATAAAAATGCTTATCCTATGCAATTAATATTTCATATTTTTATAGATGAAAAAGCTGAGTTTCGCAATTGTTTGACACCACCTTCTTCAGCATCTACCACAATTACTGATGAAATGAATGTTAAGAAAAAAAAAAGGAAAACAGAAGATATATCAGAAATTTTAAAACAAAGGCAACCTTTTTGGGACAATGCATTAGATGGTATAAAGAAATTATGTTCTAATGAAGATAAAAATGAAGATGGATTACATTATTGGATAAAATTTTTAGAAGCTGAATTACGTAAAAAGAATAAAAAAAAATTGAGAAGGTTACAACGAGGGATAATGGCACTGGTGGATGATGATGATAGTGATGAATGAAAAAATTAATTAAATATTTAAAAAACGGTTTTTTTATAATGTTTAAATATTAAATATTTCCATACAGTTTACTAGTATATATATTTATACTAGTTCTTATTCATAATAATAAATGTTAACTTGTTTTCCAGAAGAAAGAATTTATTAATGTTTTTACACTTAAAATATTTTTGTTTGCCAAAAAAAGTTGATAAGTCTAAGATTATAATTAAGACAGCCAATAAAAGTTTTATAAGTAGATAAATTGTTATATGTATTAAATACGCAATAAAGTAAGATTTTTTATAGAATACTGTTAATCATTTTTAAAAATGTTTAGAAAATCTATAAAATTAAATACCACATAAATTAAATTAGTTAATATAGCCAAAATGCGTTGCTCTGTCTTGCCATTCAATAGCTCCAATAGTATTGAAATAATTTTTAAATGCATTTCGAACATGAATCCCCTCTAAATTATTTTCATCACTTATTTCTACATCTATAATTGGTCTAACTCTTATATTTTGCATTGAACCTATTGAATCATGAAAAAATGTGTTATTTTCACGACTTATAAAATTGTGCAAAGCACAACATGCTAATGTAATAATTTCTACTTTTTTAACTGGCAAGTATATTGGTGTTAAAAGAACTCTAAATCGACTTGCTAATATTCCAAAACTACTTTCCACTACTCGTCTTCCCCGACTAAGTCTGTAATTAAAAACACGTTCTTCTTGGGTTAAATTGCATGTAGAATAAGGTTTTAAAATGTTTTTATGTAATGGAAAAGCATTATCTGCTAACAATACATAGGGCAATGGCTCATTCATTCCAGGTAAAGGGTTTTCACATGGAATGTTCAGAGGGTTTTCTATGTTTTTTAATAAATTTGAAATATCACTTTCCCGAAAAACTCCTCCATCGCTGACTCTTCCATTAACGCCAACATTAACATATATAAATTCATAATTGGCATTAACAATAGCTAATAATACAATACTATTAGTACCCTTATAATTGTAATATAATGATCCATCTTTAAGTGGTGCTTTAAATTCAATATGTCTACCGTCCATAGCACCAATGCAATTAGGAAAATTCCATAATTGAAAATATCTATTGGCAACATCTGCCCATTCTTCATTTGTATTTGGTGTCTATAAAAAGTAATTGCTAAATGAGTATAAGTACTGTCATAAATTAACTTTTACCTTTAAATTAATTCTTTATTATACATATACATTTAAATATTTTTTGCGTAGGACTAGATAGATAATGGAGCATGTTTCAGGAACAATTAGTGATATTGTCGACAGCGAAAATCTGGTGGAATATTCGAGACTCCTGTAGCTTTCTCCAGTTGTTAAAAAACGTAAAGTTATTGAGAGCCTCTCTTTCGGTGAAACACAGTCCCGCATTATAGTATTTTTCCTTTGTATAAATGGACCTATCAATTGTAAAAGGTGATCGAATAAATCAATTCGTAATCTAAAAAAGCCTTCAAATGATTTTTCATCTTCCAATCTTAATTCTAAGTGAGCCATATTAATTGTTCCCATTAATTTTTCAGTTCGGCGTAAAATCCATCTTTTCGTCCAAGTTGCACGACGACTATGTTTTCTTATTTCTTCCCGCAATAATATATTTTCCTCTTCTGTAGTATTTTCAATTAATGAACAGATAAAAATTAATTTCATTAACTTTTTCTTTATTTTTTTATCCATCTATTTAATCTTTACTCTTCTATACACACTATAATAAACTGATATTCAATTATTAAGAATATTTAAATGCATTTGGTAAATATGAATATAGGTATGATAAAAACCTAACATAAACTATACATTTTTGCGCTTAATGCGCAATTCCAGAATCCAAGTTTTGTATCCCACTTTTTCGTCACAGTTAAGTGTTTAAACAATCAAAGTCTAGTAACTTTCTAGTAACTTTGGACTGTGTCACAGAAATTTGGCACATTTCTTTGATCGTGTAGACAAGCCCTTATTCTGCACAATAACACTGCTTACGGCATTCAGATTAGACATATAATGAACACATAATATAAAAAAAATTGTGATATAACAATAAAATCCTTACTTAGGGTATTAAAATATTAATTATAAATATATTTTATTTTGATGAACGCCCCTAGGTTACCGCTGATTTAAAAGCCGCTACGAAACTGATTGAACCACAAAAACTTGAGAAACGGAAGGAACAAACTTGTTAAATCTCACCCACGTGATCTAATGCCAACTGTCGGTTTTGAAGTTTTCAAATTTATGCTTAAGGTGGCAATCCTACATGGTAAAAACTTACCTTATAGGTTTTAGTCGGACTCACCCTAAGGATACTACGCTATAGGAAAATTATACTACACTTGGCAACGCTATCATCTGGCATGCCCGTATTCAGGTTCGGCGAGAGTTTACCTAACGGGTTTGGAATTTTTATGTTGCGCAGTTGGGACCAGTGCGATATGATATAGTGTGGTTGAAACTATACTAAAAAGTTTTGATGGTATGCGTGTAAATATGTGTGTAATACAGGTGGCAAAATAAAATCGGGTATCCACTACCCGGCCCTATGTCCTATAAAATTTTTAAAAAGAAATATATTTTCTGCCTCTTCTATAAATATGAGTAATGTGGGACGCAATTCGTGCAAGCATACAATAAAATTGAAAGATCTCCATGGGAAAAAGGCAATTCATGTGTGCTGTTAATGATTTGAATAATATTTCTGTTTACCAAGTGTCAAAATGTATTGTGGAAAGGGTTATGTCAAATGTCAAAATATAAATCAGATAAGTATTTCATTTTAAATATTAATGTAACACTTATTTAATCTAAAGAAGTTGATTCTTTGTTCTATGTGTGTTACAGATTGTTTTTATAAAACCTGATATGCAGAGGAATGCAAAAGTGTTAATCTCTACCAAGATAGAGTAACCGATGGATGGCATTTGGAGTGGTCCATTTATATAAAATTAATAAATGAATCATTTGTGAGGAAATTGTACGCAAAACTCACCATTTCGTTGGAAGAAGACTGGTTTCTTTCATCAAAAACTCTACAATCTATCCATATCAGATGAGGTCTCTTGTCTTATTAAACAGTAATATTATTTTCTCTTTGTGCATGTTTAATATTTATTTAACTTAAAGAATTTGATTGTTTGCCCTACGTGTGTTGCAGATTGCATTTATGAAACCTGTTATGCAAAAGGAATACAAGATACATGCAATTCACGCAATGGTGGTTATTATCAAGAGCTATATTTATAGATGCATGATTTAAAAATTGTAATTTTAATATAACTTCATCTGTGTATATGAAATTTGCAATTTGATACGATTGGTTCTTTAGTATAATTAGTGTAAAATTAACGCTAAGGCTTGAATATATTTGACCAACATTTATGTTTCTAGAATATTAATAATGCAATGTTGAGTTTTCCTTTTACAGGATATAACTTATAAATATCTTTTATATTCTATCTTTCTTTGTACTTTGATTTAATTCTAAATAAAGAAGGTAATTGAAAAACATTTATGGTCATCATGTACTATATACCTTTCTTTTCTTTATAAATTCTTTATTAGTTTATATAAATTGTGATTGAAAATATGCAGCTATATTTTGATAAAGCGCGGATAACTCTTCCATATAATATTCAATACAATAAGTTTTTCAAAAATTGAAACCTGATATTTCAAGTTTTATAAATTAAACATTCGTGAATTATCTATTGGGTTATTTAACTAAAGTAGAGGATTCTTGCAAGAATGATAACATAGTTTTCGTTCTTTTTCATCCAAAAAACAGATATTTTTCTCTCTCTCTCTCTCTCTCTGCTTTAGAAAAAGAATGGTAAAATTTTTTAAATTTACGGATAATTTTTAATTTAAAAAGAATCCCATGTCTTTATTAAGACAGTGAAACAATGCGAAGAAAATCTTATGGGACTCTTTTTGAATTAAAAATTATCCGTAAATTTAAAAAATTTTACCATTCTTTTTCTAAAGCAGAGAGAAAGAGCGAGAGAGAGAGTAAAATATCTGTTTTTTGGATGAAAAAGAACGAAAACTGTTATCATTCTTGCAAGAATCCTCTACTTTAGTTAAATAACCTAATAGATAATTCACGAATGTTTAATTTATAAAACTTGAAATATCAGGTTTCAATTTTTGAAAAACTTATTGTATTGAATATTATATGGAAGAGTTATCCGCGCTTTATCAAAATATAGCTGTATATTTTTAATCACAATTTATATAAACTAATAAAGAATTTATAAAGAAAAGGAAGGTATATAGTACATGATCACTATAATGTTTTTCAATTACCTTCTTTATTTAGAATTAAATCAAAGTACAAAGAAAGATAGAATATAAAAGATATTTATAAGTTATATCCTGTAAAAGGAAAACTCAACATTGCATTATTAATATTCTAGAAACATAAATGTTGGTCAAATATATTCAAGCCTTAGCGTTAATTTTACACTAATTATACTAAAGAACCAATCGTATCAAATTGCAAATTTCATATACACAGATGAAGTTATATTAAAATTACAATTTTTAAATCATGCATCTATAAATATAGCTCTTGATAAAAACCACCATTGCGTGAATTGCATGTATCTTGTATTCCTTTTGCATAACAGGTTTCATAAATGCAATCTGCAACACACGTAGGGCAAACAATCAAATTCTTTAAGTTAAATAAATATTAAACATGCACAAAGAGAAAAATACTTTACTGTTTAATAAGACAAGAGACCTCATCTGATATGGATAGATTATAGAGTTTTTGATGAGAGAAACCAGTCTTCCTTCCAACGAAATGGTGAGTTTTGCGTACAATTTCCTAACAAATGATTCGGTTGTTAATTTGTGTAAGAGCACCACTCCAAAAGCTATCCATTGATTAATCTGACATGGTACAGCTCGAGATTTTTTGTATTCCTTTGCAAATCCAGATTTATAAAAGCAAATCTGTAACACACATAGAGCAATGAATCAACTTCTTTAAATTAAATGAATTTTAAATATGCAAAGAGAAAATAACACAAAGCATGGCATGGCATAACGTTTACATTAACTTGTTAAAATTACTGTTTGATAACAAACAAGAGACCTTATCCAACATGAATGGATTGTAGAAAATTTGATGAGAGAAACCAGTCTTCCTTCCAATGAATTGGTGAAATTTGCACACGATTACCTCACAAATGATTCATTTATTATTTTTATATAAATGGACCGCTCCAAAAGCCATCCATCGGTTACTCTATCTTGGTAGAGATTAACACTTTTGCATTCCTCTGCATATCAGGTTTTATATAAACAATCTGTAACACACATAGAACAAAGAATCAACTTCTTTAGATTAAATAAGTGTTACCTTAAAATTTAAAATTAAATACTTATCTGATTTATAATTTGACATTTGACATAACCCTTTCCACAATACATTTTGACACTTGGTAAACAGAAATATTATTCAAATCATTAACAGCACACATGAATTGCCTCTTTCCCATGGAGATCTTTCAATTTTATTGTATGCTTGCGCGAATTGCGTCTACATTACTCATATTTATAGAAGAGGCAGAAAATATATTCCTTTTTAAAAATTTTATAGGACATAGGTCCGGGTACCCGATTTTATTTAGCCACCTGTATTACACACATATTTACACGCATACCATCAAAACTTTTTAGTATAGTTTCAACCACACTGTGCATTCCAAATTTCCAAAGTTGAGTTCGGAATTAAACTCTTTTCACTCCGACGGAGCTTTCCCTAGAATTCCCTATTCACTCCGTCTAGTAATTCTGTGTCCGGGAGCAAGTTAGAGAGTGAATAGGGAATATGGAAGAGCTGTGATAGCTAATTGCTATTCTATCCCCACTTCTAAAAGGAAAATAGGGGTAAGGATAAATAAGAAATATTGGCACTAATTGGGAGCTCCGTCTGACTAGTTTAAGCGGGAAAGAAGCAAAATTGACAAGTGTTGGTTTCATTATTTTGGAATTAAATTTCAAACGTTTGTTTATATAAATCTATAAGGGCCTGATAAAGTAAGTGAAATAAAATTTAAAATAATACAATATCGTGTATAGTTAAAAAATTAATCTTTTATTTCTTTTTAACAGTTGTTATGAATAATGAATTTAGTTCGTGTAGACTCTACCAATTTTAATTTAATTTATTTTGATAACTGTCTTCTTTCAATTAATTGCAATAATTTAGTAGTACAGCAAAAATGAAAAATTCCAGTAGCAACTTTATCCCTGCATATATTTTTAATATAATTTTATAAACTACTCACTACTTTTTTCTTGCAGTAGGACATCCATTTTTATTTTATCAAAATAAATTAAATTAAAATTGGTAGAGTCTACACGAACTAAATTCATTATTCATAACAACTGTTAAAAAGAAATAAAAGATTAATTTTTTAACTATACACGATATTGTATTATTTTAAATTTTATTTCACTTACTTTATCAGGCCCTTATAGATTTATATAAACAAACGTTTGAAATTTAATTCCAAAATAATGAAACCAACATTTGTCAATTTTGCTTCTTTCCCGCTTAAACTAGTCAGACGGAGCTCCCAATTAGTGCCAATATTTCTTATTTATCCTTACCCCTATTTTCCTTTTAGAAGTGGGGATAGAATAGCAATTAGCTATCACAGCTCTTCCATATTCCCTATTCACTCTCTAACTTGCTCCCGGACACAGAATTACTAGACGGAGTGAATAGGGAATTCTAGGGAAAGCTCCGTCGGAGTGAAAAGAGTTTAATTCCGAACTCAACTCAAATCACGCATGAAGCGCATAGAATGTACAGTTTATGTCACATTTATTATACATAGAGTTTAAGTGCTGCGCGCATATGCGTGACTCAGAACGCACCCTATATCATATCGCACTGTTGCCAACTGCGCAACATAAAACTTCCAAACCCGTTAGGTAAACTGTCGCCGACCCCGTATTCATAGACGTCACTCGAACTCCACTCGAACTCGAAACAGGCTAAATTACTACAGTATATGTAACGTAAACTGTAGCATTAAAACTTGAGTTGAGCTCGAGTGATGTCTATGAACTATGAATACGGCCCTAAAAGTCGAAGCTACTCGAAAAACCTCAAAACTGCTCGAAACTCAATAGGGCCCAATTGCTTGGCATTACTTGTCTACAGTTTATTCTAAATTTAGGTAGATACATTTTTAATTAGATGTTAATAATTATTAATTTAAAGAACTAGCATAATCCTTTAAAGCTTATAGATATCTAAAAAGCATTATCTTAAATAAGGAAAAAGAATAACTTGGAGCTTTTGAAAAATAGATTCAGCACCAGTGTTTTCATGCATAATGGAGACTTGAATGCTCAGTTATGTGCTTCCGTTGTAAAGACATAATAGTTTTTTGGTAATAATATGTCAAAATCAAATATAAGAAAGATAACAGTTGATCCTACGAAATGTAATACAGACTCTCGGCGACTTAGCGTATTTGAGAGGTTGGGAACTAAACCAATTACTTCTGTCACCACACAAAACAGATCGGATTATTGTAGAAATTGGGCACTAAACGGCAGTTGCTCATATGGAAAAAATTGCAAGTAAGTATTTTTTATTGCTTGAGTTTTGCATTGTTCATAAAAAAATATCTTTTTACATAGATATGCTAACACTCATACTTTGATAAGTCCTTCAAAGCGTGCCAAAAAGGATAATGCAACTGGAAATACTACAGGGGTAAGCTGATAATAGTTAAATTATGTGAAACAATGATATAACTTAGTTTCATTGTTACATTAGTCTGCTGATGATCCCTTCAAACGTCTCACTTCAAAAATTGTAAAGAAAGCATCACATAGTCCTGATTTAAATTTAGAAGAGTGGAATCAAACTGATTTGGAGTACGAGGACGAAAAAGTTCTAGAACGAAGGAGACAACTACTACAGCGCGAACTTGAAATACAAATGAAGAAAGATAAAGAAATTCATGGAAAAGAAAAAGCTAAACAGAAAAAAAAAAACATGAGCTCTTCTTCCAGTTCTCATACTTCTAGCTCTTCCAGCTCTTGTACTAGCTCAAGCAGCGAAGATTCTTCATCTAGTTCTACTTCTGAATCACGTCGGAAAGTGAAAAAATTAAAACCTAGGAAACATAGCATTTCAGCTGATTATGTTGAACATGAGAGAAAGAAAAAGTAAGTAAAATATTTGTTTATTTAAAATAAAAATTTAATATGTACCGTTTTGTTTGTCATAGGATAAAACTAAAAAGATTGGGTGCAAAAGATGAGAGACAAGAATCTAGCAGAAAGACAAAATTGGTTTCAGCAATGGACAAAAAAGATACTATAGGAAAATTGATAAAAAAATCAGGATCTGTTTCAGCTTCTAGAAAGCGTACTTCTAGAACTCGATCACCAGGAATACCTACTATGGCTCCGTCACCTTCAATTACAGTCACGCCGCTAGCTTCCTCGATTACAGCTACAGTAATAACAGCTAAAGGTAAAGAAAGAGACAGAAGTGAATCTCCTAGATCTACAAAATTGAAGGAAATGGATAAGGACCGACATTATAAAAAAATGAGGGACTTAGATGAGACATCTATGAAAGAACTGAAAATGAAAAACGTGGAAAAGCCTAAAGAATTAGAGAAGGAAAAATCTCGATTAGTCGAAGAAAAATTGCGAATGGAGGAACGAACTAAAGGAAAAGTTAAGGAGAAGGATAGACGTTCAAGGACTCCTTCAGGTAACTATAGATTAATGAAAGGTTAAATTATTTAGGTTTTTTCAATTGATGGATTTAATTTTTTAGTTTTGGAAAGAGCAAAACAACAGTATTCAAGAGAGAATTTATCGAAATCGCGAAGAAGTCGAACACCAGACAAATCTAAAACCAGGCGAGAGGGAAGCCTAGTGCGCCACCAGGAAAAATCGGTATCATCTGGAAAGTCTCGTGAAGTAGAGAAGAAAGAGCGTGAAATGCATAAACCTGAGAAAAGTAAAGATAAAGAAGAACTGAGAAAAATAGATCAAATCAAATCCAGGCAGACAACGCAGGAAGAAAGTCATAATAAAAGAAATTTGGATAAAGTATTTGAAGAAAGAACTTATGTGGGAGAGAAGAGGGCAAAAAGCAGAGATCGTAGGGAAAAGGACCATAATAAAGATGAAAAGAGTCATATAAGGGTAACAACGAGAGAATATCATCGTGATAAGGAAAAAGAAGACCCAGTTGAAAGAATTAGGGAAAGGGGGCGTGATAGAGATAGAGAAAAGGAGAGGGAGCGAGAAAGGGATAGAGATAAGGATAGAGAGAAGGAAAGAGATCGGGAACAACGCGATAGAGAAAGAGATCGTGATAGAGAGAGGGAGAAAGAACGCGATAAAGAGAGAGAAAAAGATCTAATAAAAAGAGATGTAAGGGACACTTTAATCTCATCTACTTCGTCATTAATGGTTTCCGAAAAGTCCAGGTACAAAGACAGAGAACGTCTAGTAAAAGAATCGTTATTAGAAAAGGCTAGAGAGCATAAAACAGATAGAGCAAGAAGTGAAACTAAAGCAAATTCAGATCGCGATCGAAATTCATCTCAAAGATTGGATGGAAGGTATGAAAGAAATATAATGGATAAAGAAAGTAGTAGGAAGTGTAACTTAGACTCTCCCAGAGATAGGGAGAGATTTCACAGAGAAAGGTCACTAGATAAGAATTCCGTGATGGATGGAAAACCTCATCATCCTCCGCCTCTTTCGTCACCATCTACAACTTTATCTTTGCTGGCAAATACTGCAACCTCATCGGTTTTATCCTCATCTACCGCCGGTTCATCTGTAACTGGATCTAGGGATCACCTGATTGATAAAGAAGGACATTATGAAAGAGACAGGCATAGAAGATTTGCTGTCAGGTACGACAGAGAGCAAAGTAAAAAGGAATCGAGGACTAATTCCACAAAATCTGATAGGATAGTTGAAAGAAGGGACCTTAGTCCTAGAAGAGCTATTGAGATAAACAGAAATTTCGGGAGAGGATATAGCAGAATGGAACATTGGGACGAACAGGAAGATTCTGCGGGACATATGGATTATAGGGATCATAAAAGCCATGATGACGATAGGAGGAAGCTTGAAATTAGAAGGTATTTATTAAGTTCATAGTTACTTTTATTTTATGATTAAATATAAAATTTTCTAAATGATAAAATTACAGGCACCATCATCACCATAAGCATCCGTTGTATTCTGGGGAGAAAACGCGAGGTCGTGAGGAAGGCACAACTGACAATTGGAATCATCATCATGAACTTGAGCTTGACAGGGACCGTTATGGAACTGATTGGGAGGAAAGGGAATGGCGCAGTAGATCCATTTGGGATAATAGGGAGAATTTACCTCGTTCCGAGACACAGGAAGAAGAGTGGTCCGACAGGTACGAGAATTCTATGGTGAACTGGAAAGTCAGCAATGCTAGGAAATGGGACAGTCAGTCTGTTCACTTAAGGGGACACTATAGAAGCGAGAGAACAAAAAACATTGAAATAAACGAACCTGCTATTCAAGGGTAAATTATTTCATTCCAATTTATACAAGTCGCTTCAAACGAACCGAAGACTATGCTCATTGATAACCATCGGGGACTTAAGGAGGGCTGCTAGAGAATAGCGAATGGCTCGAAGTCTTGGAAACTAAAATGGATGCGATACACGTCGAATAGTATTATTAACGTTTCCATTTGAGGATTCGAGACAGTTGTTTATAATTTTTTTGTTTTTCTTAAAAAGACATTCCCATACTACTTTTAAGCACAGTTAAAAAAGCACATTATGGCCGGAATTCATAGTCGAAATTTAACCTTAAGATTATCTTGAAATCTATAAGATGTATAACATAAACCAGGGCTCGGAAATTTTTGCACATTTCAGCTATTTACTATAGCCACTAATAGGAAATTCCTATTAGTGACTATAGTAAATAGCTGAAATGTACAAATAATTCCAAGCCCTGACAGACTATAAATTTTATCGTTCTTAAGCTTGAACTTGAGCTTCAATTTCGACTACGAGACCCTACCTGCGTCTCCAAAAAGTTATAGGCGCTGTGCGTGAAATAAAACGATAGTGAAGTGAGAGTGTATTGCTGTATATGTGTGTGAAAAGCGCAGTAAGAAAATCGTTAAAATTCTGCTGTTTTTCGCTGTGCATTCCGTATACGTATAAAGCAATACATTCTCACTTCTCTATCGTTATATTTCATGCACGTTGCCTATACATTTGACTAACACTATATTGAAATTCGAATTTTGTATATATTAGTAATGGGATCCAAAGTTCAGCAGAGTTACGATCAATGGGGGAGGGTTATTAAGATTTTGTATATATTGAAAACAAAATATCATTATGACGGAGGCTTGTTCAAGAAATGTCAATCGTCTGTACTCGACAGATATTTTTCGTAGATGAAGCAATTTGTTCGTTTCGCTTGCAAACGAATTTATGCAATTAAAAGCAAAACAAAACGTAGCATTATTTCAGTAGATTCTGTCTTTCTGGTTCTGTTGGTATTGATAGTTTTGTTCGGAGGCGATTATTTCATATCTAAAATGTCCAATGAACTTTACTTCGTTTTTTGTTATACCATAACAGTAATTTTTAATAAATAGCTTTCATAGATGAAAAGGGAAGATTTGAAAGTAGAAAACTTTTTTTTAAAGCTGGATAAATGAACGATTTGTGAGTAAAGCAAAAAAGTATCATTGCGCACCGTGTTTTATGGGATATGACTACAGTGATGGGTATAAAATAACACTTAGATATATTTAAATTTTCTTTGTAAAAGAGTAATTTTTTTATATAAATCAATGATGGATTTATTTATTATCGTTATCAAATTAATTGAACATAATTTTCTCGTTTTTGATTTTCATACAAAATAGCCAATCAACCACAGCTATTTGTTTATAACGTGTTTTTCTTGAGGTTCTCCTTGGGGTGATAAGTGGCATGCACAATTTTTGACCTGAAGAAAAGTTTTCCCTTTAAGGGGGTCCGTTGAGGTCGAATATTTTAACATCTAATCATCTTCTAACATTTTAGAAATATTAACATTTTTGTAAGCGCTAAACTTATTCGTTAAGATCCACTCTATATTGGTAAAAAGCCCGCTTTTAAAAAATAAGAAAATAATAACAATTAAATTTTTACCTTTTGGAAAAATCACTAAATTTATTTAAAATTAAGTCTTTACAGCTGTGAGCCGGATTTAATGAGCATTTTGAGACCAAAAACAAGCTGATATACCTAAAATTGTAAAAGATTTTTGGTTGAAACCAATTCAGCTAAACGGATAACAGACTTGAAATGATTTTATCGACGCGAATGTATAGTAATATATTAAGGGGAATCTGTATATCGACATTACAGAGCGAAATCTTGCGCCAAACGAAACGGCCTCATTTCTTAACCGATTTTAACGTTTATAAACCTTTTTGGAAACGCCAGAAGATTATCTAGCGATCTTCGTTGGCAGATTTTTAAGAAAATGAAAAACTTAAATAAAAAAAAGTGAAATTTGAGAAATCAACCAAAGTAAATCGCTAAATAATCTTCTGGCAATTCCAAAAAGGTGCATAAACGTTAAAATCGGTTAAGAAATGAGGCCGTTTCGTTTGGCGCAAGATTTCGCTCTGTAATGTCGATATACAGATTCCCCTTAAGGTGCGGGTACATGGCGCGTGAAACGTGTGGAGCGGACGCGCCGTGTACCCGCACCTTTAATATATTAGACGAGAACACAGGTGCATTAGCTATTTCGCTAAATTAAGAACGTCCATGTTTTCTTTACTACTCCCAACCTAAATACACTAATAAATTTTACTTACTAATGTCCCTGTTGGTATGAGATTGTATCGTAACAGTGCAATTACGATTTATTTTCAGTTGAAAAGACTTTTCTTAAAAATCTATGGTTCTACTCCCATTTCTCATGAACCAACGAAACTGTGAATATTTTTTTTATCACAATCTGACCTCTAGAAGCCTGGAAAATTGGACAAGTACAGGTGTATATACGAATCTCAGCCTTTTTTGTTGTAAGCTTATATGGTCCGAACCATTAAACAGATCTAAGCTCGAATTGCAGCTTAGCATTTACTTAAGACGAAGGAAAAGCTAAAGTAAGTGTTGAAAGTTAAAGTGAAACAACTTGATATTAGCGCAGACAGTGCTAAGCTTAAGGTATATGTTTAATGGTATTGGCCTATGTGTTGATAGAAACGAATGAACTCAACGAACTAACACATAGAAGCTCGCAGCAAAGCATGCTAACATTCAAGCATTCGTACAGTTTTATCTAATTTTCTCAACTTCTAGAGGTCATATTATAATAAAAAAATTATGCACAGTTTCGTTGGTTCTTGAGGAATAGGGGTAGAGCAATAGACTTAAAAATCCTTTATTTGTTACTAAAAATAAATCGTTATTGCACTGTTGTACTGGAATCTGATACCTACAGGGATATTAGTAAGCGAGATTTATTAGTGCACTTAGGCTGGGAGTAGTAGGGAGAAAATGGACGTTCATAATATACCGATATAGCTTATATGCCTGTCCTTGTCTAATATATTACTATGCGTTCGTGTCGATAAAACAGGTTCAAATCCATTCTTCGATTCAGCTGAATTACTATTAACTAAAAATCTTCTACAATTTTAGAAATATCAGTTTGCTTTGATCTCAAACTACTCATTACACTCCGGCTCACAGCCATAAAGGCTCACATTTTTTAATAAATTTAGTGATTTTTTCCCCACAGTAAAATATAATTGTTGTTATTTTGTATTTCTTTTTATTTTTGAAAAAAAGATTTTTATCGTCATAAGATGGATCTCAATGAATAAGTTTAATCCTTAAAAAATTTTAATATTTCAAAAATTATAGAAGATAATTGGAAATTAAAATATTCCACATCGATGGATCCTTTTATTCTACATAAGAGTAGGATAAACTGGTATAAGAGTACACAGGTTTAATATTTAAACGTACACAAGTTTCTCTGCCTAATTTTAGTGGCGAAAGAGAACATTGATATGCCAATACAACCTTTTACATTATTATAATTAAATACAATATGTTTCATATGTTTAAATATGAAGCCTACTTATTCTTACATTAGATTACTTTATCTAGAGAAGTATTGATGGAATGTAACAAATATTAATATTTTCGAAAATGAAAGGATGTTGGATTTAAAAGGTAAATTTCGTGTGAAAATTTTCGTATTAAAATGCTTATAAAACGAGATATTTTAAAGTAATCACAAATTCTATATTTACTTCTCTATAAAATGTAAATTGAATGATGATTGTGAAAAGAAGAGTTAATCGGATAAAAATTGTTTAAGTTATTTGGCACTGCAATTCGAGAAGAGCTGTTTTGAAAAAGAGGCTTTTAAGGTTTGATATGTAAATTTTCCTTTCTTAATCTTAAAAAATGCTTAGCATTAGTCAGCAATAGCCACTTCATAAAGTTGATATTTTCCACTCTACAGTAGTATTTTCTTCCATCTCTACTTTTTTAAAGGATTTTGCACAGCTGAAGCGAACGGCCCACGTCATATCCGACACCGATTGTTCGTCATTTTCCATACGCATTACATTCAGTTCCAAGCAAAAATTATGGCAGTTGGATCATATAGTCATAGCAGAGAAATTTGCATAATATTTAATAGAGTACTGCTGCGGGATCGTTGAGCATTTCTCATTGCAATGTCAGAAGCTGCGTCTAATATGATTTTTCCGCGGGAAGGGCTCTTAAGTGCCAATTCCCACTGCATTTACCCTTGAATCAAAACTTTCGTTGTTATTTTGTGCAAGTAGGGCCTCTAAACAACCACTTAAGCAACTACGCGCGTTCTTAACAGCTATAAAATTGATCGATCCATAGTGAAAGGCTATAACGGAATAAGAACGTAAAAGTTGCTCTCAATTGGCTATTAATTTTGAATAAGCTATTCGAAAAGAAATAATACCAAACTAGTTTATCAAAATTTTCAGATTCCTAAATGGTAACATGGTGCTGCTATAGTAAAAAACGTGTTTTTTAAAGACAAAAACCTCCTGCTTCATTGTTGGCCTCAAAAATTCTGCAAAAATTCATGAGTATGAGCTTTTTATTAGCAAGCAGTCCTGATTTTTTTTCTTCAGATTATTAAGCTTAAAATTGGAGTCATTAAAAATATTTAAATTTTTGCAATGATTTTTAATCTCATGGAGGGCTTATTTGGCTAAATGTAAATGACAATTTTTTATCCGTTATTTCCTATACTGTTGAATTCCCACACCAGAATTACTACTTCTAGGCCGGAACATGCTCAAAATGTGAAAAAACCGATTTTTTTTTCGTATTTTGTCCATAGTTTTGACAGAATACCTTAAAATTAGGTAGCTCCACGCGCATCAGATCACCCAAAATTACTCTCGGACCCATTTATAGGTAGGAAAAGTTTATAAAAAGTAGTATTACTTCACTATAGCGGCAAAGTGCCTAAAACTGCTGGCTTTAGGTACAGGAAAACCTTATATTATTTGAAAAATATTAATTATTACAATTCATGCTAAAAATAAGTAAGTATTTCTAATGAACTAAGAACACAGTGTTTATTAAAGCTGTGAAAATGTTCGATTATTTATGAAAATAATAAAATAATGATGCATTATTAATATTGCATATATTATATTACACCAGTCAATATTATTAAGGATTTTAATATTTAATAATAATAATATTATTAATTCTCTATAATTATCTACGTCTATAACTGGATCAATATCTAAAGTAAAGACTAAATCAGATAGAATTTTCGCTGGTTTAGAATTTTAGATTTGTATCGCGCATTACTGAGATCCCATAAGAAACAAACTTCGCCTGTAAAAAAGGGCGGCACGTACATAAATCCTCTAGCGTAAATAATGTAGTAAAATAAAATATTCGAATTAAAAAAAATGTGTGAAATCCAAATGTTCGGTAAGTATATATTTTTATCGTGACAAAAGTTAAAATTTCGAAAAACAAATATAGTAGCTCAACAAAGCTACTTGCCGGGCCCATAATGTTCATACCTAAGTCGTTATCTTACAGTACAAGCGTTGCTTTTCGTAGTTTCAAAATGTGGCTACTTAATGCCATTGCACACAAAGGGCTCGGCAAGTAATTTTTCTATGTTACTTTTTTTTTTTGGAAATATTAACTTTTGCCACGGTAAAAATATATACTTGCTTAATATTTGGATTTCATTTATTTTTTTAATTCCAATATTTTATTTTACTATATTATTTATACGCTAGAGGATGTATGTACTTGCCGCCCTTTTTTTCAGGCAAAGCTTGTTTCTTGTGGGATCTCAGAAATGTGGATACAAATTTAAAATTCTAAACCAGCGAAAATTCTTTCTGATTTATTTTTTATTATAGATATTGATTCAGTTATAAACGTAGATAGTGAAGAGGATTAAAAATATTATTATAATTAAATGTTAAAATAATAAATAATTTTGATTGGTGTAATATAATTTATATATATATATTCGTCTGTAAAAAAAGGCAGCAAGTACATAAACCATCTAGCATAAATAATATAGTAAAATTATTCAATTAAAAAAAGTAGGGAAATCCATATATTAGGCAAGTATATTTTTTCACCTTAGCAAAAGTTAAATTTTAAAAAAGAAGGAAGAAAAAAGTCACTTGACGGGCCCGTAATATCCATGCACAGTGGGAAATTGAATCGTGTGTGTGATTCAGCTATAGCGTAGTATAGCAAATTTCATGTTAAAATACAGAGTGAATTTAGCCGAACCACATACGATTCTATTTCTCACTGCGCATGGACATTACGGGCCCGGCAAGTGACTTTTTTTTGTTTTTTTTTTTCAAAAATTTAACTTTTGCTAAGGTGAAAAAACATACTTGCCTAATATTTGGATTTCACTCCTTTCTTTAATTGAATAATTTTACTATATTATTTATGCTAGCTGGTTTATGTACTTGCTGCCTTTTTTTAAAGGCGAAGTCTGTTTTTTTGTGGGATTTCATAACGTTTTGTAAGAGTATAATATTTAAAAAATTAAATTATTCTTTTAATTTCTACAGAATTTAAAGAAAATTTCCACACTTCTCATTTTTTGAAACAGCAGCGCATAACTAATATATATATATATATATATATGTCGGAGAACACTTAAATTTTTCTAACCGCCGCCCGAATACTTCCGTCTTTTCCGGTTCCCACCGTGAAACTGTCACTTAATTTACTCCGCATCATACTTCCGCCCTCCCTTCCACGTTTTGTTTATTTACTATCCCACCTTACATTACTAACTCCGATTTGTTTACATCTCGTTGAACCTAACGCTCACTCGTTCTTCTCAACTTATTACTGCTATCTCCACCATAGCCCAACTACCCCCCACTATATTCCCCCAACCAATCACTTCTCAACCTATCATCCCCGACATATATATTAATGTTGAAAAAATATCACAGTCAACACATTGAATTTATTGATATTTGTAATGCATTTTGCATAAATGAACTTCATAATTAATGCCCAGGCTACTTTTTTAATGTTTTCAGTTTCACAATAATAAAAGTTTAATTAAATTTTTCATAATCAATAAACATATTTTGAACATATAAAAATAATGAAGTGAAATGTATGTTTTAATTAATTTATATTTTTTATTTATCAACATTTGACTTTTTACCAACATCTGGCTTTACCAAGCTTCATTAACTCCATTAGCTGCTTGAGGTGATACAGGGGCAAGACTGGACAAGCAATTCGTAAAACTTCGAATAAGCTACAATCAAGCATATAATCGAAGTTGGCATTGTCGTTTTGCATACGCCGTTTCTTTTTAGCACCAATCATTGTCACGTTTATACTGCTAACTCTTGACAAAGGTGACATGGGAGATACATTGGCGAGTCGTCCTCATAACATTTCCTGTGCCAAAGTCCTCAGATTTTCGTCTCGTAAATTTCTACACGCTTGAAACTGGTCGGATATCTGGTGCTGCAAAATGGAGTCGAAATTATTAATTTTTGGACTGAGTTTTTTCCCATTGAGAATAAACGTGCATTTTTTCATCCATACCAATGGCCAGTATACTGTCTCTGGCCTGGAATACTTACATAGGCAACGGAGGAAAACAATCAGCAGTTTTCAAATCAATTTTACATAATTTCATGCAATGAATCTCATCCTTAAATTATGGCTGAGCAATGGACGACGTTTTCCTGAATATTGGCCTACTGTTTTTTTGCCAATCTTTCAATGCTTTCATCTTTGCCTGTTTCAAGTCTCAGAATGCAGGAGTGAAAAGCCCAATTTTTTATTCAACTCCAACAGTCAGTATGTGTGCGAACCTTCCTCCTTGGATTTTTAATTCAATTGTATCAAATGTATTTAAGTCAAAGCACAAGTACTACTATTTGCTATAATAGACTTTACAGTGAATGTAAAATACTAAATGACGACACTACGAGTAAATCTAAAATCAAATTCGTCATTTAACAATCTCAATTCTTCAAAGAAAATAAATATTTGAAGGAACATGAAGCATCTCAGTTATTTACCAGTATTTGATGTTGCCCCATCTCCATTTTCTTTATTACTTGGTGACCTAACTTCTTTGAGACGAAAGATCTGTAATATTTGGGTGTCTTTGCATCTTTTATAAACATCTATTATTTTATAATTAGCTTAAATCCAAACACTAGTCAAATTGTACTCAACGTAAATGAAGGTTCATTGGAATACTTCATATTTTCCAAACAAGCATTACTATTATTTAATCTGAGACATTTGTTCGCATATATGATATACCCTATCGAACAATTGAAATCCATATCAGTTTAAAAACAAGAAAAAGTTAAACATAAATTTTATTAATGATTTCCACACCTGGAAATCGAGCATATGATTATTAAATACCTTAACAATTTCTTTCAATTAATATCCTCCTGATATTGACCGATGCACACTAATGTTGAAAGTATACTTCTCATTGGCACAGAGTTGTAAATATTAATTTTATTTAATCCAGTCAGCTCTATCCTCAACAATGAAAATGAAAATGTTCTGTCTTAATTTAATCTGAAAAAGAATACCACACAAAGTATACTACATCCTGTATTGTAAATTATAATGTTATACTTATCTAATTCGTGATTCCTTCTATCACTGTTAATTGAATTTATTTGTGATTTTAGAAATTTAGCAGATGCAATATCGCAACACGGTGAATAACCTCACTGCATTAAATAAAAATAACCTCACATTACAATTTACAGTTCAATATAGTCCTCGAATTAATTATATCGATTATATCGATTTTAATTGACATTTCACAACCATATATAGTTTGGTCGTTGAGTATATTATGTTGGAAGCGTTGTGAAAATGACGTCATTTTTCTTAGTGACCAACTTCAGTCCGAGACATACACTCTGGCTGGAGAAGTAGAAGAAGATTATGAAGGAAAATTTTAATTTTCGATATATATATATGTATATATATAGCTAATATAGTATAAGATCTCTGGATGGCGTGAACCGATTTTGATGTTCTTAGGCGCAAATGAAAGCTTTTTCAAAACCATTTTAAAAAAAGCTTTATTTAAATAATGGCAATGGATTATTCGCGGAGAAAAATCGGTTTAAAAATTGGGACTCCCCAACTGGCTGTAAAAGAGAGTAGTGCCTCGACGGCGGTATAGGCATGACTTTTTCTACTTTTATATACTTGCCGTCGAGACACTACCGTGTCTTATTTATTAATAATAAATAATTATTTAGTTATTTTCACAAATAATCGAAAATTTTCATAACTTTAATAAACACTGTGTTTTTATTTCATTAGAAATACTTACTTATTTTTAGCATGAATTGTAATAATTAATATTTTTCAAATAATATAAGGTTTTCCTGTACCTAAAGCCAGCAGTTTTAGGCACTTTGCCGCTATAGTGAAGTAATACTACTTTTTATAAACTTTTCCGACCTATAAATGGGTCCGAGAGTAATTTTGGGTGCTCTGATGCGCGTGGAGCTACCTAATTTTAAGGTATTCTGTTAAAACTATGGACAAAATACGAACAAAAATCAGTTTTTTCACATTTTGAGCATGTTCCGGCCTAGAAGTAGTAATTCTGGTGTGGGAATTCAACAGTATGGGGAATAACGGATAAAAAATTGTCATTTACAAGTTAGCCAAATATAACCTCCATGAGATTTAAAATCACTGCAAAATTTAAATATTTTTAATGACTCCAATTTTAAGCTTAATAATCTGAAAAAAAACAAGACTATTTACTATTCGAAAGCTTAAACTCATGAATTTTTGCAGAATTTTTGAGGCAAACAATGAAGCAGGAGGTTTTTTTCTTTAAAAAATACGTTTTTTACTATTGCAGCATCATGTTACCATTTAGGGATCTGAAAATTTTGACAAACTAATCTGATTTGATGTCCTGCCGAATGGCCTATTCGAAATTAGTATCCAATTGAGGGCAATTTTTACGTTCTTATCCCATGATAGCTTTTAGCGTTAATGTAAATATCGGATGAACTTGCTGACTACCGTACGTTTTTATGAGTCTGAAGCTAGCTGCCACTTTCCAGCCGCCAGCTGCACAGAAGGAAAATTACTATCCATACGGCAATATTCAGGAAATTCATATTAGCAATAAAAATATCATTTTTGATACCTTTAAGAAGACTTTTTCCAAGTTTAAACCTGTACATAATGCCATTTGGTACATTAAAGGGCGTTTAAGGATTCGTGTGTTAAATGTGCCTCAAAAAATATTGGGCTGAAATTTTAATTAAACGTGTATATGGCTAAGAAAATCTATCAACTAAAACTTTAATGGGAATCCGTATACTGACATTACAGGGCAAAAACTATTTCGCATGCAGCGTCGCCATTTGTTGACGGATTGTAAAGTTTTTGCAGGTTTTTGGAAATGCCAGAAGATTATCTACTAATTTACGTTAGGAAAATTGACAAAAAATGAAAAAAAAATTTTGTTTAAATAAATATATTAACATTATTGAGAAACAATAAATAAATTGTAAATTACCAACGTCCTTCACTAGGTAATGTTCTTATGTTTCCACAAAGTGCACAAAAATGCAAATCCGTTAAGTAATGACGATGTTGCATGCGAAATAAATAATAGAATTTCGTGTTCGGAAAGTCGCCAACACGAAATTCTTCTATTATTTATTTCGCATGCAGCATCGTCATTACTTGACGGATTTGCATTTTTGTGGACTTTGTGGAAACATAAGAACAGTATCTAGTGAAGTACGTTGGGGGAATTTGCAATTTATTTGTTGTTTCTCAATAATGATAATATATTTATTTAAACACAATTTTTTTCCATTTTTTGTTAATTTTCCTAACGTAACTTAGTAGATAAGTTTCTGGTATTTCCAAAAACTTGCAATAACTTTACAATCCGCCAACAAATGATGAAGCTGCATGCGAAATAGTTTTCGCCCTGTAATGTCGGTATACGGATTCCCGTTAAGCCTCTAGGTTCTAACGTTTAAGGTTGAGAAGGGATTCAGAATGAAAATTTCAAAACGCGATATCTTTGGAATCTTTTACAGTACAGCATAGCCGCAAATATATGTTACGTATGTATACTCTACATAATTTCTCACTTTTTAGATTTTTGAAATTATTCTAAAGGCCCGAAAATTTAAACAGAATTATTTTATTGCATTTTCAGCGGCTTGTTGCTCCGATAGATCGATCATAATTTAACACAAAATGAAAAGCATCTCGAAGCATTTTCCCAAATTTGTTCAGATTTTTTGAAAAGTTACTTGGAATTTAAAATATAAGAAACATTGTCATTGGACCCTAACTTATACTTAACAAATGTGAATGACGTTTTAAAAAAGATCCGATGCATACTGTATTACGTCACTAACCTTTTCATGAACTTAAAGAGTGTACTGCAAATTAATCATAACCATTAAAATCAATTTCTGTTATATCGATAAGCTTTGGCCCGACCTTCCTACCAAACGCATTATTTATATTAAAAACATCAGGGGTGGTACAACTTTCTCAGATACAAAAGGCAATCATTGCAGAGCACTTGAAAAGAAATAATGTCACTAACAATTGTATCTGAGTACGACCATTTTTTTACCATAGCCAAACTTTTATTGGAACTAGATGTTCCAATTACAATTCTAATGTCTATAAATATATTATAGAATGCGACACGCTAGAAGACATACAATTAGTACATAAGAATTTATTTACCTACATAAATATGGGAAGTATTAATTTTTGCATAACATTCCTCTGAATTTAAATTCAAAAGAACTTCGTAAAGATCTTACGTGAAATGTTAATAAATCTTATAATATTGGAGATAAACGTTATGTTCCATCTATGGTCTGGGGTTTCTCGAGTGCCACATGCTTTCTAGTTATGTGTATGCAGAAAATATTGGCGGCAAGCTAGATGAAAGTCATCTTATTGTTGATTTTTAAGGGCAAATATTGCCGAAGAAAGTCACCAATATTCTTTCTTTAATGTAAAATATGGGTAATATACTTTCGACCTTAAGATATTGTCATAGACATTGGTTAGTCTATATCGCTATCCTCCTGAACGCCTACAAACCTATTGCTCTTATACATTTTACTTACGGCCGTATTCATAGTCGGTCCTTAAGGAGCTCCTTAAATTAAGGACGCCTTATTCACTACGCAAGGAATGAGCCAACAATAATCAGTGCTGTTAAATCGTGGCGGAATTCTCTCACCACTACGCTTACCGTAGTGTCACTAACACACAGTCAGCCGGTAGTAACGGTGAGCCATCCCCACTCATCCCGCTACTCGCTAGTCACGCACACCATTACAGCGATGTGTGCGTGTCTCGGCTGCCTTCGCTGGATCTCTGTCGGGTTCGGCACAGCTATAGAGCGAGAGAGAGAGAAAGAGAGAGACAGAGAGAGAGCGGTATAGTTTTCTCGGCCCTCTCACTCGCTCCCGATCTTGACTCTCTCGGGGCATCCTCGGCTTTAGAAGAAAAGCGACTACCACTAACCAACACATTTTTACGTGTCATCCGTGTGAAGTGATGCTGCGTTTACCCAAAAACTCGAAGGAAATCAAAATCCTTTTCCTAAATTAGTTTTTAATTTTTATAAAATGCTTATATGTAGCCATTAATTTATCAGATTTGGTAATAAATACAAAAAATGCATTCTTATAATAACATATAATGAGTTGAGGTATAATAAACTCAATATTTTTGTATTTATCTGCTAATAAATGAATTTTTTGATTTATTATTGAGTCCAATAAATTAATGGTTATTAAAAAAAAGTCCTTCTAATGGAAAAAAAATGAAAAAATTGTAAACTTCGCCAAAACTCGAACACTAGCCCACCTCATGACAAACGGAAACCTTACCGCCTGCGCTACAACGCTCGCTTGTTATACCAAGACCAAAACAGCCTTTTAAAGACTGAATACAATTCTTTCATTAACTCGTCATAAACGATTAAGAATTGGCTGTAATAATAAATACATTTATATACACAGCATTATTGCACTAAATTTATTATGTTTTTAATTTGAAGCATACATTTTGCATGCACATACGATAGTTTAAGGGTAACCATTCAGTACTCTAAATACATTAAGCTGTTCATATGCTCCATTGTCATAAATTAATTAAATAATATTATAATATATGTTACACGTGTAATGGTATAATTTATGATAGACGAGCATATGAATAGTTTAATGTATTTAGAGTACTGAATGCTTACCCTTAAATTATCATATCTTCATGCAAAATGTATGATTCAAATTAAAAACAGTAAATTTAGTACAATAATGCTATGTAGATAAATGTATTTATTATTACAGCTAATTCTTGATCATTTATGACGAATTAATGAAAGAATTGTAGTCAATCTTTAAAAGGCTGTTTTGCTCTTCGTACATCAAGTGAGCGCTGTAGCGAAGGCGGTAAGGATGCGGTTTGTCATTCGGTGGGCTCGGGTTCGAGTCTTGGTGAAGTTTAAAATTTTTTCATTTTTTTTTTTCATTACAAGGAATTTTTTTTTAATAACCATTAACTTATTGGACTCAATAATAAATAAAAAATGCATTTGTTAACAAATTAATATAAAAACATTGAGTTTATTTTACCTTAACTCATTTGTTATAATAAAACGCATTTTTTGTATTTATTACCAAATCTAATTAATTAATGGCTACATTTGACCATTTTATAAAAATTAAAAATCAATTTAGGAAAAGCATTTTTATTTTATTTATTCACTTATACCATAAGTACATCAGCTGTCAGATAGATCAAAGCTGTCACTTACTCTTTATTTCTTTACAATACTTTATTGTGGTATGATACAATAATACTAACATTTGTTTTGGCTCACGGACCATGCATTATGTATTTTGACATATTATGTGCTGCCATTTTTCATATAGGTCGTTTTCCATTTATAGACTCGGATCGACAGATGTTAACAGAAGTCGAAAAACTGGTATATTGTGTGTCACACAGGCTATATATTTGTGTCGACTTCTGTTAACTTCTGTCAATCTTAGTCTGTAAATGGAAAACGCCCATAGTAATTAAAAATATCTATATTGCGGCACCTCTACAGTGTCTACCCTCTGACGTATTTCCACCGACCAGTAGTATCAGCAGCGACTATAGCGTAGTACCTAAAATAGTACTACGCTATAGGATATGTCGCTTTTTGGTACTACGGTAGTACCGAAAGTACTACATTTGGCAACTCTGATACGGAGAGAAAAGATGTAGGGAGGGATGGGAGAACAAGAAAGAGAGGGAAAGAATATGGGAGGAGGTGGAAAAGAGAATGAAAAGGAGAGAGAGAGAGAGAGAGAGAGGAGAGAAGAAGTAGGATAGGATTGTCGAAATATAATAGGTGGTATAAGATGGTGATGGAGGAGAAAATTCCGGGGTACTTGAAGGGGGGAAGGAAGGAAGGGGAATGGAAAAGAATAGCTAGGTATAGATTGGGAAACGAAATGAAGGAAGGACAGTATTGGAGAAAAGAGGACGAAAGAATGTGTAGGGTGTTTGGGTGGGAGAGGGAAAGCTGGGAACATATTTTGAAAAGGTGTGGTGGAGGGGGGGGGCGGAGGTAGGAGTGGAGGAGAAGGTAAAAGGGATTTTGGATGGAAGAGGGAAAGGAATAGAATGGATGAGGGAAATGGATGAAAAGAGGAGTGTGTGGATAAGCCGGAAGCGGGGGTCAGCAGAAGCATGTATGGGAATGAACGGAATGGAGGAATGAATGGTGCGTCTCTCTCTACAAACAGCGTAATGGAATGGTGTGTAGTAGGATAAGATAGAATAAGTAGATGTAAGGAATATTGTAAGGATGATGTAAGGAAAAGGGCGAACCCCGAAAGGGCGCCCAGGAAAAAAAATTTACTATAAGACCTTTTTGAATTCAAATCAAAAGACATTTCAAAAAGGTTTTATAGTTACGAAGTTAAACATCATTTTATGTACATGGTCTGAGGGATCTTATCTAGCTAACCCTGTATACATATATATTTATATACAGGGTGTCCCACGAACGATGGCCATGTCAAAGCCATCGGGTAGGGTATGAAATTCTAAGCAAAAAATTCTAAAAACTGTTTGGCTAGCACTCTTAGTTAAAAAGTTATTTGCAATTAAAGATTCTCTATTATAATAGCCGTTCTTAAAGAGAAAGATGGTTTTGGTCACATTATAAGACTAAAAATGCTAAGATTCTGTGAATCAGAATAACAAGAAAAACACGAGGCCAAACACATCCATTTGAACCTATTTAGTGGTTGAAAATGAGCGGCCGAGTTTCGAGTGCGAGCGCCATAAAAACAATCAAAATATAAACAGTCTTGACAAAATGTATAAGTTACGATTGAAACTTTTGCAATTTTCATTTAACAAATTAATAATAATTATTTTTTAATTGTACGTATTTATACTATGAAAATGAGTCCAAACGTGACATAATTACGACTATTTTTAGCAATATTATTAATTAATTAAAACTTTTAATTAACTCTAGACTTGACGTAATTACGTTGCGTTTGGACTAATTTTCATCGCAAAACTAGGCACAATTTAAAAATATAAATAATTAATTTGTTAAACGAAAGTTGCAAAAGTTTTAATCTTAACTTACAAATTTTGCTAAGACTGTTTATGTTTTAATTGTTTTTATGGCGCTCGCATTCGAAACTGCCGATCGGCCTTCAATCACTTCATAGGCTTAAGTGGATGTTTGTCTTTGTGTTTTTCTTATTATTTTAATTCACAGAATCTTATAATTTATTTAGCTTTATAATGCACGACCAAAAGAATCTTCCTTTTTAAGAAAAGCTACTGTAATTGATAATCTTTAATTTCAAGTAGCTTTTTAACTAAGGGTGCTGACAAACAAGTTTTTAGAACTCTTTTACAAATTTTTGTCCCCTACTCGATGGTATTAGCATGGCCATCGTTCGTGGGACACCCTGTATATTATTACATATTTTGGCAATTGATTACAAGAACTTTTCAAAATCCTGTATTTTCCTTATTACATTTCATGTAATCATTTATAAAAAGTTTCAACTTGAGATTGGGACGTCGTATTTCGCAGCCTGGCCAAATAAGTGCTTTCACTAAGGTTACTGCCTAGGAATGGGAAAAGCACTATTTCTGGGCCTTGGTTTGCCAGGGGATGGGCAGTGACCAGAGTCGACGCACAAGGCACGCGGAGAGAGTTATTGGCCTGGTAAAGAAGGGTAAATAAACATAATGGTTTTAGCAGCATAACTTCTCTATCTAATCATTATAATTTTCTAGCAAGCACATTCACAATATTATATAATAGGGCATTCCCTTCTATGATATTTTAGTTAGCTCTGAATTTTGTACAAAGAATTATTGGACACCAGCTAGCTACTTTTCTTGATTCCCTCTCCTCGGCTGTCCGGCTTGAGACTGCTCCAGGGGGTAGTGTGCCAGACACTCTGTACAATTTTACCTGAAAAACCTACTTAATTCCGTGGGACGGCCCAATCTCGCGAGGAAGCCCAGGAAAACAAACCAATAGGGCGCCCCTTCACCAGCGGATTACACACTAGTCCGCGGTATCTCCGGAATACTGAGCTCCCGGACCCACTTAATACGCGATATGCCCACGGTAGATATAAAAGAATTATCCTACTACGCTCAAAACGAATAACATAGGTCTGAGGTAAGGCCCGGCAATAATTAACGAGCCGTCAGTCCTACAAACACGTTAAATGTGACCAGCGTAATTCAGCCCGCACGCCCGGCTTTTGAGGAAACCCCGCGGTTCGAGGAAAGAAAGGTACTAGGTAATAATAAGGGATCTGGCTCCTCTCACGAAAACCCAGATTTACCTGCTAATATAAATACTCATGCGGGTCTAGAAGCAATTCGTGTCGATACTGCATGCCGTCATAGTCTCAAGTCCTGTTGATTCCGACTCCAATCTAGCCTCTCATCCGGCAGCTATTTCATCCCACACTACACTTGCCCAATACCTATTCACTCTGTTACTATTTACCCCAACTTAAGTTTCCACAGGGATACCCTCAGGGAATTCCCTTACCGTGAGAGAGGCGACAGTCATAAAAACCGCCAAACTGGTCTTGCCCACAGAGAAATTATTCCAGTAGAATTCTGCGTCTATTTTCGGTGAGTCCCAACAATGGTGTGTCGTCAGGCGACAATGGCACGCGACACGAGTCTAACGGCGCATGCGCGTATCGATCCCGTCCTCGATCCGTGATGTAAATTAATCAGCGCGATGATCGCTGAGACTGACAGGTGGCGCCGCCTCCCCTCTTTCCGCGACAATCGAAAGCGCGAACAACTAGAAACTACGGGACGAAGGTTATACCTTGTCATAAGATATATACGTGAGCATCTATAAGTATAAACCGTAGTTTTCATGCACACTAGTTTAACTAAAGTAATAACTATGTGCAGATTCAAATCGCAATATCTCACAAGCATGATATGGGAAGCGAAAAACCGATTTCGCAAAGCACTTAAGGCCAGCTACAAGAATATGTAATAATATATACAGCGTTTCACACTTAATAAATTCAAGGTAATCTTGACGTAACCTTTACGATGTGCTTTAAGGTTTAAGTGTGTCGTCTCTTGTATATGGTGATTTTTGTTCCAATTTTTATTAATTTTTTTTACGAACCACATCACAAATTTTTGATATTTTTATATCGTGTTCATTAATATATAAAAAGTGAAAATATATTTTTTTAAATGTAAAAAAGCAAATATCCGAGGTAAAGCACTTAGATAATGCCTGCGCTAAAAAGAGAGTTGTCGGATGATTTCCACGATTCTAAGTTTGCAGCTCAACCAGGAAAAAATAGCTTCTTAATCTATAAATATGTGGCGGTCGCTTAAATTAGAATGAATCAAAAATATTAATATTTACACATTTTTAAACAGAAAATTCAAATTTTAGTAATGTTTTTCGACAATTTGATTTAGAAAAAAAAATTTAAACGTAATACGTTAATTATTTTACTTTATACAATAACTAGATATATACGAAAGTTATATGAAAAATTTTAGCTAAATCGGTTTAGAACTTTTTGAGATATCTTGGGCATCATTTTGTAAAATGTTGTTTCGAGAAAAACGAATTTATACTTACCCGAGCGTATTATGCGTTTCAAATTTCCAAACCATTATAGGCCTATAACTTTATAACGGATTCAAATTTGAAAAAATCCTTTTACCTTCCTATTCTACATAAGAGTTTTGGGTGTAATTTATACAACAAAAAAATTATTATTTTAAACCTATATAGAAGAAACCCGCTTATATAATCTAGAAGCGCCATAACAAAAAGACGAATTTGTTTTATTTACTGAAATTTTACATATAATGTTCTTTTACCGAAAATGCTTTATTTTGAAATAGTCCAGACATTATAACACTTCGGATAGTTTGCATGATATGCAAAGTAACATTTGAGCCTAATTGTATCAAATTATAGATTAATTATAAAGCACCCATAGTCTGTATACCATAACTTTTACGATAAATCATTTGTATTCCTCAATAGTAATTAGTTTTCGTTGAATATTTTCTTACATTTGAAGTGCCAACTGCCCTTACTAAAAATCTAAAAATATTAGCAAATGTTCTAAGTGCTCTCTGTATGATATAAAATAATGGTCGGTATATTAGAACAAATAAGTCGATCAAAATAGCAAACAAGTAATTCCTTTCGAATTACCAACTACTTGTCAGTATTCGTAAAACTTGAAAGAAAAAATTGAAAACAAGGGTAGAGTAGATCTATGTATCGTTTCTTTTCATCAATGCTGTACTATGATAGGTTTTGCAGGCATTATATTTTGAAATATTCACATTGAACAACTTTTCATTCTCAAACAATGAAAGTTCTAGGCAGATTAAGTTTTAACGGGTTGTTTTTCTTTACCATAGAGGCGTTTTATGAAAAATATAGTCCGATATTTCTTAGCCTTCGTTTAGGTAAATATCCTTAAATTCCCTTTGGTATCGTACTTCGTAAAAGGCGATATCCTTGACAGACGTGCACTCTGGGAAATTGAATCGTTCCGAAACGTCAACAGAAATTAAATAGGCCTAAGCTAGCTGATGGACAAGATTTTTCGACGTCGCGCGGCTTACCTGCTATTGCACCGAGACCAAAGCAATAAACTGGGGGTAATAAACCGACCGAAAATGACGAATCCTTATATACCTGTATTCAAATTGGCAATCAAAAATTCTAATTTTAATATTATTAATTAAACATTTTTTAAATTGTTATCAATGCATTGCTTTTATTTTTAAGATGAGAATAAGCCCAAACACGAGACTAATCGGACGATTATTTCTGTATTAGATGTATCCTGTAGTTCTTATTTTATTAAATTCTAATGAAACTTTTTTTTGAGCAATTTAGATAGGAATTTAAAGTATTTACACATCTTTTAATTGTATATTTACATGAAAGAAATATTTATTTATCTTTTAATAATATTTTTATTACACACTTAATTTTTCGCTCTTTCTTAAAATATACGGACTCTTTTAAGATTTAATAAGTATCACTAAATACATATACCAGTAAATAATTTTTCGTTAATAAATAAGTTAACATTAAGAATTATAATTAATCTTTTCAAGCATACATATATATTAACATAATAAAATTTGTTGATCATATCGCCAGCAAATGTAAAAGAAAAAACATTATTTTTATAACAGCTGTATAAGGGCCTTATCATATATTAAAAGTATTGAACTTACAATAAATAAGTAAATAAATAAATATTCATAAATAAGTTCAATTTCGTCATAGATTAAAAAAATATATCTCTCCTTTATCAGCTGTATAAGGGCCTTGTCATATAATAAAAGTATATTGAACTTACATTAAATAAATATATAAATATATAAATAAATAAATAAATAAGTTCAATATGGTCAAAAATTAAAATAAATACATTATATATATAGCGGCTGTATAGAGGCCTTGTCATAGTTTAAAATTAGTGAGCTATAATATTAAAATTGTTGTGCAGCAGTGGATATACAACTATTTGATTCACCAGCTAGAGTTTTAAATACAGTGGATTATTACAATTTTTGTTCAAGATCTGTAAGAAATAAGTTACACATCGCTAAAATATTCTGCCATCATCTAATAAAAAATTAATCTAACCAAAAACACAGAGAAAAAAGAATGTCGTTTGCAACTAAATAATTAAGAGCGCAACATAATTTTGGGAAAATGTTGTATGCGCTGACAGAAAAAGATTTTGTTTCAATGATGGATAACAGAATGCATATGTATTGCGACGAATATTACCGAAAGACTGAAACAGCAGAATATAACAAAAGATGGAATTAAGAGAATGTCCATAAAATTGAAATAAAAATAAATTCAAAAGTTTACTGCAACATGTAGGAAACTCATGTTTCCACAGTGAACACAGAATTTCCTGAAGATGATGCCCTAAATTTTAATTTCGTGCAAGATGGTCGAACTCCAAAAGAATGATTTCCCAAACTCCCGAAAGCAGATCCAATGAACTGGCAGCGTCAACCCGTTTGAAAGTATTGAAAATAGATGGGCCATGATGACAATACGGCAAGGTCCAAGTAAGAAACATCGCTAAATTAAAATGAACACAATCGAAGGAAAAGGTTAAGCTCTACAAATTTGAAATTGTATAATTTTATTAGAAAATGAAAGAACTTACCTTAATAGCCAATAGAGTATCCATTACTATTTATGATAGCATTAAGACGTCGAGGGAGCGAGTCGACCAAGTTTTTACAAAACGATGGGTCGTTTCTCAAATCGTCCCATGTTTGTAAAACGTGGTTTCTTAATGCTGCCGTCGATCTTTCTTGCTCAGGCCTCCACCGCTTTGTCATTATGCCCCAAATATTTTCAATGACATTCAAATCAGGTGACTTAGCTGGCCAGTCAATTAGCTCTACTTCCGGATGTTCGGCGAACCATTCTTTTGTCATGTTCGAACTATGAACGCTGGAATTATCTTGTACGAATTTAATTTTTGAAACATCTTCTTCAGGATAAACTGCTCTCACTGTAGGAAGCATGACAGTTTCCAAAACGTTACAGTAAACTTCTGAATTCATTTTCGTTTCAATTTCATGTAATTCTCCTACTGCATCTTTCGTCATCCAGCCCCAAAAGGCAATAGAGATTCTGCTGCTTCTGTCTCTCTGCAATGTGTATTTGTTGTCAAATCTTTTGTCGTCTGGACGCCACACGTGCATTCTGCCATCCATCGTTGACACAAAAACTTTTTCGTCAGTCCATACAACATTGTCCCAAAATGTTGGTGCCACTCTTAAATAATTAGTTGCAAATGAAATTCTTTTTTCTCTGTGCTGGGCTGTTAATTTAATTTTTTTCGCTGGACGATGTCAGTGTATTCCAGCTTTGTGCAACTTATTTCTTACAGTTCTTGCACAAATGTTTAAATTATCCACTGTATCTAAAACTCTAGCTGATGGCTCAAACGGTTGTAAATCCACTGCTGCTACTATCGCTGCGTCTTGTTCCGCTGTTGTTTTGCTCAATCGAAAATTGTTTTTGCGTTTGTCTCTAAGTCCATCTAATCCATTTTCTTTATATCTATTTATCCATTTTGACACTAACCTTTCACTCATTTCCGTCTGTTCTGATATCACTCTGTTGTTTACACCACATAAAAACATACCAATAACCATTCCTTTTTTCACCCACAATAGTTCGTTATCATTCATTTTGTATATATATATAATTTCACTTTATTATATGTCTGGATTCTATATAAGTTAACGCACGACTGACAGCTGGTAATATTATTGTCTTGTTTCTCCATGAGATATAAACAATCAAATTTTAGCAAACCGGATCAACACATATTATTTCATATGTATGATCTATGTCATGGCTATATTATATAACAGTTAAATGGTATTCTAAATAAGGTAAGCTGCTCTATTTGTGTTTACATCTCAAGAATATCAACAACAATCATATTAGCAGCTGATCAAAATTTGTTTACGTTTCAAGCGTTGCAAAAGTAGCCGAAAGCAGTTATTAATAAAGAAGGTGATGTTTTTCGCTTATCGCTTTGAAACATATTAAGCTGGGAAATTTGATAAAGGATGAAAAATTCTTATTTTTTTAGACATCGTATTAACGCTGATAATTTTTAATGATTTATTTCTGCTATTTTTCATTTATCTTAATTTAGTAAATAAAAGAAATACAAAATAAAATAAAGTATCATTAGAATTTAATAAAATAAGAACTACAGGATACATCTAATATAGAAATATCGTCCGATTAGTCTCGTGTTTGGGCTTATTCTCATCTTAAAAATAAAAGCAATGCATTGATAACAATTTAAAAAATGTTTAATTAATAATATTAAAATTAGAATTTTTGATTGCCAATTTGAGTACAGGTATATAAGGATTCGTCATTTTCGGTCGGTTTATTACCCTCAGTTTATTGCTTGGGGCTCGGTACAATAGCAGGTAAGCCGCGCGATATGGAAAAGAATTGTCCACCAGCTAACTTAGGCCTATTTAATTTCTGTTGACGTTTCGGAACGATTCTTTTTCCCAGAGTGTATTACTCCCTAATGCCTATTTGAAAGGTTCCATTAAGGCCACCATCTTTACATTAATATTTTTAATTCGAAACATTCTTGTATCAAAGTTTTTTGAATTGAAGTAGCATTTTGAGATAGCTTACTCACCTAACAAATTTGACATATTACCTAAATCAAATTAATTAATTCACTATATTGATTTTATTCATGTTATAGGAAACGTAGATCATGCAGTACAACCGAGCCGAAAACTGATATTCCAACCCATCCACTAAAACAGTCTGCTATTTACAGTATGAAGGACGAACCAATAAATAAGAAATTAATGGAATTAGCGGAAGGAAAAATACGAACAATCGGAGAAAAGCATACTGAACGTTTTCACAAAAAGATACAAAAAGATAAAAGTGAGGTAAAGGAACACCCTCTAGAACCGAAGAAGGAGGAGTCTGTACCTACACTCCATACTGAGAGTGATTTGAGTGATATTAGCGATGATCCAGATGATATTTTAAACATGGAAGAAGACGCTACTGAAATGAAAGATAATAGAGAAAAGATTAGGGATAACAGTAAAGAGCCATTGAATGTGCAGAAAGGTTTTCAATCCCCAGTTAAAGAATCTGTTGAAGATAGTGTCTGTGGCACAAAGAGCAAGGATAGTGATTCTGTAGGCTTCAGAAATATTGATGATGAAAATATAGTAACAATGGACTTTGAGGAAATATCGGATGGAGAATTAGAGGAAGACATCAAAACCAGCGGAAAGGGTTTAGGGGATGCTCTTGGAGTTGATTGGGAAAGTTTGGTCACAGAGAGTCAACCTAAAAGAGACCATACTTCTGGACACAATATTGCTCAAAGTCGATGGCAATGCAAGACAATTTTTCAAAGAATTGGAATTTCGACTAAGTGTGCTGGAAAGGAAGTCATCGGAAAACTTTCTGAAAATTACGGAATAAATGGTGAGTGTGTACCAATAGAAAAATTCAAACTAATTTATTTGAGTTAATTCAATTTTTAAATAATCAAAATATTTTTAGAATTTCTTCTTAACGATATTGCTGTTATACATATGGCTCTAGCAAGAACACGTTTTTCAAAAGGTTTTGATACTGATTCTATAATTACGGGGAATATATTGTACAGGTGAGTTAAAACAAAATAAGTAACCTTTTTAGTTAATAACTAATGATATTTTTTTACTTAGAAATGATAATGCTGGTCTGGAAGATGAATTCAATATCGAGCCTGAGCTTTTAAAACCTTATTCAAGCTTATATGAGGACGCCCAAAGATTATTTAAAAATCTTATATAAATAATAGAAAATTTTTATATTCTGATTAATTTTATTTGCTAAATTGTAAATATAATTTGCTTAAATGTTAAATTAATGAAAAATTGTATTCTAAAACAATAAAATGTATATATTTTCTATAAAAGGTGTCATTCGGTGTAATGGATAGCAACAAAATAGTGGATGTGTCTCATTTTTCGTATCCGACTACTGGTAAAGGACTATTTTATGTTGGCACAACACGATATATATATATATATTGATCAATCAGCTCTTTTAGATCCCATCATTCAGAGTGCTATAGTCAACTAACACGAGTCTCCTATATGTTGCCATTAGAGAAAGACTCTGTATACTGATAACTGCTATACAGGGTGGAACGTTAACGCCGCACTTCCTTTAAACGGGTGATTCCTGAGACTTTTGTAAGGAGAACGCCGTTAGCCGTTTTAAAATCTAGCCACTGGTTAAGGAGATATTAAAGATTAAATTTTGTATGCAATTATTGATTTTACATATGATTGCAGTAGTATTGGTGTAACGTCCGGGATGTGGATTTGGGAATAATGTTAATGGAGTAGCGTTAAAGTGGTCGGAGCCGAGATCCCGGTTGTCACAAAATAAATTTTATTAGGTAATTTAAGATGGTTGTCTTTATTTATTTAACATTTACGAAGTTTCAATCTATTATGATAGTTTCTATTTCCCCTTCGTTTGTATTTTGTCTGACAGACGAAAAGCGCGAATCTGTGGTAAAAATATCGTTATTGGATAAACGGCACGCATCAACACTTGTATTTACGTCAACCGTGGTGAGATTCCAGTCGTTGGGAATACAGACCGTTTCTAATTGGGTCACATTTATTTGTGACTGTTCAATCACAACGCTATTACTATTTACTATCGTAGTTTGTTGATGAAGAGAAAAATTAACAAACTGGGTCTCCTGGGGTAGGGTAAAAATTCCTAGCGGATTATTAAAGGGGTTTTCTTGCTGGAAGAATTGTTCGAAATCCAAGGTTTGATACGGTAATTCGTTCCTGGTTTCGGTAGATGGGTTTTCGAGATCCGATTCTATTATTTCTAGTAGTTGTGTGGATTCTAGATCACCCAAAGGAAGTGTTGATAATACAGTAGGCTCTAGATTGGTAGGGACGTCTTGAAGAGTAATCTGCGACGCAGTATTTTGTTTTGGAAACGATGTTTCCTGCTAGAGTCTGTAAGCTTCAAGCTCTCTTTTTAGTTTGGCGCGAAGAATCCTCTCCCTCTTCTTACGCCCACCTCTGCACTTCTTCTTGGGCATAACCCTGGATCTGAAGGGGTAAAACATGGTTACTCTGCGTAATTTAGCAGATGGATTGAAGGGGCTGCGTGTCGATCGCATGCGTGGAATAGTCCACTGCGTACGCTAGGTCGCAAGTATGACTATTGTGGATTTAGATAAGAGCTGCGCGTTCTTCTTGACTATAACCCTCCACTACCTTTGAGCCTATTAAATATCGTGGTCTGAATTGACTAATCGCGAAAGCCGGGACTCGCTCGTACACTTCATGCGAAAGGATAGGACAAATTTGGGAAAAAGCAGAGTCTCAATAATACTTAAGTCCTACCTTATTTCTTTTGGTAGTGGGAAAGAAATTTGTAAATGCTCAGCGCCTGGAGATGTTGCAGATGGTGATGTTGTAAGTGTTGTCGACAATGGGATGGCAAAGAAAGGTTCGATTCTTGGTTGATTCAATAAATGTTTTGTCCGTTCACGAATCAACTTTATTTTATGTATTGTACAGAGTAACCAAGTTACCGCCCTAATGTACCATGTCAAGTATAACTTGGACGCGTTAATGAGAGCTAATTTTAGTATGTCTAGTTAATAGTGGCGTTGAGATGAGACTGAGACTGCTCTGCTTCTTTTTTTGACCGACTTGGAGGAGTACTGCTTGGTCAGCAGTACTTGTTTTTAGGTCTATCGCTTGGCGATTCCTTAAACCTGATGAGCTGAGCGCCGGTGTGCTGTGCCACCGGATGTTGAGCTTGCATCTTCTAGGGACTTCTTGGATTCGTTGAGCTTATCGTTCTTAGAAATTTATACATAGTGCGGTATCTTGGCTTACAATTGTTTTATTATTTAATTTTTTACTTTTCTTATTATCCATATAAAAGCGATATATATATATATACATGTATGTTCGTGTGGGTTGTATGTTATTTATCGTTCTGTTTTCTACCTTCGGAATACACCAATGAACAAATGTTACAACATTTAGCTTTCGCTATATTTATTAATTCGTTTTTGCAGTTAAAACAATAATCGATGTTATTAATCTCTGGATGTATAGTAGTAATGTGTTCATTGTATAATGAGTAATTGATACGCATTGATTTACTGAGGTGATTATAACATTTCCCGCAAATATTTGGATACTTATAGCTAAAGTAGTAGATTCTTCTTTGACAATACGTGTTCTCGAGATCGGGATGGTAGTTATACATTTCTGTAAATATTGTAATTTATTCCTAGTTAATAGGACAAGGGTTAAGATTATAGTAGTAATATTTAAATAGCTGTTGTTTGGTCAGAATTTACTTAGGAAAAGAAAAGAAAAAAAATTTATACTGTGGACGTTACATCACCGCCCTTATGGAGACAAAAATTAATTTTTGAATTTTTGTCTGGGATTAGACAGTCAGCCTGTCTGGGTCTATTCTTCTTAGGGTTGGAATTTGTTAGTCTGTGGTAGATGTTCTCTTCTTGTTCAGCGCTGTCCATCTCTCTTTTCTTCATTATTCCAATCAATATCTGCGTACATTCTCCAAAGCATGCTCCTAGAATGAATGTACTGCATCCAAACAATGAATGGAGCGCATAGCCTCTTAGTAAGAGGCTAATTAAATATTTTATTGTTCCAAAAATCAATATTATCATTATTATTGCAGAACTAAATTCTCTGAATTTCATGAGTTTATTCCATGCTTTAGTAAATGTTGATTCTAATATTATTTCCATTTTTCCTTCGTCGAAGAGGTTCTGTATTTGTAGTGTGCTTCCCAAGTTTCCTTTTCCAAAATTTTCTCTGGCCATGTCATGGATCAAGGCTCCTTTTTGGTTTGGGAAAAATATTTGTTCTTGCATGTTTTCTAACTCTTCCATGGTATATATTCCGGATGTAGCTAAATTTTTTGCGTCCTTATACTCCCATTTTCCTTCTTTGTTAGGATTCAATTGATGTGGTTCTATGTCTTTATAGATTATTCCCGGGAAATTGTACCATTGTCCGTTAATTTCGAATTGTGTCGTTAGGATTCTGTTGCACCTTTTCATTGTGCCATGTTGTACTATTATGTGATTTCTAGGCGTTAAAAATAAAGATTCATTTTTACTAGAGATAGGGAGTTCGTTATAGCATTCTTTCGTGTCTCTGATTGTTACTGGTACAGGTATACATATGATTACTCGAATAGTTTCTCCTGTGACTACTCCTGTGTAACCGGGTTTGTTATTTACTCTATATGCGAATTCATCTGGATTGTTTAGAGCGAGACCAAGAGTGGTGTCTATAAATTGTTGTTCTAATTCACATCTTTGTCGATTTAACTCTTGGTACATATGTATCATTTGATTTTTAACGTGTTTTTCCAAATATACGAATTTGGAATTTATGTAGAGCATTATGTCCAGATCCTCGTTGGATCTTTTGTATTCAATGGGGAGTCTTCTAGCTTGGTTAACATATATGAGAAGTTTCGGATGTTCGGTAGTCAGAAGCTTATATCTACAAATCATTCTTTCTTCGTCCATCGTCAGGGCAAAGGTTGCATCTGCGGAAGACACCGTGTAGATGACAGGTCTCTTTGGGGAGAACACATCTCGTGTTCGATTTGCTGGACCTTCGTATAGCAAGGTTTATGTTTTAAATTCGGATTCGTGAGTAGGGATCTTTCTCCAAAACACGTAGTTCCCGTCTCCATCCATGCATTTTTCATGGTTGAGTGGACATCGGAATCCTTGATCTAAGATTATTTCATTAGTACTGACTTTTACGTTGGCTAAATAAGACTTAATGGTTATAGTAATAATGGCTTGGAATACTACTTTATTCCATGTTCCGTATACATCAGAGTATTGGACTCCATTAAGGTTCGTTTATACTAGGCCGTACCGTGACCGTAATGTGTCCGTACCTTACCGACATGAATATAGCCTGATATTCACATTAGGCCGGTTCATATCCGTTTTCCGTGATATTCTACATTCATTTTCAAAGTGTTCGTCATTCCGTAAGCATGGCTAGTTTCTCTATAGAAGAGTTAGCAGCCATAGCAATAATTATTGACGAGGAAGAAACCCGGAAGAAAAGGAGCATATGGGTACATAAAGCATGGACAGAAAGAGATGTCGAAGGAGAATTCACAACATTATATAAGGAACTGGTTGATGATGAGACAAAGTTTCATCAGTATTTTAGGATGTCCCAACGTTGTTTCAATATTTTACTCAACAAAATAAAAAATAGAATATGCAAGCAAACAACAAAATTAAGAAAACCATTTACGGGTAAAGAACGGTTAGCAATTTGCTTAAGGTAATTCTAAAAAAATAAGTATCTATTATAAATAAGTATATGCACATAGATTTAATTACATATTGATGACACTTATTAACTTTACACAACATATAATAACAACGCGGATAGTAATAGTATAAAATATTCAGTTACAAATTAATATAATATCACATCTTTCAAAATAAAAGTATTTTAGTATAATAACAACACAGAAATAAAATGTAAAATTTATAATGAAGTATAGTCTGAACTTTGCTTGTATGTATTATATAATTGACTATCTGATGATATATTTGACTGTTGATGCTGTGTGGTATAATTGTGTGATTGTGATATTAATGTTAATGGGGATGTTGCGTTTAAAGGTGAAGGAGTTGGAATAGGCGTATATATGGAGGGTAAATTAGATGTTGCACTTTCAGGCTGTCGGTCTTCTCTTTGTTCGTTTCTTTGTTTTTCATATAGATGGTTAAGTTCTGCTTCTTGAACGATAGAAAAAATTTTACTTTTCACTAGGTTTAAAGAAACTGGATTTAGAATTTTCATGGTAGGAGCAAGTCCATTTAAAAACGCATCGACAGGATGGACTACTGCATTTTGTACGTTAATTTTCTCATTTTTATCAATTATGTATTGCATTAATGTAGATGCTGCGCTCTGTGTTGTTTGAAATTTTGAGTCATTTTGTTTTTTTCTGGTAGAAGGCACTATTTTTGTTCTCAGTTGAGATGTTTTAACATTTTCCGAGCTTCTATCTATTAATGTATTATTAAAATCATCATCGACATCACTATCGAGATTTTCTTTATCTTGTAAATCTTCGGACACATTACTAATTGTATCTCTTTCTTTCATATATTAAAGTAAAAAATTCAATTGATCTTCGTATTTGTATTTACTTATTTTTGACGCAGCTTGTCCGCTTTTAGTAGTTCTCTTTTTTAAAGATTTTCTAAAATTGTCTCTAATGTTGTTCCATCGAGATTTACAAGTGCTAACTGTAAAAAAAACAAATATTATATAATAATAATAAAAAGTTACATGAGATTATATATATTTATTTGTAACTGATGTGCAAACTACTACAATTTTCAGTGTACAAATTCATTTACAAATACTGGTCTTAAAGTAATGTTCCAAGAACAATAAATTTATAATAAATATTATGTTTAAATAATTATTTCAGATACTTGGCGACAGGGGATTCTTACAAAACCATCTCATTCAGTTACCGTGTAGGAGTTTCAACCGTATATCAGATAATAATTGAAACATGTAGAGCCATCATTTCAGAGCTAATAAATGAATTCATGCCAATACCAACAAAAGAAAACTGGATAGCAATCTCAAATGATTTCCGGGATATTTTGAATTTTCCAAATTGTTTGGGTGCTCTAGATGGGAAGCACATTGTTATTCAGGCCCCACCTAACAGCGGATCACAGTTTTTCAATGATAAAAAAACGTTTTCCATTGTATTAATGGCCTTAGTTGACGCAAATTATAAATTTATAATGGTGGACGTAGGGTCCTTCGGAAAAAATAGCGATGGGGGAATTCTAGAACATTCGATTATAGGCAAAAGGCTTAAAGATAATACATTGAATGTTCCAGATGATACATTTTTACCAGGAACCTCAAAAAAAGCACCGTACGTTGTAGTAGGAGATGAGGCTTTTCCATTAAAAACGTACCTTTTAAGACCATATCCTGGAAAACAGTTGGATAATGAGAAAATAATCTTTAATTATCGATTATCTCGAGCCAGAAGGGTAGTAGAGAATGCTTTTGGCATTCTCAGTCAAAAATTCCGAATTTATAATAAAAGAATACAGGCAAAACCAGAGAACGTAGATCTTACTGTTCTTGCAACATGCGTATTGCATAATTTTATTAAAGAAATAGATGGTAATAATGGCCACAACATGAGTATTACAGAATTTAACGAGACACCAAGAATGTTAACAAACCTACATTTGCAAGGAGGTAATAGCACAATGAGTGCATTTGCAATAAGAGATTTATATAAAGATTATTTTAATTCCACCATAGGATCAGTTCCATGGCAAAATGAGAAAATATAATACCACAAATATTAGATAAATATTGCCTTATACACATATACATTATTTTGTATTTATAACTTTAATGAATTTGTATACTGCAATATATTATTCAAAAAAATTATTTTGTTTGACTAATCTATTCTTCTAAGTTACCTGTTTGGTTCAATTGTTCCGCAACTTTCTTCCATGCTTTGTCTTTGTAATGCCCATCAAGATACTTAGGATGTGATAAGTCATACAATTCTGAATATTCACGAACCAATTCTATTAATTTCTCGTCGTCCATCATAGCTTCTTAGCTACACAACTGGCTAAGTGAAGCTTTACTAGGAAAACAAGTTCAGGCACGTCGTCCCGACACGTTCACACTTGTCCGTACCGTCCCGTGAGGTGTCGCCCTGACCGTGAAAATATCGTCGAGACTGATACCGGCCGTGTCGGCCGAACTGATACGGAACGGATACGGTATCAATACGGACAAGTGGAAACGCTTCATAAAGAAATAAAGAAATAATTTTTTTTATCCGTGCACGAACGTGTACGGTACGGTCACGGTACGGCCTAGTATAAACGGACCGTTACAGGTTCCGTCGTTCCTGAGTTCCCCAGCTAATAATACTGATCTAGAAGTAGTTCTATTTTTCAAAATGTTCGTGACAATTATATGATCATTGACTCTTATAGTTCCTGTTTCGTAAAGATTTGTGCAAGTTTCTGCAGTGATTTCTTGCAGGTATAAGGCCTTTCCTCCTAATACCGTTGAAGTATGAGAATGCATTCCGCATCTAAATATGGTTCGCTGAACTTCAATTTTACATGATACCGCCATGGTTTGGTAAAAGTTTGTTATTTTTAGCAGTTGGATTTCCTCGATGCGTGTTTCAAGGGTTAGGTCAGGTTCCTGGCATGGCACTGGTTGTTTGAGTGAGAACGTAGTGACATTCAATGTTGTTGAGTTACAGTCGTAGCCTATTATTCACAAGGCAGGTGTGGCAGCCGTTACTAATATACTTAATATTACACGAATCATTTCCTGAAAGAGAAGAAAATGACATCCTTAAAGTTAAACATATGTGTATATAGTTTGTCATATTCTAGCTTCCTTTATTTTATTTTTATGAACTATCTTAGTTTTATTTCGAGTAATTTCTATTTCTACATCCTCATTTGGTAATATTTTTAATATAGTATAGGGTCCTGTTTACTGGTCTGAAAATTTTCCTTTCTGTGGTTCTTTCAAAAGGAAGACCCTTTGTTCTACTTCATAGTTTACTTCGTTTACCCTTTTGTCATAGTAATGTTTATTTCTTAATTTTGATTTTTCTAGGTTCTCTCGGGCTATTATCTCAACGAGAGTGATTCTATCAAATAAGTCTTGTAAATATTGTAAGTAAGATTCAGTTTTTACGCCACTTAGTTCAGGGTCGATACCGTAATTTCTAGCGATCTTTCCGAATACTACTTCGTAGGGGGTACAATTGGTTCCTTCATGAACCGCTGTGTTGTAACAATAGCTCGCGTGAGGAAGGAGTTCGTCCCATCTGTTTTCGTTTTCTATGTATGATTTTATGTATTCCATTATGGGGTGGTGCGACCTCTCATTGCATCTATTTGCTTGAGGATGGTAGGCAGTAGTTGTTGCTTGTTTTATTTTAAACTTCTTTAGAACAGTCTTAATTAAGGGACTAAGGAAGTTACTTCCTCGATCAGTAAGTATAAACTTTGGGGCACCAAAGTATTGTAAATAACCTGTTATAAAGGCATTGGCGATCTGTTGGGAGGTTGCGTTTGTTATGGGTATTAATACAATAAATTTACTCAGAAGGTCTTGTATCACTAATATATATTCGTGATTATTTCTAGTTTTAGTGATTGGTCCTATCAGGTCCATTGATATTTTCTCTAGGCTGTTACTTGGGGTATCTGTTAGAATCATGGGTTGTCGGGTTTTCTTCCTAACTAGTTTCTTCAGTTGGCATTGTCGGCATTGACCTACCACTAACTGAATTTGGGCCTTCATATTGGACTAGACGTTGAATTGTTTAATCCGCTTGTATATTTTTGTTACACCTTTATGACCTCCTAGATAAGAGTCATGAACATCCTTGATTAATTTTTCTCTTTCTTCCTTTGAGGGAATTATTATCTCCATTTTACAGACAGTTATTGTGACATTCGTGTTTCCGAATGTCCTTCTGAATAGATATAAAAAGTATTCCCAATTTATTTCGCCTTGTAAGGTATTTATTTTTGCCATACAGGAGGATTTTATATTTTTGGCCTCTATTAATTCAGCGAGAGATCTCAATGCTTCATCTAACTCTCCTGGTTCGACGGGGTGGTTTTTAGTTTCTTTAATTGATACTAGTATTAAATTTTTATTTTTGTGTCGATGTAATTTACATTCCTCTAGGTGTATTTCGTAAAATGTAGGCAATAGGCCGTGTTTCTTGTACTCTTCTCCTCCAGGGTCTAGAGGCTCTGTCTCAGTAGTTATGAAAATTACATGAGTATCGGTTCGCGTTAACAAATTCTCAGGAGTCTCCCTGATACTTAAATTACCATCTCGTACTACGTCTATTAAATTTTCTTCTTCGTCTTCTAGAATTTCTTCATCTGAATCTGAATTCTCTGTTAAATCTTCAAAATTCAGAGTTTCTTCTGAATGTTCCGATTGATCATTGTTAATGATTTCGAGTGAAGTATTATCAGGTTCGAGTGATGTGTTGGATGGTTCTTCACTACTGATTTCTTCCATAAATACATCGTCTTCCAAAGTTGAATCTATATGTGGTGTTCGAGATCGGGAGGAGCAACAATGCTGAGAAGTAGATTCCACATTTTTGCTATATCTCCCTGTCTCTATTGCGTTCACAGGGGACGGCTAGACCAACAGCGTGTAGCCGCTCCACCTGTCTCTCTCTATCTCACACCGCGGCGCGCTTGCGCGTCTACAGGCCCTGGCGCGTCGCGGCCGCGGCACAGCTTGCGCGCCTGACCACTAGGTGGCCAGCGCCACGAGCAGCTCTCTCGCTGGCAAGTTTCGTGCCGCGGAATTATATAGATGGGTCCTTGATAAGGACCCATCGCACCTCAGCCTTGCTCAACCGACTGCCCAACCAGCAGCAACCGCAGTAACAGAAGCAGCTTTGCTCTCGCCTCCACGGCCCATTTTTTGACGCCTCCACCAGGCAATCAAGAGCGCCTCCACCGGCGAACTCATTGGGTACCATACTTTAGTAAGTATCACCCAACCACCCACCGCCTACCAAGAGGGGACTACCCCTCTGCGGCAATATCCTCCCTCCTAAGGGAGATTTCTCCGGGGACTGCCCGGGAGAAGTTAACCCTCTCCTTGCCCTCCACACTGCCTCCGAGGACTACCTCGGACCCAGTGTTCCGACCCTCAAGTCCAGGGCTCTCGAAAGAGTCGGGTAGCGGGAGGGGTAGCATTCACCCTAGGGGTTGGGGTGGCTCGGAGCCACTATAGCTCTGGGAGAAGGAGGCCGAGGGGTAAGGGGATTCCCCTTCCCTAAAACCACTTCTCCTATTTCGCTTCCTCCCGTGGCTGGGGAATTTACTGGGGAATACTCCAGGGAAAATTGCCCAGTCCGGGAGCTTCTAAGTCCGCGTTCCTTTCTGGGGAATTCTGTTTTTTGGGGTTCTAGTGAATCTTCGTCTACCGAAATTCCCTAGAAGTTGACGAGAGCAAATTCCCTAGAAAGTCGATCATTAGTCTAGCGGTTCTTTTGTAAATATATTGTAAAATTTTGTACATTTTATTTATTCAAATAAAAACTCCTTTTATCTCTTATCTTGGCGTTGAATACTTTATTCTAGAATAAGACCTTCCCTTCTGACCACAGGTTCGGAGCCAACTTGGGACATTGTTTCGCACATGTGGTGAGTCCGACCTTCTCGTTATATTAGGATGGTGTATTAGAGCTTGAATTTCTCGAGGTATTTCTTCGTCGTTTTCTGAATCTGACGATGAGAAGTCATTGCCGATGTTAGGTTTAGGTGTGATATCTGGTGATGTCTCAGAGTCAGTTGTATCTTCGATTTTCCTTGGTCTCTTGAGTGCACGATGAAAGATAGGGGATCCCATTGAAGAGCTCCTTGTTCGTCGTTTTTCGATAGGAAGTACTTGAGTTTCCTGTGTGGGAGGGTTCCTAGATAATGCGTCTGCATTGGAATTCACCTTGCCCGGTTTGTAAACTATTTTGTAGTCAAATTCGGCTAATTTGGTTCTGAATTTACCCAGTCTAGAGATTGGATCTTTAGTGTTATGTAAAAAGGTTAAGGGTTGATGATCTATCACTAGATTAAATTCCGTTCCATATAAATATGGTCTGCAATGCATTGTACAATAGACTATTGCGAGAGACTCCTTTTCTATAGTAGAATAGTTACATTCGGCTTTGTTTAGAAGCCTCGAAGTATATGCCACTGGTAAGTCCTTTCCGATAGGCCCTTGGCTTAAAATTCCACCTATGGCGTATTTAGATGCATCCGTAGTGACATTGAATGGTTCGCTAAAATCAGGATATTGTAGTATTCGTTCGGAACATAGTATATTCTTTAAGATTTCGAAGACTTCCTATTGTTCATATTTCCATTCAAAAGGTTTATCCTTTTTTAAAAGTTCAGTGAGGGGTTTACTAATGAGGGGGAAGTTTTTAATAAATCTCCTATAATATCCAGCAAGGCCCAAGAATTGTTTGATGTTTTTGGCATTCTTGGGTACTGGAAAATTTTTGATCGCCTCTATGGTTTTAGGATTTGGTTTGACTCCTTCTTCCGATATAACGTGTCCTAAATAAACAACTTCATGTCGTAAGAATTGGCATTTGTCAGTTTGTAGTTTTAAATTTGCTTCTCTTAATTGTTTCGCCAGTCGGTTGAATTTAACTTCATGTTCCTTTAAGGATTTTGCGTAAATGACTATATCGTCAACATATACAAACATCTCGATTCCTTGTAGTCCTGTTAGTACATGATCCATAAGTCTTTGAAAAGTGGCAGGGGCATTTTTTAGCCCAAACGGCATTCTTTTAAATTCGTAATGTCCATGAGGTGTGGTGAAAGCTGTCTTGTGAGCATCTTCCTTATTCATAGGTATCTGGTGAAATCCAGATGCAAGGTCCAAAGTTGAAAAGTATTTTGCTCCGCCCAATTGATCTAGAATTTCACTTATATTTGGTTTTGGGTATGCATCTCCCACTGTTTTTTCGTTCAAAGAGCGAAAATCGATAACCAGTCTCCATCTTTTATTACCCTGTGCATCTGCTTTCTTGGGGACTATCCACAATGGTGAATTATAAGGAGAAAGAGAGGGTTGGATGATGTTATTTTCTAATAATTCTTTAATTTGTTTATTTATTTCTTCATTATGAACTGGTGGATAGCGGTATTGTTTTGTGTGAACTGATTCGTCCATTCTGAGGCTTATATTGTGAGATAGGATCGTTGTGTGTCCTATAGGTTCCCCGCTTATATAAAATATATCCTCGTTTTCTGTTATTATATCCTCTACAGCCTTTTCTTCTAATTCATTGAGGTGTTCCAGATCTATTAGATTAAACAATTTCTTTTGTCGTTCTGTTTTATTTTCAAGTTTTATTAATTTTACTTCCATAGTTTCGTCCTGTTCTCTTTCTGTGTCGTAATGCTCCATAATTATATATTCTATGCGGTGATCGTATTCCTTTTCTGTGGTATTGTAGACGAGAGTGTGTGCTAAACCTTTATTATTATTAGTAACTGCTTCTCCCAAGTGAATACCGTGTGGGGTATTTTATAGAGATATATATCCTGTTCTTATTTCAGAATTCAATATTGGCAATTGTATGTGCATGATCGTTCGCGGGGGTACTTTAATTTCTTTATTTTCCATAAATCTCAGGTATATATCTCTGAAATATAAGCTTTGATTGTCAAAATCGATTACTGCTTTGTTTTCTTGGAAGAAATTTGCTCCTAAAATTCCGTGTTGTATTATGGGAAATGAGTCAGATATGACATGAAATACCGTAAAAAATCCGCAAATTGATAAATTTTTAGTTCCTAATGTGGTAATTGGTTCGGTAGTTATCCCTTTAGGGTCCACTTTTTCCTTCGAATTTATTTCCGTGGTTTCCTTTAAGCAGTGTTGCTTTATAAGGTTTGGTTCCGCACCTGAGTCTACTAACAACGAAATTTTATCTTTACAGTGTACCGTCTGTATTTGTACAGCAGGGGATTTCTCAATTGTGTTTGTATCAATTAGGAGTACTGTTCATGTGTATTTTCCATTTCTTCCATGGTGATTTGATGGACAGAGCGGTTTGGCAGGTTGGATGGATTCGCGCCCTGGCCGAATCGACTGCGCTCCCTGTTTCCCTGGTTTTCCATTTCTTTCTTGTATTTCAGTTTACGGCACTCTTCTACTATATGTCCTGCCTTCTTGCAGTACTTACAGTTAGTAATATTGTTATTATTATTGAATTGATTAAGGTTCTCATTGTTATTATGATTATTATTATTATGAGGTGTATTGTTATAGGAGTTTCTGTGATTAGGGATATAATTAGGTCCTGATTCAGAGGATTTATTGTTTCGTCGCGCCTTTTCTTGTTGACTTCGATGGTCCTTTGTATTAGTTCATCGAGGCTATGGAATCTTGCTTCCCCTAAGCGGTAGTAGTGTAGCTATGCCGATACTGGAACAGTGGCGAGGGGGGTGCGGCGCGCGGGGGTCCCCGTCGCGAGGCGGCAGGTGTCCCCACTCCTCTGACGTCATGCCCCTCTCCACTTTTTTAATTGCTTCACGAACGTGTCACAATTTTGATATCCCACAAAAAACAAGCTTTGCTTGTAAAAAAAGGACGGCAAGTACATAAGTCGTATCTAGTATGATTAATATATAGTAATATAAAATATTTTAATTAAAAAAAAGTAGTGAAATCCAAATGTTAGGCAAGTATAAATTTTTTCCATGGCGAAAATTGAAATTTAGAAAAAAGTAAATAGTAATAGAAAAATTACTTGCCAGGCCCGTTGTATGCAATCGTATTAAATAGCCTCATTTTTAACTTACGAGAAGCAATGCTTATATTGCAAGATAGCAACTTACACATGAATATTACGGGCCCGGCAAGTAATTTTTGTATTACTATTTACTTTTTTCTAAATTTCAATTTTCGCCATGGAAAAAATTTATACTTGCCTAACATTTGGATTTCACTACTTTTTTTTAATTAAAATATTTTATATTACTATATATTAATCATACTAGATACGACTTATGTACTTGCCGTCCTTTTTTTACAAGCAAAGCTTGTTTTTTGTGGGATCTTATAACGTTTTGTAAGAATATAGGAATTAAAACTAAAAATTCTTTTAACTAATTCAATCTAATAAAACATTTTCCAATGTTCTCATCGTTCCATAATGTAAAGCTTCAATTCGAGATATTAATTTATTAATCTATTAAATATAATACAAATTATTACAATGATGAGTTCTTATCATAATTACACTTTTAGAGGCATTTAACATAGGATTCAATGACTGTTTGAGTTATATTTTCAACATCATATACCCAATATCACATTAAAGCCTTTCGCTTTCAAAAATTTGTTTCTAAATTTACCTTTAAATCCACTTTTTTCTTAGGTGTTACTCTCACTATCATCTTTGAATTATGGCTCTTTCCCTGGTAAACTAGTGACATTTATATATTCTTTTCATTAATATAAACTGTAAAATATATACCAGTTAATGCAATGGAAGTCTATGTTTTTTAGGTATACTGCTTTCAGTTTCTTGAAGTTACACACTGTATGTTCTATTACATGTGAAATATTGAAATTATGAATTCCTTTCATATTTACACATTTACATGATTTTATTATAATTTTCATCAACTATGTTATTTCTAATTCCAAAGTTGTATGCCCAAAATCACCTGCAGGCACTTCACTCTCAAGGATTTTCTTATAAATTAACTCATATTTATCCATCACTTTTTTAGCTGTTAACCTCAACATCAACTTTGAATTATGGCACTTTCTCCAGCACACTAGTGCCATTTATATTTTCCCTTCATTAGTATAAACTAGGAAATACACCAATTTATACAATGGATGCCTCTCTTTATTAAATATACAGCTTTCAGTTTCCTAATTTTATTCACCATATGCCTGATCACATGTAAAATATTGCAATCATGAATTCTTTTCATATTTACACATCTACATAAATTTATTATAATTTTCATCAACTATGTGATTTCTAATTCCAAAGTTGTATGCCTAAAATCACCTGCAAGCACTTCACTCTTAAGGATTTTCTTATAAATTAGCTCATATTTATCCATCATTTTCTTAGCTGTTACCGTCAATATCAACTTTGAATTATGGCACTTTCTCCAGCACACTAGTACCATTTATATTTTCCTTTCATTAATATAAACTAGGAAATACACCAATTTATACAATGGAAGCCACTCTTTTGTGGATATACTGCTTTCAGTTTCGCAAAGTTATTCACTGTAAATTCTATTGCATGGAAAATATTAATATGATGACTTCTTTTCATTGTTTCATTTCTAGATGACGTTATCATTAAAATTATGATTTAATTGACTTATATATTTCAAAGGGTTTATGCCCAAAATCACCTGCAAGCCTTTCGCTATTAAAAATTGGCTTCCAAATTAATTTTTTAATTTCTCCACCTTTTTCCTTAGGTTTAACTCTCAACATTAACTTTGCATTATGGCTCTTTCTATGGTAAACTGGAATCATTTCTGACTTCTTGTATTAAATATTACAGCTTAACCCTGCACAATGACACAATAAACATGTTATTGTAAATCAATCTGAAATAAAATCTCACTAAGTACCAAAAGATATATTACATATTATATTATAAAAATCAATGTTATTCTTATAAAAAATTAAATTTGAATAATTTTTTTGGTAATAATAATAATTTCTTTCTATTCTGATTGGGGAAGCGTAGGTAAATATATGGTTTTAATACTTTTTTATATTATAATTGAATATTAAATAACGATTAGAAAATATTTATCTGCTTTTCTTTAATCGTAGTAATAAGAAAGATTTATTGTCTCATGGAAAATTGTTTCTATATATGATATAACCTATCGGACAGTTGAAATCCATATGAGTTTAAAGAAAAGAAAAATTTAAACATGAAATTTGTTATTGATTTCCATACCTGGATGTTTAGCATATGTTCAAACCTCATCCTTCTCTGTTTCATTTACAACCTTTGTTAATCTGCATTCTCCAATGACAGGGTATTTCCAAGAATTGTTATAGCATTTGGCACTGGTTGGCATCAAACTGCAAACTATGAAATAATGCCTATATATAACTTTGTTTTAATTAAACAAATTCTTTTTACAATGTACTTACTTTACATGAAAATGTTTATGTTTATAGCTATTGAGACACTACCGTGTGTCTTAATTATGAGTGAATGTAACAAGATTATCCTTATCTGTTTTATCTGCAATAACCTTTGAAGTACATCTGGAAAGAGAGACTCAACAAAGTAATTGTTATATTTTAATACATGCTTGAGCTGAATTAAAAAATAAATAAATAAACAATTAATTTTTAATTACATACATTTTAAGCGGTTGAATGAGTTACACATACTTTACCATGTGATAATGAACAATTGGCTTATCTTTTTCTTTCGCTAGTAAATTGACATATCATTGAGTCATCAACAGTTAATCACATTTCAAACTACTGTTTCCATTGCTCAACCAGTACTCCGTAGTTGCATTGAACCAAAGCTCTGTTTTCCAGCAACACATGGCAGCACTATCTTCATTATCTATTTTATTATAAAAAGTAGTAATATCCACTGGAACTGTAACTGATTCCTCTTTAACTATGGTAGTACTTTTTGGTGCTTGCATTTTTCCAAGAATTGTTATAGCATTTGGCACTGGTCTGGCATCAAATTGCAAACTATGAAAGGATACCTTGTATATAACTTTGCTTTAATTAAACTAATTTTTTTCACAATGTACTTACTTTTCTTAAAAACGTTTATGTTAATTGTTGTTGAAACACTACCATGTGTGTTGGTTATGAGTGAACGTAACAACCTCATCCTTCTGTTTCATTTACAATTTTCGTTAATCTACATTCTTCAATAACAGGGTATTTCCAAGAATTGTTAGAGCATTTGGCACTGGTATGACTTCAAATCAGAGGTGCATACAAGGAAAATATTTTATTTATAACCTGAAATAAAATCCCACAAAGTACCACAAAATATTAAATTTTAATATATTTTACAATGTTGTGTTACTTATCTGATTCTCCATCAGACTCCTTCATGTATTTATTCCTTTAGTTTAATTATCTACACTTTGAATTATATCACACTATTTTTATCCTAATACAGAGTAATTTTGATTTTGACCTTATTGACAGTTCTATCGAAATCGATCGAAATTAGGGTTATGCCGGTATTGAATATAGCAGTTGAATATAGCAGCCAACTTCAGCCCGAGACATACAGAAGCGGTCAACTTCAGCCCGAGACATACAGATCAGCCCGAGACATACAGAAAGGAAGGAGAAGAATTTCAACTTCGGCATATATATAGCTAACAGAGTATGAGATCTCTGGATTGCGTGAACCGATTTTAATGTTTATGGGCTCAAATGAAAGCTCGTTCAAAACCATTTTAAGAAAAGCTTTGCTTAAATCATGATAGTGGATTATTCACAAAGAAAAATCGGTTTGAAAATTAGGACAGCCAAACTTGCTGTATAAGAGAGTAGTGCCTCGACGGCCGTATATACATGTTATTATCTACTTTTTTCTGTACTTGCCGTCGAGACACTACCGTGTCTCTTGATAAGTTTAGGGACTGCATTGACCCCCACCACTTATGAGTTCCCCCACTCTGATGACGTCAGGGCATATTTTTTTTTTTTTAATTGCTTTAGGAACTGCTGTAATTTTTAATAAGTTTAGGAACTACATTCACCCCACCAGTATGATTAGATATAGATGTTTTTTATTTTAAATGTATTGGTACGCTCCGATGTATTCGAACGTTTCTCAATACATGCGCATGAGCTCGCCATTGGTACTTTCCGATGAAATTCGGACGTGACGAGTCCCCCTCACCTACATTCATGTTTAAAATTTTTTTTTCCACGATAGTTTTTCTCCTGTAGAGAGAGAGAGAGAGAGAGAAAGAGAGAGAGAATAGCGGTCTCGGATGTGCTATTCGGCTGAGCACAGTCTTTCGCGCTCACCGTGATCAAGCTCATCGTCCTCATCACATCTCAAGACCCCGTCTATCCCCTCTAAGACTCCACTACTTGGTTTCTTTTACTACTACTACTACTACTAATGCTGCTAGTACTAAGGTGAACCCCTTCCCCTATGTAAGGTTAGTGGAGAGGAAGAAAAATAATACACACACACATTTTTATTAAAATGATTTTAATTTTTAAAATAATAATAAAATACAAATAATAATAATAATATAAAATATAGGGTTATCAATATTTCACAAGTGAAGGCATGCAATCGCTGCAGCATTCTCCCATTATATTATAACCGGGAAATTTTCACCTTCATCTTTCCCCCAAACGGAAACAGCATCTATGATTAAACAGAGAAAAATTATTTATTGTTTATTTATTATTATTAGTTTTGATTTTTATTAACTCTTACCGATTGGTGGTGACTGTCACACAACCCATATGCTCACATCGGCTGTATATTGCGTAGCCGTAACACAGCAGCAGCATGCTGTGGCAGCAAATGTGGTCGACGTAGTGGTTGCCGCTGCTGAGGTATCCATCGGTTACCTATCTGCACTGCCTGTTGTTGCTGTTGTTGCTCTTCTTCAGGAGCATATGGCTTAACAATTGCCACTGGTATGGATGAGTTTATAAAATCAAATTTTTTATCTGGCAAACTGATTTTTCTGACAGAGCTCATGGTGTTATACTGTTAGAAGCACTACTGAAGTGATAATTGCTCTCCTCTCCGTATTCAAAGAATAGAAAATCCTACATTAGCATTATGAAACACTCTATACCTAGTAAGATAATATAAGCTGATGGTATAGAGAGCGAAAGGGGCTTCAACTTTTTTTCATCTTCTTTTTTACTGTAAAATAATAACTACTTCAAGGTTGTGATGATACATCACCCAACAATTAGAAATTTAATATACGATCAACAAAATTTCAAAGTGTAACATAAAATTGAGATCTGTGTATGCTTTAAATATTAAATTTCAATTGACTGGTTTTGATTTCGTACGTGTATATTTTGAATTCTTTAAAGCTAAAAATAAGATGTAATTAGCAAAACAACAATTAATTTTTTAAATTTCAGCGAAAATTGATATCTGCACATATCTTTAAGATATCCCTACCATCATTATTTTTTACCCCCTCCACTACAATTTTTTATTATAAATTCAAGCAATACTGCATAAGCGTTATTCTTGAAAATCTTCCAACAGTGGTAACCAGTTTCACTTGTATTCAAGCTTCAGTCAACAGTATTAACTAGTATCAGTTAAAATATATACCAGATTAATTCTTTACACAAGTTTCATACATATTTTTTTCGTCTTCTAAAGGTAAGAATACATCATTTAAATCTTTGTTATTTAATAATAATAAGGGTTTCCTTTATAGTATAGAAGAAAGAATGTCCTTTTTAAGTGGTGTCAATTCAATAGCTTCCGTCCCTGAGATGGATTTTATTAAATTAAACACTCTTGAAGAAAATCAAGAGTACGAAATACTTCAAATTCTGAAAGTTAACACGAAATTTGGGATGAGATTAATAGCTAAACTATTTACTGATAAATGGTTCTATTTACCAGCGCGGATGGCTGCTTTATTGGAATCGAAGGCACAGGACCAATTTGCAGAGCTGCAGAAAGCAGCAAATGAAAATATATTAATAATGAGATATTTGGGAGGAAAATACAATAATCTGGAATTTAAATTGAAAGAATAATGTTTTTGTGTAATAACAGTAATAATGTGTAAATTAATAAATACTTTTATATATGTTTTAAAAAACAATGTTTTATTTTTTTCTAAACCTTACATTTCTAATTTACATTTCTCACAATATTCGTAAGTGGATTATAGTCTACAATTTTATCATGTATAATTAAACAATACGCTGTAGTATTACTCCGAATGTTTTTCCAACACTCTATCTCAATTTTAACATCAACCGTTCCAGTTTTAATAGATTCATTTTGATGTGAACAATCAATTACAAAAAGTGGACCATATTTTAAAAAGTTTAGATAATCGAGCATTGATTTCGACAGTCTTTCTCCAGCATAATATGAATTGAAGAACTTTACATACATGTCATATAGTACAGAATAGCGAGATTTTGTGAAATCTGTATCGAGACGATCGTACGGATAAAATTCAGAATTCAGATAGACTTTAACATCACGTACATCACAATCACTAAATTTAAGTACATCCGAGTATTGATCGTTCTTTTCATTTCTTCTAAACGCCAGTATCACATATCTAGGCTTCTCCAATTGTGTAGCTGCTTTCACAGCCCACGTATGTCGCTGTGTTTCAGGGAGAAGCGGATATTCGTAGAGCTCCCAGGAACGAAAAGCCATCGTGAGGTTTCTATTCTGCTCGATAATACGTAGAAATTGTAGTTTGGTAAATTCATTCAAAGTCACATGAGGTATTCTCCATTGCACTCGGTACAGTTCGATTCTTGAATCGGTAAACTTATTCGATGAAAATATTGAATTGATATCATTACGTGCTCGTATCAGAATAAGCTCATGGCGAGCATTCATGATGACATGTTTGTAATCTTCGCAGAATCCTAACAGCATATGCAGGGGAACGCAAAAGCTGAAATTGTTAGTGACATTTTCACTGTCTTGAGTCTCGATAAACCAACCAGAGTGACGTAGACTCATACTCTCTTCAGTGCTTAAGGATATGAGATTCTTAATACTGGTAGTAATGCCAACGTTTTTATAACGATCGATTTCAATACCATTCAATTCATACCGAATTTCATCGAATAAGAATGTCATAGAATTAGCGTCGAGCATAACTTTATCCAACAAAGGTGTATCAGCAGCACGAGTACCTTCAATCAGTTTCCCTTCTATATAGAGGTAACTTCCGCTCGGTAAAAGAATCAAATCTTGTTGTTGTATAGGTATACGAATTTCATCACTATTTCCCAATGATGCATTCGCATATGGATTATAGGCGTGTATTTCCAATTTACTTATGCGATTGTCGTATACAGGCTGTGCGGTAACGTTCAACGGATCCATGATTTTTTTTCTTCACCGTCAAACCCAATAAGTGTAGAAAATCTATATTTTTTCTCGTTAGCACTTTCTTATTACCAATTCCAATTTTATTATTCTCAATATTACTCCGTAATGATGATGATGATGTATTCAATTCAACTGCAGCTGATTGACTGATTGGTTCATCGAGTAATGATTGTTTATAATCATTAATATTCTTGTAAATCAACATTTTCTAATGTGTAACCGTATGGTGATCTCTTCGCTTCCAAAATTTGCAGGACGATTGTCTTGATCGAGAATACGTAATGTGAGACGATCGATTACTCTTGCAATGACTGGCAAGTAAATGACGTTCTTCGGTGTTTCAGAGATTTTATAGCCTGGTGGAACGCTTGGGAAAAATTCGTGGATAACATGTCGTGGTCTACCGTTCGTATATGCACCAGCGGTAATGTTACATTCGATACGTAGAATATTTACTTTTAAAATATTTACAGGTTCGTCCGATTCAGCCCAAGTGTTTGGTAGGATTACGCGGTCCGACGAAAATCCTAGCAGAGAACCAATATTATTATTTTTTGTAAAATCAATAGAATATTTACACATTATTTCACTTTTCAGTGTGTTATTATTGGCACGCAGAATAATAACGTTATCATCATACGGTAACTTCAACCGCATACACAAGTATTCATTTATCGCACTCAACTCATAACAGCCTGTAGGTATGGTTATTAGTTTATTTTTACCAAAGTAAAAATTATTATTCGTCTCATCTACATTGGTGATCGAGTAGAAACTTTGAAAATCTACGAGTCCCAGCTCATAGTGACCATCGTCCAGATTGATCGGTGGGAAAAAATTTGATTCCAACACATGACCGTGTCCTGATAGCGTAAATGTTAAAGACATTTCGTCTGTTCTCTTAGAAATTTAACACACAACTGACCACAAATGCTCGTATCATACGACTGATATTAGTCATGATTGTAATAAATTGTACTAAGCGGACCGAAGTACCGAAAAAGTTCAGTCGGTGGTTTCAGATTACCGAAAGAATCGAAATACTTTATAAGATTATTGCATTTAACGTAGGCAACCCAGTGAGTGCCTGGACCATTAGAATCGTCAAAGTTAACGATTGCACATTCATTAGACCATGGACCGTTTCGTGGTAGACTTTGTAACGAAGCGTACGTTCGTCACGATAATATTTCAATGTTCCGTTCTTTCTGTTAATTTCTGTAAAGGAGAGGGGCAAGCGCCACCTGTGCGACCCCGCGATAATTACGCGTAATAGGTTTGATCGCGGGTCGATAGGGGGTCGATCCGCACATGCGCGACAATAATTATCTCGCGTGCCACTGTCCTCCCGCCTCACTCGCATTTTTGGGCCCTACGTAGCCGGTTGTGTGCCGTAGTTGTGTCTTGTTGAGTCGTTAAGGGTACCCCCCTGTTTAGTATTTTCTATTTCTTCTCTACTTGTAATAGTGCGCCATAGCGATTTCACTGAAAGGATTCCCTGGTTATTAAGGAAAAAGGTGTAGCATGGTAAATGGACCCGATACAGGAAGCATGGAAGGAAAGCAGAATTTGGAAAGAACCGTCTAGCACGTGGTAGTCCTTAAAAAGGCCCCTGCATGGATCCCCATTTTGTCTGCATATATAGTTGATTCCAGGTAAAGCTGACTTCGAACTTGCGAAGTCAGGTTTCCTTAATCTTATACACCTCTTTCCTTGAGTTTCGTCCGGCATTATTACTCGTATGATTTTTCTTATATTTGTATTGAGCGTATATCAGGTATTTTGTAATTAATTAATTGGATATTGCTCCTTTTTATTAATTGTTACGTTTTCGGGAGCGGTTTAAGAGCAGTGGGCTAATGGACGGGTCGCGAATCGCGTAGGGATTCCCTGTATTTTAGGAATACTTTGTAGGACAGGGTGTAGTCCCTCGTCGGAGAAAGGCGATCCAGAGCCTTCTCGAAGTTTTCCCGACGCGAGCCCGTTCGAATATCCTTGCCCTAGCCGTTTCCCCGTTACTTTAAGTAAAATTTACAAAGCGTCTTGGTTCACGCATGAGACGAGTCTCAAGCCGGTCAGCCGCGGAGGGTCATATTAACGGATTTAGCAAGCTGGCGCCCAACACCTTGTAAACGGTTTATTGTACTTGATCTCCTTTTCATTATAAATAACAAGTATATATAATTAACTATTATCATTTTACTACAACGTAGGGAATACCCTATTGTAACTATGAGAACGTTTGCTTATCCGTAATAATTAAAGTAAAGCTGTATTTTTAGAAACTAATCATTTGCTTATTTGATTACCCGGCCAATAACTCCCTCCGTGTCTTGGGCGTCGGTTCTGGTCACTGCCTATCCTCTGGCCAACCAAGGCCCATAAGTGATACTTTTCGTTTTTAGGTAATAACCTTAGTGAAAGCACTTATTTGGCCAGGCCGCGAAATACGACGTTACAACTTGTACACATAAAGACTCCACGGAAATTTGGTATATCACGACATACGTAAGATAATTGAATATTACTTGTAGCACCAGATCTTGGTAGACCGTGTACAGTTACTTTTTTGTTCTCTTCTTTGACATTGATTTTTTTACTACCCCTCTTCCGCTTCGTTTGTACGGTGCGAGATACAGCCCCCGTCCACCTCTTGCAGTTGCTTCTATCATACGATTGTGACGCTGCATTTCTTCCAACTGTTTTTTCGCAGCTTTGGCATCGTTTACAGACTTCGCTATACCTGATGCCCCACCTGCTAGTGCTTCCACCGCACCTAGCAGTGGGAGCAAAGGCAACAAGCCGCCCCGTTTTTTAGGCACTCGAATTTTCCGTTTTTTTACAGCACTATTTCCAGTTTTTCTCACTGCTGCTTTCCTCACCATATCTGTTTGTAATCCTAAACCAAGTTTACGCTTTGCGTCCATAGACGCCCAGACAGCTGTTGCTGCAGCACGCTCACCCAAGGTTGCGTTACCAGCTGTGATACGTCTACGTGCACGTTTTGCGAGCACTTTATCAGCTTGATGACGCTGCGACAGGTCTTTGTATTGCGAATATGCGATATCGTGTTCTAGACAGGCTTCGTCCAGCTGATTCACACCTCAATCACCGCGTGCTAATCGTTTTTGAAGTCAAGTTCCTGGTCCACAGTAATTGTATCCTGGTAAATGAAGCTCAAACGGTAGTTTGTTTATTGTTTTATTGAGGAATGGTCCGCATCCAACGCACAACATGTATAACAATCTTTTATCAACGATGGTAGTCCATCCGCATGAGTAGTATTAGGTACATTGAAATGTTGTAAACAATAGCGATATTTTTGAACCTCAGGATCTGCACGAATATGCTTGGGTAATTTATTCCAATATCTGTCAATACTGTGTGAAAAGTATTTTAAAAGTACAATTTTCGGTACGTATTCCAATTGATCACTACTTAACTCCTCCAAACTTGTAACATCCAACACAAATGCAGGCATAATGAAAACTGATTGAATTCTCCGATTTCATGCCTATAAATAGCTCATGCAGTTACGATTTAACCTCACAGTCGTTTGAGAATGCATTTCGTAAAGCAACCATTAAGTATCAATATCTCTAATACCGATTATCACATTGCCACCGTTAGTGATATGAAACGTCATGGATCTTTGCTACCGTCAACTATACGCTGTATAGTTTGCGGACCCTCAAATTGTGGGAAAACAAACGTATTGCTAAGTCTTATTGAGAGTCCTCACGGTGTAAGATTTGACAACCTGTATGTTTACTCGAAATCGTTGCAGCAACCGAAGTACCGTTACTTGGAACAACTATTGACAGATATGGAGGAATTTGGTTATCATCAATTTTCAAATAATAGTGAGGTTATAAATGTGACAGATGCATTACCAAATTCAATCTTTATATTTGATGATGTGGCAAGCGATAAGCAGGACAATATAAGAGACTACTTTTCAATGGGTCGGCACTCGAGCATCGATTGCTTCTATCTTTGTCAGACATATGCTAAGATCCCAAAACATCTGATTCGTGACAATGCAAATATGTTAATCATTTTTAAGCAGGATGGGAATAACTTGAAGCATGTTTACAAAGATCATGTAAACACTGATATGACATTTGAAAAATGTTGTGAATTGTGTTCAAAGTGTTGGCAGGAAGATTATGGATTTTTAGTAATTGATAAGGACAGTGGTATGCAAAATGGTCGATATCGGAAGGGTTTCGATGAATATGCAACCATCGAATAGCATAAAGCATCATATCAGCGCTGAAAAGTGTTAGTCTAACGTAGAGCATTGAACAGTGTAAATACATTATTAAGCAAATCAGTTATAAAGATAAACGTGTCAATTGAATCGCTAAACAGGTTGGTCGAACCGCTAAACCGGTCGATTGAACCGCTGAACTGGTCGATTGAACCGCTAAACAGGTCGGTTGAACCGCTGAACCGGTCAGGTGAACCGCTGAACCGGTCGGTCGAACCGCTGAACCGGTCAGGCGAACCGCTGAACCGGTCGGTCGAACCGCTGAACCGGTCATTTGAACCGCTAAACCGATCGGTCGAACCGCTGAACCGGTCGGTCGAACTGCTGAACCGGTCGGTTGAACCGCTAAATAGGTCGGTTGAACTGCTAAACTAGTTGATTGAACAGCTATAAAGATCGATTGAACTAATACATTGACTCGTTAAACAATAAAAATGGATGAAAAGTCATTACTTAAGAAGATTGCTGAAACGAGTGAGGTGATTCGTGAAAAACATCGCGCACTGAAATTGGAAAAATCAATGGTGGAAAGTAGATTGAATGAAACTTTTAAACCAATAGTTGATCCACTGAAAAAACTAGTTATGCAAACAGATAATAGCAATGAAGAATCTTATGACTTAAACATTGATATAAATCATGACAAGAAGCGGAAGCGTTATCATACTTCAACCCCCAATGAGTATATTATCAAGAATAAAAAGAAATTACATAACAATGACGGTACTCTTACAAATAAATCATTGATGATCTATGATGATGATGATAATGATGAAAAATCTACTTTTGATAAATCAATATTACCAATGAAATCAATGTCAGAATCTACATCATTACATTCAGAGCCTGAACAATAATCTGCATCATTACATTCAGAGCCTGGACAAGAGTCTGCATCATCACATTCAACATCAAAACAGGAAACCTTAGGATTGCTCAAAAAACAAATAAATCATTCCATAGATTGGAGATCATTTCCACCTATTGCACGTCATTATATGCAGTTGTTCCTTTTCGGTAGTAAAGATCAAATCGATCATGGTTTCGGGGTTCCATTAGATGAAAGGAACCAGTATGTGATAGGAAGATGTACATTTGATATTAGTCATGAAGGTGATATTTTAATTGATAAAAAGCGCTACATTGGTACGAGAGGTCTTTTTGAATTAATCTTCATGATAGAGTCTGATAGAAAGCTCTACAGCATTGATGACAAGATCATATATAAGCATATCCTTGAACAAACTAAATCATATAAAAGGGCAAATGATAGTTACCAACAGGTTCAAGGGATTGGGGTCCAAAGTATAAGAAAATTATTCAACCACTAATTTATAATAAAGTACCATCACAACGAGTGATAGCTGGTAGTGGATTTATGCGTGTTACTGATGAGCCTGCAAACTATATACTTTGGAACGATCCTAATGAATTAGTTGATCGATTGCGACTTTTAATTGCATCAAACACCGCAGGTCATACAAACCACCATAATGAAATACAGTCAATAATAGAAGAGTTACGTGAAGAGCATCGTATTCTATAAAAGGGTACAATTTATCAAAATTTTCATCAGTTGCGTACCACACGTCAATATGTCAATTAATAAATTTGGTAGTGGTTTTAACGTAAGGAAGGAATTTAATATTGGTACATTAAATGTGACTAAAAGAGCACTGGATTTGAATAATAAAAAAATAGTAAATTTAACTATTGATTCTGATAATAATACATGTGCTGTGAATATAAAGTTCTTGCAATACAGTTTAGCTAAATTGGAGGAAAAAGTTGAAGAGAGAATAAATAAAAAAATACAGGAGATTGAAGCAAAACTTTTCCAAACAATCAGTAAGATTAATGATGGATCCAAGAAGTGAATGTTTAGGATGCATCGTACATTTTATACTCATGATAATCAATTGCTTTCGAAAGAAAAAGAATCATGAGTGATGAAAAAAAACAGAAATTATATGTGTCTGAGGGAAAGGTTGTAAAAAGAAAATGAGGGAAAATCGTGAGTGAAGAAAAGAAGCAACTGGTGCAAAAGTTACATGTCCCTGCGAGAAGAAATTTTTTACGAAGAAAAGTTATAATACGTGGTTTCGATGACCTCTGGCAGGCTGACCTTGTTGATATGCGTTATTACGTTGATACTGGTCATCACTATATTCTTATAGTAATGTGGGGGGGGGGGGGGGGGGCATGACGTTAGAGGAGTGGGGACACCTCCCGCCACGCGACGGGGACCCCCGCGCGCCTCGAGTGCCAACCCATTGAAAAGTAGTCTCTTATATTGTCCTGCTTATCGCTTGCCACATCATCAAATATAAAGATTGAATTTGGTAATGCATCTGTCACATTTATAACCTCACTATTATTTGAAAATTGATGATAACCAAATTCCTCCATATCTGTCAATAGTTGTTCCAAGTAACGGTACTTCGGTTGCTGCAACGATTTCGAGTAAACATACAGGTTGTCAAATCTTACACCGTGAGGACTCTCAATAAGACTTAGCAATACGTTTGTTTTCCCACAATTTGAGGGTCCGCAAACTATACAGCGTATAGTTGACGGTAGCAAAGATCCATGACGTTTCATATCACTAACGGTGGCAATGTGATAATCGGTATTAGAGATATTGATACTTAATGGTTGCTTTACGAAATGCATTCTCAAACGACTGTGAGGTTAAATCGTAACTGCATGAGCTATTTATAGGCATGAAATCGGAGAATTCAATCAGTTTTCATTATGCCTGCATTTGTGTTGGATGTTACAAGTTTGGAGGAGTTAAGTAGTGATCAATTGGAATACGTACCGAAAATTGTACTTTTAAAATACTTTTCACACAGTATTGACAGATATTGGAATAAATTACCCAAGCATATTCGTGCAGATCCTGAGGTTCAAAAATATCGCTATTGTTTACAACATTTCAATGTACCTAATACTACTCATGCGGATGGACTACCATCGTTGATAAAAGATTGTTATACATGTTGTGCGTTGGATGCGGACCATTCCTCAATAAAACAATAAACAAACTACCGTTTGAGCTTCATTTACCAGGATACAATTACTGTGGACCAGGAACTTGACTTCAAAAACGATTAGCACGCGGTGATTGAGGTGTGAATCAGCTGGACGAAGCCTGTCTAGAACACGATATCGCATATTCGCAATACAAAGACCTGTCGCAGCGTCATCAAGCTGATAAAGTGCTCGCAAAACGTGCACGTAGACGTATCACAGCTGGTAACGCAACCTTGGGTGAGCGTGCTGCAGCAACAGCTGTCTGGGCGTCTATGGACGCAAAGCGTAAACTTGGTTTAGGATTACAAACAGATATGGTGAGGAAAGCAGCAGTGAGAAAAACTGGAAATAGTGCTGTAAAAAAACGGAAAATTCGAGTGCCTAAAAAACGGGGCGGCTTGTTGCCTTTGCTCCCACTGCTAGGTGCGGTGGAAGCACTAGCAGGTGGGGCATCAGGTATAGCGAAGTCTGTAAACGATGCCAAAGCTGCGAAAAAACAGTTGGAAGAAATGCAGCGTCACAATCGTATGATAGAAGCAACTGCAAGAGGTGGACGGGGGCTGTATCTCGCACCGTACAAACGAAGCGGAAGAGGGGTAGTAAAAAAATCAATGTCAAAGAAGAGAACAAAAAAGTAACTGTACACGGTCTACCAAGATCTGGTGCTACAAGTAATATTCAATTATCTTACGTATGTCGTGATATACCAAATTTCCGTGGAGTCTTTATGTGTACAAGTTGTAACGTCGTATTTCGCGGCCTGGCCAAATAAGTGCTTTCACTAAGGTTATTACCTAAAAACGAAAAGTATCACTTATGGGCCTTGGTTGGCCAGAGGATAGGCAGTGACCAGAACCGACGCCCAAGACACGGAGGGAGTTATTGGCCGGGTAATCAAATAAGCAAATGATTAGTTTCTAAAAATACAGCTTTACTTTAATTATTACGGATAAGCAAACGTTCTCATAGTTACAATAGGGTATTCCCTACGTTGTAGTAAAATGATAATAGTTAATTATATATACTTGTTATTTATAATGAAAAGGAGATCAAGTACAATAAACCGTTTACAAGGTGTTGGGCGCCAGCTTGCTAAATCCGTTAATATGACCCTCCGCGGCTGACCGGCTTGAGACTCGTCTCATGCGTGAACCAAGACGCTTTGTAAATTTTACTTAAAGTAACGGGGAAACGGCTAGGGCAAGGATATTCGAACGGGCTCGCGTCGGGAAAACTTCGAGAAGGCTCTGGATCGCCTTTCTCCGACGAGGGACTACACCCTGTCCTACAAAGTATTCCTAAAATACAGGGAATCCCTACGCGATTCGCGACCCGTCCATTAGCCCACTGCTCTTAAACCGCTCCCGAAAACGTAACAATTAATAAAAAGGAGCAATATCCAATTAATTAATTACAAAATACCTGATATACGCTCAATACAAATATAAGAAAAATCATACGAGTAATAATGCCGGACGAAACTCAAGGAAAGAGGTGTATAAGATTAAGGAAACCTGACTTCGCAAATTCGAAGTCAGCTTTACCTGGAATCAACTATATATGCAGACAAAATGGGGATCCATGCAGGGGCCTTTTTAAGGACTACCACGTGCTAGACGGTTCTTTCCAAATTCTGCTTTCCTTCCATGCTTCCTGTATCGGGTCCATTTACCATGCTACACCTTTTTCCTTAATAACCAGGGAATCCTTTCAGTGAAATCGCTATGGCGCACTATTACAAGTAGAGAAGAAATAGAAAATACTAAACAGGGGGGTACCCTTAACGACTCAACAAGACACAACTACGGCACACAACCGGCTACGTAGGGCCCAAAAATGCGAGTGAGTCGGGAGGACAGTGGCACGCGAGATAATTATTGTCGCGCGTGTGCGGATCGACCCCCTATCGACCCGCGATCAAACCTATTACGCGTAATTATCGCGGGGTCGCACAGGTGGCGCTTGCCCCTCTCCTTTACAGAAATTAACAGAAAGAACGGAACATTGAAATATTATCGTGACGAACGTACGCTTCGTTACAAAGTCTACCACGAAACGGTCCATGGTCTAATGAATGTGCAATCGTTAACTTTGACGATTCTAATGGTCCAGGCACTCACTGGGTTGCCTACGTTAAATGCAATAATCTTATAAAGTATTTCGATTCTTTCGGTAATCTGAAACCACCGACTGAACTTTTTCGGTACTTCGGTCCGCTTAGTACAATTTATTACAATCATGACTAATATCAGTCGTATGATACGAGCATTTGTGGTCAGTTGTGTGTTAAATTTCTAAGAGAACAGACGAAATGTCTTTAACATTTACGCTATCAGGACACGGTCATGTGTTGGAATCAAATTTTTTCCCACCGATCAATCTGGACGATGGTCACTATGAGCTGGGACTCGTAGATTTTCAAAGTTTCTACTCGATCACCAATGTAGATGAGACGAATAATAATTTTTACTTTGGTAAAAATAAACTAATAACCATACCTACAGGCTGTTATGAGTTGAGTGCGATAAATGAATACTTGTGTATGCGGTTGAAGTTACCGTATGATGATAACGTTATTATTCTGCGTGCCAATAATAACACACTGAAAAGTGAAATAATGTGTAAATATTCTATTGATTTTACAAAAAATAATAATATTGGTTCTCTGCTAGGATTTTCGTCGGACCGCGTAATCCTACCAAACACTTGGGCTGAATCGGACGAACCTGTAAATATTTTAAAAGTAAATATTCTACGTATCGAATGTAACATTACCGCTGGTGCATATACGAACGGTAGACCACGACATGTTATCCACGAATTTTTCCCAAGCGTTCCACCAGGCTATAAAATCTCTGAAACACCGAAGAACGTCATTTACTTGCCAGTCATTGCAAGAGTAATCGATCGTCTCACATTACGTATTCTCGATCAAGACAATCGTCCTGCAAATTTTGGAAGCGAAGAGATCACCATACGGTTACACATTAGAAAATGTTGATTTACAAGAATATTAATGATTATAAACAATCATTACTCGATGAACCAATCAGTCAATCAGCTGCAGTTGAATTGAATACATCATCATCATCATTACGGAGTAATATTGAGAATAATAAAATTGGAATTGGTAATAAGAAAGTGCTAACGAGAAAAAATATAGATTTTCTACACTTATTGGGTTTGACGGTGAAGAAAAAAAATCATGGATCCGTTGAACGTTACCGCACAGCCTGTATACGACAATCGCATAAGTAAATTGGAAATACACGCCTATAATCCATATGCGAATGCATCATTGGGAAATAGTGATGAAATTCGTATACCTATACAACAACAAGATTTGATTCTTTTACCGAGCGGAAGTTACCTCTATATAGAAGGGAAACTGATTGAAGGCACTCGTGCTGCTGATACACCTTTGTTGGATAAAGTTATGCTCGACGCTAATTCTATGACATTCTTATTCGATGAAATTCGGTATGAATTGAATGGTATTGAAATCGATCGTTGTAAAAACGTTGGCATTACTACCAGTATTAAGAATCTCATATCCTTAAGCACTGAAGAGAGTATGAGTCTACGTCACTCTGGTTGGTTTATCGAGACTCAAGACAGTGAAAATGTCACTAACAATTTCAGCTTTTGCGTTCCCCTGCATATGCTGTTAGGATTCTGCGAAGATTACAAACGTGTCATCATGAATGCTCGCCATGAGCTTATTCTGATACGAGCACGTAATGATATCAATTCAATATTTTCATCGAATAAGTTTACCGATTCAAGAATCGAACTGTACCGAGTGCAATGGAGAATACCTCATGTGACTTTGAATGAATTTACCAAACTACAATTTCTACGTATTATCGAGCAGAATAGAAACCTCACGATGGCTTTTCGTTCCTGGGAGCTCTACGAATATCCGCTTCTCCCTGAAACACAGCGACATACGTGGGCTGTGAAAGCAGCTACACAATTGGAGAAGCCTAGATATGTGATACTGGCGTTTAGAAGAAATGAAAAGAACGATCAATACTCGGATGTACTTAAATTTAGTGATTGTGATGTACGTGATGTTAAAGTCTATCTGAATTCTGAATTTTATCCGTACGATCGTCTCGATACAGATTTCACAAAATCTCGCTATTCTGTACTATATGACATGTATGTAAAGTTCTTCAATTCATATTATGCTGGAGAAAGACTGTCGAAATCAATGCTCGATTATCTAAACTTTTTAAAATATGGTCCACTTTTTGTAATTGATTGTTCACATCAAAATGAATCTATTAAAACTGGAACGGTTGATGTTAAAATTGAGATAGAGTGTTGGAAAAACATTCGGAGTAATACTACAGCGTATTGTTTAATTATACATGATAAAATTGTAGACTATAATCCACTTACGAATATTGTGAGAAATGTAAATTAGAAATGTAAGGTGTAGAAAAAAATAAAACATTGTTTTTTAAAACATATATAAAAGTATTTATTAATTTACACATTATTACTGTTATTACACAAAAACATTATTCTTTCAATTTAAATTCCAGATTATTGTATTTTCCTCCCAAATATCTCATTATTAATATATTTTCATTTGCTGCTTTCTGCAGCTCTGCAAATTGGTCCTGTGCCTTCGATTCCAATAAAGCAGCCATCCGCGCTGGTAAATAGAACCATTTATCAGTAAATAGTTTAGCTATTAATCTCATCCCAAATTTCGTGTTAACTTTCAGAATTTGAAGTATTTCGTACTCTTGATTTTCTTCAAGAGTGTTTAATTTAATAAAATCCATCTCAGGGACGGAAGCTATTGAATTGACACCACTTAAAAAGGACATTCTTTCTTCTATACTATAAAGGAAACCCTTATTATTATTAAATAACAAAGATTTAAATGATGTATTCTTACCTTTAGAAGACGAAAAAAATATGTATGAAACTTGTGTAAAGAATTAATCTGGTATATATTTTAACTGATACTAGTTAATACTGTTGACTGAAGCTTGAATACAAGTGAAACTGGTTACCACTGTTGGAAGATTTTCAAGAATAACGCTTATGCAGTATTGCTTGAATTTATAATAAAAAATTGTAGTGGAGGGGGTAAAAAATAATGATGGTAGGGATATCTTAAAGATATGTGCAGATATCAATTTTCGCTGAAATTTAAAAAATTAATTGTTGTTTTGCTAATTACATCTTATTTTTAGCTTTAAAGAATTCAAAATATACACGTACGAAATCAAAACCAGTCAATTGAAATTTAATATTTAAAGCATACACAGATCTCAATTTTATGTTACACTTTGAAATTTTGTTGATCGTATATTAAATTTCTAATTGTTGGGTGATGTATCATCACAACCTTGAAGTAGTTATTATTTTACAGTAAAAAAGAAGATGAAAAAAAGTTGAAGCCCCTTTCGCTCTCTATACCATCAGCTTATATTATCTTACTAGGTATAGAGTGTTTCATAATGCTAATGTAGGATTTTCTATTCTTTGAATACGGAGAGGAGAGCAATTATCACTTCAGTAGTGCTTCTAACAGTATAACACCATGAGCTCTGTCAGAAAAATCAGTTTGCCAGATAAAAAATTTGATTTTATAAACTCATCCATACCAGTGGCAATTGTTAAGCCATATGCTCCTGAAGAAGAGCAACAACAGCAACAACAGGCAGTGCAGATAGGTAACCGATGGATACCTCAGCAGCGGCAACCACTACGTCGACCACATTTGCTGCCACAGCATGCTGCTGCTGTGTTACGGCTACGCAATATACAGCCGATGTGAGCATATGGGTTGTGTGACAGTCACCACCAATCGGTAAGAGTTAATAAAAATCAAAACTAATAATAATAAATAAACAATAAATAATTTTTCTCTGTTTAATCATAGATGCTGTTTCCGTTTGGGGGAAAGATGAAGGTGAAAATTTCCCGGTTATAATATAATGGGAGAATGCTGCAGCGATTGCATGCCTTCACTTGTGAAATATTGATAACCCTATATTTTATATTATTATTATTATTTGTATTTTATTATTATTTTAAAAATTAAAATCATTTTAATAAAAATGTGTGTGTGTATTATTTTTCTTCCTCTCCACTAACCTTACATAGGGGAAGGGGTTCACCTTAGTACTAGCAGCATTAGTAGTAGTAGTAGTAGTAAAAGAAACCAAGTAGTGGAGTCTTAGAGGGGATAGACGGGGTCTTGAGATGTGATGAGGACGATGAGCTTGATCACGGTGAGCGCGAAAGGCTGTGCTCAGCCGAATAGCACATCCGAGACCGCTATTCTCTCTCTCTCTCTCTCTACAGGAGAAAAACTATCGTGGAAAAAAATATTTAAAACATGAATGTAGGTGAGGGAGACTCATCACGTCCGAATTTCATCGGAAAGTACCAATGGCGAGCTCATGCGCATGTATTGAGAAACGTTCGAATACATCGGAGCGTACCAATACATTTAAAATAAAAAACATCTATATCTAATCATACTGGTGGGGTGAATGTAGTTCCTAAACTTATTAAAAATTACAGCAGTTCCTAAAGCAATTAAAAAAAAAATATGCCCTGACGTCATCAGAGTGGGGGAACTCATAAGTGGTGGGGGTCAATGCAGTCCTTAACGGGAATCCGTATACCGACATTACAGGGCGAAAACTATTTCGCATGCAGCGTCGTCATTTGTTGACGGATTGTAAAGTTATTACAGGTTTTTGGAAATGCCAGAAGCTTATCTACTAAGTTACGTTAGGACAATTAACAAAAAATGAAAAAAAATTTTTGTTTAAATAAATATATTAACATTATTGAGAAACAACAATTAAATCGCAAAATCCCCCAACGTACTTTACTAGATAATGTTCATACGTTTCCAAAAAGTCCATATAAATGCAAATCCGTCAAGAAATGACGATGCTGCATGCGAAATAAATAATGGAAGAATTTCGTGTTCGGGAAGTCGCTAACACGAAATTCTTCCATTATTTATTTCGCATGCAGCGTCGTCATTTGTTGACGGATTGTAAAGTTATTACAGGTTTTTGGAAATGCCAGAAGCTTATCTACTAAGTTACGTTAGGACAATTAACAAAAAATGAAAAAAAATTTTTGTTTAAATAAATATATTAACATTATTGAGAAACAACAATTAAATCGCAAAATCCCCCAACGTATTTTACTAGATAATGTTCATACGTTTCCAAAAAGTCCATATAAATGCAAATCCGTCAAGAAATGACGATGCTGCATGCGAAATAAATAATGGAAGAATTTCGTGTTCGGGAAGTCGCTAACACGAAATTCTTCCATTATTTATTTCGCATGCAGCATCGTCATTTCTTGACGGATTTGCATTTATATGGACTTTTTGGAAACGTATGAACATTATCTAGTAAAGTACGTTGGGGGATTTTGCGATTTAATTGTTGTTTCTCAATAATGTTAATTTATTTATTTAAACAAAAATTTTTTTTCAATTTTTGTTAATTGTCCTAACGTAACTTAGTAGATAAGCTTCTGGCATTTCCAAAAACCTGTAATAACTTTACAATCCGTCAACAAATGACGACGCTGCATGCGAAATAGTTTTCGCCCTGTAATATCGGTATACGGATTCCCGTTAAACTTATATCAAAATTGTGACACGTTCGTGAAGCAATTAAAAAAGTGGAGGGGGGCATGACGTCAGAGGAGTGGGGACACCTCCCGCCTTGCGACGGGGACCCCCGCGCGCCGCACCCCCCTCGCCAATGTTCCAGTATCGGCATAGCTACACTACTAGCGGTTATTGATTTCGGTAGTCAAGCCTTGTCTAAAACTACTCATGGCTTTTCTTTCCAATCTATTAATATTAGAGTCATCTATTACAAAATGAGGATCTTCGGATTCTTCGTCAAATATAGCTTCCTGTAAGTCTTTTACGCGGGCGATGTATTGTAACAATTCGTTAGGATATTTGAGATAAATGGTAGCTAGTTCTGCTCGATAATTGGTCGCATCTTTTGCTGGGCTAAATATGCTTTTAAGTCGATCAATTAACTCCTCCACAAATTCGAAGCGTCGATTCCCTATAATAATATAGGCGTACTTTTCGAGCCTTGCTACAATGGCGGATACTAATTCAGGTTCGCTTTCTGAAGGAAGCATATCTCTAGCTCGTCTGCAATGTCTAGAGAATTGGAAAATGCTCATATTCTGTCCGTCATAACGCGGTACGTGCTCCAATGCATCCCTAATATTTGCTCGTCTTGAAATAATAATCAGAGAACCTTGCTCCATAAATCTACTTGTCATTGGTGTGGAGGTTGCAGATCGAAATTGAGGTATGGATCTTGCAGGAGTTTGTAGGTCGTTATTAGATTGATTCCGAAGTTGTGATTTAATGCCGTTTACTTCGATTGATAATTTTCCTAAGGTTCCCATAATTTCCTCGTATTTATCTAACTGAGTTTTCATTTGTTTAATTATATTATTGACAGCTAGTTGTCCCGTGGTGGGAACGTTTTCTTCCTCATCGCTGTTTTGTCTTTTTCCTATCCTTTGCAGGTTAAAGTCAATAGCTTTCCTTCGTTCGTCAATTATCTTTTTCTTTGTTCCGAGATATTTCTCTGGGGTTTGTTCAATGATGCTTGGTGATTCTAATATCCCTGAGTCTTCCTTATATGTTGCCATCTTATATCCCTTTTGTTTCTTGTTTTCCAGATTATGGTAATGGGTCAACGAGTTTTAGTACGTCTAGGGCACCAGTATCGTCGTATCCCACCGCTGCCACCAATTTTGTAACGTCCGGGATGTGGATTTGGGAATAATGTTAATGGAGTAGCGTTAAAGTGGTCGGAGCCGAGATCCCGGTTGTCACAAAATAAATTTTATTAGGAAATTTAAGATGGTTGTCTTTATTTATTTAACATTTACGAAGTTTCAATCTATTATAACAGTTTCTATTTCCCCTTCGTTTGTATTTTGTCGGAGAGACGAAAAGCGCGAATCCTTGGTAAAAATATCGTTATTGGATAAACGGCACGCATCAACACTTGTATTTACGTCAACCGTGGTGAGATTCCAGTCGTTGGGAATACAGACCGTTTCTACTTGGGTCACATTTATTTGTAACTGTTCAATCACAACGCTATTACTATTTACTATCGTAGTTTGTTGATGAAGAGAAAAATTAACAAACTGGGTCTCCTGGGGTGGGGTAAAAATTCCTAGCGGATTATTAAAGGGGTTTTCTTGCTGGAAGAATTGTTCGAAATCCAAGGTTTGATACGGTAATTCGTTCCTGGTTTCGTTAGGTGGGTTTTCGAAATCCGATTCTATTATTTCTAGTAGTTGTGTGGATTCTAGATCACCCAAAGGAAGTGTTGATGATACAGTAGGCTCTAGATTGGTAGGGACGTCTTGAAGAGTAATCTGCGACGCAGTATTCTGTTTTGGAAACGATGTTTCCTGCAAGAGTCTGTAAGCTTCAAGCTCTCTTTTTAGTTTGGCGCGAAGAATTCTCTCCCTCTTCTTACGCCCACCTCTGCACTTCTTCTTGGGCATAACCCTGGATCTGAAGGGGGGAAAACATGGTTACTCTGCGTAATTTAGCAGATGGATTGAAGGGGCTGCGTGTCGATCGCAGGCGTGGAATAGTCCACTGCGTACGCTAGGTCGCAAGTATGACTGTTGTGGATTTAGGTAAGAGCTGCGTGTTAATCGCATACGTGGAATAGTCCACTGTTTACGCTAGGTCGCAAGTATGACTATTGTGGATTTAGATAAGAGCTGCGTGTTAATCGCATGCGTGGAATAGTCCACTGCGTACGCTAGGTCGCAAGTATGACTATTGTGGATTTAGATAAGAGCTGCGCGTTCTTCTTGACTATAACCCTCCACTACCTTTGAGCCTATTAAATATCGTGGTCTGAATTGAATAATCGGGAAAGCCGGTACTCGCTCGTACACTTCACGCGACAGGATAGGAAAAATTTGGAAAAAAGCAGAGTCTCAATAATACTTAAGTCCTACCTTATTTCTTTTGGTAGTGGGAAAGAAATTTGTAAATGCTCAGCGCCTGGAGATGTTGCAGATGGTGATTTTGTAAGTGTTGTCGACAATGGGATGGCAAAGAAACGTTCGATTCTTGGTTGATTCAATAAATGTTTTGTCCGTTCACGAATCAACTTTATTTTATGTATTGTACAGAATAACCAAGTTACCGCCCTAATGTACCATGTCAAGTATAACTTGGACGCGTTAATGAGAGCTAATTTTAGTATGTCTAGTTAATAGTGGCGTTGAGATGAGACTGAGACTGCTCTGCTTCTTTTTTTGACCGATTTGGAGAAGTACTGCTTGGTCAGCAGTACTTGTTTTTAGGTCTATCGCTTGGCGATTCCTGAAACCTGATGAGCTGAGCGCCGGTGTGCTGTGCCACCGGATGTTGAGCTTGCATCTTCTAGGGACTTCTTGGGTTCGTTGAACTTATCGTTCTTAGAAATTTATACATAGTGCGGTATCTTGGCTTACAATTGTTTTATTATTTAATTTTTTACTTTTCTTATTATCCATATAAAAGCGATATATATATATATACATGTATGTTCGTGTGGGTTGTATGTTATTTATCGTTCTGTTTTCTACCTTCCGAATACACCAATGAACAAATGTTACAACATTTAGCTTTCGCTATATTTATGAATTCGTTTTTGCAGTTAAAACAATAATCGATGTTATTAATCTCTGGATGTATAGTAGTAATGTGTTCATTGTATAATGAGTAATTGATACGAATTGATTTACTGAGGTGATTATAACATTTCCCGCAAATATTTGGATACTTATAGCTAAAGTAGTAGATTCTTCTTTGACAATACGTGTTCTCGAGATCGGGATGGTAGTTATACATTTCTGTAAATATTGTAATTTATTCCTAGTTAATAGGACAAGGGTTAAGATTATAGTAATAATATTTAACTAGCTGTTGTTTGGTCAGAATTTACTTAGGAAATGAAAAGAAAAAAAATTTATACTGTGGACGTTACATTGGTATGTACGTGTGGCAAGTGCAAGTATAAGAGAGAAGTTGCTGCTATGACGTTTCACTCTCCCCTTTTATTAATTTTTTCAGATTCGTTGAGAAGTTGCTGCCGGTTAGCTGTTTTGCTTTTTTATTGATTAGCTGGAAATTTTGAGATTTAATTCGCGTTCTCGCGCAGAAAGTAACGCGTATGCGCAATTTACCTACGGAGAATCTTGGTTAACTGTTATTGTGTGCGTCCCCATACCATTTAATTTCCGATGCCAAATAATTAATGGGCAAATCGAGATAATGTAAATTAAATTCTATGAGGATTGAACACTTTAAACCAAGACTATGCTCCAGTCAATGAGCGCTCAGTTGTGCATATCTGTCGATCATTGACTGTAAGCGAGAAAAAGAAGCTATAGCCGAATAGTCGCGTCGTTGACGGTTAGCCTATTTCATGAAAATATTGCGTAATCAAATGTTTATTTACCTGATTTAATGGAGCAACTTCAAGGATGGGCAGCATTGTAAATGTGCTCCATATGGTCACCTTCAGCATCGATGCACGCCCTTGCTCGTCGGAGAAGATTTGTTTGGAAAGAGGCTACCACATCAGGTGTGATCTCCGTGATAGCCACATCCAATCGCGCTGCTAGTTCTTCCTGATCATGCATTAGTTGTCTTTCCGTGTAGACCTTTTCTTTCAAGGCCCTCCAAAAGAAGAAATCTAATGGATTCAGATCAGGAGATCTAGCAGGCCAAGGGATGGGACCACCACGGCCGATCCATTTGCCGGGAAACTTACAGTGCAGCACGCCTTTCGCAGTGGCCGCATTATGCGGAGCTGCTCCGTCGTGCTGCAACCACATTTTCTGCCGAATTTCTAGAGGAACATCTTCCAGAAGGTCTGGAAGCTGATTCTCTAGAAATTCTGCATAAATGTGTCCCGTCAATCGAGATGGTAGGATGCACGGTCCAATCTGTAAACAATTCACAACGAACTTCAGTTGCAAGCATTATTAACATTTAAGAAACTTGAATAAGTGTTAGAAACTTACCAAATATTTCCTGATGATGCCTGCCCAGAGATTTACCGACCATTTGTATTGAGATTTCTGTTCTCTTATTACATGTGGGTTACTCTCAGCCCAAAGATGGTCGTTTCGCATGTTTATAACACCATTTTTGTCAAACATGCTTTCGTCAGAGAATAAGATACAATTTATGAAATCGTTATCCTCTCCATGTTTTGCGAGAAGCCAGCGGCAAAACTGCAAACGGTTCCCATAATCTCTGGGCAATAATTCCTGTACACTTGTGTACTTATAGGGGTGCATCGATTCGCCATGGAGCACTCGCAGCACCGTGGTGTGATTGCTGCCTAAATCTCTGGCTACGGCTCGTGTGCTGGTCCTCGGCCTCTCCCGGAACTCGCGCAGCACCCTCTCCTCAAAGGCAGGAACGCGTGATGTTCTCTGCTTGCCGTTGTCACTATAATTTGGTGCCAAACTGCCCGTGTCCCTCAAGCGCTGCACAACCGTCTTGATAACATTTTTATCCAGGTGTCGCCGATTGGGGAACTTTTCCGCGTACACCCTCGCGGCCACAGTAGCCGAAGCATTGTTCTGCCAGTATAACTGAAGCATATCACAATATTCAGTGTTGCTGTAACTCATTTTTCACTAAGTTTACGGTTGAAAAACGGAGAAAACGATGCACACACTTATGTCGACAAACTGGTAATAGTTTTTTCAGTTGCTAATAACATCCACCCCCTTTTTCTATAGCAAGGGCTACTTTCGCACCGCTAGGGTTGTTAATAGCAACTGAAAAAACTATTACCAGTTTGTCGACATAAGTGTGTGCATCGTTTTATCCGTTTATCAACCGTAAACTTAGTGAAAAATGAGTTACAGCAACACTGAATATTGTGATATGCTCCAGTTATACTGGCAGAACAATGCTTCGGCTACCGTGGCCGCGAGGGTGTACGCGGAAAAGTTCCCCAATCGGCGACACCCGGATAAAAATGTTATCAAGACGGTTGTGCAGCGCTTGAGGGACACGGGCAGTTTGGCGCCAAATTATAGTGACAACGGCAAGCAGAGAACATCACGCGTTCCTGCCTTTGAGGAGAGGGTGCTGCGCGAGTTCCGGGAGAGGCCGAGGACCAGCACACGAGCCATAGCCAGAGATTTAGGCAGCAATCGCACCACGGTGCTGCGAATGCTCCATGGCGAATCGATGCACCCCTATAAGTACACAAGTGTACAGGAATTATTGCCCAGAGATTATGGGAGCCGTTTGCAGTTTTGCCGCTGGCTTCTCGCAAAACATGGAGAGGATAACGATTTCATAAATTGTATCTTATTCTCTGACGAAAGCATGTTTGACAAAAATGGTGTTATAAACATGCGAAACGACCATCATTGGGCTGAGAGTAACCCACATGTAATAAGAGAACAGAAATCTCAATACAAATGGTCGGTAAATCTCTGGGCAGGCATCGTCGGAAAATATTTGGTAAGTTTCTAACACTTATTCACGTTTCTTAAATGCTAATAATGCTTGCAACTGAAGTTCGTTCTGAATTGTTTACAGATTGGACCGTGCATCCTACCATCTCGATTGACGGGACACATTTATGCCGAATTTCTAGAGAATCAGCTTCCAGACCTTCTGAAAGATGTTCCTCTAGAAATTCGGCAGAAAATGTAGTTCCAGCACGACGGAGCAACTCCGCATAATGCGGCCACTGCGAAAGGCGTGCTGCACCGCAAGTTTCCCGGCAAATGGATCGGCCGTGGTGGTCCCATCCCTTGGCCTGCTAGATCTCCTGATCTGAATCCATTAGATTTCTTCTTTTGGGGGGCCTTGAAAGAAAAGGTCTACACGGGAAGACAACTAATGCGGGATCAGGAAGAACTAGCAGCGCGATTGAATGTGGCTATCACGGAGATCACACCTGATGTGGTAGCCACTGTCCAAACAAATTTTCTCCGACGAGCAAGAGCGTGCATCGATGCTGAAGGTGGCCATGTGGAGCACATTTACAATGCTGCCCATCCTTGAAGTTGCTCCATAAAATCAGGTAAATAAACATTTGATTACGCAATCTTTTCATTTATTAGGCTAACCGTCAACGACGCGACAATTCGGCTATAGCTTCTTTCTCTCGCTTACAGTCAATGATCGACAGATATGCACAACTGAGCGCTCATTGACTGGAGCATAGTCTTGGTTTAATGTGTTCAATCCTCATAGAATTTAATTTATATTATCTCGATTTGCCCATTAATTATTTGGCATCGGAAATTAAATGGTATGGGGACGCACACAATAACAGTTAACCAAGATTCTCCGTCGGTAAATTGCGCGTACGCGTTAGTTTCTGCGCGAAAACGCGAATTAAATCTCAAAATTTCCAGCTAATCAATAAAAAAGCAAAACAGCTAACCGGCAGCAACTTCTCAACGAATCTGAAAAAATCAATAAAAGAGGAGAGTGAAACGTCATAGCAACAACTTCTCTCTTATACTTGCACTTGCCACACGTACATACCAATACTACTGCAATCATATGTAAAATCAATAATTGCATACAAAATTTAATCTTTAATATCTCCTTAACCAGTGGCTAGATTTTAAAACGGCTAACGGCGTTCTCCTTAGAAAAGTCTCAGGAATCACCCGTTTAAAGGAAGTGCGGCGTTAACGTTCCACCCTGTATAAATGTTGGTAACTGATTGCGAAGAATATCTCCAAGATAAATTACTCGATGAGTCATTAACCAAAATACAAGTTGATGACATAAAGAAAAACTACTTGCAATTTTTAATAAAATCTGCTGAGGAAATCCGTAACCGCTTTTCTTCAATAATGAATTTTTCAAAAATTTAACAATTTTGGATTATAAAACTGCTCTTTTCGATTCCGACCGAGATTCATCGGCTGCAGTATTAATAAAAATCGGTAATATTTTTGATATTTCAAATGAAACGGATTTAAAAAATGAATAGTTTTCTCTTTTTCATAAAGAATCGCCGGATGAAAGAATTGCATGGTCTAAACTTTCTTTTGATAAAATGTGGATGACAATATGTTCTCAATTAACGTCTGAAGGAATTAAAAAATATCCTCAACTGCGATTGCTTCTTAATAATGTCCGATCATTACCGCATTCCAATGCGGAAGCCGAGCGCTGTTTTTCACTAATACCTGATGTGAAAACGAAAGAAAGAAATAGTATTAACTTTGCAACGTTAAATTCTATATGCGTGATTAAAAGCTACTTGAAGTATACAAACTTTAATAGCGTTGCTATTCCAGTAACGAAAAGACATTTATTGTTCACTGCAACAAATCATTTATATGCTAAAACTTGTGTAGCAAATGAAAGGACTCTTACTCTTTATGGGTATAAAAGCGATGATGATGATAATAATGATGATCAGGGTTTAATATGTACGACTGAGCTATTGTCTGCCTACTGCGAAATCTTATCAAAAACTATACCAATGTCTGCCTACTGCGACACCTTAACAAAAATTAAACCAATGTCTACCTACTGCGACACCTTAACAAAAATTAAACCAATGTCTGCCTATTGCGATACCTTAACAAAAATTATACCAATGTCAGCCTCTTGCGACACATTTAAAAATAATTACAAACAATGTCTGCCTCTTGCGACACTTTGTAATTGAGGGTTTTTTAGTGGGTAGGCGCTATCTGATAAATCCATGTTCAGCTCAATTCCTTAATGGCAATATTATGAAACAGACACTAGCAATAGTTATCTGTATACAAATTGCTGTCAATGTATTGAGTCGAACAAAGAGATAGTGAGTCCCACAATACTTAGAAAGAAGGGGAAGAATATATATATATATATTCTTTTTCTTTTAGCTAAGTGTGCTAAGATGCATTTTTCCCTTACAAAAAAAAAAAAAAAAATAACTAAATCATTTGTACTGTAACGTTGCGTTCCCGCAGCGTTACAATAGCTGCCATCTAGCGCTTTGCTAATCACAAGCGCTAGATAGGCGGGTCGCGTGCGAACTAGGGAGTTATCAATCGATAAATATTGATCTAGGATCGATAACTTGTCGGCTTCCTAGTGTCGCGCGATGGGTGTAGTGGGGCAGCGGCGGGACAGGCGCAGGGCCTTACCTGCTCCCGCGAACTGCCCCGACACACGTAGTTTGGATGTCAAAGGTGACACAGAGAGTGCTCAATAGTGACCCGCCGCCGAGACTAGTGCGACCCCACTGACAGCCGCCACACAGAGAAGAAGAAGGAAAAGTGCAGCGACTGCCAGGGAGCCGCGAACCCATATCGGACGACGGGACACTCTAGCCCTTCGGGCCAGCCACCAGGGGCGATAGAAAGAGAAGGAGAGCGAGAGCGAGAGCGAGAGAGAGAGAGAGATAGAAGAGAGCCAGCCAATTGTAAGCAGAAATTAGGGTGATTATTCGTTCTGTGATAAAGTCCAGTGACGTCTCGGGGTGTGCTAGGGCTTTAGGGCTCGTAGCACCGAACGGTTTTATAGGGAGCCGCTGGCCCTGCTCACCTGAGTAGTGGTAGCTAGGCGGTTCCTGTGACACGGTGATGAGGGGAGTGCGGGTGTGAGAGGGGAAGTGTCTTAAGAGCTAGGGTATATTGGGGATGAGGGGGAGTGCGGGTGTGCGGAGGAAGTGCCTTGGCTGTGGGGAGTGTGTGTGAGAGAGAGAGAGATCCCTCTCACACTCTCTTTCTCTCTTAGAGAGAGTCTCTCACCCCTCTCCCATCACCTTAGGGCCCGGATGGTTAATTATCCTACGGGTCCACTAGTTCCCTAAGGCTTACCCCCTCTCCCATGACTCTTGGGCCCGGATGGTTGGTTATCCTACGGGTCGACTAGTTTCCTAAGGGTTACTCCTCTCCCATCACTCTAGGGTCCGGATGGTTAGTTATCCTGACAGTTACCCAGAGAACTCTTTTTTGTATTTTAGTTAGTGGAGGAAAAAGTTTTGATTTTCTTCACTAGGTGGCGATCACGAAAATTACTGGGTCAGCTACACCGCTAGGGGTCCTCACCATCTTACAGACTACCATTTTTTCTTAGGCCTGCCCTCGGAGGGCCTTTTCTCCCTCCACATACTTTGTAACGTTATTCCCGTCAGTGCGAGGGGCCACTCACACTACGGGTTTTCCCATTACCTTCGCCCGTCCTTTTCTATCGGTATCAGGGCGCCAGTTGGTCAGTTGGGTGGCCAACAACCCTACGTTATCAATTGGGTCCTTCGACCCCATTCTCTATGCATCTTATACGGCCCTGCGGCCATGCATATGGACGGTAGCGGTAGCCGGGGTCGCTCAGTATGCTAGGTCGTGGAGAGAGGGGAGGGTTCCTTACGGAAGTCCGAGCCTCGCAGACCTGCCTGCTGAGGGGCATACATTTCTCCCTCACCACCCACACACAGGTGGTGGTGAGGAGTGCGGGAACATGCGGTATCAATTGCCAAAGCATAGCGTCTTGCCAGGAGCGGACCACCACGGAGGCAATGTTCACGGCCCGTCCAGCCATAGCGCAAGCCTATGGGATTACGGAGGGCACCGGGACACATTCCAACGGGCTAACTACGCCCCTGCACAACCCACTATGCATTGGCCGGTATCCAGTCGTGACGTACGTGCAGGCTGGCCTATAGCACACGCCTCACGTACGCGAACCGACCCATGGATGTCTGAGTGCCGCGTCACGCGCTCACCAGCACGCACGGGCACATCAGCACAGTCCCATGGTCGGGTTCCGACTGCCTGCTATGGCAGTCTGCGCACGACATTCGCGCAGCCTGCTTGACGCGCGTAACCAGCGTTCAAGCCAGACTCGATGTTCTATTTCCCCTCCTCGTGGGGACTTATAGACACTGTCATTGTTTTAGGACTCCCCGAGGCCGCTTCTCCTTATCTCAGGTTGCCTGGGTTGTTTGGCATGGCCCTGCCTTACTTCTCAGGACAACCTGGACATCGTTTACTGGAGCGCCGGTCTTTTCATCCGGGCCTCTGCCTGTCAACGGGGTCTATCCTTGACGTTAGCTATAATCCACTCGTGAGCCTATCTCACGAGTCGGTAACGTAGGGATTAATAATATCCACTGTTCGGTAGCTTTTATGTTCTTTATTCGGTATCTCGTATACGTAACGGGGAACTTCGTTACAACTTATCTTAGACCCTCCCACTATTTTCTTACTGTGGACCCGCCATTTAATTTGATTTCACATTTTCTTAAACCGTGAACACTAGGTAGATTTTTTTTCTTTTACAAGTTAGTAATAATTATAAATTGAAAAAATATGCGAGTTAGCATTGCTATTATTTTAGGACGTCCTACGGACAGTATATTACAGGAAATAATTGAATTGTTTCATTTGAATTTCTTTGAAATAGATTCATATATTATATGTTAACAAAAATTTAATTGAATGAGATATAATGTTACAACTTGTAAATAATGAAACAAGTGAATCTATTAAAATTTTGTTTAAAACTAAAGTCAATGTTATTCTTGAAAACTTCCCTAATACTCTCTAACCATTTTTCTCCCCTCTCAACCGACCTCTACGCCATTCAAGGGACTTTTTCCCTCCACATACCCATTCTAGACCCTCCTACTATTTTCCTCCTATGGGTCCTTCTTTTAATTTCACATTATACCTTTCTTGAACCTTGGATACAGATTCCTTTTTTCTTACACAAGCTGTCGAAAAATATAAAGTGAAAAAATATGCAGTATCAAATGGTTATTAATTTAGCGTATAGACAGAATTCTCCAGTAATTCCTATAATTACAAGAATAATGGGTGAAATTATGCAAAATTAATCACGGGTGGTAAATGAAGAAACAATCGAGACGGATGGAATGGAATATGAAAATAGTAAGTTATTATAAATGAGATTGTATTATACATTTTTCTAAAATCTGATGATTTTTTACAGTATCACGGTGTATGCAAATGTTGATGAGCGGTATCAGAATGATTGAGATAGAGGCAGGGGTAATTCCGCAGGAAGAGTAGGATGAGCAGGAGGAGGAGGATGAGGAGACAACAATGGAGGTAGCAAGGGCTGAAGAATAGCTTCATATTTTAAAATATTATATGTTAAAACTCTTTTTAATTATATATATACACTGCCGGTCAAAAGTTTAAGACCACTTGAGAAATTTGTCTCAAAAACAGTTATCGATTTAAATGCTCATAACTTTGCAATAAGAAAAGATAGAAGAAAATACAGAAAACTGTCAGAAAGGCGATGAAATTCCCCATACGGTAGAATTAGTTTTATTCACTAGAACCTTATAATTGCCGAATTACCATTAAATGAAATAGGTGCTAAATTTTTAATTTTCAGTTTTTTGTTCCGCAAACTTAACTGCTCGCACCACTTACAAGAATTGTGGTAGGTATCTCAAACTTTGGTGACATAAAGTTTAATGTTTTAGCTTTAATTTAAGCCATCAAACATAATGAAATTCGCATTATTTCCTATTTTTTATTACTATTTTGTGAGCAATGTCGAGAAAAATTTTTGACCGAAAAACAACTGCCCAAGCATTTGAAACAATTTCAGATCGAAGAAACTGTCGGTATTAAACGACTTATTCTACTTGTTTCATAATGTACTTTTATTGAATTAACTCAAAGCGCTATTAATTTCTAAGTTAAATGAATAAATTTAGGGTAAGGAATAAACAATTATAACATTTATTTTCATATGTACAATTAATTTAGTGTTTTTTCATCGAAAAAGCCGCCTCTCTTTTTTATAACTGCTTTTACAATTCGTGGCATTCTTGCTACAAGTTTTTCTGTCGTTTCTGCAGAAATTTGTTGCCAGTTTGCTTGTAATAGTTCTCACAGATGCTTTGTCGATGTTGGACATTCTTTTCGAATAGCTCTGTCAATTTCATCCCAAAGGAGTTCTATGGGGTTTAAATCAGGACTTTGTGGTGGCCACTTCATAATACTCAATTTTCTTTTTGCTTCTTCCTTTTCCAAATAATTCATGCATAGTTTTGACGTATGCTTGGGATCATTATCTTGTTGATAAATAAATCCTCGACCAATTAATTTTAACCCGCATGGAATTGCATGATTTACTAAAATTTGGTGAAAGCTTTCTTTGTTCAAAATTCCCGATATTGAAATTAAACTTCCAACGCCTTTTGCTGAAAATCCACCCCACACCGTAACCGAACCACCACCATGCTTTACAGTTGGTACTAGGCACTGCGGAGCCATTTTTTCATTTGGTGCACGTCTCACATAAACTCGACGTTTAACTCCAAAAACTTCGAATTTGGATTCATCCGTCCACAATACTCTTCGCCAATTCTGAAGAGACCAATCTTTATGTGCGATGGCCCATGCTAGGCGTTTCTTTTTATTAATAGGACGTAGCAAGGGTTTTTTTACGGCAATCCTTCCATGGAGATTAGCTTCTCTTAACCGTCTGCTTAGGGTAGACAATGAGACTGTATTAAGCGCCTGCTCATTAATACTTGCTCTTATTTGAGGAGCAGTTAATCTTCTATTTCTTTTACTTAATATTGTAATATATTTATCTTCTGAATCAATGGTTACACGTGGTCTACCGGTGCGATTTCTATTTTTATTTGAGCCGCTTTCATTATAACGGTTAATTGCATTAAACACCGCCATTTTAGATACTTCTAACTGGGCTGCAATAATCCTTTGTGATTTACCTTCTTTGTGAAGTGTGAGAATTGCTGATCGTATCTCAACTGATAAATCTTTTGATTTTCCCATATTTTCGGTTACAACTGACTTGGTTATATGAAAATTGAGAGCTTAATCATCAACAAATTAACAACACGAAGATATCTAATTATTTTCCTTTGTTTTTACTATATTACTATATATTTCCTAAAAAGGGCAAATCACAAGGAGTTATTACATCCCAGTTAAATGTTTCCAAATCGTCAGTACATGATGTAATTAAACATTACAATGAAAGTGATAAAAATATGAATAGAAAACATAGCGGTAGACCTCGTCTAACATCAGTTGCAGAAGATAAATACATTTCTGTATTAAATAAAAGAAACAGAAGTTTAACAGCTCCTGAAACAATAGCTACTTTTAATGAGCAAAATTAGAAACTATTTCATTATTAACAGTCAACAGGCGGCTACGAAATGCCAATTTATATGGAAGGATCGCCGTAAGAAAGCTATTACTGCGTCCAATAAATAAAAAGAAGCGCCTAGAATGGGCTAAATTGTATAAGGATTGGTCCCTTCAGGATTGGAGGAAAGTATTGTGAACAGATGAGTCTAAATTTGAAGTGTTTGGGAATAAACGTCGAATTTTTGTATGACGTGCAAGTAATGAAAAGATGGTCTCGTAATGCATAGTTCCTACGGTCAGGCATGGTGGCGGTTCAGTCAAGGATGGGGTGGATTCTCAGCTGAAGGAGTTGATGATTTGATTAGAATGTCTGGCATTTAGAACGAAAAGAAATTTTATGAAATTTTAATAAATCATGCAATCCCATCTGAGCTGCTAATAATAGGTCCAGAATTCATTTTTCAATAAGATAATGACCCAAAATATACCGCAAAACTATGCATTAATTATCTTCAAAAATACGAGGAAAAAAGAACTTCACAAATTATGACGCAGCTGTCGCAAGGTTCTGACCTTAACCCCATAGAGCTTTTTTGTCATTAATTTGATAAGGCGCTCAGAAATAAATGCCCAACTTTAGCTAAATATCCATAAAAATTACTGCAAGAAAACTGGACAAAAATATCTGCAGAAACCATTGGAAAACTGATAGCAAAAATGCTGCGAATTGCACAAGTGGTAATAAAAAATAGAGATGTCTTTTCCGATGAAAAAACATTAAATTAATTGCATACATGAAAATAAATGTTATAATCGTTTATTCCTTACCCTAAATTTATTCATTTAACTTAGAAATTAATAGCGCTTTGAGTTAATTCAATAAAAGTACATTATGAAACAAGTAGAATAAGTCGTTTAATACCGACAGTTTCTTCGATCTGAAATTGTTTCAAATGCTTGGGCAGTTGTTTTTCGGTCAAAAATTTTTCTCGACATTGCTCACAAAATAGTAATAAAAAATAGGAAATAATGCGAATTTCATTATGTTTGATGGCTTAAATTAAAGCTAAAACATTAAACTTTATGTCACCAAAGTTTGAGATACCTACCACAATTCTTGTAAGTGGTGTGAGCAGTTAAGTTTGCGGAACAAAAAACTGAAAATTAAAAATTTAGCACCTATTTCATTTAATGGTAATTCGGCAATTATAAGGTTCTAGTGAATAAAACTAATTCTACCGTATGGGGAATTTCATCGCCTTTCTGACAGTTTTCTGTATTTTCTTCTATCTTTTCTTATTGCAAAGTTATGAGCATTTAAATCGATAACTGTTTTTGAGACAAATTTCTCAAGTGGTCTTAAACTTTTGACCGGCAGTGTATATATTGTTATATACATATAACTATTTATACTACTTTTCTCTATTAACTAGCCAATAACTAGAACTAAAACATTTAATTCATAAAAGTTAGTTAATTCAAAAAGGCTCCGGTTGCATTCTAATCAAGAGCCGTGTGGCGTCATTCGTATGCAACCTGAACCTCTTTCTTAGGCAACAGTACTTCTCTGTTGCCAGGGCCTCAGAGCGCGCGTGGCTAAAAATCTTAGTCAGCTATTAGAACAATCGTCTTATTGACGCACGGTTGACTTAGTAACCACTGACGCACGATCGATTCCCTAAAACCATACCATATATGGTCATGAGAATCGATGCATTTTGAGGCAACGACTTGACTGCTCGGTTCCTGACCGATCAGTCCAGGCCCAGCAGTAACTAGAACAAGTCATCTGACTTTAACCGAGCATTAGCTCCCAAGTTACTCTAATTTCAATCTAACTTCAATTAGATAATCTTTTTATTTAAAACCTCTAAAAACCTGTATAACTATAATTTATTTTTATAACTCAACATTGTAAAATAACTCTACAAGGACTGAATAAATTTAGTTGTACCAAAAGTACTTGAATTAGTTTGTCACGGTGTGAACCCATAACAAAAGTGGTGGCAGCGGTGGGATAGGCTGAAAGATCTATCGACTGGTGAAGCAGCAGGAAAAAGAAAGGAGATTTCCTTACGCTCATCAACTACTACGACGGCAACAACTGGAGGAATTCTCACTTCAAATCAACCCCTCAGTACTCCAGTCCTCAAGGGACTCATCGATCATTATCGCAGTCTCAACATTTCGACCTCGTTCATTCGGAAGATCACTGCCTATCCTAGAGGATTCAACATCACCGACCAGCTTACTCAAGGAATCTACAAGAGGACCTACGACATCAGGACCCAACTGAAGAAGAATGGATCTTTGGTGAGTACGGTTCCAACTTGTAAAAAATCAGTAGCAAAACTATTTACTTTGCGAATCATTGTAAACGCGAGCCCCGCGAGCGAAATTAAATTTTAGAGGAAAAATTTTCTCATGAGTCAAGACGACGGAAACCTTGACCGACTCAATCGGTTCCAAATCTTACAGCAACTTCTAGGCGCTTATTTAATCAAGTCTCTATCAGTGACGAAGTAACTTCCTTCTTGCATGAAGTGCAGGAAAATACCGAACGTGCACTATTCGATTCGGAAAGCCCAGAAGTGACCGATACCGTTGCATTTCCTAGCACATCAAATACAAACACACACCGAAATCCATTATTTGGGAGCGTAGACCGCAGTGCTCTTAGACGCAACGTTACTATTCGTAGGCGCGGAAGCTCCATTATGGCAAATCGCGATCGTGTTGTTTTTCATGGCCCAAACTTGGTTCCTGAACAAAATACAGATAGAACTCTGGATACCAGACTACCTGTAACACCTGCCCCAAGGGTGTCTCAGTCGCCAGTAACGACTGAAATAAACAGACTAACTGAAACCTTACGACGAGAGACTAATCCTCTCGAAGAAGAGAATGCTAGGCTAAGAGAAGAACTTAGACAACTACGTTTCCGGCAGGATGCGATTTATTATGCAACAGAAAACGAACCGCGACCTTGCGGAAGTTCCACAATAAGGAAACCTTCACGGAGGACCTTCTCTAAACCATTAAACCATGGTTCAAATCATGAACGGGAAGAATTAACTCATAACGAAGACGAACCGAAACCCCGATTCTCGTTCGAAACAGCTATGAAAATGTTACCCACTTTCTCAGGGAATCCAGATGGATTAGATCCATTTATAAGTACAGCGTACCTTATTCACGATGGTATAGCCCCTAAAGATCGAAGCGACCAATTACAATTCATTAGATTCTCAAGTTGAAAAGGCAGAGCGTTCCATGAACTTAAACATAGGGCCATTGATACCATCGACGATTTAGTCGTAGAATTAGAAGCCATATTCAGGCCTAAACGATCAGTAGCAGTCGTACAAAACGACCTATATACTAGCCGACAAAGGAAGGACGAGCCAGTAAAAGCATACGCTAACCGAATAGAAGGATTGCTAACCGAGCTATTACAATTAAGCTTAGACCCAGGAAACTCAGCAGACAGTAATGCCGCAATAGAAGGATTGCTGAGAAAACAAGCATTGATTCAATTTAATCACGGTTTAAATTCGCGTATTGCAACGATAGTGAAGGCTTCTAAATGCCTCACTCTACAAGAAGCTATCTCTATAGCTATAGAAGAAGATAGCACCTACCCATCCTATCATGAACCTAATCATAACAAGAGAGGAGTTCAACAAGGCTCTCATACAGGTAATAATAAGAAAAATGATAACCTACATTGCGAAAGGTGCGATAGAAAGGGACACCTCGCAAAAAATTGCTACGCACGATTAGCTAACGCTAAAAAACCTCAAGATAAGAGAGTATCAATAAATAAAATATCTGATGTATGCAATTATTGCAAAAAACCTGGACACACAGTCCAAGAGTGCCAAACCTTAAAAAGGAAAAAACAAAGGGAATCCACTCAGCAAACAAGTGCCGCAGAGTCGCAAGCGGAGGAACGAGTACGACTCGACACTACGAGACTAAACGTATTACAGAACTCGTCACATAGAAATTTAATTGAAGTTCAAGCTGATGAATTCAAAAACCGAACAGCTATGTTACTTTTTGACACAGGAGCTGATATTTCTATCATAAAGGCAGGAGTTCTCCAAGGAAAAACGATGATCAACCAAAAGGAAAACACCGTTACTGGATTAGGAAACTACCCATTCACTACTGCAGGAACAGTGGAACTATATGTGAAAATAGGGAAACACGTAATTTTGCATCCATTCCAGGTAATACCTAGTTCATTCCCATTAATCGCAGACGGAATCTTAGGTGTAGATTTCTGGGAGAAAAATGTTTACACGGTAAACCGAGATCATTCAATTACAATGCTAGGACACAGCTGGCAAATGCACTACTCAGTTCCCCGGACAGTGACCCTGAAACCGAGAACCGAAACTTTAGTGGCGGCGATAACACATAGCACGAGTGAGGGGCTAGCGACAGCTCAAGAGATTAGACCAGGCGTATACATGGGAAACTGTGTCACCAGGCCGTCTGAGTCTACCTGCTGCGTCAGCATAATTAATGTTACAGAAGACGAGCAGGAGATAGATACCCCAATAGTGGAACTAGAAAAAATTCCCGACCCACCCGAAGAAAACATCGAGCACTCTCAACCTCCAGCAATTTATCACATAAACAATTACAATGAAGATAGAATTGATAAACTGATAAATCTCATAGATGTAGCCCATCTCAATGAAGAAGAAAAGCGGAAATTATACATGATTTGTAAAAGCTTCAGCGATATATTCCAAATAGAAGGAGATCGTCTTTTGACTACAAAAGCAGTAAAACACACACTCACCCTAAAAGAAGGGACCACCCCAATTTTCAAGAAACCTTATCGTCTGCCAGAAAAACATAAGAACGAAATAAATAAACAGATAAATCAGATGGAAGGAGAAGGTATAGTACGTACGAGTAAAAGTCAATGGAATGCACCACTCCTGGTGGTTCCTAAGAAACCTGATGCCCAGGGAAATGTGAAGATGCGCATAGTCGTAGACTTCCGTAAATTAAACGAAGTAACGGTAGGAGATGCATTTCCCTTACCAAATATAACAGAAATACTGGATCAATTAGGATATTCTAAATATTTCACAACATTAGATTTGGCATCAGGCTTCCATCAGATAGAAATGGCAGAGAAGGACAAGGAGAAAACAGCATTCTCTACGCCAATGGGACACTACGAATATAATCGTATGCCATTTGGTTTGAAAAATGCACCCGCAACATTCCAGCCTATGATGAACTCAGTGTTGTCAGGACTGCATGGAATCAAATGTTACGTGTATCTGGATGATATAGTAATCCATGCACCAACTTTAACAGAACATAATAAGAGGCTACAAGAAGTGTTTACCAGATTAAGGGAAAATACGTTAAAATTACAACCAGAAAAATGTCGTTTTCTACGAAAAGAAACATGTTATCTGGGACATATAATATCGGATAAAGGAATCTACCCTGATCCGAGCAAAACAACAGCTGTGGAAAAATATCCACGACCCAAAAATGTAAAAGACATTCAATCATTCCTAGGATTAGCAGGCTATTATAGACGTTTTATAGACCAATTTGCTGACCTAGCCAAACCGCTAACAGAACTCTTAAAAAAGGGAAAAAATTTTCATTGGACTACGGCGGAAGAAACCGCTTTCAACACACTGAAAAGGAAACTCGTAAGCGCACCAATATTGCAATACCCAGATTTTAAACAACCTTTCATTTTAACTACGGACGCATCTGAACTAGCAGTAGGAGCCGTGTTGTCACAAGGAATTCTGGGAGAAGATCTGCCAGTGGCATATGCCAGTAGAACATTAAACAAAGCAGAAATAAACTATAGTACAACCGAAAAAGAACTAGCAGCCATAGTTTGGGCAGTTCAAAATTTCAGACCATACTTATATGGAACAAAATTCACTATAGTTACAGACCATCAACCTTTGACATGGTTATTCAATATTCAAGATCCAGGATCAAGACTTATGAGATGGAGACTGAAACTTGAGGAATACGATTACGAAATAAAGTACAAGCCAGGAAAACAAAACACCAACGCAGATGCTCTTAGTAGAATACATGTTGTCACAAGGGCCACAGCGAAAACGGTATCCTCCGATCCGCTAACAAATGATAAGGCAAAATCTCCAATAGCAGATCCTAAGTTGTTACAGAAGAAACAAAAAACCCGCAAAGAGAAGACGACAGCTGAAACTGTTACATCACTAGCGACACCGAACGTGGACCCAGAACAGGAGACGCCGAACGTTGACGCCGACACAGCTGACTCGTCAAGGCCAGAAGAAAGCGAATCAGAGGAAGAAAGCGAGTCAGAAATATTGGAAAAAGAGGAGACATATTCCGCTGAAAAAATAGCTCGCATACTGTACGAATACCATGACACACCCTTTGGAGGTCATGAAGGTATACACAGAACATTAAAAAGAATTAAACTCCGACATACCTGGCCCAACATGAAAAAAGATATACAGGAATACATCGCAAAATGCGACAAATGCCAAAGGAACAAAACAGGGGGAGTAAAAAGGGCTCCAATGCTTATTACGGATACACCGTTAGAACCCTTCGAAAAGGTAGCACTTGACATTATTGGACCCTACCCGCCAACACCACGTGGAAATAAAAATGCGCTGACGTTCCAAGACTTATTTACGAGGTATAGTATTGCCTTACCCATACCAGACCAGTCAGCTTCTACAGTGGCTAAATATTTTGTGGAAAAAATACTTTTTATATTCGGAATCCCGCAAAAAGTATTAACTGATCAAGGTACTAACTTTGTCAGTCAACTCTTCAAAAACGTATGCAAATTGTTGAAGATCGAGAAAATTCAAACAACCGCATACCATCCACAATCAAATGGAGCTTTAGAACGTTCGCATAGAACACTAACGTCATATTTAAAAAGCTACGTTAATGACGACTTAAATAATTGGGATGAGTGGCTACCCTACGCTATGTTTGCATATAATACAACCCCTCATACTGCCACAAACGAAACTCCATTTTCATTGTTATTTGGGAGATAAATAGAACTCCCAACATCCCTAAAATCACAGCCGAAACCATCATATACATACGGAGATTACCGTGAAGAATTACGCGAAAGAATGCGTTCGGCAGGAATCATGATGAAAGACCATCTGATAAGGGAAACAGAAAAATCTAAACTGCAATACGATAAAAACACGCGAGAAATTGACTTTAATATAGGAGATAAAGTTTTGCTAAAAAGGGAAATGATTCGGCATGGTAGACCAAAGAAACTTGAACCTATCTACGATGGTCCCTATACGGTTACAAGGAAACGAAACGACTTAAACTACGAAATATTAACCGGAAAAAAATTCGTGAATGTACACGTAAACAGATTAAAACCCTATATTATGTGAATAGTCAAATAAGTATAATAATTAATCGCGTAGTTTTAATAATTAACACTATAATTTTTTTTAAAAAATAACTAACAAATCTACTCTACTGCAAACTAGCAACCAATCGTAATTAAAACTAAACCTGAGCTATCTTATATTAATTACATACTAAAAGGTAGGAAAATACAAATAAAATAAGAAAAAATTAGGTAAAATCAATAATTTATTCAAAAATTCGTTTGGGAAAGGAAAACATAAAGGAGAATCACAAAATTGAGTAAAATTATCAATTTATTATAAAAAGAAAAAAAAATTAAACATAAAGTTATACAAAAAAATTTTTTTTTACTCCTCTTAATTAATTAGCCCATGGTACCACAGGACATAGACATCTGAGGGGGCATGTGGATACCATTCCTCCGGATACACCACTTGACGATTAGTGTACCCCCAGCCACGTTGGGGTACCACGCCGGTGTACTGCAACCACCGGATCCCGTAGTAGTCAAAGACTTCATGGAAGTCGTTGTCTTGCTCCGCGAAGTCCGCGTGAGCCTCCGCGAAGTACCGCTCCTGCCGGCGATATTGTTTCCGCGCAGTGACGGCTCGGAGATTTTTCCATATAACTAAACGAAACAGACAACGATATTAAAAACGGAAAAGTTATAACCAAATATATAACAAAAGTAATTCTTTAAATACTTACAACCACCAAAAAATCCAAAGAGGGGAACCCATGCTCGTTGCGTAATCCCCGATCATGAGGCCGGTACTTAGCCAACTGTTGTTTCCGAGCACTAACCATATTTTCTTTTAAAAAAACGTAGAGCAACTATGCACTTCGAAAGAAGGAACGAGAATGACTTCACGTCCGAAAAACGCACATTATATAGGAAAATCCCCACTTAGGAACACATAAAAAAAAGCGCTGACCTGGCGATCGCATAACGTTCAAGCCATGGGTCGAACAGCACTGAAAAAAAAGAAGACAAGAAAAGAAAGAAATCTTTCACTTTCTAATAAATAACATTCTTTCTAGGTTCCTATTGTTATTAACAATTATCCACATTGGACGGACGAAACAACAAGTCAAAATAGACCCCATAGTTGGACAACCAGGACTCTTTTACGAACGTATTGGAACTATAAACTACTATAAAGAAAAATGGAAACTAGTAATTACAACGGACGTCACCGAATATTATACGAGACACAAGACACTAGAAAAAATAATGAAAGAACAACGATTTTGTAATAACGACAACAACAAGCAAACTTGCATGAACACGATAAACGACATAGACTACAAATTAAACACGACAAAACGAAACTTACAAGAACTTACTGAAATAACAGAACATACAGATAGATCAAAGCAAGGTTTAGTTAATGCGATTTGTTCATTAGGAAAATCGTTATTCGGAACAATGGATAGCGAAGATGAAGAAAAAATAAATAAACATTTAGAAGATTTAGATAATGAAGTAGATACTAATAAAAAAGCATTAAAAAGTCAAATACAAATTATTGTTAGGAATTTAGAAATATTTAATAGCAGCGTAAGAAATCTGTACGCGAATGAAGAAATGCTATCACGCACGGCGAATAGTCTGCTTACGCAGCAAGCGGAAAAAGAAACGTTATATAATATAGACTTTGCCGCGGAACAGCTAATGGTAGATACCGATCATCTCCTAAATTTTGCGATACAAGCAACAAACGGAGTAATAAACCCAAAAGTTATCCCACATTCAAAAATCTTACAATATTTAAAAGATGCGGTACAACACATTCCATCGGGTACGAAATTCCCAATAACATTAGACAATCTAAATATACACTTAATTGCAAGGTTAATGAAACCCACAATTTGGTCTAAAACCAATAAACTAATAGTAATATTAAGTATACCATTAGTTACACCAAAAGAATACGAGCTTATACACTTATACCCTATTCCGATTCCAACAAACATTTCAAAAACACTCTTTACAATAATAAATCTGAAAAGAGAATACCTAGCAATAGATAGTACAACAGAAAGGTACACAGAATATGACCTAAAAGAATTAGGAAATTGTAACATAATTAACGACCAATATTTTTGCCCGTTAGAAAAACCGATGATAAAGATAAAAAGCGTAAACCCATGTGAAATTGCCTTATATCTTAAAGCGATAGAAACAGATACATGTGAACATAAAGCAGTACACCTGGTTCAGCCAATGCTGATACCAATGAACAATCCATCATCATGGATATTTACGACTCCGCATAAAGAAATTATAGAGATAATTTGTAAAAATAAACCGAAATTTAGCGTAGAATTAATGGGCTCCGGGACAATTTACCTACATAATAATTGTTTGCTAACAGCTACTGATTTTATATTGGAAACCGTACAAACCTATAGAATAAGCAAGCGAAGGAATTACATTCCAAACTATAATTTTTCTCTAAATACAATTGATCCCAAAAACAGCATGAATACAGCGGACACCAACAAGATACCTCGACTTCACAATGTGTTAAACAAAGTGAACGAACTCAATACCCTCAGCGTTCAATTAAAGGACCTCGAGAAGGACCTAGAAAAAAAAGGTCAAGGGACGGGCCACTACCTGTTTCACCACACAGTATCCTCATACTCAGCCTTGGTTTTACTACTACTTGAAATAGGACTCTACGCATTGTGGCACTATTGTCAACGTAGGCCCACACCCAAGCCAAGGACCAGAGTAATAAAAAAAGAAGCGATGGAGATGCAAGAGGATGTTAACTCGCAAAACTCCGACCACATGTCCGTGCTGTAAACAATTAAGAGTCCCTTATGGTACTCTTCCCCCAGGGGGGGAGGGGTGTTATATACATATAACTATTTATACTACTTTTCTCTATTAACTAGCCAATAACTAGAACTAAAACATTTAATTCATAAAAGTTAGTTAATTCAAAAAGGCTCCGGTTGCATTCTAAACAAGAGCCGTGTGGCGTCATTCGTATGCAACCTGAACCTCTTTCTTAGGCAACAGTACTTCTCTGTTGCCAGGGCCTCAGAACGCGCGTGGCTAAAAATCTTAGTCAGCTATTAGAACAATCGCCTTATTGACGCACGGTTGACTTAGTAACCACTGACGCACGATCGATTCCCTAAAACCATACCATATATGGTCATGAGAAACGATGCATTTTGAGGCAACGACTTGACTGCTCGGTTCCTGACCGATCAGTCCAGGCCCAGCAGTAACTAGAACAAGTCATCTGACTTTAACCGAGCATTAGCTCCCAAGTTACTCTAATTTCAATCTAACTTCAATTAGATAATCTTTTTATTTAAAACCTCTAAAAACCTGTATAACTATAATTTATTTTTATAACTCAACATTGTAAAATAACTCTACAAGGACTGAATAAATTTAGTTGTACCAAAAGTACTTGAATTAGTTTGTCACGGTGTGAACCCATAACAATATATATATATATATATATATAGAATAAAAGTATTATATGTTAAATCTTTAGAATATTGAATAAAAATTACTGTAAGCATATTATAAGTGAATAGATTATTCATTACATCTTCCTGTAAGCATGCTCTACATGTCACATAGTTAACAGACATTATTTTTCCTTTTGCGAAACAATGGGGAGTGAAATTCTAGGGACCACCCAATGTTCCTCCTGTAAGCTTTCCCAGGACTCTCTAAAACTGGCCCGATACCTTCTGACCATATTTTACCCTCTCAACCAGCCTCTAGCTATTTTTTTCGACTTTTCTCACAAACAGACCAGACAAATGAGCCCACATGCTAAACAGAATCGCAGTGTGAAGTAAGATTGTCAAGAAGCCATTAATGCGCTCGATACTTTCTGACCATATTTTACCCTCTCAACCAGCCTCTAGCTATTTTTTTCTCAAGACTTTTCTCACAAGCAGACCAGACAAATGAACCCATGTGCTAAACAGAGTCGCAGTGTGAAGTAAGATTTTCAAGAAGTCATTGATGCGCTCGTAAATTTTAAGCTGCACTCAGGATACGTCCTTAAGAAGCTAGTATTCCCCATTCAAGTAATAATGAACGTATTCGCTATGTGCACACCTACACGTTGGCAGTCAGGTAAGAATGTGTAGCAATATACATAAACAAAAAAAGTCCGACAAAAATGACAAAATTTACCGACAGTCAGCGCTGATATTATGCATATGCATCACTACACATTCTTACCTGACTACCAATGTGTAGGTGTGCACATAGCGAATATCTCACGACTCGTTTCTAAATAATGAAAAGTTTATATTTTAAACTGTCATTACTTTATCTGAGGAACGTGACTATCTTTACCATCTAGTACGTGTTATGATACGTTTGAATTAAATATATTTGTTTTAGATGACAGTTATTTGATCTGAAGAACGTGTATCTCACGACTCGCTTTTAAACAATGAAAAGTTTATATTCTAGACTGATGTCACTTTATCTAAGGAACGTGTATATAATTAAATGGATTTATTTGTTTTAATTAACAACTACTTAATCTAAAGACTACATGTATCAACACGTTTAAAATTATGACTTCTCTTTGAAATCTACAATCATGAGAGAGTAACCTATTACAAATTTCGTTCGCCTGCAACACTTTCCCTACTCTCAATTTCCAATATGTGTGTATATCTTATCCCTACCTACGATATTATTCAAAGTCACCCACGCTAACAATTCGGAAATTTCATTCAGTCTCGATTAGAAGCGTGAAACAGTCGAAAGTTCAAGTCTGTAATGCTGCAGTCAGAATATTTTATTGTGGTGTAATAGCAGTATTGAAGCTTCAAGCAGTGCAAAGTACCAGTGTCACGTTGCAGATAGAATATTTTTTTTATTATCACGTTATTGTCGTAGAAAATCTTTAGAAGGTAAGAATTATTTTTTCTTTTTACGTTATTCTCTTTTCTTAATATTATTTTATTATAGAAATAGATTTAACTAAGATTAATTTTTTATTTTATTATAGAAATGGATTTAACTAAGATTAATGAACTCGCAACTGTAGAACCAAAAACTTTTATAAAGCTGAATACTTTGGAGATTGGGGGGTCATACCGAATAACTGAATTATCGAAAATTAAAACCAAATATGGAGAGAGAATAAAAGCAAAGCTGTTTACGAAGGAATGGTTCTTCTTGCCTGCGAGGATGATGGCATTCCTGGAAAAACCAGAACAATTCAAGAATTTTCAAGATGCAGCTTCAAATCAAATATTAACATTCACGTATCATGGTGGAAATTACAATAATATGACATTTGCAATTGTTAGTCAAATTTCAAAAGATTAATTTAGAAAACATTTGTAAGGAATGATTTAAATACAAAATAAATGATTATTATATCTTATTTATTATTTTTTTTCCTTCATTATAATGATAAGCTTAACTATAGTCTATTAGCGATTAACTTACATTTCTAACTATTAGCGATTAACTTATATTTCTAGCTATTAACGATTAACTTACATTTCTAACAATACTTGTAAGCGGGTTATATTCAACAATTTTATCATGTATAATTAAACAATACGCAGTAGTATTACTTGCAATATTTTTAGAACAATCGATCTCTATTTTAACGTCAACTGTGCCAGATTCAATAGATTCGTTTTGATGCGAACAATCAATGACAAAGAGAGGGCCATATTCTAAGAAATTGTTGTAATCAAGCATTGGTTTCGACGGATTTTCTCCAGCATAATAGGATTGGATAAATTTAACATACATATCATATAGTACAGAAAATCGTGATTTTTCAGTATCAGTATCAAGTCGATCATACGGATAAAATTCAGAATTAAGATAGACTTTAATATCACGAACAAAACTATCATCGAAGTCAAGCACCTTCATATGCTGCGTATTCTTCTTATTTGTTCTAAATGCTAGAATAACGTATCGAGGCTTCTCCAATTGTGTTGCAGCTTTTACAGCCCACGTATGCCTCTGTGTTTCTGGTAGAAGCGGGTATTCGTAGAGTTCCCAGGATCGAAAAGCCATGGTGAGGCTTTTGTTTTGGTCGATAGTACGTAGAAATTGAAGTTTTGTGTATTCATTCAATGATATATGAGGAATTCTCCATTGCACTTTTTGAACATCTATTTTGGAGTCGGTAATTTTCGTTGAAGACTATATCGAATTCATATCATTACGCGCTCGAATGAGAACGAGCTCATGACGTGCATTTATTATGACTCTTCTATAGTCTTCACAAAAACCCAACAGCATTTTCAGTGGTACGCAAAAATTGAAATATTTCATAGGCTTATAATCTGATAGAAACCATCCTGAATGGCGTAGACTCGTACTTTCCTCCCCAGTCAGGGAAATGAGATTCTTCATGGAACTAGTAATACCCACATTCTTACTGCGGTCAATTTCAATACCATTCAATTCATAGCGAGTTTCATCGAACAAGAATGCCATGGAATTGCAGTCAAGTCCCACAGTATCTTCAGCTGTTGCAGTTGAAATACGAGTACCCTCGATTAATTTTCCTTCTATGTAAAGATAACTCTCACATGGTGAAAGTATTAAATCTTGCTGTTGTATTGGAATTCGAATTTCGTCACTATTTCCCAATGATGCATTTGCATACGGATTGTAAGCATGTATTTCCATTTTAGTAATGTGATTGTCGTACACAGGTTGTGCGGTTACGTCCAACAGGTCCATCTTTATTTCTGACCTTGAAACCCAGTGATTGAAGAAAGGCTATATTTTTTCTTGTTAGCGGTCTTCTAACGTAATCCCCACCCAATGTATCTGATCCTGCAGCAACTGTTGGACTGATGATAGGCTCATCTGGTATCGGTGATTTATAAGTATTCTTGTAAATTAGCATTTTCTAATGTGTAATCGAATTGTAATTTCTTCCCCACCGAAATTTACTAGACGGTTTTCCTGATCGAGAATACGCAAGGTAAGACGGTCAAATACTTTCACAATGACTGGCAAGTAAATGACGTTTTTCGGTGTTTCCGAGATTTTATAGCCAGGTGGGACGCTTGGAAAAAATTCATGTATAAAATGTTGAGGTTTGCCGTTTGTATATGCACCAGCAGTAATATTACATTCAATTCGTAAAATATTGACCCTCATAATGTTTACGGGCTGGTCTGATTCGGCTAGAGTGTTCGGCTGAATAATTCGATCTGACGAAAAACCCAATAAAGAGCCTATATTATTAGGTTTTGTAAAATCAATCAGATATTTACACTTTTTTTCACTTTTCAACGTATTATTATTAACACGTAGAATAATAACATCTTCATTATCCGCCTCATGCATCAATGTACGCAAAAGATCATTTATAGCACTCAACTCATAACAACCTGTAGGTATAGTCAGATCTTCGGTATCGTAGTAAAACTTATTGTTCGACTCATCAACATTAGCGATTGAATTGAAGCTCTGAAAGTCTACGAGACCAAGTTCAGATTGCCCCTCCTGAAAATTGATCGTTGGAAAAAAATCTGTCTCTCATATGGACTCGCGGTCAGACAGCGTAACCGTTAAAGACATTGTTCACGTAGAAACTTGACACACAACTGACCGCATATGCTTGTATCATACAATTGATATTGATCGTGGTTGTAGTAGATTATAGCAGAAGAACCAAAATAATCTAAAAGTTCAATTGGAGGTTTCAAATTTCCGAAGGAGTCGAAATACTTTACGTAATTATTACGTTTAACCTAGGCAACTCAATGTGTACCAGAACCTTTTTCTTCGTCAAGATTCACGATTGCACACTCATTGCATAGTACGGTTTGTGGTAGAGATGTGCGCATAAAGACTCCTCGAAAATGTGGTATATCCTGACATGCATGTAATAATTGAATATTACTAGTAGCTCCAGATTTCGGAAGGTTGCTTATTTTTTTTTGCGAGTTTTTTTTCCTCCTTTTCAAACCCTCTCCCTTTCGCCCGTAAGGGGATAGGTATAAACCATGTCCACGCCTGCCTTCTATTAAACGATTGTGACGCTATATCTCTTCCAATTGTCTCTTGGATGCTTTCGCATCGTTTACAGCTTTTGTTATACCTGTTGCGCCCCCAGCTAATGCGTCCACTGCACTCAACAGTGGGAGCAGAGGTAATAAACCCCCCCGTTTTTTTTTGTGAGTAAATTGCTTTTTCCTCAATAAACCTCCTCGTTTCTTCGGTACACGAATTTTCCTTTTCTTCATACTTCTCCCATGCACTTGTAGGACTAAGCCAAGTTTTCGTTTTACATTCATGGATGCCCAGACTGCTGCTGCAGCTGCTCATTCACGTAAAGATGAGTCACTAGCAGTGATACGTTTTCGTGCACGCTGTGCAAGAACTTTATCAGCCTGGTGACGTGGTGGCAGATCCTTATATATTGAATATGCGATATCGTGTTCACGACAGGCTTCGTCTAGAGGATTTATACCAGGATCACCACGTGCTAACCATTCTCGAAGTCGAGTACCTGGTCCTCAATAATTGTAGCCAGGTATGTGTACTTCGAACGGTAATTTATTCAGTATTTTATTGAAAAAAGTTCCACAACCGTAGCTTACCATGTGGAACTTTCTTTCTGTTTCTCGCACAGAGTTTGCTGACAAGCCCAGCAATCTTTTATTCAAGGGGGCGGTCCATCAATGTGATCTGTATTAGGTAGATTATGATGTTTAAAACACCAGCGATATTGTTGCACTTCAGGATCTGCGCGAATGTGTTCAGGCAATTTATTCCAAACCTCTTGAATACTACGCGGAAAGTACTTTAAAAGTAAAATTTTCGGTATGTATTCAAACTGCTCAGCGGTTAATTCTTCCAAACTTGACACATCTAACACTAATAACGGCATGATAAGAACTGATCAAACAATTCATTTCATTCCTATAAATAGGTTGTATGACCACAGAGTTTTCAGTCATGGACTTCGTAAAGCAGCCGCTCGGTATTCGTGTCTCTAATATAGATTACCGAACAACCGATAAATGTATGAGACGTCACGGACCTCTACTCCCATCAACCATACGCCGTATAGTTTGTGGCCCTTCAAATTGTGGAAAAACAAATGTATTGCTGAGCCTTATAGAAAGCCCTCAGGATGTGAGATTTGAAAACCTATACGTTTATTCAAAATCGTTACAGCAACTAAAATATCGATACTTGGAGCGACTATTATCGGACAATGTAGAAATTAGTTATTTCCAATTTTCTAATAACAGTGAGGTTATAAAAGTAGCTGAAGCACTACCAAATTCAATTTTCATATTTGATGATGTTGCAACCGATAATCAAGACAATATAAGAAACTACTTCTCCATGGGTAGACATTCTAAGATTGATTGCTTTTATCTTTGTCAGACTTATGCAAGGATACCAAAACATCTAATACGTGATAATGCAAATTTTTTAATTATTTTTCAACAAGATGGAACTAACCTAAAACATACACTACCGGTCAAAAGTTTAAGACCACTTGAGAAATTTGGCTGAAAAACAGTTGCTTCTTTAAATGCGCATAGCTTGATAATGAAGAAAGATAAAAGAAAATTCAAAACACCATTGGGAAGGTGATGAAATTCTCCATACAATAGAATTAGATTCATTTCCTAGAAGCTTATAATTACAGAATTGTAATTAAATAAAAATGCTGCTAAATTAAAATATTTTAATTTTTCGTTATGTCAATTTAACCTGTTGCAGCACTTGTAATAATTATGGTAACTATGTGAAACTTTGGTGACATAAAGCTCAAAGTTTTAGCTTTAATTTGAGCCATCACACGTAACGATATTCATCGCATTTCCTTATTTTCATTACGTTTTTCTGAGTAATGTCGGGAAAAATTTTTGACCGAAAAACAGCTGCCCAAGCATTTAAGACAATTTCAGATCGAAGAATCCGTCGGTATTAAAGACTTTTTCTACTTATTCCATATTGCACTTTTATTCAATTAAAAGAAATATGATAATTGTAAATCTTCGAATTAATAAAATAGATTTGGTTAATTATTACTCTATATTTGTTGATTTAATTTAAAAATGAATGGTGCTTTGTGTTAAATGAATAAAAGCGCAATATGGAATAAGTAGAATAAGTCGTTTAATACCGACGGATTCTTCGATCTGAAATTGTTTCAAATGCTTGGGCAGTTGTTTTTCAGTCAAAAATTTTTCCCGACATTACTCAGAAAAACGTTATGAAAATAAGGAAATGCGATGAATATCGTTACGTGTGATGACTCAAATTAAAGCTAAAACTTTGAGCTTTATGTCACCAAAGTTTCACATAGTTACCATAATTATTACAAGTGCTGCAACAGGTTGAATTGACATAACGAAAAATTAAAATATTTTAATTTAGCAGCATTTTTATTTAATTACAATTCTGTAATTATAAGCTTCTAGGAAATGAATCTAATTCTATTGTATGGAGAATTTCATCACCTTCCCAATGGTGTTTTGAATTTTCTTTTATCTTTCTTCATTATCAAGTTATGCGCGTTTAAAGAAGCAACTGTTTTTCAGCCAAATTTCTCAAGTGGTCTTAAACTTTTGACCGGTAGTGTATATATAACGAACATGTAAATACAGATACGGCGTTTGAAAAATTTTGTGAATTGTGTTCAAATTGTTGGAAGCGTGATTATGGATTTTTAGTAATTGATAAAGACAGTGCAATGCAAAATGGACGATATCGAAAGGGTTTCAATAAATATGCTGTGATTAAAGAGTGATGTTAATGGTCAAAAATGTTAGTTTAACCTTGAACGTTGATCAAGTCTATATATTGAATAGAGAATAGCTTTACAAAATGAAGGAGAAAAAGCTTCTAAAGAAGATTGCTGTGGCAAGTGAAGTAATTTGTTAAAATTATCGCGCACTCAAATCAGACAGAGTAATAATGGAAGACAGTTTAAATGAAACTTTTAAACCAATAGTTGAACCATTAAAGAAGCTCACCGAAAATAATCAAGCAATTTTCGTTGCACCGAAACATGAGACGAAAATGGAACCTATAAAGAGATCTGTCTCACACGAGGAATCTTTCATAATTCCGATGAAACGAAAAAAGTCTTATCCCACATCGACTCCACAACGGAAAGATTTCATAGGCAGCTCCAGAATTAACGTTCAAGATCATTTATCGGATGATGAGCAGGAATATTCACAGTCGCACGAAACACAGTACCTTTCTCTGGAGGATGATGAAGAGGAGGAGGAGAAGGTGAAGAAGAATAATGAATATGGCACGCAAGATTTAGCGAGACAAATAGAATTACCTGTGCATACATCCATCGAGGATGTAAAAGATGCTAATCGAAGTACGATAAAGTCTGGTTCAATTGCATCCAAATATATAGAGTTGTTGACGAATAATGGTAAGGATAAAATTGACAGTAATTTTGGAGTTAAGTTAGATAAAGTGACGAATAAAATGTGGCTTGCGAAATGTGCTTTTAATGTTGATGATTACAGTAATTTTATTATTATCGATAAGGAGTATTATCCTGGCACGAAAGGTCTATTTGAATTGATCTTCATGAAAGAACCTGAAGACTATACTAAAGATGATTTAGATACATATAAAAGTATTCTTTCTCAAACTAATGTGCACAGAGCAGATAACATTAGTACAGGAAAGCTTCGTGGGAATAAGGGACATAAATGGAAGAAAATAATTAGTGAATTATTTCCACCGAAGACAAAACTTGTACAAAGTAAGGGATATATGCGTGTTAATAATAATCCAGTAAGCTATGTACATTGGAACGATCCAAACGAACTGGTCGAGAGATTAAAACTTTTAATTGCATCATCTGCTGCTGGTCATACGAATCACCATAATGAGATACAGTCAATAATTGAGGAGCTCCATGAAGAAGGTATCATCTTATAAAAGAGATTGCAGTTTCAAGATTTTCTCAGTTCAACCTGCTACTTCACTATGGCGATAAATAAATTTGGAGCTGGTTTCAATACTGGTAAAGTGAGAAATTATTTCCATAAAATTGATGATGATACGTTAAAGTTTGATAAATATAAGAATGCATTTAATGCCAAGAAGAAAATAATTTCAAACTTGGGATCTGATGTTACTGATGAGACAAGTACGGTGAATATCAGTGTTCTGATGAGTAATTTGACACCTCTGCGTGATAGCTTTACAAAAGAAATGAATGAATATAGTGTGAAGCTGAATGAATACGTATTGAAATGTGAAATTCTTGAGAAAAAACTTACAACTCTGTTGAAAAAACGTATCGATGAAATTGATGAAAGAATCGAAAAATTGAATGATAAAATCGAGCATAATAGTTACAAATTGACAGGATCTAAATAAGAGAAGAAAGCGTTATTCTATATAAAAGAGATTGCAGTTTCATGATTTTCTCAGTTCAACGTACTACTTCACTATGACAATAAATAAATTTGGAGATGGTTTCAATACCGGTAAAGTGAGAAATTATTTCCACAAAATTGATAATGATACGTTAAAGTTTGATAAACAAACGAATGCATTTAATGCCAAGAAGAAAATAATTTCAAATTTAGAATGTGATGTTACGGATGAGACAAGTGCGGTGAAAATGGCTGCTCTGTTACGTAATTCGATGACTGTACATGATAGCTTAATGAGAGAATTGTTTAAATACAGTGAGAAGCTAACTCACTATTACCTAAAATGTAACATTCTTGAGGAAAAATTTACAACTCTAATGAAAAAAATCGATGAAATTGATGAAATTGGTACAAGAATCGATAAATTGATTGATAAAGTCGATCATAATGATTATAAATTGGATCGAAAAGACAAGGAATTACGAAATTATATGATTGTTGGATTGAAAATTGTTGTAGAATATTTCTCTAATCAGCTCGCAAAAAAAGATTTTGCAAATGAGAAGAATAGAGAAGACGATATAAATTATGCCCTGAAGAAACTTATACTACCGCCAGTGCTTGAAGACCTGCTGTAAACATAACACGTAGTGGAATAATTATGAGTAGTGAGGAGAAGAAGCAATTGGTTGAGGAGATGCATGTGCCTGCCAGACGGAATTTTTTACGTAGACGTGTAATAATACAAGGCTTCGATGACCTCTGGCAAGCAGATCTGGTAGACATGAGAAACTATCCAGACGCAGGCTACCACTACATTCTCACAGTTATTGATGCATTGTCGAAATATGGCTGGGCAATAGCCTTGAAAACCAAGTCAGGCAAGGAAGTGACAGCTGGATTACTGAAAATCCTGAAGAGTAGGAGATGTGCGAAAAATCTACAGACCGACGATGGCAAGGAATTTTATAATAGTGACTTCCAATCGCTTATGAAAAAGCATGGAATCAAAAGACACGGTAGTGTCTCGACGGCAAGTACATAAAAGTAGAAAAAGTCATGCCTATACCGCCGTCGAGGCACTACTCTCTTATACAGCTAGTTGAGGCGTCCCAATTTTCAAACCGATTTTTCTACGTGAATAATCCATTGCCATTATTTAAGTAAAACTTTTTTTAAAATGGTTTTGAAAAAGCTTTCATTTGCGCCTAAGAACATCAAAATCGGTACACGCAGTCCAGAGATCTCATACTCTGTTAGCTATATATATATCGAAAATAAAATTTTCCTTCATAATCTTCTTCTTCTCCAGCCAGAATGTATGTCTCGGGCTGAAGTTGGTCGCTAAGAAAAATGACGTCATTTTCACAACGCTTCCAACATAATATACTCAACGATCAAACTATATGGTTGTGAACTGTCAATTCGGCGACTATATTGAACTGTGTAAATTGTAATGTGAGGTTATTTTTATTTAATGCAGCGAGGTTATTCATCGTGTAGCGATATTGCATCTGTTAATTTCTACAATCACAAATAATTCAATTAACAGTGACTGAAGGATTCGCGAATTAGATAAGTATATAACAATATATTTTACAATACAGGATGTAGTATACTTTGTGGTATTTCTTTTTCAGATTAAATTAAGACAGAACATTTTCATATTCATTGATGAGGATAGAGCTGACTGGATTAAATAAGATTAATATTTACAACTCTGTGCCTATGAGAAGTATACTTTCAACATTAATGTGCATCGGTCATTATCAGGAGGATATTAATTGAAAGAAATTGTTAAGGTAATCATATGCTAAACTTTCAGGTATTGAAATCATTAATCAAATGCATGTTTTGCTTTTTGTTTTCTTTAATCTGATATTGATTGTAACTATCCGATAGGTTATATCATATATATACGAACAAATATTTCAGATTAAATTATGGCAATGCTTATTTTAAAGATATGAAACATTCCAAAGAATCTTCATTTACGTAAAATACAAGTTAACCAGTATTTGGATTTGAACAAATTATACGATAGTAGATGTTTACAAAAGATGCGAAGACAACCAAATATTACAGAAGTTAGGTCAACAAGCAATAAAGAAAATGGAGATGGGGCAAAATCAAATACTGGTAAGTAACTGAGATGCTTCATGTTGCTTCAATTATTTATTTTCTTTGAAGATTAAGATTGTTAAATGATGAATTTGATTTCAGGCTTACTCATAGTGTTATCATTTAGTATTTTACAGTCACTGTGGAAGTGTCTTATAGCAAATGGTAATACTTGTGCTTTGACATAAATACATTTGGTACAATAGAGTTAAAAATCCAAGGAAGAAGGTTCGCTCACATACTGACTATTGGAGTTGAATCAACAACTGGGCTTTTCACTCCTGTATTCTGGTACTTGAAACAGGCAAAGATGAAAGCATGGAAAGATTGGCAAAGTAAGAATAAGCCAATATTCAGAAAAACGTCATCAATTGCTCAGCAATAATTTAAGGATGAGACTCATTGGATGAAATTCTGAAAAATTGAGTTAATAACTATTATTTGTTTTCCTCTGTTACCTATGCTAGTATTCTAGGCCAAAGGCAGTATACTGGTCATTGGTATGGATGAAAAAATGCAATGTTTATTCTCAATTGAAAGTCAGTCCAAAAATTAATGGTTTCTACTCCATTTTGTAGCACCAGAAGTCCGACCAGTTTCAACAGTGTATAGAAATTAGCGAAACGAACATCTGAGGACTCTGGCACAGGAAATGTTATAAGGATAGAACATACAGTGAATAAATTTGGGAAAATGAAAGCAGTATATCTAAAATAGAGGCTTCCATTGCATTAATTTGTGTATTTTCGAGTTTATATTGATGAAAAGAAAATACAAATGGCACTATTTTGCTTGAAAAAGAGCCCTGATTCATAGTTGATATTGGGAGTAACAGTTAAGAAAAAGAGATGAATTTCTAACCAAATCCTTAAAAGTGAAGGGCTTGTAGATGATTTTGGGTATACAATTTTGGAATTAAAAATCACATACGTGATGAAAATTATAACAAAATCATGTAGATCTGTAAATATGGAAAGAATTCATGATTGCAATATTTAACATATGATGGGGCATACGGTGAATAAATTTAGGAAGCTGAAAACTATATATCTAAAGAAGAGAGGCATCCATTGCAGGAGTTGGTGTATTTCCTAGTGTATATTAATGAAAGGAAAATATAAATGGCATTAATGTGATAGAGAAAGTGCCATAATGCAAAGTTGATATTGAGAGTGGCAGCTAAGAAAAAGGTGGAAAAATGAGTCAATTCATAAGAAAATCCTTGAGAGGGAAAAACTTGCAGGTGATTTTGGGCATACAACTTTGGAATTAGAAATCACATAGTTGATGAAAATTATAATAAAATCATGTAGATGTGTAAATATAAAAGTAATTCAGGATTTCAATATTTCACATGTAATAGAGCATACGATGTGTAACTTCAGGAAACTGAAAGCAGTATACCTAAAAATCATAGGCTTCCATTACATTAACTGGTACATATTTTACAGTTTATATTAATGAAAAGAATATATAAATGTCACTAGTTTATCAGGGAAAGAGCCATAATGCAAAGGTGATAGTGAGAGCAACAACTAAGAAAAAGGTGGATTTAAAGGTAAATTTAGAAATAAATTTTTGAAAGCGAGAGGCTTTAAGGTGATTTTGGTTATAAGATGTTGAAAATATAATTCAAACAGTCATTGAATCCTATGTTAAATGCATCTAAAAGTGTAATTATGATAAGAACTCATCATTGTAGTATTTTGTATTTTACTTATTAGATTAATAAATTAATATCTCGAATTGAAGCGTTACATTATGGAACGATCACAACATTGGAAAATGTTTTGTAAGATTGAATTAGTTAAAACAATTTTTTAGTTTTAATTCCTATATTCTTACAAAACGTTATAAGATCCCACAAAAAACAAGCTTCGCTTGTAAAAAATGGACGGCAAGTACATAAGTCGTATCTAGCATGATTAATATATAATAATATAAAATATTTTAATTAAAAATAATAGTGAAATCCAAATGTTAGGCAAGTATAAATTTTTACCATGGCGAAAATTGAAATTTGGAAAAAAGTAAATAGCAATACCAAAATTACTTGCCGGGCCCGTAATATCCATGTGTAAGTCGTTATCTTGCTATATAAGCGTTGCTTCTCGTAAGTTATAAATGTGGCTATTTAATACGACTGCACACAACGGGCCCGGCAAGTAATTTTTGTATTGCTATTTACTTTTTTCCAAATTTCAATTTTCGCCATGGTAAAAATTTATACTTGCCTAACATTTGGATTTCACTATTTTTTTTAATTAAAATATTTTATATTATTATATATTAATCATGCTAGATACGACTTATGTACTTGCCGTCCATTTTTTACAAGCGAAGCTTGTTTTTTGTGGGTAAATTATTACTCGACATACAGTGTATTGAAAGCAACGATAGTCGAGCGTTGGAATCGAACATTGAAGACCGAAATGTGGAAAGGATTTACGTTGAATGGAAATTACAAGTGGAGAGCTATGCTACAACAACTGGTTGACGAATACAATGCAAGAAAACATCGTACTATAGGAATGCGTCCAGTCGCTGTGAAACCTGAACATGCTAATAAGCTCTTAGCAACAGTATTCAGTAATATAAAGATCGTTGGTCGTGTCAAGTTCAAAGTCGGTGATTTTGTACGAATCAGTAAATATAAGAATGTATTTGCAAAAGGCTACACAGCAAATTGGACAACTGAAATATTTGAAATTATGAAAGTGCAGAAAACAAATCCTGTTACATATTTACTAAGGGATTCTAGTGGTACGGATATATATGGCGGATTCTACGAATATGAACTTTTAAAAACTGCTAATCCTAATGTATATCTAGTTGAGAAGGTATTACGTAAGAAGGGCGACAAAGCCTTTGTAAAGTGGTTAGGATTCGATAATACACATAATTCATGGATAAATAAAAACAATATTTTGTAATATACAATTTATTAATAAAGAAGCAATTATTTAATCTTCAATTAAATCTACTTTACTTAATTCTATTTCATTTATCCTATAATGACCCCATGGTAGAGTTGATACAGTACCTTGTACAATATAGCGCTTATCGTCATGTGGAATGAGAGTAATTTTTTGCTGTACAATTGAATAAACGTTATGCAATTTTGAACGAATTAAATTTTGATTATGGATATGAACAGTAAAATTTTGTAAGCAGTCTTTATAATCTTCAAACGTTATTTTTCTAGCGATAATGCAACTCTTAACGCCCTTAGCTTTTTTAAAAATTTTATCTTGTATTTTAAATGTATATATTTTCGATCTCAGTCCAATAAACTCAGTCATAATTCTCCCGTTATTCTCATCTTTCATCAAACCAGGCACTTTTTTATTTACTAGAGGTAAATTATACTGGTTAATAGGCGAATAATCACTAGTATTGAATCTTGAAAGATTTTCTCTCATGATCGTGTAAATGTCATCGCATTCGATACTGTATATCAAACTATCTGTATCGGTATACAATGCTCTACATTTACTACCAAACGTTGGAAGCATATAATCATAATGGAATTCGTATAAACATGTTTTTGAAATAACTAGAATACTCATACCTACATATATAGGTTTATCAAATTTCGCCGTTAATTTTTTTAATTCTATCGCAACCAAATTTTCGTTGAATATGGCGCTACTGTGAAAATTTGGTTGGGATATCAATGCTTCTGCTCCATATCTTCCTCCCCACTTACTAACAAGCCTCACATCAACTCTATTTCTTACATTTTCCATCGTCTTACCAAACACTGCATTGTTCATTAGTTTGAAAAGGTTTTTCTCAATCTCATTTTTAGATGCAGCTCGCAAACGTGTGTTTAAGTCTATATATTTGTTTAGCCATGCTGATTGCTGAAATCTTAATCCGCGATGGATACGTTTCAGTACCATTCCATGACGAATACATTGTTGTAAAGCCCGATAATGTATAACATAACGCTCCTTATTTTCGACAGTTGCAAGTAGCTTCTTCTGTCGTGCTCCGGGCGGAGCCTCACGTACCGGACAAAATGGCAAGTCAGAGTGATTATCATGAAGTACGCTTGGATACTCCAAGTCTACCTCTAAAATAAAACCCTCAGATGAATCTATAGGTATGCTTGAGATATCAAAGTTGTTAGTATCTTCAATCCAGTGAAATCCATGAGTAGGTAGAGCTTGACACATTGCCCATCCATATAGATTATTTACATCATAGTACATTAAATATTTGCTTGGTTTTGTTGAGTCATAATCATTCATATACCGATTGTTTGCTTTTTCATAGCGGTGAGAGCACTGACTCAAACCGCCACGTATTCCACGCTCTACGAAAAGCAACATTTCAACATCAGTGAAAAGTTCCAATTTTATTCCAGTATATTTAAGCATTGCATCCCAAGTGAAGCCTGGGAGTGTAAAATAATGCGCAGGATCCAAATTATAATTTTCCATGCAGCTATCGCGAAAATGTTCAAAAACGTCTGTCAGTAATAATACGTCAGTTTTTAAATAGAGATCGCTGTACTCCCCAAGTGTTTGTATTTGAAAATTGATCCATACCTCCTTAGCATGATTATATGCCTCTTCACTAATATCACTGTCAGTTAATTTATTATAGAATAACTCGCGAGGCGGTAAAGCATTTTCTTCCAGACGATTCAGATTATCTACATAATCATAAGGAAAAATACCTTTTCTTGTTAGTTGATTAAATTGTTCCGTATTTAAATTCGAAAATTCTGACTCTAAGTTTTTCAATTGAGATCTCTCCAAGTATGAGCTCAATTTGTCTAAACTTGATGCTAGAAATTTAAATGAATCAATAAATCTGAGCTGAATATTATATTTCCGTATGTATTTTGTACATGAAGTATACTTTTCCTTATGTACAGTGCTACACTACAAAAATTTTGGCTGACCCTAAGATATGCGTAAACGATAAATTAATCAAACTCTAAAACGAAAGTTGGGCGCCAGGTTCCCGAAAGAACCACTGTACTGTAGTAATCGCAAAATACTGTAATCGTCAAACGAAAATGCCAACTAGCTCAGTGAATATAAGAGTAGGATTGCGGAAGCGGAGAGTGGGTGAGTTCCTGAAACGTAAAATATGGACGTATTTGGCAGTTCGGGTCAAATCACTATACAGAATATTCGATAACAAATTCTCTATATTTCCGTAAAGACATCGCTGTATATGTCGAATTTCATAACGCATAGATCGTTCTTCATATTTAATCAAACTATAACTACGGATGGTCTGGAAAACGGTTTTTCGGAGCGCTCGGGATTAATCCAACGAATCTCTCTACTAACTAACTAACTAATTAAATAAATAAAGGTCTACTCGAGGCAGGTGTTTCTCCTGCGACCTTTTAACGAAAACGAAACGATACTCTCGCGAAGAGAACCGAACGGAGTAGCTCCTTTCGGGGAGAATTCACCTCCGGGGTTTCTTCCAACGAGAAAAACGAACTGTATTACCACAAGGTGATCGAACAAGGTAGCTCCTTTCGGGGAGAATTCGACCTTGGGATGCACCCCTGGTTAAACCCGACAAAACTATACTAACGTAACCGAAACTCGAAACTGAACGAATATCCCGGTCACTCTGTACAACCGAATTCGACCATCAACTATACTGTAAGCGCATAACCAAATTTCCGGAAACTATAAGACTTTAGTACGGCACTATATTCACGATAATCGATAAAAGCATTTACAATAAGTTACATATAAAACTATATACACTTCATATCCGAAAGCCCATGAAAGACTTGGTCCTTGAATTCATGGCGAATCTCAAAGTTTTCTCGATATTAGACTATTATTCCCATTCTTAATGTAATGTCTCTATTATTCCCAATTCACGCACCTTGGGAGTCGGTTTAACTCGTGATTCGTGATTTTTGACTATTCCACGGCTATTACACACGTTTTCCGAAGTTCTACTCGTAATACAAGGATTTCTAGGAGCTGGGACTCCCGCTAACCTTTTCCGTTGAAGCTGGAGAAAACAGCGGAGCGGGGTAGAGCAGAGCGGCGTTGAGTAGAGCAGAGCAGAGCCGGTCGGAGCAGAGCAGAGCAGATTGGAGCAGAGCAGATTGGAGCAGAGCAGAGCAGGGCAGAGCAGCGTCGAGCAACGTAGAGCCGAGCAGAGCAGAGCCGAGATGAGCAGAACAGAGCAGATCGGAGCAGAGCAGAGCAGAGCAGGGCAGAGCTGAGCAGAGCGGAGTCGAGTAGCTTCCACACTTTTCACTTGCTACGATGCGAGTCTTCAATTTCCGAGTTGCTAAGATTGCGACTGATCTTCTTCAGGACTAGATAACGAGTGTCGCAAAAATCGGGAGACACCAGCAACGAGCTGTTGGTCCCCTATCCCCAACCTTTCGTAACGCTAAATCTAATTGGCGGAGCCGATTAAGCTATTGGTACCACCAATCAGATCCAAGGTCCGACTTCTTCCGAAAATTCAACTTGAATATTCGGGAGCCGCGGAAGGCCGTAGTTCGTTAGACCCAGTTAACATACGACTTATGGGCCACGATCGTTACTCTACTTTATGACCTATCAATCATCGAACTTTATACTATATTTCGGATGATAGGTAGGCCAACCGTATATGGCCTGATTTTAGGGCCCTGATAATATGACCATAATATGTCTCCTTGTTCTATAGGTAGAGATATATATATATATATATATATATATATATATATATATATCTTTTTAGTGAACAGGTACTATCTTAAAATAGTACATGGTCACAACTCTATCCTCCCACGAAAAAGAGACCGAATCGAGGTCGAACACACCTCAAACCTCACTAAACGACGATACGCGAGGACTTAACTGGACTCAACGTAAACGTGAGGCGGAATCTGTAGCTCATTATCACGAGTGCTACGTGAATCTGTAATAGTCGTAAGTCGGCGTTTTCAAAAACGCGAAAAGAAACGCTGTATTCGATATGGGCTATTTACACGATAATATAACGGTAGCATAATACTAAGCGGTATACACGGTACTGCAAAATATCTGTACAAAATAAGCGTGATACGCACTGTACGGTTCTATACTAGACGAAATTATTTACACGGTACTGTACGGAATCGAAAAAGGCATACACGATAAAGAATATACGTCATACCAAACGTAAACTGAATCTGTACTAACTGTAGCGATATACACGATACGAATCGAAATCTGTACAAAAGCAAACTAAAGTAATACGATACGGAGTTCACCGAAACTCAGAATCGTAAGAAAACGTAACCTAAAGAAGAGAAAGTATATACAAAGAACTATACGAGAATCCACACGTAACCAACATAATATACTGGTCGCAAATACTATTTCACGCAATTACGCTATCGAATCTCGAGTACTCGCGAAAAAGGAAAGGAGGAAGCTCCAAAAGAAGAATTAATGTCTCGAAATCACCGTATTCCCAAGTTAAGATTCCCGTGACCCTGGTAAACCTGTAAACGGTAGCTACGGTAGGGAAGAAAATGATATTAGTTCCCGATGCATGAGTCCGAGGTTGGTGATGTTCCGAGAGGTCGGTGTGTCTGTCAGCGTCAAAAATAAAATGGAATGCCAAAGATATATAAAACACAGATACATTTATCGAAGGACCTCAGGGCATAATATATACAGGGGCGTATAGGTAGAGGGAGGGGAGGCCTTATCGGCGCTGGAAAGGCCCTGGTTCACCCGAAAGGTCGACCTCCAATGGGGTTGGGCGCTGGTACTGAGGACTGCATCGCGGGCAGGTCCGCGTGGAGTATCCCCGCCGTCCACACCGGAAACAGAAGGCCTTTGTCCTAGGCCGAGGGCAGCGGGAGTAATTGTGGCTAGGAGAGCCACAATTGAAGCATCCCCGTTGCACGGGGGGCGGGGGGTCACGATAAATGAAGGAGAGGACCTCCGCCTCCAGCTCTGGCCAGACGTCCAGCATCTCCTTAATATAGGAGAGAACCTCTCCTTTGGTCTCGGCGACCACATCGCGGCGGGGAAGCCGAAAGTCGGGACGAGACATCCTACAGTGGCTAAAAAAAATAATAGCGGTGAATCCCGACGTATAGGTGATAGGAAAAGACAGCCACAACGGAACTGAGGACGATATTACTGGACATACAATTTCACATCGTTGACGTGCGTTTTGGTACGCGTTTTAGCTTCGACGTGTTCGATTTCGATGACGGTAGGAGAACGGAAATGAACGACTCGATACGGCCCTTGATACCGGTGGGCAAGTTTTGCTGAGAAGAAATTTGCGGACGATGAAAGAGGTCGGTATCGAAAGAGAACTAAGTCGTTAATTTTCAAAGGTCGTTCTCTTCGTCGTAAATTGTATTTTTCGGCCTGTTGTTGATATGCGGATTCTAATTTAGAAGTGACCCACTCGTGAAGATCTCTCATCCGTTTCATTCGTTCTTTCCACGGACTGACGACGAGGTGATCCGCTAGTAACGGCGCTTTATCGGTCTTTTCGAGTTCGCGAGGAACTGGCTTGAGTTCCCGACCGAAATTTAGGAAAGCAGGACTACACTCGATGACCGAGTGGTGGGCGGTATTATAAGCGAAGTTAAATTCGGATAGATGTACATCCCATTCCCGTTGATTCTTACTGACGAACGCAGTGATCATGGTTTTGACGACACGGTTAATACGTTCTACCGGGTTGGCCTGTGGGTGATACACTGGAGTGGTCGAATGGTGAATCTTATTTTCCTGACAAGCTTGCTCGAGTAATTTATTGACGAATTCAGTTCCATTGTCAGAGATGAGTACTCGAGGGGTTCCCCAACGGGTGATCACCAGATCGAGAAGGAGTTCTTTAATTTTTGCACCATTTACTGTACGTACGGCCCGACATTCAACCCATTTCGTGAACAGGTCTTGAAAAACAACGATATAAGTATTTTGGCGTAGGCTTTTCGGTAGTGGACCTATAACATCGACCGCGACTATATCCCAAGGTTGTTCCACGAACCTACGACCCATTAATCCGATCGGTGGCTGTTGGGAAACTTTCGTACGTTGACAGATATCGCATTTTCGGACGAACTCTAGAAGAGACCGATACATTCCAACCCAATAAAAACAGCGACTAATCCGGTGGTAGGTTTTATCCACGCCTAAATATCCTGACATGGGCGTATCATGAAACTCGTGCATGATTTCCTCTCGAAATTCGCTAGGTACGACTAATTTCCAGGGCTCGAGATCCTCCAGTTCGTCGTGATACCGGCTGGTAACCCGTTTATAATATAAGAGATCGTCCTGAATTTTCCAGTCGGGAAATTTAAAAGGTGTCGCTTTGACAGAATTACGACGATCGGTATACCAGGAGTCAGTAGATTCGGCCCATCCCGCCGTGGGGTAACTCATGGAAATCGCGAGAGCGCTAAATTCGAGTTTCTCCGAACTAGGTGTTCGTGAAAGCGCATCGGGTACGAAATTTTGCGAACCTTTACGGTAAACGATATCGAAATCATATTGCATCATTTCTAATGCCCATCTCCCTAGTCGACCTGAGGGGTCTTTTAAGTTATTGAGCCATCGTAGACTATTGTGATCCGTCATCACCGTGAACTTATACCCCTCCAGATAACCGCGAAACTTTTTAATCGACCACAGAACAGCAAGACACTCTAATTCGGTAGTGATATACTTCATTTCGGCTGGGGTGAGAGTACGACTTGCATACGCGATAACGCATTCTCCTTGCTCATGAGTTTGCGTGAGTACGGCTCCGAGTCCGACATTACTCGCATCGGTTTGGAGGCAGAAGGCTCGATTGAAGTCAGGACAAGCTAACGTGGGTGTCGAAGTTAGGTTGCGCTTTAGCATATCAAACGCGTTGGACTGTGGTGTAGTCCAAACCCAAGCCTGATTCTTCTTGAGCAACTGATTTAATGGAGCGACAATCGTTGCGAAATCGGGAACGAAACGACGATACCACGATGCCATACCAAGGAAACGACGTAACTCCTTGATATTCCGAGGTGCGGGATAATCGATGATTGGCCTAATCTTCTCGGGGTCCGTACTTAGGCCACGATGATCAACGATAAAACCGAGATACGTAACGCTGGTCTTGCAAAATTCGCTCTTATCCGGATTGATCAAGAGTCCGGCGGCAGTAATTCGCTTAAAAATTTTATCTAACCATTCGAGATGTTCCGAAAAAGTCTTCGTGACCATAATAATGTCATCTAAATAAGCGAAGGCGTGGGGTTCCATATCCGGTGTAATGATTTTATCTAATAATCGCTGGAAGGTCGCTGGTGCGCCTGTAAGTCCGAAAGGCATCCTTTTAAATTGGAAGAGTCCGCGACCTGGCACAGTAAACGCAGTGACGGATTTACTAGATTCTTCCATCGGAACTTGAAAATAGGCTTGACTCAGATCCAGAGCGGAAATATAGTTAGCTGAACGTAACTTATCCAGAATAGCATTCATAAATGGTAGTGGATAGGCATCCTTGCGAGAGACTTCATTAACTTTGCGAAAATCTAAGCAGAATCGATAGGAACCGTTGGACTTGCGTACCATAACAATGGGAGACGACCAATCGCTGTCGGAAGGCTCGATAATATCTTCGTGTAATAATCGATCTACTTCTTGATTAATCGCTTGCTGTATCACCGGTGAAACGGGGTAATATCGCTGTTTAATGGCTGTCGGTGTCTCTACTATAATGCGATGTTCAGTTAGATGGGTCAATCCCGGTGCTCGTTTCAAAATCGGGATTCGTTCGTCTAAGAAGATCCGTAACTGCTCTGACTCAGTATCGGTGAGGCCACGGAGAGCATTGCAGCTAGAAAAATTATCCTGAGCATCCACGAAGCGGTAATAGTGATTAGGATCGTCTCGGTAACTCCAGGTGCGCTCCTGATAATTAATAACAATCCCGAATTGTTGTAGAGCATCGATCCCAAAAATAAGGGGTACGGCTAGAGACGGAAAGAATAGGGTCGGATTGACTTGGCTACGACCCTCTATGTGAAACTGTAGTGGGTAACATTGCGATAGGTTTTCGCGATGCCAATCGGCAGTCACTATCGTAACCGGAGGTACCGTAGAAGCATCAACATCGGCCGACGAAATTTTTAGGAGACCGGATTTTCCAATAAAAGTACGCGATGCGCCACTATCTACTAAGGCTAAGAAAGAGTGGCCCTGGACTCTAATTTTTATGTACAAAAGGGCGGTAGTCAGCGAGTATATTTTCTCGATACCGAACGAGAATTCTCGCGAAAGGCGACATGAATTTAATTTCACAGCTGGAAACTGCACGTTCGGTATATTTATTTTCGGACACGATCCGGTATTTATCGTGTCCCGGGTACGTTTCCCGTACACTTAGGGCAATTGCGTACTGTAACTCCATCACGACCACATTTATGGCAGAAATAACGAGAACGCGGCTTTGGACATTCCGAATATCTATGTCCACGCTCCTGACAATTCCAGCACGCGAAATCTATAGCGAAGGACGACTGTGGTTCGATGGGTTCCGACACGAACGGATTAGTAGTAGTTCCCGAACTCGACGGTATGGAAGGTGCCGGTGACGGTATGTCCTTCAGGGCTTTTGTTTTATTAGATTTCTCCTGGGCGACTAATACTGGTTGTTCTTCAACAGCCAGGTTAGCACGCGTACGCCGAGCAGGTCGTCCGAAAGCTAAATCCGGAAAAAGCGAATGTTCTGGTAAGGGCGGTGCCCGATACCGACTTTGGCGAGCTAAGCTACTCTCGATCTGGATAGCGCGAGATTCTAACGCATCGAAAGATACTACGTTGTTAATATCGATAAGTGCTTGGATTCGTGGAAGCATGTTCGTATGCGCTCAAATGATCCACTCTTCTCCCGACATGGGAGGTGAAACTCTTTCTAATAATACCCGGATACACGTGAGGTAATGGTCTACGGGTTCATCTTCCGCTTGTGTCCGTTGGGCTATTTCCACCCTCAAGGAAACCTGAAGTGAACGAGCCCCGAAACGCGAACGAAAGGCGCGTTCAAAATGTGCCCAATTCTCCCAATCTCGTTGGTGACTACGAAACCAGTGGAGAGCCATTTCTGATAAAAGCAAAGGAAGGTACTTTAATAATTCCGCATCTGGAAGATCGAAAATAATGCGAGTTTCCGCAATACGCGCTAGGAATGCCTCTACATCTTCACCGGATTTGCCGCTAAACGAAACGTTCATTCTTTTCAAGGTAGAATGTAGTTGGTTGAACTGCGCGGCATAGTCCCTATTCGCGAGAGATCGAGGAAAACGCAGTGTCTGAAAGTGACCTCTATTAGGGCGACGGTATAGTTCCCTCGGCTCTTCCTCTTCGGGGAAGTACTCTTCCCTTGGAGCAGGAGCAGTCGGGACTGCGGATGTAGTACGCATCTGCAAAACCACATCTCGCAGCTGACCGATCATGTCGTGCACGTCCCGTTTAAACTCGTCGAAATCTGCACGAGTGGGAGTGGACGAACCTCGTGGGGGTGAGAGCGACCGATCTCGGACATCCCTAGACTCGATAGGTGCCTGATATTCTTTCCTACGCGTCCCGGCACGAATGGAGGTATAAATCTCCTGTGAAATTGGCGTAGGAGTAGCTGGTCGCGTAACCCGAGTTGGATGCGGCATATCGTCAATTAATTCTAAAGGTTGTATGATACTAGCAGCTTTCCCCAAAAGCTGTGAAGTATCCATGACTGCACGCGTAGTCTGGTGTAACTGGGTACCCGGAGGGGTACGCGGTAATGCCGAACTCTTTTCCCGCGAAAAATGTTTCCGAAGCCTTTGACGAAGGGTGGGTAATATGCCCTTATCGTCCAAGCGATATTGATTGAGGATCTTTCGAGCCTCATCCTCTGTCAATTCCTCGATCCAATCTAAATTACCGTAAGTCGCGGTAGCCATCACTAAAATGAGCGCGAAAACCGAAAAAGAATTAATAGAAAATGTCTATTTCCCGAATAAAACCGAAGGAAAAGCAACAAAAGGATACCCGATTACGCGTTACCGAAAAGGAATATACATATAAATGGGAAAAATACAGTTTAAACCATTAGTAATTCCTGAAAAGAAAAGGCAAGGTATACGGAAATAAATAAGATCCTAATTGGGAATCGAAACGACAATGTTCGCGATTTTATTTATATTCGGAGGATTACGGAAGTGCAGCTCTGACTAATGTACGGAAGTCAAACCTTCCCAAAACAAAACAAAATAAACTTGAATATGAAATTACTAATTGTAATTCGCGATTAAATAATTTAATAATCAATAATTAATAACTAATAATTAATAATTAATTTATTAATTAGCAGGCGCAATATTCCGTAAGTGTCCGTTATCCAAGCTCCCCTGAAAGTCGCGAAAAACAAAGGGAAAAATGTTAAAGTAATTTCGTAAAGATATCGAAATAAAATTAAATTCGCTTTGTGAATGTATAGATATATACATATAATAGTCGAATATTGTAAGTCCTATGTCGAGACAATGGGAAGTCAGTGAAGCGTGAGCTAATCGGCTTAGTTCCGCGCGACTGGGCATTCGCGGTGTCTCCCTAGTTTCCCCCTCAATAATTTTTCTACACGTAGATTTCCTATGTCGAAATCTTCCGTATTAGAAATTAAAGATGATTATTTCGGCTCGAAATAAGACCGGAATATTCGACTAGAATTATCCGTATCTTATAACAGATATAGAAAGGCTATAAACACATGAAATAATATGAGCATAAATCATTAATGCTCGTTGCGATAATCCTATATGAGAAGACGTTAATTTCGATTAAATTCGATTATTTGAATATTAATCGTGAGATTCGGAAGCCTAACTACTGTATAACTCCGAATTGCCAAACAAAGGATTTGGATTGGAGATAATAGGAGTTCGAAAGGAGACGGATATGAAAAATAATATGACTCGAATTAAAATAATTGTTAGCCGAATTTGCGAAAGACTATTTCACCAAAGTCTAGCTCATATTTGCCCTATGCGGGTGTTATGATTCGCGGTAAATAAGACTTTACTCCCGATAATTTGAAGTCGAATTTGTGAAAGCCTATTTCATCAAATTCTAACTTCTGTGGGCCCCACGTTGGGCGCCAAAATTTGCTACACTACAAAAATTTTGGCTGACCCTAAGATATGCGTAAACGATAAATTAATCAAACTCTAAAACGAAAGTTGGGCGCCAGGTTCCCGAAAGAACCACTGTACTGTAGTAATCGCAAAATACTGTAATCGTCAAATGAAAATGCCAACTAGCTCAGTGAATATAAGAGTAGGATTGCGGAAGCGGAGAGTGAGTGAGTTCCTGAAACGTAAAATATGGACGTATTTGGCAGTTCGGGTCAAATCACTATACAGAATATTCGATAACAAATTCTCTATATTTCCGTAAAGACATCGCTGTATATGTCGAATTTCATAACGCATAGATCGTTCTTCATATTTAACCAAACTATAACTACGGATGGTCTGGAAAACGGTTTTTTGGAGCGCTCGGGATTAATCCAACGAATCTCTCTACTAACTAACTAACTAATTAAATAAATAAAGGTCTACTCGAGGCAGGTGTTTCTCCTGCGACCTTTTAATGAAAACGAAACGATACTCTCGCGAAGAGAACCGAACGGAGTAGCTCCTTTCGGGGAGAATTCACCTCCGGGGTTTCTTCCAACGAGAAAAACGAACTGTATTACCACAAGGTGATCGAACAAGGTAGCTCCTTTCGGGGAGAATTCGACCTTGGGATGCACCCCTGGTTAAACCCGACAAAACTATACTAACGTAACCGAAACTCGAAACTGGACGAATATCCCGGTCACTCTGTACAACCGAATTCGACCATCAACTATACTGTAAGCGCATATCCAAATTTCCGGAAACTATAAGACTTTAGTACGGCACTATATTCACGATAATCGATAAAAGCATTTACAATAAGTTACATATAAAACTATATACACTTCATATCCGAAAGCCCATGAAAGACTTGGTCCTTGAATTCATGGCGAATCTCAAAGTTTTCTCGATATTAGACTATTATTCCCATTCTTAATGTAATGTCTCTATTATTCCCAATTCACGCACCTTGGGAGTCGGTTTAACTCGTGATTCGTGATTTTTGACTATTCCACGGTTATTACACACGTTTTCCGAAGTTCTACTCGTAATACAAGGATTTCTAGGAGCTGGGACTCCCGCTAACCTTTTCCGTTGAAGCTGGAGAAAACAGCGGAGCGGGGTAGAGCAGAGCGGCGTTGAGTAGAGCAGAGCAGATCGGAGCAGGGCAGAGCAGATCGGATCGGCGTTGAGCAGAGAAGCGCAGAGCAGAGCCGGTCGGAGCAGAGCAGGGCAGATTGGAGCAGAGCAGAGCAGGGCAGAGCAGCGTCGAGCAACGTATAGCCGAGCAGAGCAGAGCCGAGATGAGCAGAACAGAGCAGATCGGAGCAGAGCAGAGCAGAGCAGAGCAGAGCAGAGCAGGGCAGAGCGGAGTCGAGTAGCTTCCACACTTTTCACTTGCTACGATGCGAGTCTTCAATTTTCGAGTTGCTAAGATCGCGACTGATCTTCTTCAGGACTAGATAACGAGTGTCGCAAAAATCGGGAGACACCAGCAACGAGCTGTTGGTCCCCTATCCCCAACCTTTCGTAACGCTAAATCTAATTGGCGGAGCCGATTAAGCTATTGGTACCACCAATCAGATCCAAGGTCCGACTTCTTCCGAAAATTCAACTTGAATATTCGGGAGCCGCGGAAGGCCGTAGTTCGTTAGACCCAGTTAACATACGACTTATGGACCACGATCGTTACTCTACTTTATGACCTATCAATCATCGAACTTTATACTATATTTCGGATGATAGGTAGGCCAACCGTATATGGCCTGATTTTAGGGCCCTGATAATATGACCATAATATGTCTCCTTGTTCTATAGGTAGAGATATATATATAAATATATATATATCTTTTTAGTGAACAGGGACTATCTTAAAATAGTACATGGTCACAACAGGTAGCAGGTATACTGAACCCTCATACATGTTAGCGATCGCATTGAAGATGAAATGTGCATCGTAATTAGATAAATTATGAAAAATTACTGGAATAAGGTGCGAATCTTTATAGTTTAAATTACAATTGTTGTGACCGGGTCCTCTATATTTACCTGTTAAATGATCATGATCGCGAACACGTATTTGATACGGGAGAAATGGCTTTTTACATATATGACAGTCGGGGTCATTGTTATGACGAAAATTTTCACTAATACTTAGCGTTCTCATAGGCACTACAGTCTTTAGTTTTTCGCTCGCTATGCTAGCAATTTTATCGAGTTCTCGCACAAACCATTCTATACACTCGAGTCCACGATATGATTTATAAGTTGAGAGCGATTAATCACGAACGCTTTTAAAATAATATCCTACACTAAAGGGTAAATGCTTTTGATAGATACTACTACTACCGCTCGTTTCATTCACTTTTTCTAACAAACATTCAATGTCTGCATATACAACGAATGGGGTCCTCTCACTGTTCTTGTCATTTTTAAAGGACACCCAACGGTCCTCTTCAGGTAGCAGAATACGGACGTTTATATTGAGCTCACTGCAATCACGTTTATGAGATTGAAGTTTATCCTCATTGAAGAAATAGTGTAAACATCTAAGAGAAAAAATCATATTAGTATATAAACATTAAATAAAATTATATTAAAATATAAACAGTATAACATACCGATTACAAATAAGATGAGATCGTTTTTTTCGAGTCAGTTGTTTATTTAGCAAGCGAGAAAGATTCGTGATACATAAAAAATGTGCTGCACCTTGATGTTCGAGAAGAAGAAGATTCGCATGCTTGATTTCTCACATTTTGTGAGTTGAAGAGGTGCAATAATTTTATTCTCCTGCCCTTCCTGCTCATCCACCATGGTGAAAACATTAATCGACACATCATTATCTTCTTTAAATTTAGGTATCTGCCTTAATGTGGTTGGAAATGTTATACTTCTAACGTTGAAAACAGATTTAAAATGGGGGTATGAAGATTGTCGTTGTGGGTGTTTAGTTGAAATAGCCGGATAGAGTGCAGCCGTTACAGCCCATGCAAAACATATATTATCATCACTCTGTATGTTTATCACTGCATGTTTGTTCTTAATATATTTTGGAAGGTCGATTCTACAGCCTGCATATAGTGGATTATAATGATTTATATTCACAATTAAATTTAATATTTTTTCCAAAGCCCACCCACTATCACGCTCTTGAAATTCACCTAATTTTGTTAAAATTTTATCTATGACGTTTGTTTTATACCAATCACTAAAAGTATCAGTCTTGAATAAAATCACATTTTTTGTGGAAATATGTTTGATATCACTAATTTCCTTGCAAATAAATTTTCCGTTGAATACCATATTTATCTTAACAGCACTTACTTTACTGAATACTTTGTTCATGTAAGATTGCAGCATATCTGATGCTGCCAATAGAAATTCATATGGTTCGATATAATTAGTGTTTACTATCATACCACTACACATTCGACTTTTAAATGATGAATCAAGATCTTTCCAAATAAGCTTTTTCACATTAATGCCCGTTCCAATTGAATTTTTATTTTTTGCCACATGGAGAAGTAACTTTTGAATACATTTTATTTCTGCAAGATTTTTCTGTACAGTATCTGGAGTTGCATTCCGGTTGGATTCTCTCAAATTTCGAATATAATCATGACACTTGCAAACCCACTCGCGATAATCATGCTGAGTTCTTAAATCGGGATTCTTAAGAGCGTGATTTGAAGAATAATTTTTTTCTCTTGCTGCTCTGATTAATAGGCACTGTATCTGAGCAATTTCCGTAAAAATTTTCTGCCTTACCCCTATACGGCATTGTGGCTAGCAACTCTCAATTTTTCAATGTAATCACGACAATCACGTACCCACTCACGTTATTCATCCTGACTATTTAAAACTCTATTTAGAAGCGACATCGTAGTTCTTTCCGTTTAAATGATCAGCGTGAAACTAATGAAAAATCTTAGATGGAGAGTCCTTCAAATAATCAGTCTCCGAGACACGTCAGTAATATAAATATTTTACGGATCAGGTTGCGCGTTGAAGTAAAAAGAATGCATTCAAATTTAAAATATACATATATGCTAGATTTTTGATTCATACATATATTTCATATAATATACATTTCTCAGTGCGCATATACCCTCATGATTCATGCAAATAGGAAGTTGTGAATTATATAAACCATCTTCTAAATTATAATTTCCCCACACATATTCATCTACATTACTAATTTCTAAATCACAAATACTCCTTAACCAATTTAACTTTTCCACCCCTTTTACAAAAACCGTATCCTCATATACATATTTTTTTATAATATCTTTATATTTATAATATGGTGAATAACAATCCATCCAATTTAAGCCATGATGATTGAAAAAGATTGAACTGAAAAAGAAATTCCTTATTCATTGAAAATACTAATTCGTTATTGTTTGTTATAAAATATACTTACTCTGTTTTCTTTCTCTCCTCTTCACTTAAACAAGTATGTGGAAAGGGGGGTGAAAATAAAATATGATGCACTTTTAGTTCTTATAAAACTGCAAATTCTTTAACTATAAATGTCTTATCCATTAAATAGAATCCTTGAAAATCGACGAACGTTGGGATCATCATGTTAGCGTTTTTTATACTAAATTTATTACACTTTGCCTTTATTTTAAATATATTCTTTTTTTGTTTCCCTAAAGTTTTTCCCTTCTCTTCAAACCAAGTATTTCAATTCTCCCACTATTCTTAACTATTCTTTCTTTGGACCAATGGTGTTTCTAAGAGTGTCTGGTTAGTCACCTCCCATCACAGTTCAAATTTTTCACATCCCTTACAGCATTTAAAAAATCTTGAGAAGCGTGTAGGGTAGTCTTCAGTTCAGTTTAAGCCACAGAATCTTCAGTTCAGTTTTAGTCACAGAATCTTCAGGTACTCTGACATTATGCATCATTTAAGAGATATCACGCACATAATATATGTGGATGGATTTATCGTTAATAAGAAGATAGAGTACAAAGAAGTGGCTATTAAAAATATATACTCTAATTTAACACATTATGGTGCGTTTAAAGTTAGTGGATCAATGAATACTTTAAGTATTGCTGACCGGAAAACTGCATCTTTTGTGTTTAATAATGTGCACGGAATTGCATATGGAAATACGGGAAATGAAAGATATTCACAAAATGAAATATATGATTTGCTAAAAATCATTGAATGTGACAGTGTGCAACCAGTGGTTGCATATAAAGGTGGACACTTCGAACGTGACTTATTAAATATAATGAATATTAATAATGTCAATTTAGAAAATTTTAATTGTCCAAAATTCGATTGCTTAATTGAATATATAAAAACAGACATTATTCCTTCTGAGCTGCATAAAATTAAAATTACGCGAAAAACACAAAAGCCTGTCCACTGTGTGAAACAGGAGGTAGATGTTTTCGCAAAGTGGGTGCGGAAACAAATGAAAGGTAAATATTAAAAATTAAGTTCGCAATTTACTTGATATTAATAATTTTTTTTTATGTTTCAGAAGCTGTTATTAGCTGAATGGGCTAAATATTATTGTATATTCGTTTTTATATAAGTTTCAATTCTATTAGTTTTTTATATAAGTTTCATGTTCGTTTTTAATTATATGATAAATGTTATTTAAAAGTCTCTTTCTTTTCCCCTACTCCTATTTCCCTTAATTTAATCCGTAAAAGAAAAAAAAGAAAAACAAGAAAAACAAGAAAAAAAAGAAAAAAAAGAAAGAAGCACTTTATAATTATTACTAACTCATAAAAGAAAAAAAATGTACCTAGTGTTCACGGTTTAAGAAAATGTGAAATCAAATTAAATGGCGGGTCCACAGTAGGAAAATAGTGGGAGGGTCTAAGATAAGTATGTGGAGGGAGAAAAGCCCCTCCGAGAGGGCAGGCCTAAGAAAAAATGGTAGTCTGTAAGATGGTGAGGACCCCTAGCGGTGTAGCTGCCCCAGTAATTTTCGTGATCACCATCTAGTGGAGAAAATTGGAACTTTTTCCTTCACTAACTAAAATACAAAAAAAAAGTTCTCTGGGTAACTGTCAGGATAACTAACCATCCTGACGCTATAGTGATGGGAGAGGGGTAACCCTTATGAAACTAGTCGACCCGTAGGATAACTAACCATCCGGGCCGAAGAGTCATGGGAGAAGGGGTACGCCTTAGGGAACTAGTGGACCCGTAGGATAATTAACCATCCGGGCCCTAGGGTAATGGGAGAGGGGTAAGTGACTAAGAGAGAAAGAGAGGGTGAGAGGGATCTCTCTCTCTCTCTCACACACTCCCCACAGCCAAGGCACTTCCTCCGCACACCCGCACCTCCCTCACCATCATGTCACAGAGACACTTCCCCCCCCCCCCCCGCACACCCGCACTCCCCTCACCACCATGTCACAGAGACACTTCCTCCCGCACACCCGCACTCCCCCACCACCGTGTCACAGGAACCGCCTAGCTACCACTACTAACGACATTGGAATTTCAAAGCGTTTTCATGACTAAAAAGACATAGGTTCCACTTTTCTGACGAATGGAATTGGTAGATCAGATGCTCCAGAGCTTCCCCAATTTTATTTAGATTTTTATTATGTGGCGTTAATGCAGCAGCAAATGCCAAACATAGAAAAATCGACGACCTTGGAATTTCAAAGCGTTTTCATGACTGAAAAGACCCAGGTCCCACTCTTCTGACGAATGGAATTGGTAGATCAGATGCTCCAGAGCTTCCCCAAATATTTTGAAATATTTATTATGTGGCGTTAATGCAGCAGCAAATGCCAAACATAGAAAAATCGGCGACCTTGGAATTTCACAGTGTTTTCATGACTGATAAGACCCAGGTCCCACTTTTCTGACGATTGCTATTGGTAGATCAGATGCTCCAGAGCTTCCCTATAAAATTGATTTTGAGAAAAGACTGATAACATTAGAACAATATTATCTTCGAGTCGCTTTAATATTAAATATATACAAAAACATATATACTTTTAATTCTAGTGATATTAACAGTAAATATTGAAAATATAGTTTACAAATTGTATACATTATACATTCAATTTATTAATTTGTTCTGCATATGTTGAATTACTCGCAGTAGTAGTTGTAAACAGGAATGTTGTTCCTAAAAAATAACATTATTTACAAAATGAGTGCGTAAAAAATTTAATTTATGCACATATTATTGATAAAAGCTAACCTCTCAGTGATAGGTTTATACATAGCTACCATTTCGACTATTTGCCTCCTAAGAGCTTTGTTATTGATCATGGGTATTTTAGTGCGTGATCAATGATTGTAGCTTTCGATTTATATTTCCTTCATTTTTGCAGAAAACTTCTTAAGGTGGTTCCTGTGAATTTCAAAGTACTTAGGAATATTTTCATAAAATTACAACTTATTCTTCAAAATATAGTAAATATGTCTATATTTTTTTTTATATAGGTTACCGAATAAATGCGTTTGCAATATTTATTTAAAAACGAAGCTTTTTACGTTGATCTATACAGGTCAGCGTTATGTCCAAGACGATAATAATCAATAAACGTTTAAGAATTACTTTAGACAAATATAAAAATTAAAGACAATACAGCATATATTCAGTACTTTCGAGTAAGGGAAAAAAATTATTGCAAGCCGAACTAATTAAAAAGATATTTAATGTTAAATGTGTGAATGTGGTTACCAATTTGCACCATATTATTCATGGAAACATGGCAACGTCGCACCAATATTCGATTTAGCGCGCAATTTAAATCTTTACCGCAATACTTTATTATATGTGGATGTGTAAATATCATAACCATAAATACATAATTAAATAAATAAGAATAATAAATGTATGATTTATAAATAAATTCAATTTATTGCATAACATATAATTTTATAATTTGAAAACAGAACTGATACACAAAATAGTATATATAACTTTTTTAATCAATAAAATACTGCATGAATTCACATAATGCAACAAGTATTATTTATCGTTTGAAAATAATTCACAAATTTTTTTAAAAATATTGTTATTAGTGGTTACTCTCGGCTTGTCATTAAAATTTTCTTGAAGCAATATTCTAATTCCTTGTTCATCATTTTTATGGAACGTTTCCTGTAAAATATGATCATTGATTCCAACCTTAGCCATTTTGTTTATAATAGGCTGAGAAATTTTATTTTTATATTGTTGCAAAGAAGCTTTGTTTAATAATATTGCATTTTCAATTTCCTTTGCTTGTACTATTTGATCGATGGTTTTTGTATTCATCTTCACAGTATTATCTGTAATTCCTACTTTATGTATAAGTTTCAACAGAAGTTGAACGTCAGTTACAGCATTATGTAAATTTTCAATATTCTTATTTAGAAGAAATTCTTTAATTAGAGCCTCCATGGAAAATTTTTCCTTCATTTTTCGTCTCTCTGGTAACATTTTCTTGAATATAATCAATGAATCCGTAAAACCGTATACTACAAACTTGAATCTATCCATTAATCCTAAATTAAAAACTAAGTTTAACATCCTAGGCATATCGAAGCTGTTAAAAAATCATTAAATAATTAAAAATCAAATTATAATTGCTGATATATACAAATCTCATGATAATTATACTCTTATACTACCTAAAAGCATTATGTGCTAATAAAATAATGGGACATTTGAAACTATTTAAATAATCCCAAAACTGGATAACAGCAACTCTAGCTGGGAATGCTTCTACTTTTTCTTCTTTGTAATATAGATCACCGTTTATCATTTTCAAACCTGTTACAAGAGATGCTTGTTTTGATATAATTCTGGAAGAAATTATGTAATTTTCAAATGATGTCTCATCAGTGCATGCAGCAATCTGCAAAAAATTTTACATTTTTATGTATAAAATGTTAATAATTTTAATGCTAATTATAAATAAATCAATAACCTGACATATTTCATCGGATTTACTAAATCCTTTTGTTTCTAAATCAAACACTATGGTTTTAAAAATATTTAAATCATTAAATGGCCTGTTATTGTTTTGTGAAATCATAACAGGCATAGCTGCTGAAACATTTAGGAAAGAAACGCCGCTTTCGTAGGTTATTCCCTCTTTTCTAAAAGAAGTAGCAGTTTTAGACAATCTCAATTTTTTTAACTGTAATCTTCGCTTTTTTGTTAAAATCCTTCTATTAGAAATCGATTTATTTTTTCTTTTGATGTCCTTTTGATTTCTGTATTTATTAATTTCGTAGCCTTCGTGCAATTGCATTTTTTTCAAAACGTTTAAAATATATTGACAGCCAAGATTCTTTTGACATACGGCTGCAGCAATACGAAAGCTCAGTGACTCTGATCCACTATAGTGCCTTGCTTTAGGACTTTTGCTGGCAATTAGACTATTCGTGGATTCATTTCCTTGCGTTGAAGCACAATAAGCAATTTTCTCTGCATTCTCAACATAACGTGTAAATATTTTAGTCAAAGCAAATTGTAAATTTATATCTTGTAATGGTTTCCCGCTCGGCAAGTTTTGATGTACGTATTGATTTGGTGAAGTTTTACCTTCGCACCAATCGCCACATAATACATGATCTCCGTAAGCATGAGGAACGATACTTCGTAAAGCCGCTTCAATTTTACTTGCATTGCCTTTGTTCTGTTTTACTGCATGTGAAAAACAGTGTGAGAAATATTGTAGAAGTTTAAATGGCAGTTTTATTGCATATAAACAACTTGTTAATGCTTTATGCGTATGATTATAGTCTGACCATTTAGTAATTAAATGCGGTGATAATCTTCGAACAGCTGATATGGTGCTTGAATCGTCATCGCCTATTAACGTGGTTATAGTGACTCCTTCTTGTTTAAATAATACATTATTATTTATAAGGTCTATTGCCATATTAGGCTCCATTCCTTTTGCAGAACATTGATAGTTCTGCCGGCAATCATGCGAATCTTTAGAATAGCCAAGACTACATTTACGACATGAGGAACAACGTATTGCATAAGATATTATTTTACCAGAATAATATCCGATTAATGTTCCATGGCCGGACAAGCTATTGTAGGATCTTCCAGTTCCTCTTTTCTGCCAACCAGCATCATAAGATGCTATTAATTTACAAGTTCCATCAGATTCTTCACTCCTCTCTTGTGTAGAATCACTCAAAATTACATTTTCTACCATTCTAAACATACAAGTTTATATAAACGCATATTAGATTCAAACACAATATAAAGTGATGAAAGTATTATTAGAAATATTAGGAATACCGAAAATTGTGAAATTTATTGATTTATTTTTATTACTATTTTGGAGTACATAATAATAATGTATATTACTTATTAATTAATTAGATAATCAAAATAAATTTCTTATAAATGTGTGAAATACATGATTTTTAATAATACTTTTCATATTAAAATAAAAAACTTTAACTATAGATATAATTAAATATACAATTTGAACAAATGTAAGTTCACTAAGTTCTAAAAACTCAAAAGGTACATATTATAAATGTTAACTTTACTGTCAGAAATAAAACTTACTGATCCTTGTCTTTCAATGCATTAAGTGTCAATGCTTTTTCTATTCTAATAGATTCAACGCATGATTCGACAGCCACTTTCTCAATTGCAGGTCCAACTAACCGCTCATATTTTTTAACCGTAGTATCTGATACCGCAGGAATATTCATTGCAGACAATAAACTATTTAAGTGTGTTTCGCCCAATCCGCCATCAATCATTCCTATAAACTGTAACGTTGCGTTCTCGCAACGTTACTATAGCTGCCATCTAGCGCTTTGCTAATCTCAAGCGCTAGATAGGCGGGTCGCGTACGAACTAGGGAGTCATCAACCGATAAGTATTGATCTAGGATCGATAACTTGTCGGCTCCCTAGTGCCGCGCGATGGGTGTAGCGGGACAGCGGCGGGACAGGCGCAGGGCCTTACCTGCTCCCGCGGACTGCCCCGACACACGTAGTTTAGAAGTCAAAGGTGACACAGTGCCCGGATCCTTCCCCGCCGCCGATAACTCCGCGACCAAGGCTACAGCCGCTGCCTAGTACAAAAAAGGTGCAAGTGATATTGCAGCGACTGCAGCCCGGCCGCGAACCCATACCGGACAGCGGAGAATACCAGCCCTTTGGGCCAGTGTCAAGGGCAAGAGGAAGAAAGAGAGAGACGAGAGCGAGAGCGAGAGCGAGAGCGAGAACGAGAGAGAGAGAGAGAGAGAGAGAGAGAGGCGAAAGCGAGAGAAAGGGAGAGAGAGAAAGCGAGAGAAGAGAGCCAGCCTAGAGTAAGCAGAAAGTAGGGTGATTATTCGTTCTGTGAATAAGTCCTGTGACGTCCCGGGGTGTGCTAGGGCTTTAGGGCTCGTAGCACCGAACGGTTTTATAGGGAACCGCTGGCCCTGCTCACCTGTCACGGGTAAGCGGGTAACTTAGCGGAGTGGTCATTCCATTGGACCTGTAACGCATGTCACATCGTGTAGAATCGCGAATTAGCCAAAGTGTTCGCGATTACATTGACTCGTTTTGAGTTCGACCGTTGACTGGGACGTTCCCTTCAGTCATTTCAAGGCCGCGGACTTAGTATCATTATCGTGAGGACTCGCGACCTCAGGCTTACAGAAGTAAACACTCCGGGTCGTTGTTGTGTTTAAGTACGCGGGAACGGAGCGAGTGCGGGTAACCGTCGCGGGACGCGCACGCGCGGAAAGAGGGACTTATCCGCGTAGCGTCGAGGAGTAGTTAGCCTAGGGATCCGCCGGTGGCGCGCGAGTACCGCGCGACTCGGTGGGGCCGCCGCGAACGCCAACTAGTGGCTCGAGCGCGAGGCTAGCTAGTACGTCATCGGGACTCCAGCCGCGTTCGCACCACTTAGGCCGCGTCCACACGTAGGACCTAACGCAACTCCCCAATACCGTGTAACGCGAACCGGATACTGTATTGATTAGTGATATTGTAATAAAGAGAGTCTAACCGAAATTAGCGATTCATTGTATTAGCACCCCATCCCCGATAGTCGCGTACGAGGGTTAGAACCCCCTCTGCATAAATAAATATTCGGGTATTATCAGAAGTACATCGAAGGCGCCCGGGTCTAGTAGGAAGTCGCCTATTGGGACGCGAACGCGATCGGTGAGGGATCACTCCTCCCTCCCCTTCTATACTATCCCCAAGGATAGCCAGTAGCGTTACAAAACATATAGTATTAAGTATAATTGACTTATATATTAATAATAAACAAACTGAATAACATTTATATCCATCATACCTAGAACAGCTTTATAATTAATCTCGAATTTTCCAGATGAATTTTCTTCTTTGTTAGTGGGAATCTTATATAATATTTGACATTGCATACACTTTATTGTTAAGACACTAGCCAAACCATGTTGCCTCTCGTTAACAATGTTCCTCAGAGATAAAGGTAATTCACATTTTTCACACCACAGCTTCTTGGCCAATGTTGTTAAATCTACAATCCTACATTTTTCTGCAGATTCTACTTTGCTATATGATGGAGTTTGTTGCTAAAAAATTAATAAACAGTGGATAAAAATAGATTATCATTAACATCAACTTACATAAAGTTATTCATATATGTTATTATATTGTGTATTGTAGACTGATTATGAGTAAAATTGAAATAATTATTATATTCAAAAACAAATTACAAGTTAGGTTACTTACCTTTAATTGTCTACTTTCCGTTACACGCTTCAAAATCTTTGTTCTCTTTGCGATTACAGTTTTCTTTGCGTATTGGCCTTTTCTTTTTCCTCGTATTCTTCTTGTAATATGGTTGGAGTTTGGCGACATTTTATGTATAAAAAATATCTCCTTTATTTTAAACAAAAACAAATCACCAACGGCCCAAACGCACATGCCATCAGAAATCAGAATTTGAATCACGAGCACGACATACATATTGCGCAATGCGACGTTGCCAACTTTACTTCTACTTGAATACTACGTAAACCAATGCGATATTAAAATTGTATAAAAATAACTAAAATAATTTTTTCTTTTTAAGTAAATACTTTAAAAACTCCGAAAACTCATAACAAAATTTTAATTTTGTCTCTTTCATTACGAATTAACGTTTTTAAAATATTTTTTTAAACGTTGTATTGAATACGCATGACCCACTTTAATCCACGCAAAAATGCAAATTATGGTTTTCCTTTTTCCAATTGTTTTTTTTCTGTAAAAATATTAATACATATTTTTTCTCTTCTCAAAAGACACTTTATAACGAAAGGTTACTCAGTGCACAGTGCAGTTTCTATTTACTTATTTATGTATTATTTACTATAAATTGAAATTAGAAAAGGATACTCAATTTACCTCATTTCTCTCCGTAATTTGTAAAGCTCCAAAATAATCGAAGGCAGAAGATCAACGATTTCTCGTATACATTTTGAAGAGGCTAAGATCCATTTAAATTTTCTTCACATGCTGCGTTATCTGAAAATTTTGAAAATGCATTAACACATACGGAAAAATCATGTTAATTTTCTATGTATGTAGATTAACTTCTAATGCAAAGCTAGCATATTGGAGGTAGACATTTTACATACTCATTTTAAACACATACGATGAGTAACTGTTTCTCGGACTTGCTCAAAGAGAGAATACGGAAATCGGGATCTATACATATGCTAGCCCTATATCACAAATCAAGCTACTTTTATTGTTACATAATATATTATCGGGATCGCCAAAGCACTTTTTTGATCGTAAATTGCGGAATAACGTCATGATGTTATTTGAATACCATTTCCTATGTTATTATACCCTATGTTATGACCTCACCAAATTCCGGGGCAAATTTTTGCCTTTTAGACGAACTTTAAGTAAAAATCAGGTAAAATGGACAAAATTTGAATTGAAGATCAGTCAACGGCCATATTCATTGTTGTTAAAGCCAAAGGAAGACTGTTATCCAATTATGGCTCAAAATTTTATTGTGTTACAGTAAAACTTGCCCAACTCATGCGAACGCGCCTTAAGCTGGACAAATTTAAGATTTTCTTTATTATTATTGTTGAATCTCTATAAAAGAGGTAATCTAAGCTTAATATAAGCTTTCCTTCCAGTTCCCGACAAAAATCGGGATGTAAATAGTAAAACTTGTCCAACTCATGCGAACGCGCCTTAAGCTGGACAAATTTAAGATTTTCTTTATTATTATTGTTGAATCTCTATAAAAGAGGTAATCTAAGCTTAATATAAGCTTTCCTTCCAGTTCCCGACAAAAATCGGGATGTAAATAGTAAAACTTGTCCAACTCATGCGAACGCGCCTTAAGCTGGACAAATTTAAGATTTTCTTTATTATTATTGTTAAATCTCTATAAAAGAGGTAATCTAAGCTTAAAATAAGCTTCCTTTCCAATTCCCGACGAAATCGGGATGTAAATAATAAAACTTGTCCAGACTCATGTGAACGCGCCTTAAGCTGGACAAATCCGAAAACTTGTCCAATTCTTGTGAACTAGGCTTAAAGCTGGACAAACCCAGAAACTTGTCCAATTCTTGTGAACCAGGCTTAAGGCTGGACAAAACTAGAAACTTGTCCAATTCTTGTGAACCAGGCTTAAGGCTGGACAAACCTAGAAACTTGTCCAATCCTTGTGAACCAGGCTTAAGGCTGGACAAATCTAAAACTTGTCCAAATTATTGGACAAAATTTCATTGTTTATAATAATTAATTAATAAAACATTTAAAACATGATAAAACAAAGCTAAAACAGTAACGTACTACAGTAAAAATCCAAATGGTTAAGGTTTCATGAAAATTTGTCCAAATCTTGTAAAACCGCCTTAAAGTCACAGCGCCTCTAGCGGCCGAAAATGTAACTAGAGTACCTATTTAGGTAGCTGCACGGCCCAGAGGAGCTCAGTCGTTCTCTCGGACTGCTCTGGAGCAGTCCTAAAGGAACCTGTTAGCTTCTGAGCTCGGTTCCCTATAGGAAAAGGAGAGACGTAGGGTAGAAGTTAGGTTAGCTTAGGGACTCTGCTATGAAGCAGTATGGCCCGTGCATTGTAGCTTCTGAGCTCTGTATTGGGTTAGGACTTTAGATAGGTTAGGATAGGACCCCATTTTAGGTTCACGTATGGTAAGCAGCGTGAATATATTACTCGATATCTAATGTCGGTTTCCTAATCATGTACAGATTTTATTTTGTTAAATAAATAACCTGTCAAAGGACCTTGTAAATATTATTACGATTTACGTGTAACGTATCATTTAGAATTCTCTTGTTCGCATAAATTATAGAGTAACGTTCAATAGACATTTTCTATGGAAAAACTTCCGATTATTGTTATCGTGAAAAATCGTCGACTCTATATTTATGTGAATAAATAGGAAGTATGGTTTGATAATTCAATTGTTTGTGTGGTATAAAATTTCGATACTTTCAAATTATTTTTGAAATAAAACATTAATATATTCTCTTAAGTTACATAATTGTTTTAGAGGGACGTATCCCTATATATATATATTCAAGTCTTCATCTGACATAAAAATTTGTATTTTCTTTAGTAGACTATTGAACTACATATTCTAGTCGTTTATTCAAGATAAAATATTTATATATGTTCAGGTTCTTTATTCGAAATAGAATATCGACATATTGTATGTATGGTTCTCAAGGACATATCCTCATTCAAGTCACTTTTCCTAAATGCTTATTAAGCTATTTTGAAGTAGGGTATTGAACTATATATATATATCGCGCAAAGACATAGTAAGGTTTATTGTATATTTTGATATGTTCTCTGCGAATAATATATTTTTTATCGACACATAAGTTTAAGCTATTTTGATACATAACAGTACTACTGTTTTATAAGTTCATTGTTATTACTGACTTTGTGAACCTACTGAGTTAGATCATTATCTAGTTTATAAATTACAGTGTTGTTAAATAAACGATATAAATATATATATGCTATGGACTCTGTTACCTATCAATTATTTTATAACGCTGGGTTTCCTTTGGCATTAATTCGAAAGGAACAGCTCAGACTTAAAAACATTCTACGGACCCATGTTCTGGGGAAGAGAAAGAGAGGAGGAAAGAAGAACAAGGAATGTGAAGACAATATTCTGGCCACAGCATTACACGGTTGTGTTTCCATTGAAGGTCTATTGCGTAAGGCTGGTTGTTCAGAGCAAACGGTCAGAGCAGAATTAACACGTCACGAGCATCTCCGAGCTATAGCCAAGGTTGGCGATTCTACCAAGAATGCCTCGACCGATCGACCTCCACACATTAAACAATTAAATTTTGTTAATTTTATGAAAAATTAACTGGTGGCAGCGACTAAACCCAAATTCAACGCCGCAGCCATAACACCTATCAGTGACGCCGTGATCTGATCTTTTTCTTGACGAAATTCGATTTTTGTTAAATCAAAATATAAATGTTTTTTAATGATAGGTTTTTGCTTGCTTGAAAGAAGAATGTTCTTAAGACAATTATCAGATTGTGGCGTCTGTAATAAAGCAGAATAACAAGAATCGGTTCAAAAATAACACCGTACTATTTTCTCAAGTTTCCGACTTAAGAGATGCTTGAGGTATCCCGTTAAGGGTAATCTGTATATCGACATTATAGAGCGAAATTTGCGCCAAACGAAACGGCCTTATTTCTTAACCGATTTTAACGTTTATGCACCTTTTTGGAAATGCCAGAAGATTATTTAGCGATTTACTTTGGTTGATTTTTCAAATTTCACTTTTTTTTATTTAAGTTTTTCATTTTCTTAAAAATCTGCCAACGAAGATCGCTAGATAATCTTCTGGCGTTTCCAAAAAGGTCTATAAACGTTATAATCGGTTAAGAAATGAGGCCGTTTCCTTTGGCGCAAATTTTGCTCTATAATGTCGATATACAGATTACCCTTAAGTCCAACACAGACGAGTTTTTCCTTTTAACCCTTATAGCTAATTATTGGGAATTTATTATGAAAAACTTAACACTTGTTATAAAGATACTTGGCTCTCAAAATTTTGCATATTCTACTATTAATAAAATTAACATTTAAAATAAAAATATTGTGTTTTTATCTGCTTTACCTTTTTTTAGAATTTTGTATTTTAACAGGCTGCTAATATGTTGTAACGCCCTTGATGGAGAAGAAATGAGAGAAGCAATTGCATTGCTATTTATTTTCGTATTCTTCTGAAAAAATATATAGTTTATATAATTACGAATAAATATTTCACTGTGCCATTTAAATTAGAAATTACTTACCTATTTTATACTGTTTAATGTCATCCGATAGCTCTCCTTGACAATCATGGTTTTCCCAGTAATGAAGCTCAAATACTATTTTAATAATATGAACGCATTTGCTTTTTCAAGTTGGAATACTGCTCCTGCTCCCGCACTGGACGAGCGTAATACTTTTTTCAATCTTACAGCTCAAACAATGCGTTCATCGCATGAACGTTTCGTCTTTTTTTTTTAATACTGCTCCTGCTCCCGCATTGGACGAGCGTAATACTTTTTTCAATATTACAGCTCCAACAATGCTTTCATCGCATGAGCGTTTCGTCTTTTTATTTTTTAATACTGCTCCTGCTCCCGCATTGAACGAGCATAATACTTTTTTCAATATTACAGCTCCAACAATGCGTTCATCGCATGAGCGTTTCGTCTTTTTATTTCTTAATACTGCTCCTGCTCCCGCATTGGACGAGCGTAATACTTTTTTCAATATTACAGCTCCAACAATGCGTTCATCGCATGAGCGTTTCGTCTTTTTATTTCTTAATACTGCTCCTGCTCCCGCATTGGACGAGCGTAATACTTTTTGAATATTACAGCTCCAACAATGCGTTCATCGCATGAGCGTTTTGTCTTTTTAATTTTTTTCATATAATAATAATATTTTAATTATTATTTGCATTTTTTTTAATTATGTATTTTGTTTTGGTCACAGTTAGGTAATTTTTGATTTATAATATATACTTTTCTTTTATTGACTTGACAATATTTCTGCAGTAATACATTGTTTGTAATTGACAATCGGGTACATTTGGTAGAGGGATATATTTATATTTTTGCATTTTGTCAATTTCTGATTTTTTAGCAATATTATCTGGTAGCAAAGTAAATATACACTTTGTTTTTTTTTCGTTCGTGTAAACCATGTTAGCATTAACTAACTTAAAATGAATCCATTTTCTAATGCTATCCATTTCCTCATTTGAAAATTCTAACTCTTGGCCATTCAATATAATATATGACCATAACATTATATGTACTCCACAATTTAAAGTATTTCCTTGGTGTAAATTATCATTTGGAATACACAGAGTCCATGTATTCCAATGAAATGGTATATATTTTCTCATAAATAATCTTTCAATGAAGCTGCTTAAATTTTGTATTAAATTTTTTGGTGGTTCTCCGTGCATAGAATCTAAGTAGACGTAATATTTATTAATAAAGTCAACGACTAATAACGTCCAGTGACTATTTTTGAAAACTGGTATCAGCCATATTTGAAAAGTCCATGCTTTAACTGAAGCAGCCCATTTCACAAATCCGCAACGTATCGTTTTTGGATCAAAAATCCACTGAGAGAAATGTGAGTCAAAACATAAAACGTTTGTATTATTTGTCTCCTTAATTAAAACATTTAGAAATGAGTCTATAATATTATCTTCAATTGAATTATTTGGCTTCAAAGTATCTAAACTATGTTGATCCAAAGTGATATTACATATATTTAAATGAGACTCATTGCTAGTATCAGGAGAATATTTTATTGCTAGCCACGGTTTTAAATTAAATTTTATATTATCATTTTTTTCTTTGTTTAATTCATCATTTACTGTCACAATTTCTTCTTCAACATCTTGCATAATTTTAATTTTAGTCGTATTAAATAAATCAACTTCATTATTATTTGGGTTTGTTAAAGAATTTGTATTTGTTTCAAGAATAGACTCTGTTATGTCCTCGAAAATATCGTCCGCATGACATAGTTCTTTAACTTCTGCGTTATCAATATTCCGTTTTTCATTGAAAAATATCGGCTTTGCTTTGTTATATTTCGGTTTTACTTTTTTATCTACCCACTTTTCCTTTATTAAGTCTGGGGCATATTTTCTTTTTTCCTGACGAGATCTTTGCCTTTCCGTCTTTAAATCATATTTTCGTTCTTTGTACTTACCGCTTATAATTTTAGGCATTTCTTGAATAAACTTTATAATAGACAATCTTAATTTTTTGTTGAAAATATGAGTTTTTAAAATTTTGAACCAATTTTCCACTACTGCATTGCTGTCTCTCTTTACATGAAATTCTTTTAACCCATTAACGTCCAAAATGTCAAAATTTCTTGCACGTTTTCAAAGTGATTTTTTCCTATGTAATTGGCGTTGAAAAAATTCTTGAACCACATATTCTGATGTAAAATTGCATGCTCTTTCAGAATCCGTTGCCAGAATCATGATAAAACTCACAGGAAAAGAGATATGCTCGATTGAAACATAAAAAACACCTAAATTTTCGAAAAAAAAAATTTTTAGGATTTTTTTTCGAAGTGTTACGGTGAAGATATCACCTTGCGACCGTGATCAAAGGTGATCATGGGAGTTGAAGTTTAACAGGGAATTTTTTTGTTGACCTTGAACCATCGCTTCTTTACAAAATGGCGGAAAAAACGAATTTTTTTTTTCAATCTTCATCAACTTTTTTCTCGAAATCTATGGTCTTTAGAAAAAAATTCATAAAAACAAAAATGCCTTAGAATCGCTCGAGGAACATTCTCAAATTTTTTCAGAATTTTTTGAGACAATTTTTGATTTTCCGGGAAACTTGTGAAATGGAATTTTCAAAAATGTCTCCAAAAATTCTAAAAAAATTTTAGGATGTTTCTCGAGTGCTTCTAAGACATTTTTGTTCTTATGAATTTTTTTCTAAAGTCCATAGATTTCGAGAAAAAAATTGATAAAGTTGAAAAAATAAAAATTCGTTTCGGCCGCTATGTTCTAAAAACCTATTGGTAAAAAACGATTTCTGTGCAAATTTTAGGAAGATTTTTTTACTCTTAGCGTTACCCAGAGACTACGGCGTGGACGTGGTAAAATTCTGTCTCCTTTGGGGTGCTTTTTTCCCGTGAGTCCCCTTGCCTCTCACGTCTCGGGGTGCTTGTTTTCCGTGAGTCCCCTTGCCTCTCACTTATTCATACTTTTAGGTGTGCTTTTTTAGCCAACTTTTATTGCAAATATTTAAATTACATGTTTTGCAGAAAATTCTTGTTCTTATTGGACAGTTTCCATTCGAACAAATCCTCAATTTGTCACTATTAGATCGTCCATGTGCTTTACTTTTGCGACTACTTTTTTGTAAGTAGTATTTGGCAATCGAAATAGTGAACTCTTTTATTCCAACTTTTTTCTTTCCATCGTTAGCAGCATTGAAAATTACAAGAGAATTAGTAATAGACGCCTGTATAAGTCTCATAAAAACTACCCATGTCCATTTTTTTGATCGTATACTTGGGAGTATGTCATTGCAATGTCCGTCATGCAGGTCAACACCTCCCATGAATTTGTTATATAGGTGAAAAGCTTGCGGAAAAGGTATTTCAATTTTAGATTTAGCCTCTGCGCTGTATCTTTTTGAAATAGATAGAGGATTGACACCTGCTGCAGTTGAAGCTATTGAGACGGGCTTCGAATCCATGATAGTAATGAAATTTATGCCACTGTTTACGTCGTGCTTCACCACATATGTCCCTCTTGGAGCTTTCTTATCAAGCACATTTTTTTCTTTGACACGATTATCTCTGATAGTACCAGTGCACTTCAAACGCAATTTCTTCAAATGTAATACCAAATCCATGTTCGTGAAGAAGTTGTCAAAGTACAGATGAAATTGAGAAATTTTGTTATAACTTATTATTTGAAAAAATGGTTGTAATAAATATAATACTACTAGTGAACCTAAAGCACATTTAGATAACTTATCTCCAATTTGAGAATTCTTGCCGCAATAAAGATCCAAATTCAGTAGATAGCCGTCCGAAGTACACAAGCCCCAAAATTTCAAACCAAATCTTATCGGTTTTCCTCAAATAAATTGTTTCAAAACAGTTTTTGCATAGGATTTGGCCATCATCTCATCAACGGATAGAGCAGTTCTCCATATTCCGAATTTCATGATGTTATTTTGAAAAAGTTTCAGTAGAGAACGAACGCGCCATCCTCGATCATTTGAATCTTTGTCTTTGTTTTTTGAAAACTTCAATTTAGATTTTGTGATTTCAAATTGTTGGCGAGACATTGCAGAAGAAACTACTTCATTAGATAAATACGGATCAGATGACCAGTAATCTCTCTGTGATTTTCTGGGATTGAATGTAGAAAAAATAACTATTCCAATAAAAGTATCAAGATCTTTCAATTTCAGATCATAACCATTGTCTTTACGCGCATCAATAATATATTTTTTCATTTCAATAGAAAAAAAGGTTTCACACAATTGAAAAGGTTCGCTCCTACGTATTTTCTTTTTTTGCGATTCGGACAATAATACTTTATCTTCACAAGAATCAGGGTGTAACTTTTCACCCTCAATCCAAGTGAATTCATGACCTTTTTCAAGTTTATCTTGTTTTTCAGAATATTTTGCACGAGCTTTATTGTAAGTGATATTGGGTATTTCATGTTCGCAATCTGAATCAAACTCGGAACCAGAATCATCGCAACCTGAATAGTCAGGATCCGGAATCAATACGTTGCGTTCTGAATCACTATCTGAAGAATCTGATTCATATTCAGAAGATCTTACACGTTTCCGCGACATAATGTATGAAATTAATGATTTCGTTTATTTATCACTCATCCGTATGTACAAAAATACGAAAGAAGAGAACAAAAAAAGACGAATATTCATGAATACATGAGACCAAAAATTACGCTTATCTGCCGAAATGAAATGGAAATAAAGGATGAAATTTTTGTCGGAATCTATAAGTCTTTGAAAAAAGAATGAAAATAAGTTAGAATCATTCGAGCAATATTGTAAAATTTTTTCCGAGTTTTCGTAGACAGAACGTTTTTTTACCAATAGGTTTTCAAAACATCGGCCGAAACGAATTTTTATTTTTTCAACTTTATCAATTTTTTTCTCGAAATCTATGGACTTTAGAAAAAAATTCATAAGAACAAAAATGTCTTAGAAGCACTCGAGAAACATCCTAAAATTTGTTCAGAATTTTTGGAGACATTTTTGAAAATTCCATTTCACAAGTTTCCCGGAAAATCAAAAATTGTCTCAAAAAATTCTGAAAAAATTTGAGAATGTTCCTCGAGCGATTCTAAGGCATTTTTGTTTTTATGAATTTTTTTCTAAAGACCATAGATTTCGAGAAAAAAGTTGATGAAGATTGAAAAAAAAAAATTCGTTTTTTCCGCCATTTTGTAAAGAAGCGATGGTTCAAGGTCAACAAAAAAATTCCCTGTTAAACTTCAACTCCCATGATCACCTTTGATCATGGTCGCAAGGTGATATCTTCACCGTAACACTTCGAAAAAAAATCCTAAAAATTTTTTTTTTCGAAAATTTAGGTGTTTTTTATGTTTCAATCGAGCATATCTCTTTTCCTGTGAGTTTTATCATGATTCTGGCAACGGATTCTGAAAGAGCATGCAATTTTACATCAGAATATGTGGTTCAAGAATTTTTTCAACGCCAATTACATAGGAAAAAATCACTTTGAAAACGTGCAAGAAATTTTGACATTTTGGGCGTTAATGGGTTAATATTACAGCTGACCATAGTGGATAATACGGCATTATGTACCTTATTAAATATTTATTAACAAATTCTGGACAGTAGAATGGATTTATAATTGGAAACATTTTTCTTTTTCTTAACATTGCACTTCTTTTTCTCCTGTTATTTAATGTAGTGTGGTTTTTTATTTTCCTATCATGTATATTTTTGAATAAATGATAGAATGGAGAACTGTTTGTTAAGCTTTTCCAGTTATTCATCTTGTTAAATTTCAAGCATTTATTTAAAATTTGTTTATCTATTCCTGTTGAAGATTTCTTATTTTTCTTGTTAATTTTTCGTCCGAAATCTATATTTTTAATGTCGCATTGTTTTTTATTCATGACATGTTTGCGACAAAAAACAAGAATAACATTATTAAAGATAACTTCAGCCTCTTCCATGCTAGTTGCATGTAATAATTTTGTTATAGCAATCCCTGCTAAAATTCTACAGTCTTTACTTCTCGTAATTTTTCTTAAAACTGTATTTAATAGATGTACAGAGCAAATGTGCAAAACAGTGTATCTTTCTGTAAATAACTTTGTTCTATTTCTCAAGATATAACTATAAGCTAATTTTAAATATCGTGATAGTTCAATATTATTAAATGTTTGTGCATGATCGAATCAATGCTAAACTAAAATCTGTTTCTATTTTCTTTATCACGACTTTTCTAGCTGTTATTTCTCTTATACCTTGTTGAAAGGTATTTAAGAAATGTGATATAGATGGTACAGTGTGGCTATCAGTAATACATTCAGCTACCGGTATGGGGCCACATCCATTAAAACCTGCAAAAATGAAAGCATAATAATATACAGGTTTGCATCCTCTATCTGTGAAAACATCCTTAATACTTTTTTGATTACTAGGATGCATAATTATCGATCCCGTAGCATCTAAATAACATTTAGTTTGATGCTGTGGTAAAGATATCATATATCTTAGTACCTTTTCCGAAAATAAGATTACCCTCAAAGGATCTAAGGATATATCTTGAATGTATCCACTAAATTTAACTCCTTGCCATTCATCTTTCAGTTTTTCTTTTAATTGCATTAAAGCAATTATGTCATTTTTATCTAAATTGAAACGGTTATTCCCTTCACTTTTGATCTTTTGAATCAATTGTAAATTTAGAGTTTTATTTAAATTTCCCCATTCCAATAAAAGATCTGGAGTTTCCCTTAATTTTTCGAGTACATAGGCACAGGGCTCTTTTCCTCTTATTTCATCCCTTATTTCATTTCTTCGTTTTTTCCTTATAAAACGTCCATTATTTTCACCTTTCTTATGTTGCACACTTTTATTCGCATGTACGAAAATATTAATATTTGATTCAACATTGATTGGCTCTAAAGCTATGAATTCTAATTCAATCTGACATTCTGAGTTTTTGCAAACAGCTTTTGCTTGAAAAGTTTTGCCTTTCTTACCTATGTAGAACTTTTGCCATAAAAATTTTAACACACATATAGGATAAAATTTTTCACAATACAAGTTAAATTCATCAGTCCAACCTTGTTTTAATCTCATTTTATTTTCCTTCAATATAATATATTCTCTCCAATACGTAGCAGGTACATTAAATTTAATCTCTGCATTATTTTCATTCGTTTTATATTTGCTTGGATTTCGTATATTTGAAGGATTTTCTTTGAATAAATTATTTTAATTAGATTTATTTGTGTTCTTTTTTATGAAATCAAGAGTAAATGTAGAATGGTTTTCATCTTCCTCTTTATTTATTTCATGTATTATTATCTTTTCCTCTTTATTAATATTTTTGTTAAAGCTATTTGTATTTGTTATGTACATAGAATAAACATACATAACTCATTGCTACAATAAGCATTATATAATCAATATAATTAATATTATTAATATTATTATCATTTGAAGACATAATTAATAAATCTAAATCTATCATAGTTATACTAAAATACCAATAGCCTCATTGTAAAGGAGAAATACTCCTAATAGCGACAAATTCCTGAGTGTAATACAAAGCGACAGACGCAGCTCGTTCACACTGTCGCCAAGGCTAAGTCCCGACACGTGGCAAATGCACTTCGACGGCAGTCGAATGTTCTAGAACAACGACGCATTTGACCATTGGGACCCGCAAATGTTACCATATAAGGTAATGTTTGACGCTGCACTTTGAGGGTTAGAGCCCCAAACGTGCAGCCCCAAAAATGAGTTCGAGTCTACATCTAAGAAGAACCAGTCGAATCTTTTAGGACCTTCAGTCTTCCTGCCTCTTAGACTTCTCTAGGCAATCCTTTGCCAATTAAGTACACTATTAACTAGCTCATAGCTCTGGTTATTAACTTGTATAAAGAAGAAACATTGTAAACAAATCTCAATAAATCTTATTATACAAAAGAATTTCAAGTTTGTCGTGAATCAGCGATTGATCCACAACAAACTGGTGGCAGCGGTGGGATCCGTTGACTGGTGAAGATCAAACCTACATAAATCTTCATCCTAAGGAAAATCAGGAAAATTTTATTTCCTCGATCGACCAACCTCTACAAGGACGAACTAACGTGGATGATCATCGATACTCAACGAGACATTCGCCAACTTCGCCTTTCTTAAGCAACGGAGCGACAAACCCACAACTTCGAGGTTCACCCCGCATACTACCTCACGACTACAAGAAATCAACGACTGGAAACCAGCAGAACTTGCAGCCAGCCAACCAGTGAAAATGAGCTTTTGGTGAGTACGGTACCAATCATATCAGTAGCAATTTTATTTGTGAACATTGTAACCGCGAGCCCATAGCGTTCGTAGTAATAAATTTCTTCCATGTACCGTAATCCCGATAATTTAGACCGAACTCAATCTGAACCTAGTTTAACTCCCGCGATACATAGTGTACCTTGACCAAATCGTGTTTCAATCACCCGAGAGATAGATAGTTGCATCTCTCATTTAGGGAATAGAACCTTACGTACTCTTAGAGAAACTGACGAAGGAACCCCATTTCGAAACGTAAATACGCGAAGACGGAATAGACTAACTATGGCTCACCGTGGCAACGCGAACAACGACGCCCCAGAATTAGACCATAGTTACACCGCAGAACGTCTGCCTATCAGAATAGAAGAAGCACCAACAAACACGATTCCTCATGACGAAAGCGTCCCTCCTAGCGCCATAGATGCTGAAATTAGAAGATTACACAACAGCATAAGGCCCCGCGAAATTAGCGCATTGAAGAAGAAAACGCGAGACTGAGAGACGAACTCTCCAGACTACGCCAAAATTTTAATAGGCTCCCCGCGAGGACCTCCACGGCAAGACCGGCACAACGAACATCCTATGTGACTCCTTGCGAAAGACCTCGATACGTGCCAGATTTAGACGATGAGGAAGAAGAAGAACCTCATCACGGATATGCTTCCCTACATGTAACTCTCGGAAGAATTCCAAAGTATAAAGGAGACCCAGACGAGCTAGAACCGTTTGTGAATTCTATAGTTATGGCAAATCAAAATCTACACCCGTTAGATAGAGAAGAATTTCTACGGCAGGTTAGATTCACAATACTAAGAGGCAAAGCTTATACTGAAACCAAGCACAAAGTAATCGAAAATATCGAGCAACTAATACGAGAATTAGAAGAAGCGTTCAAACCCCGACGGTCTACCGCGACCCTCCAAAATAGTTTAAATCGATGCCGACAAGGAAAAGATGAATCGGTACGATCCTATGCTTCTCGACTAGAAGACATATTATCAGGTTTGAAGGAAAGATGCATCACGCCAGCAAATGACTCGGCTAAAAACGAAGCCATAGAAGAACTGTTAACGCAACAAGCAAAACATCAATTCATAAAAGGATTGAATTTTAAACTCCAAGTTATGGTAGCATCTTGCGAACGCGCAACTCTCAGAGAATCAATTGCTATCGCTATCGATCGTGAATCCTTGACTCGCTCCGACGAAGAGTACAGAACTCAACAGGGCTCGACCCATTGCAGACGCGATAACCAAGGACAACAACGACCCTCAGGACAACGGAATAATTCGCACCTCCATTGCAAACGCTGCGATAGGAAAGGACATGTAGCCGAAAAATGCTACGCGCGACTTAGCAACGCTAAACGGACTCAGAGTCACTCATCTTCCGTTAACAAGGTATCTACCTCTTGCAATTACTGTAGAAAACCAGGACACACCGTCCAAGAGTGCCGCACCCTAAAAGCAAAGCGAGAAAGAGAGGCTCAACAAAATGCAAATGACTCAGAACAGCCAATTAACGAAAATATAAATCGACCAACACCTGTAGGAAATCTAACCGCTAATATGGTATTATGTACTCCTATAAAAAATTTGATCGAAGTACAAGCCGCTGAATTCATTCGACCAGCAACCTTACTCTTCGACACTGGAGCCGATGTCTCCATAAGTAAAATAAGAGTCCTGCGCAAAGAAACAATAGCTGACAAAACTCTGATTACGCTAACAGGAATAAGTGGAACACCTGTGAAGACACTAGGATCAGTTTACCTACACATAAAAGTCGGAAAATACACTATAACCCATAAATTTCAAATAGTACCAGACACCTTTTCGCTAATAGCCGACGGACTAATCGGTATGGATTTCTGGAAAAGAAACAGCTTCCATTATGAAAAGGACGTGTCTTTGACGATGCTGGGAGTCACCTGGCCAATGAAACAAGTAGTACCACGTACGGTGTCACTAAAACCGATATCCCAAACATTAGTAGCCGCGTTAACGGATAGCAAACAAGACGGCATTGTAAACGGACACCAAATACTACCTGGAGTGTATATAGGTAACTGTGCCACTAGGCCAACCAATTCTACCTGCTGCGTCAACATTTTGAACATCACGGAGAAAGAACTCGAGATAACCTTGCCTACAGTCGTGTTAGAAGATATACCGAGTCCACCGACTCAGGGCGACGACCCTTCGGTTCCGATAACCGTATACGCTGTAAATAATTGCGCCAGCGATCGACTCGCCCGGCTGAAGTCTCAATTAGAACTAAATCATTTAAATCAGGAAGAATTGCGCACTCTAACAGAACTCGGTGAGGAATACAATGATATATTTCATTTAGAAGGTGACAAACTCCTCACTACTGAAGCGGTAAAACATACCATTACTTTGGTAGAAAATACCAAACCTATCTTTAAAAAACCCTATAGGTTACCTGAAAAGCATAAACAGGAAATTGATAGACAAATTTCTCAGCTAGAAGCTGACGGAATAGTACGGCCGAGCCGAAGCCAGTGGAACGCGCTACTGCTCGTGGTACCCAAGAAACCCGATGCTCAAGGAAATATAAAAATGCGCATCGTCGTAGATTTTCGCAAACTAAATGAAGCTACTATAGGTGATGCCTATCCATTGCCGAACATCACCGAAATATTGGACCAACTAGGCCACTCGAAATATTTCACCACCCTTGACCTAGCCTCTGGATTTCACCAAATAGGCATGGCCGAAGAAGACAAGGAAAAAACAGCCTTCTCCACACCCCTAGGGCACTACGAATACAACCGCATGCCCTTTGGATTGAAAAACGCACCAGCTACATTTCAACGCTTAATGAACACCGTATTATCCGGACTCCAAGGAATCCAATATTTCGTCTACCTAGATGATATAGTAATTCACGCCCCTACTCTAATAGAACACAATAAAAGACTGAAACAAGTGTTCATTCGACTGCGTGAAAATACTCTTAAGCTGCAACCGGAAAAATGCCGTTTCCTTCGCAAGGAAACTTGCTACTTGGGTCATATAATTACAGACAAAGGCATCTCTCCAGACCCAACTAAAATAGAAGCTGTAAAAAATTTTCCCGCACCCAAGAGCGTAAAGGACGTGCAATCCTTTTTAGGCCTAGCAGGCTATTACCGAAGGTTCATTGATCATTTTGCTGACCTGTCAAAACCCATGACGAACCTATTAAAGAAAGGAGTGAAGTTCAATTGGATCTCCCTCGAACAATCGTCATTTGAAAACCTAAAGGAAAGATTAATTATTGCACCACTTTTGCAATACCCAGACTTTCATCTTCCTTTCATTTTGACCACGGACGCCTCCAATAAAGCAATAGGAGCCGTGTTATCGCAAGGCGAGGTAGGCAAAGACCTCCCCGTTGCTTACGCCAGCAGAACGCTTAACAAGGCCGAAGTAAATTACAGCACCACGGAAAAAGAATTAGCAGCTATAGTTTGGGCTGTACAACATTTTCGACCTTACTTATATGGTACTAGATTTACCATCATCACAGATCATCAACCACTCACTTGGCTTTTCAATGTAGAAAACCCAGGCTCCAGATTGATGCGTTGGAGATCAAGAGACACGGTAGTGTAAGCGAATTTGTGAACGCTCCTTCTCAAGCCAGAAAAGTGTGATGAGTGATCCCCTTCTTGATTAGTTGATAGCGTTGGGGAGGGGATGTAGTGAGAAGGAGAGCAAAGGAGTAGGCAGTAAGGAAAGAGATTGAGAAGAGAAAGTCTCGGTGTGTAAACTCTTGTAACAGAAAAGGGAAAATAGATCCCAGCAATAAAATACAGTTCAGAACTTCAGAAAAACTAAAGAGAATGTGTTCCTCATAATTTAAAGATCTTCCTGTACCCTCTGACTTACAACATAAGAAGCTTAGGATAGTAGTGAGAGCTTACAGGATTTGTTTGAGAAGTGGGATAAAGGGCCATAGAATTGGGAAGTGCGGGCCTCATGGCACATGGTGGGCAACGGATCAAGTTGGAGCTTTTAAAAATTGAAGGTCTGCGGAAGGTGGCGAGAGAACTGGAGGTAGATTCTTCAGGGCCGCGAGCAACCCTTTTATATAGACTAATGAGTCGCTATCAAGAAATTGGATGTTCGAATCCGGAAGCATTAGTCGATGTGGGAGAAGACGCGAGGAATGAGTTGACGTTAGACTCTCAGGCAAGAGTCGCGGGGATGGAAACTGGAGCAGGGACGAGTGGAGTGAGTGAACGAGGAAGGACAACTCCGGTACCGGAGGAAGCTCTTGGGTTGTCTCAAAGAAACATAGAAACGGTGGTCCAAGCAGTATTGCAGGCCTGGTCAGGACGTTCGGGGGAGGGCAACTTGCCAAGAGGGACCTTATCGGAGTCGGATGGAAGCCGGTCAGGGGGATCTACGGTTGGCCTCTTTAACAGTTGGGGACCAATCAAATTTATTTCAAAACTCATCCCAAAGTTTACAGCGGACGAAGATGAAGATGTAACAAAGTGGTTAGAACGAATCAGTAAGGTAGCCCAAATCCATCAGGTGCCTCCAGAAGTTTTGGTGTTAGCAGTGATTAACCAACTAGGCGGTAGAGCTCTAGGATGGTACAATCGGCAGCCTGTCCAAGAGGTGGCATCATGGGTGGGTTTTAAAAAGCATATTGAAGCCTATTTCGGAAGAAAGGAGTCTGTAACTTCAGTGTTAACACGTGTAAATAGTCGGATTTGGAAATCTTTCTCGGAAAGGTTTGTGGTGTATGCAGAAGATAAGCTGAGACTAATGCAGGTGCTTTCGTTGACGGAGAAGGAGCAGATCGAATTATTGGCTGATGGGGTTAAAGATACTCTATTGAGGAAATTTGCCCTGGATAGCCGAGCTACATCGGTCTCGGATTTTATAGAGCACATGAGGCGTATAACAGAGGATGTAACATGTACAAGGCGGGCAGGTCCGAGCACAGATCGCCCAACTCAGGCGTCAGTGGGTAACCCAAGTAAAGTCTGCTCTCATTGCCAAAGAAAAGGGCACACCCTGGCAGAATGCCTGTCAGCGAAGACAACGTGTTTTTCGTGTGGAACTACGGGCCATTTTAGTGCATCTTGCCCTAAGAAGAAACCTACTTCAGGGGCATCGTTGAACTACCTTACTCGGGAGCAAGAGGATGTAGGAACTGAGGATACACCCGGGGAGCCGGATCAGCAGGAGTCTACCTCAGGAGGAGTTTATATGGTGGAGGCGCTAGCCCCTTACATGCAGGTGAAAGTATCCCAGCAGGAGGAATTCGCGACTCGAGCATTAATAGATCCCACAAAAAACAGACTTCGCCTGTAAAAAAAGGCGGCAAGTACATAAACCATCTAGCATAAATAATATAGTAAAATTATCTAATTAAAAAAAGTAGTGAAATCCAAATATTAGGCAAGTATATTTTTTCACCTTACCAAAGTTAAATTTTCGAAAAAAAAGGAACAAAACAGTTACTTGCCGGGCCCGTAATGTCCATGCACAGTGGGAAATTGAATCGTGTGTGAGATTCAGCTATAGCGTAGTATAGCAAATGTCATGTTAAAATACAGAGTGAAGTTAGCCGATCCACATACGATTCTATTTCTCACTGTGCATGGATATTACGGGCCCGGCAAGTAACTTTTTTGTTCCTTTTTTTTCGAAAATTTAACTTTGGTAAGGTGAAAAAATATACTTGCCTAATATTTGGATTTCACTACTTTTTTTAATTAAATAATTTTACTATATTATTTATGCTAGATGGTTTATGTACTTGCCGCCTTTTTTTACAGGCGAAGTCTGTTTTTTGTGGGATTTCATAACGTTTTGTAAGAGTATAATATTTAAAAAATTAAATTATTCTTTTAATTTCTACAGATTTTAAAGAAAATCTCCACCCTTCTCATGTTTTGAAACAGCAGCGCTTAACTAATAAAAATATATATATTTATATTGAAAAAATATCGCAGTCAACACATTGATTTTATTGATATTTGTAATGTATTTTGTATAAATGAACTTTATAATTAATGCTTAGGCTAGTTTTTTAATGTTTTCAGTTTCACCATAATAAAACTATGATTAAATTTTTCATAATCAATAAACATACTTTCAACATATAAAAATAATGAAATAAAATGTATATATTTTAATTAATTTACATTTTCTGTTTATGAACATTTGACTTGTTACCAACATCTAACTTTGCCAAACTTCAGTAACTCCCTCAGCTGCTTCAGGTGATACAGGGGCAAGACTGGAATTTTTCATAATCAATAAACATACTTTCAACATATAAAAATAATGAAATAAAATGTATATATTTTAATTAATTTACATTTTCTGTTTATCAACATTTGACTTTTTACCAACATCTAACTTTGCCAAACTTCAGTAACTCCCTCAGCTGCTTCAGGTGATACAGGGGCAAGACTGGAATTTTTCATAATCAATAAACATACTTTCAACATATAAAAATAATGAAATAAAATGTATATATTTTAATTAATTTACATTTTCTGTTTATGAACATTTGACTTGTTACCAACATCTAACTTTGCCAAACTTCAGTAACTCCCTCAGCTGCTTCAGGTGATACAGGGGCAAGACTGGAATTTTTCATAATCAATAAACATACTTTCAACATATAAAAATAATGAAATAAAATGTATATATTTTAATTAATTTACATTTTCTGTTTATCAACATTTGACTTTTTACCAACATCTAACTTTGCCAAACTTCAGTAACTCCCTCAGCTGCTTTAGGTGATACAGGGGCAATACAGGAAAAGCAATTCGTAAATCTTCAAATAAGATACAATGAAGCATATAATCGAAGTTGGCATTGTCGTTTTGCATACGCCGTTTCTTTTTAGCACCAATCATTGTCACCTTTATGCTGCTAACACTTGACAAAGGTGACATGAGAGATACATTGGCAAGTCGTCCTTATAACATTTCCTGTGCCAAAGTCCTCAAATTTTCGTTTCGTAAATTTCTATACACTTGAAACTGGTCTGATTTCTGGTGCTGCAAAATGCAGTCGAAACAACTAATTTTTAGACTGAGTTTTTTTCCATTGAGAATAAACGTGCATTTTTTCATCCATACCAATGACCAGTATACTGCCTCTCGTCTTGATTACTTGCATAGGTAATGGAGAAAAACAATCAGCAGCTATTAACTGCATTTTATATCATTTCATCCAATAAATCTCATACTTAAATTGTGGCTGAGCAATGGACGACGTTTATCTGAAAATTGGCTTATTCTTACTTTGCCAATCTTTCAATACTTTTTATATTTGCCTATTTCAAGTCTCAGAATACAGGAGCGAAAAGCATAATCTTTGATCCAACTCCAATAGTCAGTATGTGTGCGAAAAATCCTCATTGGATTTTTAATTGAATTGTACCAAAAGTATTTAAGTCAAAGCACAAGTATTACTGTTTGCTATAATACACTTGCACAGTGACTGTAAAATACTAAATGATAACACTATGAGTAAGCCTGAAATCAAATTCATCATTTAAGAATTATAATTCCTCAAAGAAAATAAATATTTGAAGGTACATGAAGCATCTTATTTGCTTACCGACATTTGACTTTCTATCACCATCTGACTTTGCTAGACTTCACTAGTTTCATCAACTGCTTGAGATGATACTGGGGCAAGGCTGGACAAGCAATTCGCAAAGTTTTGAATAAGCTACAATTAAGCATATAATCAAAGCAGACATTGTCGTTTTGTATACCACGTTTCTTTTTAACACCAATCATTGTTAGATTTATGCTGCTAACTCTTGACAAAGGTGGCATGGGAGATACATTGGCGAGTCGTCCTTATAACATTTCCTGTGCCAGAGTCCTCAGATGTTCATTTCGCAAATTTCTACGCACTTTTGAAACTGGTCGGATTTCTGGTGCTACAAAATGGAGTGAAAACCATTAATTTTTAGACTTTGCTTCAATTGAGAATAAACGTTCATTTTTTCATCCATACCAATGACCAGTATACTACCTTTGGCGCAGAATACTAGTATAGGTAACAGAGGAAAACAATCAACAGTTATTAACTCAATTTTACAGAATTTCATCCAATGAGTCTCATCCTTAAATTATGACTGTGCAATGGATGACATTTTTCTGAATATTGGCTTATTCTTACTTTGCCAATCTTTCAATGCTTTCATCTTTGCCTGTTTCAAGTACCAGAATGCAGGAGTGAAAAGCACAATTGTTGATTCAACTCCAATAGCCAGTATGTATGCGAACCTTCCTCCTTGGATATTTAATTCAATTGTACCAAATGTATTTAAGTCAAAGCACAAGTATTACTATTTGCTATAATACACTTGCACAGTGACTGTAAAATAATAAATGTTGACACTACGAGTAAACCTAAAATCAAATTCATCATTTAACAATCTCAATCTTCAAAGAAAATAAATTTTTGAAGAAACATGAAGCATCTCAGTTACTTACCAGTATTTGATGTTGCTCCATCTCCATTTTCTTTAGTGCTTGGTGACTTAACTTCCTTGAGACTAAAGATCTGTAATATTTGGGTGTCTTTGCGTCTTTTGTAAATATCTATTATTGTATAATTAGCTTAAATCCAAACACTAGTCAACTGGTACTCTACGTAAATGAAGGTCCATCGGAATGCTTCATATTTTCCAAACAAGCATTACTATAATTTAGTCTGAAATATTTGTACGCATATATGATATTTGTTTTATTTAAAATCTTCCTTAATCTGCATCCTCCAATAACAGGGTATTTCCAAGATTTGATACATTATTTGGCACTGGTTTGGCATCATACTGCAAACTATGAAATGGTGCCTTATATATAACTTTATTTTAATAAAACAAATTTTTTTTACAATGCACTTACTTTACTTAAAAAAGTTTATGTTAATTGCTGTTGAGACAATACCATGTGTCTTGATTATGAGTGAACGTAACAACCTCATCCTTCTCTGTTTCATTTACAACCTTCCTTAATCTCCATTCTCCAATAACAGGGTATTTCCAAGAATTGTTACGTTATTTGTTTCATTTACAATCTTCGTTAATCTGCATTTTCCAATATCAGGGTATTTCCAAGAATTGTTACATTATTTGGCACTGGTTTGGCATCAAACTGCAAACTATGAAATGGTGCCTTATATATAACTTTGTTTTAATAAAACAAATTTTTTTTACAATGCACTTACTTTACTGAAAAACGTTTATGTTAATTGCTGTTGAGACACTACCATGTGTCTTGATTATGAGTTAACGTAACAACCTCATCCTTCTCTGTTTCATTTACAATCTTCCTCAATCTACATTCTTCAATAACAGGATATTTCCAAGAATTGTTAGAGTATTTGGCATTGGTAGGACTTCAAATCAGAGCTGCATACAAGGAATATGCATATAAGGAATATTATATAACCTGCAATACAAAAAATCCCACAAAGTACCACCGAACATTAAATTTTATACATATTTTTGAATACAATGTGACTTATCTGATAATCTTGCTGGCTCCTTCATGTTTCTCCTTAAATTATCCGTAGTTTTGATTATATTACACTATTACACTATCATTACAGCCAATTCATTTTTATAAAAATATTAAGGTTATACCGGTAAACCTTACAATTCAATTGACATTCAATTGACAGCTAACAGTAGTCGCCATATTAGTTATCGATTATATCGATTATTTAAACGTCGCATTTGTAAAAATTACGTCATTTTCTTTAGCGATTAACTTCAGCCCGAGACATACATTCTGGCTGGAGAAGAAGAAGATGACGGAAAGAAATTAAATTCGTTATATATATAGCTAACAGATTATGAGATCTCTGGATTGCGTGAACCAATTTTGATGTTTATGGGCTCAAATAAAAGCTTGTTCCAAACCATTTCAAGAAAAGCTTTACTGAAATCATGACAGTGTTTCATTTACGGAGAAAAATCTATTTAAAAATTGAGACAGCCAAACTTGCTGTATAAGATACAGTAGTGCCTCGACGGCGGTATAGACATGTCTATACCTACTTTTATGTACTTGCCGTCGAGACACTACCGTGTCTCTTGATACTGGCAGCCCTGTAAGCCTGGTAACGAAGGCGGCGTACGCTAAAAATTTCCAAAATACTCGGCTATTCCCAGTAAGTTCAAGAGTTTGTCTGAAAGGCGTTAATAGTTCGATTATTCACACTCATGGAAGAGTATACGACGAAATTTGTTTTGAATGTTTACCGGATCATTGGTTCAAGGTAACCTTGTTTGTAGTTGATAATAATACCATCTCATTCGATATGTTGTTAGGCCGGGATTTCCTGCGTGATTCTCAACTTAATTTTACATATTGTAAAGGTCACCTCGAATTGTTGTTGCCGAATCCAAGTGTCTTATGGATCAATCCGATATTAACGATAGATGTGATTGAGAGTCAGGACAAGTACCGGTTAGTAATGGAAAATCTGGATTTAAACCCCACGAGCCGGGATCGCTTGTTTAGATTGCTGCAGGAAGTGGATGAGCTGCGGGTGGAACACGTAGAAGATAACTATAGAATTAAGATACATCTTAAGGATGCCTCCTTGTTTAGATATGCGCCACGGCGATTTTCTTTTACTGAGAAGAGAGAATTAAAAGCGATTACCGACGACTTACTTAATCGAGGAATTATACGAGATAGCATATCCCCATATTGCTCTCGGGTCGTGCTTGTCAATAAGAGTAACGGGTCAAAAAGAATGTGTGTCGACTTAAGACCCCTTAACCAACGTATACAACCTCAAAAGTATCCTTTCCCAATTATCGAGGACCAAATCGACCAATTGTACGGCAAGAAAATATTCACAAAGTTAGATTTGCGAGATGGGTTCCACCAGCTGGAAATTGACCCAAACGACACTAAATATTTTGCGTTCGCCACGCCGGAAGGCCAATTCGAGTTTGTAAGGATGCCCTTCGGGTATTCAGAGGCTCCCGCCGAATTTGCGTAGCGATTGGCTTTTATTTTGAAGCCCTTGATTTCAAAAGCGAAAATATTATTGTACATGGACGACACCTTAATTGCCTCTACGTCAGTGCAGGAAAACCTATTAGTTCTGAAGGAAGTACTCATTATACTCAAGAAATACAAATTGGAGTTGAATTGGGCAAAGTGTTTGTCTTTAAAAAATGAAGTGGAATACCTAGGCTTTTAATATCGGCGCAAGGGATCTCCATTAACCCTAAGCATATTCGGGCTATTACAGATTATGGACCCCCGAATAACCTCCGTGAACTACGGGGTTTTCTGGGACTCACAGGATACTTCAGGAAGTTCATCTCTAATTATGCCCTCATCGCCCGTCCTTTGCATGAATTGACTCGCAAGCAGGTGGGATATCATTTTAGCAAAGAATACCTGGACGCTTTTAGTAAATTGAAGGAGGCTATGACTACGCCGCCGGTACTACACATATCCAATCCCCTAGCTCATACCGAGCTTCACACAGACGCAAGCAGTTTGGGGCTAGGAGCGATTCTGCTGCAGCGCCAGAATGACGGATCTATGGCTCCAATTGCCTACTATAGTAAATGCACCTCGGATGCGGAGAAGCGGTATCACAGATTTGAGCTCGAGACGTTGGCCATCGTCCGGGCAATCGAGCGATTTCATTTTTATCTGCAGGGCATACCTTTTAAGGTGGTCACGGACTGCAATGCTCTAGCTTTGGCTATTAAAAAGGTGAATATAAACCCTCGCATAGCCAGATGGACACTGTCTATTCAGAATTACCAAGTGGAATTAGTCCATCGAGCGGGAGGGAAAATGGCACACGTCGATTTCTTAAGTCGACAATCCCTGGAGGTAAACGCAATCACTGTTGAGGATGAGGTCATGTTCAAACAGCTATCGGATACTAAATTAAAAGAAATAGCTGAAAGGGTTGAAACACAGGGGGATAAGAAATTCTCTTTAATCAATGGGCTACTTTTCTATAGATATCAGGACAGAGATTTATTTGTAGTCCCTGACAATATGATACATTCTCTACTAAGATTGTATCACGACGAGGTGGGACATGTGGGTATTGATAAAACCTTATATGGAATTACTCGACATTACTGGTTTCCATGTCTTAAACTCAAAACAAGACAATATATTGATCATTGTATCACCTGCCTGTCCAGCACAATTGCACCAGGGAAAACAGAGGGGGAAATGCAGATCGTGGATAAAACTCCGATACCTTTCTATTGCCTTTACATCGATCATTTTGGGCCACTAGAAGAGACAAAGGATAAATTTAAGTATGTCTTCCTGGTAGTAGATTCATTTACTAAGTTTACCTGGCTCTTCCCAACCAAATGAACAGGCACCAATGAAGTAATGGAGCACCTTAAGTGTCTTTTTGCAATGTTTGGAGAACCATATCAAATCGTTAGCGACCGAGGAACAGCATTTACAGCGCACACTTTTGCTGAATTTATGAAAAAATATAGTGTAAAGCATGTGCTGACTGCTGTAGCTTCCCCTTGGGCCAATGGGCCTGTAGAGCGAGTGAACCGATTTTTGAAATCGACCTTAACTAAAGTAGTGAATCGTCTGGATGACTGGAAGGAGCGCTTAGAACAGGTGCAATATATTATCAATAACACTCTCAATAAGTCCATTAACACCACTCCTAGTCAATTACTCCTGGGTTATAGTCAAAAAGGGAAGGGTGATGAAGCTTTGGTCAAACTACTGCAGGAGTGTACACAGGATGCCTTGGATCTGCCAACTAGTAGACAGGAAGCTCGAGAAATAGCTCGTGAGGTAAACTCCAAGCTACAAACATATAATAAAAAGGTGTATGATCAGAATCATAAGAAAGTATCCAAATATAAAGTAGGAGACTTGGTGTTGCTTAAAATTCTCCAGCAAAAGGTGGGAACAAACTCCAAATTAAAACCCAAGTACAGGGGTCCCTATATGATAAAGGCTGCATTAAATAAAAATAGGTGGGTGATAGTCGATGTTCCTGGATTTAATGTGACGCAAAAACCTATGAATACGATAGTGTCCGCAGACAAAATCAAGCCCTGGATCAAGGTCGGAGACCCCCCTCCGATATCGGAATAAGTACCGCAGATGAACCCAAAGTGATAAGTATAAGAAATATAATTGGCAAGAAAAGGGGGTTGAATGTAACTCGAGTATACTATAACAGGCTGTTGGCCATCTGTAATATTATTGTAAATAGTAACGTTATCATATAAGTTTCAATACTGTATTCTTGGTGTCGGCTTAGATAGGAATTTGTATTCTTTACTTCTTCACTGTTTTGTGACCGAAAATGTAATCAAGTATTGCTCTAATTATATTGTAAGTGTTCGAGGACGAACACTCTTGTCAGAATGGCCGAATCTGTAAGCGAATTTGTGAACGCTCCTTCTCAAGCCAGAAAAGTGTGATGAGTGATCCCCTTCTTGATTAGCTGATAGCGTTGGGGAGGGGATGTAGCGAGAAGGAGAGCAAAGGAGTAGGCAGTAAGGAGAGAGATTGAGAAGAGAACGTCTCGGTGTGTAAACTCTTGTAACAGAAAAGGGAAAAGAGATCCCAGCAATAAAATACAGTTCAGAACTTCAGAAAAACTAAAGAGAATGTGTTCCTCATAACTTAAAGATCTTCCTGTACCCTCTGACTTACAACATAAGAAGCTTAGGATAGTAGTGAGAGCTTACAGTAGTGTCTCGACGGCAAGTACATAAAAGTAGAAAAAGTCATGCCTATACCGCCGTCGAGGCACTACTCTCTTATACAGCTAGTTGAGGCGTCCCAATTTTCAAACCGATTTTTCTCCGTGAATAATCCATTGCCATTATTTAAGTAAAGCTTTTTTTAAAATGGTTTTGAAAAAGCTTTCATTTGCGCCTAATAACATCAAAATCGGTTCACGCAGTCCAGAGATCTCATACTCTGTTAGCTATAAATATATCGAAAATAAAATTTTCCTTCATCTTCTTCTTCTCCAGCCAGAATGTATGTATGTCTCGGGCTGAAGTTGGTCGCTAAGAAAAATGACGTCATTTTCACAACGCTTCCAACATAATATACTCAACGATCAAACTATATGGTTGTGAACTGTCAATTCGGCGACTATATTGAACTGTGTAAATTGTAATGTGAGGTTATTTTTATTTAATGCAGTGAGGTTATTCATCGTGTTGCGATATTGCATCTGTTAATTTCTACAATCACAAATAATTCAATTAACAGTGACTGAAGGATTCGCGAATTAGATAAGTATAACAGTATATTTTACAATACAGGATGTAGTATACTTTGTGGTATTTTGTGGTATTTCTTTTTCAGATTAAATTAAGACAGAACATTTTCATATTCATTGATGAGGATAGAGCTGACTGGATTAAATAAGATTAATATTTACAACTCTGTGCCTATGAGAAGTATACTTTCAACATTAATGTGCATCGGTCATTATCAGGAGGATATTAATTGAAAGAAATTGTTAAGGTAATCATATGCTAAACTTTCAGGTATTGAAATCATTAATCAAATGCATGTTTTGCTTTTTGTTTTCTTTAAACTGATATTGATTGTAACTTTCCGATAGGTTATATCATATATATACGAACAAATATTTCAGATTAAATTATGGCAATGCTAATTTGAAAGATATGAAACATTCTAAAGAATCTTCATTTACGTAAAATACAAGTTGACCAGTATTTGGATTTGAACAAATTATACGATAGTAGATGTTTACAAAAGATGCGAAGACAACCAAATATTACAGAAGTTAGGTAAACAAGCAATAAAGAAAATGGAGATGGGGCAAAATCAAATACTGGTAAGTAACTGAGATGCTTCATGTTGCTTCAAATATTTATTTTCTTTGAAGATTAAGATTGTTAAATGATGAATTTGATTTCAGGCTTACTCATAGTGTTATCATTTAGTATTTTACAGTCACTGTGGAAGTTTCTTATAGCAAATGGTAATACTTGTGCTTTGACATAAATACATTTGGTACAATAGAGTTAAAAATCCAAGGAAGAAGGTTCGCTCACATACTGACTATTGGAGTTGAATCAACAACTGGGCTTTTCACTCCTGTATTCTGGTACTTGAAACAGGCAAAGATGAAAGCATGGAAAGATTGGCAAAGTAAGAATAAGCCAATATTCAGAAAAACGTCATCAATTGCTCAGCCATAATTAAAGGATGAGACCCATTGGATGAAATTCTGAAAAATTGAGTTAATAACTATTAATTGTTTTCCTCTGTTACCTATGTTAGTATTCTAAGCCAAAGGCAGTATACTGGTCATTGGTATGGATAAAAAAATGTAATGTTTATTCTCAATTGAAAGTCAGTCCAAAAATTAATGGTTTCTACTCCATTTTGTAGCACCAGAAGTCCGACCAGTTTCAACAGTGTATAGAAATTAGCGAAACGAACATCTGAGGACTCTGGCACAGGAAATGTTATAAGGATAGAACATATAGTGAATAAATTTGGGAAAATGAAAGCAGTATATCTAAAATAGAGGCTTCCATTGCATTAATTTGTGTATTTTCGAGTTTATATTGATGAAAAGAAAATACAAATGGCACTATTTTGCTTGAAAAAGAGCCCTGATTCATAGCTGATATTGGGAGTAACAGTTAAGAAAAAGAGATGAATTTCTAAGCAAATCCTTAAAAGTGAAGGGCTTGTAGATGATTTTGGGTATACAATTTTGGAATTAAAAATCACATGCTTGATGAAAATTATAACAAAATCATGTAGATCTGTAAATATGAAAAGAATTCATGATTGCAATATTTAACATGTGATGGGGCATACAGTGAATAAATTTAGGAAGCTGAAAACTATATATCTAAAGAAGAGAGGCATCCATTGCAGGAGTTGGTGTGTTTCCTAGTTTATATTAATGAAAGGAAAATATAAATGGCATTAATGTGATGGAGAAAGTGCCATAATGCAAAGTTGATATTGAGAGTGACAGCTAAGAAAAAGGTGGAAAAATAAGTCAATTCATAAGAAAATCCTTGAGAGGGAAAAACTTGCAGGTGATTTTGGGCATACAACTTTGGAATTAGAAATCACAATAGTTGATGAAAATTATAATAAAATCATGTAGATGTGTAAATATAAAAATAATTCAGGATTTCAATATTTCACATGTAATAGAGCATACGATGTGTAACTTCAGGAAACTGAAAGCAGTATACCTAAAAATCATAGGCTTCCATTACATTAACTGGTACATATTTTACAGATTATATTAATGAAAAGAATATATAAATGTCACTAGTTTATCAGGGAAAGAGCCATAATGCAAAGGTGATAAGGAGAGCAACAACTAAGAAAAAGGTGGATTTAAAGGTAAATTTAGAAATAAATTTTTGAAAGCGAGAGGCTTTAAGGTGATTTTGGTTATAAGATGTTGAAAATATAATTCAAACAGTCATTGAATCCTATGTTAAATGCATCTAAAAGTGTAATTATGATAAGAACTCATTATTGTAGTATTTTGTATTTTACTTATTAGATTAATAAATTAATATCTCGAATTGAAGCGTTACATTATGGAACGATCACAACATTGGAAAATGTTTGTAAGATTGAATTAGTTAAAACAATTTTTTAGTTTTAATTCCTATATTCTTACAAAACGTTATAAGATCCCACAAAAAACAAGCTTCGCTTGTAAAAAATGGACGGCAAGTACATAAGTCGTATCTAGCATGATTAATATATAATAATATAAAGTATTTTAATTAAAAAAAATAGTGAAATCCAAATGTTAGGCAAGTATAAATTTTTACCATGGCATAAATTGAAATTTGGAAAAAAGTAAATAGCAATACAAAAATTACTTGCCGGGCCCGTAATATCCATGTTTAAATCGTTATCTTGCTATATAAGCGTTGCTTCTCGTAAGTTATAAATGTGGCTATTTAATACGACTGCACACAACGGGCCCGGCAAGTAATTTTTGTATTGCTATTTACTTTTTTCCAAATTTCAATTTTCGCCAAGGTAAAAATTTATACTTGCCTAACATTAGGATTTCACTATTTTTTTTAATTAAAATATTTTATATTATTATATATTAATCATGCTAGATACGACTTATTTACTTGCCGTCCATTTTTTACAAGCGAAGCTTGTTTTTTGTGGGATTAAAATTAGCCGATAACGATTACGAGATTAGATACAAACCAGGTACTCAGAATACAAACGCAGATGCGCTAAGTCGTATATACGTGACCACGCGCTCAAGAGCACGGCAAGCCGCCCCAAGGCCAACCGACTCAAACGAAGATGCAACCTTAGCTAATTCCGACGCCGAGGAAGAAACAGCTGATGAGAAATCATCGACCTATACTCCCGCAATGATAAGCCAAATCCTTTACGAGTATCACGATACTCCTTTCGGAGGACATGAAGGCATAAATAGAACCCTGCAAAGAATTAAAATTAAACACGTCTGGCCAAATATGAAAAAAAATATTGAAGAATACATAAAAAAATGTGACAAGTGCCAACGCAATAAAACAGGCAACGTGAGACGTGCACCAATGCAGATAACAGACACGCCAGTAGAACCCTTCGAAAAGGTCGCCCTAAATATAATAGGACCATACCCTGCGACCCAACAAGGAAACAAGTACGCCTTGACCTTTCAAGACCTTTTTACAAGATACAGTATAGCCTTACCAATTCAAGACCAGTCAGCCCCTACTGTGGCGCGACTGTTCGTTGAAAGGATCATTTTTTCTTACGGGTTACCCCAAAAGGTTTTAACTGACCAGGGCACTAACTTTCTAAGTAACCTCTTTAAGGACGTCTGTAAGCTATTAAAAATTGACAAGATACAGACCACGGCATACCACCCACAGTCGAATGGTACGCTGGAAAGGTCGCACCGAACATTGGCGTCATACTTAAAAAACTTTGTCAACGAAGATTTAGATAACTGGGACGAATGGTTACCCTACACCATGTTCACCTATAACACTACGCCACACACAGCTACAGGCCGAACGCCTTTTTCATTGCTATTTGGATGCGAGGTTGAATTACCGACTACGCTCAAATATTCTCCGCAACCTACGTATACATTCGAAGATTACTATAACGAGCTTCGCGAAAGAATTCGCTCGACAGGTAACGTCATGAAAGACCAATTAATATTGGAAAAGGAAAAATCGAAGGTTTATTATGATCACAATACGCAAGTATCAAATTACGAAGTAGGAGACCAAGTATTGTTGAAGAGAGAAATGATTCGCGCTGGAAGACCGAAGAAATTAGAACCCCTATACGACGGTCCCTATACCATAACCGCAAAACTAAGCGAATTAAATTATGAATTAGCAGTGGGTAAAAAGAAAATCGTAACCCACGTCAATAGGCTAAAGCCTTATCACGTGTAGTTACCGACTCAACCACCCACACATACCATCCTCTCTCATCTCCTTTCCCCATCACCCTAATCTACTTCCTACTACAATTTTATTTCATAATTACCACTAAAATTCAATAATCAACTTTACAATATTTTTATATTACAGACTTAATACCTTATAAAAAAAAAAAAAATTTATATATTTTATATATATCAAAATCAAGTCTTAAATATTTACATTACAATTAATAAGTTAAGCTCGATTAAAAAGGAAAAAAAAGATATATATATATATATATCTAAAAAGAGTTTTAACATATAATATTTTAAAATATGAAGCTATTCTTCTGCCCTTGCTACCTCCATCGTTGTCTCCTCCTCATCCTCCTCCTCCTCCTGCTCCTTCTCCTCTTCCTGCGGAATTATCCCTGTCTCTATCTCAATCATTCTGATACCTCTCATCAACAGTTGTATACAGCGTGTTACTGTAAAAAATCATCAGATTTTAGAAAAATGTATGATGCAATCTCATTCATAATAACTTACTATTTTCATACTCCATTCCATGCGTCTCGATTGTTTCTTCATTTACCGCTCGTGATAAATTTTGCATAATTTCATCTATTATTCTTGTAATTATATGAATTACTGGAGAATTCTGTCTATACGCTAAATTAATAATCCCTTGATACTGCATATTTTTTCACTTTATATTTATCGACAGCTTGTATAAGAAAAAAGGAATCTGTATCCAAGGTTCAAGAAAGGTATAATGTGAAATTAAAAGAAGGACCCATAGGAGGAAAATAGTAGGTGGGTCTAGAATTGGTATGTGGAGGGAAAAAGACCCTTCAATAGCGTAGAGGTCGTTTGAGAGGGGAGAAAAATGGTTGAAGAATATTAGGGAAGTTTTCAAGAAGAACATTGACTTTAGTTTTAAACAAAATTTTAATATATTCACTTGTTTCATTATTTACAAGTTGTAACATTATATCTCATTCAATTAAATTTTTGTTAACATATGAATCTATTCCTCTTCCTCCTCCGATCACGTATACGCATCGTCAATCGTAAGTCCTCCTTCCTCAATTTCCCTGATACGTCTTAAAAACATTTGTAAGAAGCATAACACTGTTGATAAAAACAAAAAAATTAGAAGATTTTCAAAAAAAAAAAAAAATGAATAATGTGGTCATCTATAATAACTTACCATCTATATCCAACACATCTTCTGGCTCTCGCTCATTTATTTCAAAGAAATTCAAATGAAACAATTCAAGCATTTCCTGTAATATACTGTCCGTTGGACGTCCTAAAATAATAGCAATGCTAACTTGCATATTTTTTCAATTATTACTAACTTGTGTAAAAGAAAAAAATCTACCTAGTGCTCAAGGTTTAAGAAAATTTGAAATCAAGTTAAATGGCGGGCCTATAGTAGGAAAATAGTGGGAGGTTCTAGGATAAGTATGTGGAGGGAGAAAAGACCCTTCGAGGGCAGGTCTAAGAAGAAAAAAATGGCAGTCCGTAAGATGCTCAGGACCCCTATCGGTGTAGCTGTACCCAGTAATTTTCGTGATCGCCACCTAGTGGAGAAAAATGAAACTTTTTCCTCCACCAACTAAAATACAAAAAAAGTTCTCTGGGTAACTGCCAGGGTAAGTAACCATCCGGGCCCTAGGGTGATGGGAGAGGGGTAACCCTTAGGGAACTAGTGGACCCGTAGGATAACTAACCATCCGGGTCCTAGGGTCATGGGAGAGGGGGTAAGCCTTAGGGAACTAGTGGACCCGTAGGATAATTAACCATCCGGTCCCTAGACTGATGGGAGAGGGGTGAGAGACTAAGAGAGAAAGAGAGGGTGAGAGGGATCTCTCTCTCTCTCTCTCACTCCCCACAGCCAAAGCATTTCCTCCGCACACCCGCACCCTCCTCATCATCCCAATGAACCCTAGCTCTGAAGAAGACACTTCCCCCCCGCACACCCGCACTCCCCCTCATCACCCAATATACCCCAGCTCTGTTAAGACACTTCCCCCCGCACACCCGCACCCCCCTCACCCCATGTCACAGGAACCCAAGACACTTCCCCCCGTACACCCGCACTTCCCTCACCACCGTGTCACAGGAACCCCCTAGCTACCACTACTCTGCTAAATAAACTACCCTTCGAGCTGCATGTACCTGGCTACAATTATTGCGGTCCAGGTACTCGCCTTCATGAACGGTTAGCACGTGGTGATCGAGGAATAAACCCTCTGGATGATGCTTGCCGTGATCATGATATCGCATATTCAGTATATAAGGACCTGCCCTCGCGTCATCATGCTGATAAAGTACTTACACGCCTTGCACGACAACGTATCATAGCTAGTGACTCATCCGTAGGTGAACGAGCGACAGCGACTGCTGTCTGGGCATCAATGAATACAAAACGGAAACTCGGCTTAGGACTGCGAGTGTCTAGAAAAAGTACGAAGAAAAGAAAAATTCGTGTACCGAAAAAACGAGGTGGTTTATTGAGAAAAAAGTCACTTACTAAAACAAAACGGGGGGTTTATTACCATTGCTTCCGCTGCTGAGTGCGGTGGGCGCATTTGCTGGCGGTGCGGCAGGTATAGCAAAGGCTGTAAACGACAACAAAGCAGCCAAAAGCAATTGGAAGAAATGCATCGACACAATCGCTTAATGGAAGCGAGACGGGGACAAGGTTTATACCTCGCACCATACAGTCGAATAGGAGAGGGAGTGAAAAGGAAAAGGAAAAGAAAATAAATGGACTTCCTAAATCTGGACCTACTAGTAATATGCAATTATCAAACGTCTGCCGTAAAATACCGCATTTTCGGGGAGTCTTTATGCGTACATCTCTACCTCAAAATGCGCAACGCAATGAGTGCGCAATTGTGAATCTTGATGACGAACAAGGTCCTGGAACACATTGGGTCGCTTACGTTAAACGTAATAGTAGACATACTATGCCGATTCTAGCCCCCCCCCCCCCACTCCTGTCCACTCGGATGAGCCTGGTTGCGAGGTAGTGGGGGGAGCCAAGAAGTGCTAAGTGGTGGTGGTGGGGGAAATCGGAGGCTCCACGTGACCTCGCAGCAGGTAGAGGCGAGAGGGTTGCGGGAGCATACTTGCAGCATTTTGACGTCACACCCCCACTCCTCTGACTTCAGGCCCCAGTTGGTAAATGCAGTTTCCTAGATGGTAAAACAGATTCCCCCTCCGTTGATTTTTTCGCTCGCATAACCTTGAATCTTTGCAGCATATTACTGACCCCGCTGAGCCCCCTTTACCCTAAATGTTGCTGAGTGTGTTGCTTTTTTTCCATAGCTCAGCAATTTTTAAACTAATATATAATAGCATGTGCAAATATTTGATTTATTCATTGAGTGCTCGGGGTGCAACTTACTGTCCAGTACTCTCTCTCGAGTAAATAAATCTGTTGAGGGAGCAGGGACAACAGTTTAACACAATTTGTCCAAAAAATCCTGAAGATTGAAACGATGGCTCCAACATTTGTGGATTTTCAAGGTTTTCGATTGAAAGATAAATCATTCATAGTGAAGGAATTTGCAGTCTTACGCGATGGAAAAGTGTTTCACATTTTATTTTCACCACCGTTTCCATATACATGGTTAAATGAGGCGGAGATAAAGCAATCAAAGTAAGTATAATTGATTTTCCAAATATATATCTTTTTAAGTGATAAGTTTCTTGTTTTTCATTCGATCTAGCTGGTTATATTATAATCATCACGGTTTAAATTGGATGGATGGTTATTCGCCTTACTATAGATACAAAGAGGTTATAAGGAAATATGTGAGTTCAAATGAGGATGAAGAGATTTTCGTGAAGGGACTCGAAAAGAAGAATTGGCTTAGTAATATCTGCGATTTTGTTATAAGCGATATCGATGAATATGAGTGGGGTGATTTTAGACTGAAAGATAGTAATAGCAATACACACCTACCTACATGTCTAAACCATAATATTATGTGTGCGTTGAGGAATGTTTATTATATGAAATTTATGTATGAGAAAAAGAAGGAATAAATAAATCAGCTTGAAAATTCAATTTGCATTATTGTATCAAACTCCTGCAGTATTCTTATTGTTCTGATTCACGGCACGTGTTTAAAATGAAGAATCAGCATATGGGATATCTGATACCAGATTTTTTTCCATTTTCAAACGATTTTAACATACACACATACACATAAATAGATGACTAAGTATATCAAATTTCATCTTCATACGAATTATAAAAAGATTCATCGCGGGTGAAAAGTTTCATTATAGTTTCACCCAGCGATTTATTGTTGGACACGAAGCAACTTATCAGAGATCTTCCAGTGATCATACATTTACAAAATGTATACCGAACTTCGAAAAAAGTTTAGCTCAATTAGAACAGAGGATGAATACTCTACATGGGTTCGCGAATATCATGATTATATTCAGGAATTAAGAAACATTGATCGAAATGCTTCAGTAGGTACGCGACAGAAACACTTTGCCGAGATCGCGAGCATTAAATGCCTCCTCCTCCGATCGGCAAAGGATAAGAGTTTCATTAAATTTGGTTCTGGCTCAAATGCTGCGGAAGGACTCATTTGGGAGGAGCTTGAATCAGCGTTTAATAGTCGAATATGCAGTGGTATGGTGATAAACTCAAATTATATAGAACCACGTGATTTTCTGTTAAATGCACAAGAAATTGTACATACCCGTGTAAATAAAGTATTCTGTAGTGTAAATTGTGTAAAAATAAACTGTGTGTTAAATGGTCAATTTATGAGTAAGGATATTAGTGATGATAAGAACATTAATACAAAAAATACTGTTTTATATAAAACTGATAATTTTAGCGATTGGTATAGGCAAAATATTGTAGAGACAATATTGAATGACTTGAGTGAGTTTCAAGAACGCGATAGTGGATGGACTTTGGAAAGAATATTGAACTTGATAGTTAATATAAATCATTATAATCCACTGCGTGCTGGATGTGGAGTCAAACTACCCCCCAGTATAATACATAAAAGAGCTGTGATAAACATTGATAATGAGGATAGTGCATGTTTTGCATGGGCTGTGACGGTAGCGCTTTTTCCTGCAAAACCACCTGCCAAAACCTACCGCACATCCTCCTATCCACATTATCGGTCTGTTTTAGACGTTGGAAGCTTAACCTTTCCAACCACTCTGAAACAGATCCAGAAATTTGAATCGGATAATGACATTTCAGTCAATGTGTTCACAATGGAGGAGGAGGAAAATGAAAGCAAAACTGAAATAAACATCACACCTCTTCAGCTAACGAAGAAGAAGCGATCGAGACATGTTAACCTCCTTCTTATCACAGATGACCAAGGAAATGCACACTTTCTATGTATACGAAATCTTTCTAGATTAATAAGCAACCAGACAAATAAAAGGTGACATACTATTCATATTTGTGAACGGTTTGTAATGGATGTACAAATATATGTATACATAAATATTATATTTATACTAAAATCATATTCATTTTTTGTTTAGCTGTCTACACTATTTTCATACGGCAGATAAACTTCAGGTTCATGGGAGGGATTGTGTGCAGCTTAATGACAATATCCGTGTCATACTGCCAAAGAATGCAGAAGACTGTTGGGTATCTTTTAAGAACCAGAAGAACAGTGAAAGAGTGCCGTTTGTCGTCTATGCGGACTTTGAATGTTTACTACAGAAAACTGACCATAGTAGTAATAGCAGTAGTAAAAATAGTTACGATTATCAGAAACATGTACCTTTTAGTGTAGGGTACTATTTAAAAAGTGCTCGTGATGCGTCACTTTCATTTTATAATTCACATCGAGGTGCTAATTGCATCGAATGGTTCGTATGCGAGCTCGAGAGCATTGCACGCATCGTCAGCGAAAAATTGAAGACTGTAATACCGATGAATACTCTTAGTGAGGTTGAAATTTCGCGGCACTACAGTGAACCTAATTGTCACATTTGTGGAAAACCGTTTCTTCCAAATCAAGTGCGTATTCGCGATCATGATCACCTAACTGGTAGATATAGAGGACCGGCTCATAATAATTGCAACATAAACTTTAAAGACTCGCATGTTATTCACGTAATATTCCGTAATTTATCTGGCTATGATTCACATTTTATTTTTGAGGCGATCGTGAATACGCTTGAGGGATCGGTAAATTTGCTGCCTGTAAATAAGGAAAAATACACTTCATTTAGTAAATATCTGCGAAAGTATAATATACAGCTAAGATTCATCGACTCGTTCAAATTTATGGCATCCAGTTTGGATAAATTGAGTTCATATCTGAATAGATCTCAGCTGAAAAATTTAGAGTCACAATTTTCGGAATTAAGTATTGAACAGTTCAGCCTGCTTACGAGAAAAGGTATTTTTCCTTACGATTATGTGGATAACATTACTCGCTTGGAAGAAACGGTTTTACCTGCACGAGAGTTGTTCTACAATAGACTGTCCGATAGCGAAATCACGGAAGAAGCATATAATCATGCCAAAGAGGTATGGACCAAATTCTCTGTGACAACACTCGGGGAGTACAGCGATCTTTATTTAAAGACATATGTCCTATTGTTGACCGATGTTTTCGAGAGTTTTCGAGATAGCTGCATGAAAAATTATAGTTTAGATCCCGCTCACTATTATACGCTTCCAGGCTTCACTTGGGACGCGATGCTCAAGCATACGGGAATCCGTCTGGAACTCTTCACAGACGTGGACATGTTGCTTTTTGTTGAACGCGGTATACGCGGTGGTTTGAGCCAGTGCTCCCACTGCTACGAGAAAGCCAACAATCGGTACATGCGAAACTACGATCCGGCGGAACCGTCGAAATACTTGATGTATTACGACGTTAATAATCTATATGGATGGGCAATGTGTCAACCGTTGCCTACCCACGGTTTCCAACGGATCGATGACGCTGCCAAACTCGACATCCTTAATGTGTCCGAGGATTCGTCCGAAGGTTATATTTTGGAGGTGGACTTGGAATATCCACGCGAGCTTCACGACAAACACTCCGATCTACCATTCTGCCCGGTGCGTGAGAAGCCGCCAGGTTCACACCAGGAGAAACTGCTCGCAACCGTCGACGATAAGACGCGTTATGTGATACACTACCGTGCTCTACAGCAGTGTATACGTAACGGTATCGTCTTAAAACGCATTTATCGAGGTTTAAAGTTCCAGGAGTCCACCTGGCTGAAGTCGTATATCGAATTAAATACACGCTTGCGGACAGCCTCAAAAAACGATTTCGAGAACAATCTCTTCAAGCTAATGAACAACGCAGTATATGGTAAGACTATGGAAAATGTTAGGAATAGAGTTGACGTGAGGCTCGTAACCAAGTGGGAGGGAAGATACGGGGCGGAAGCGTTGATTTCCCAACCGAATTTTCACAGTCGTGCGATATTTAAAGAGAATTTGGTCGCTATTAAATTGTCGAAATTATCCGCGAAGTTTGATAAGCCCGTGTACGTAGGCATGAGCATTTTAGATATTTCAAACACCTGTCTGTATGAATTCCATTACGATTATATGCTTCCTACATTCGGCAGTAAATGTAAAGCGATGTATACCGACACGGACAGTCTAGTGTACAGTATCGAGTGTGATGATGTTTACTCGGTCATGAAACGTGATCTGGTCAAATTCGACACCAGCGATTACCCTGCTGATAATCGGTACGGCTTACCTCGAGTCAATAAAAAAGTGCCTGGGCTAATGAAGGACGAGAACAATGGAAAGATCATGACCGAGTTCGTTGGACTGAGAGCGAAAATGTATACCTTTAAGGTGCAGGACTGTACGAAAATTACCAAAAAGGCTAAGGGGGTCAAAGGTTATGTTATCGATAGAAACATAACCTTTGACGACTACAAGGATTGTTTGGATAATTTCACCGTACAGTCCCGTAACCAAAATTTAATTCGTTCGAAATTGCACAAGGTGTTTTCCACTACTCAGCGAAAAATTGCTCTCAGTCCGTATTACGATAAGCGTCACATAACACCCGGTTGCGTAGCGACTCTACCTTAGGGACATCATAGGTTAAAAGACTAGATTTTAATAGCTGTATTTATTGTATTATATTATATTACATAAATTATTATTATTATTATTACAAAACATTATTCTTATTTATCCACGAATTATGCGTTTTATCCATTCCTAACCATTTTACAAATACCTTATTCCCTTTCTTACTCAATATCTTCTCTACCATGTATACGTCAGGATTAGCTGTTTTTAAAAGTTCATATTCATAAAATCCACCATGTATGTCTGTACCACGAGAATCTCTAAGTAGATACGTGGCAGGATTTGTCCTTTGCACTTTTGTAATTTGAAATATTTCAGTAGTCCAGTTCGGTGTGTAACCTTTAGCAAACGCATTTTTGTATTTACTGATTCGCACGAAATCACCAGCCTTGAACTTGGTACGTCCAACGATCTTAATGTTGCTATATACAGTAGCAAGCAGATGCTCAGCATGCTCAGGTTTCACGTCAACGGGTCGCATTCCTACAGTACGATGTCTTCGCGCGTTATATTCATCCACCAGCCGTTGCAGTATATTTCGCCATTTGTAACTACCGTCCAGTGTAAAACGTTTCCACATCTCGGTTTTTAACGTTCGATTCCAACGCTCGACTATTGACGCTTTTAACGTGCTATACGTGGAGTAATGATTTATTCCCCGTTTTTTCATAAGCAATTGAAACTCGCTGTTGTAAAATTCTTTACCGTTATCAGTTTGCAAACTTTCGGGACATCTTCCACTCTTTAAGATTTTTCCCATAGCTGTGGTCACTTTCTTACCGCTTTTTGTCTTAAGAGCTATTGCCCAACCATACTTCGATAAGGTATCAATCACTGTCAGAATATAGTGGTAACCAGTGTCAGCATAAGAACGCATGTCTACCAAGTCAGCCTGCCAGAGATCATCGAAACCACGTATTATGACTTTTCGTCGTGGAAAATTTTTTCTCGCAGGGACATGTAACTCTTGCACCAGTTGTTTCTTTTCTTCACTCACGATTTTCCCTGATTCTCTTTTTACAACCTTTCCCCCAGGCACATATAATTTCTGTTTCTTTTCTTCACTCATGATTCTTTTTCTTTCGAAAGCAATCGATTATCATGAGTATAAAATGTATGATGCATCCTAAACATTCACTTTTTGGATCCATCATTAATCTTGCTGTTTGTATGCAAAAGTTTTGCCTCAATCTACTGTATTTTTTTATTTATTCTCTCTTCAATTTTCTCTTCCAATTTAGCTAAACTGTGTTGCAAGAACTTTATATTCACAGCACATGTATTATTATCAGAATCAATAGTTAAATTTACTATTTTTTTATTATTCAAATCCAGTGCTCTTTTAGTCACATTTAATGTACCAATATTAAATTCTTTCCTTACGTTAAAACCACTACCAAATTTGTTAATTGACATATTGACGTGTGGTACGCAACTGAAGAAACTTTTATAAACTGTACCCTTTTATAGAATAAGATCCTCTTCACGCAACTCTTCTATTATTGACTGTATTTCATTATGGTGGTTTGTATGACCTGCGGTGGTTGATGCAATTAAAAGTCGCAATCGATCAATTAATTCATTAGGATCGTTCCAATGTATATAGTTTGTAGGCTCATCAGTAACACGCATAAATCCACTACCAGCTATCGCTTGTTGTGATGGTACTTTATTGTAAATTAGTGGTTGAATAATTTTCTTATACTTTGGACCCTTATTCCCTTGAACCTGTTGGTAACTATCATTTGCTCTTTTATATGATTTAGTTTGTTCAAGGATTTGCTTATATATGATCTTGTAATCAATGCTGTAGAGTTTTCTATCAGGCTCTTACATGAAGATTAATTCAAAAAGACCTCTCGTACCAATATAGCGCTTTTTATCAATTAAAATATCACCTTCATGACTAATATCAAATGTACATCTTCCCATCACATATTGGTTCCTTTCATCTAATGTAACTCCGAAACCATGATCGATTTGATCTTTACTACCGAAAAGGAACAACTGCATATAATGACGTGCAATAGGTGGAAATGATCTCCAATCTATGGAATGATTTATTTGTTTTTTGAGCAATCCTAAGGTTTCCTGTCTTGATGTTAAATGTGATGATGCAGACTCTTGTCCAGGCTCTGAATGTAATGATGTAGATTCTGGCATTGATTTCATTGGTAATATTGATTTATCAAAAGTAGATTTTTCATCATTATCATTATCATAGATCATCAATGATTTATTTGTAAGAGTACCGTCATTTTTATGTAATTTCTTTTTTTTCTTGATAATATACTCATTGGGGGTTGAAGTATGATAACGCTTCTGCTTCTTGTCATGATTTATATCAATGTTTAAGTCATAAGATTCTTCTTTGCTATTATCTGTTTGCATAACTAGTTTTTTCAGTGGATCAACTATTGGTTTAAAAGTTTCATTCAATCTACTTTCCACCATTCATCTTTCCGATTTCAATGCGCGATGTTTTTCACGAATCACCTCACTCGTTTCAGCAATCTTCTTAAGTAGTGACTTTTCATCCATTTTTTATTGTAAACTTTTAATTGTTTAAGCAGTCAATGTCCTAGTTCAATCGATCTTTAAAACTATTCAATCAACTAGTATAGTAGTTCGACCGACAGGTTCAGCGGTTCAACCGATCTGTTTAGCGGTTCAATCGAGCTGTTCAGGGGTTCGATTGACCGGTTTAGCGGTTCGACCGACCGGTTCAACGGTTCACCTGACCGGTTTAGCGGTTCAACCGACCTGTTTAGCGGTTCAATCGAGCTGTTTAGCGGTTCAACCGACCTGTTTAGCGGTTCAATTGAGCTGTTCAGCGGTTCGATTGACCGGTTTAGCGGTTCAACCGACCTGTTTAGCGGTTCAATCAAGCTATTTAGCGGTTCAACCGACCTGTTTAGCGGTTCAATTGAGCTGTTCAGCGGTTCGATTGACCGGTTTAGCGGTTCGACCGACCAGTTCAACGGTTCACCTGACTGGCTTAGCGGTTCGACCGACCGGTTCAGCGATTCAATTGAGCTGTTTAGCGGTTCAACCGACCTGTTTAGCGGTTCAATCGAGCTGTTTAGCGGTTCAATCGAGCTGTTCAGCGGTTCGATTGACCGGTTTAGCGGTTCGACCGACCTGTTCAACGGTTCACCTGACCGGTTTAGCGGTTCGACCGACCGGTTCAGCGGTTCAATTGAGCTGTTTAGCTGTTCAACCGACCTGTTTAGCGGTTCAATCGAACTGTTTAGCGGTTCAATCGAGCTGTTCAGCGGTTCAACCGACCTGTTTAGCGGGTCAATCGACCGGTTCAACGGTTCACCTGACCAGTTTAGTGGTTCGACCGATCTGTTTAGCGGTTCAATCAATCGGTTTAGCGGTTAACCGACCTCTTTAACGATTCGACCGACCGGTTTACCGATTCAAGTGACCCGTTTATCTGTTTAATGGTTTGCTTAATAATGTAACCGGTCCGTTTTATGTAATTAAAAGCTTTACACTGTTCAATGCTCTACGTTAAACTAACACTTTCCAGCACTGATATGATGCTTTATGCTACTCGATGGTTGCATACTCATCGAATCCCTTCCGATATCGACCATTTTGCATACCACTGTCCTTATCAATTACTAAAAATCCATAATATTCCTGCCAACACTTTGAACACAATTTACAAAATTTTTCAAATGTCATATCAGTGTTTACGTGATCTTTGTAAACATGCTTCAAGTTAGTCCCATCCTGCTTAAAAATGATTATCATACTTGCATTGTCACGAATCAGATGTTTTGGGATATTGGTATAGGTCTGACAAAGATAGAAGCAATCGATGCTCGAGTGCCGACCCATTGAAAAGTAGTCTCTTATATTGTCCTGCTTATCGCTTGCCACATCATCAAATATAAAGATTGAATTTGGTAATGCATCTGTCACATTTATAACCTCACTATTATTTGAAAATTGATGATAACCAATTTCCTCCATATCTGTCAATAGCTGTTCCAAGTAACGGTACTTCGGTTGCTGTAACGATTTCGAGTAAACGTACAGGTTGTCAAATCTTACACCGTGAGGACTCTCAATAAGACTTAGCAATACATTTGTTTTCCCACAATTTGAGGGTCCGCAAACTATACAGCGTATAGTTGACGGTAGCAGAGTTCCATGGCGTTTCATATCACTAACGGTGGCAGTGTGATAATCGGTATTAGAGATATTGATACTTAATGGTTGCTTTACGAAATGCATTCTCGAACGACTGTAGGTTAAATCTTAATTGCACGAGCTATTTATAGGCATGAAATCGGAGAATTGAATCAGTTTTCATTATGCCTGCATTTGTGTTGGATGTTACAAGTTTGGGGGAGTTAAGCAGTGATCAATTGGAATACGTACCGAAAATTGTACTTTTAAAGTACTTTTCACACAGTATTGACGGATATTGGAATAAATTACCCAAGCATATTCGTGCAGATCCTAAGGTTCAAAAATATCGCTATTGTTTACAACATTTTAATCTACCTAATACTACTCATGCGGATGGACTACCACCGTTGATAAAAAATTGTTATACATGTCGTGCGTTGGATGTGGATAATTTCTCAATAAAACAATAAACAAACTACCGTTTGAGCTTCATTTACCGGGATACAATTACTGTGGACCAGGAACTCGACTTCAAGAACGATTAGCACGCGGTGTGAATCAGCTGGACGAAGCCTGTCTAGAACACGATATCGCATATTCGCAATACAAAGACCTGTCGCAGCGTCATCAAGCTGATAAAGTGCTCGCAAAACGTGCACGTAGACGTATCACAGCTGGTGACGCAACCTTGGGTGAGCGTGCTGCAGCAACAGCTGTTTGGGCGTCTATGAACGCAAAGCGTAAACTTGGTTTAGGATTACAAACAGATATGGTGAGGAAAGCAGCAGTGAGAAATACTGGAAATAGTGCTGTAAAAAAACGGAAAATTCGAGTGCCTAAAAAACGGGGCGGCTTGTTGCCTTTGCTCCCACTGCTAGGTGCGTTGGGAGCACTAGCAGGTGGGGCATCAGGTATAGCGAAAGCTGTAAACGATGCCAAAGCTGCGAAAAAACAGTTGGAAGAAATGCAGCGTCACAATCGTATGATAGAAGCAACTGCAAGAGGCGGACGGGGGCTGTATCTCGCACCGTACAAACGAAGCGGAGGAGGGATAGCAAAAAAATCAATGTCAAAGAAGCGAACAAAAAAGTAACTGTACACGGTCTACCAAGATCTGGTGCTACAAGTAATATTCAATTATCTCACGTATGTCGTGATATACCAAATTTCCGTGGAGTCTTTATGCGTACAAGTCTGCCACGAAACGGTTCATGGTCTAATGAATGTGCAATCGTTAACCTTGACGATTCTAATGGTCCAGGCACTCACTGGGTTGCCTACGTTAAATGAAATAATCTTGTAAATTATTTCGATTCTTTCGGAAGTCTGAAACAACCGACTGAACTCGTACGGTACTTCGTTCTGCTTAGTACAATTTATTACAATCGTGACCAATATCAGTCGTATGATACGAGCATTTGTGGTCAGTTGTGTGTTAAATTTCTAAGAGAACAGACAAAATGTCTTTAACATTTACGCTATCAGGACATGGACATGTGTTGGAATCAAATTTTTTCCCGCCGATCAATCTGAACGATGGTCACTATGAACTGGGACTCGTAGATTTTCAAAGTTTCTACTCGATCGCCAATGTAGATGAGACTAATAATAATTTTTACTTTGGTAAAAATAAACTAATAACCATACATAAAGGCTGTTATGAGTTGAGTGCGATAAATGAATACTTGCGTATGCGGTTGGAGTTACCGTATGATGATAATGTTATTATACTGCGCGCCAATAATAACACACTGAAAAGTGAAATAATGTGTAAATATTCTATTGATTTTACAAAAATTAATAATATTGGTTCTCTGCTAGGATTTTCGTCAGACCGCGTAATCCTACCAAACACTTGGGCTGAATCAGACGAACCTGTGAACATTTTAAAAGTAAATATTCTACGTATCGAATGTAATATTACCGCTGGTGCATATACGAACGGTAGACTACGACATGTCATCCACGAATTTTTCCCAAGCGTTCCACCAGGCTATAAAATCTCGGAAACACCGAAGAACGTCATTTACTTGCCAGTCATTGCAAGGGTAATCGATCGTCTCACATTACGTATTCTCGATCAAGACAATCGTCCTGTAAATTTTTGAAAGGAGGAAATCACCATACGATTACACATTAGAAGATGTTGATTTATAATAATACCGACGATTATAAACCAACATTACTCGATGAACCAATCAGTCAATTAGCTGGAACAGAGCTGAATACATCAGTTCAGAGTGAAATAGGGAACAACGTGATCGGTGGCAAGAAAGTTTTGACAAGAAAAAATATAGATGTTTTACACTCATTGGGTCTGACTGTGAAGAAAAGAAATCATGGATCCGTTGAACGTTACCGCACAGCCTGCGTACGACAACCGCATCACTACATTGGAAATATATGCTTACAATCCGTATGCGAATGCATCATTTGGAAATAGCGATGAAATTCGTATCCCAATACAACAGCAAGATTTGATTCTTTTGCCCAGTGGTAGTTACCTCTACATAGAGGGGAAGCTGATTGAAGGTACTCGTGCTGCTACTACACCTTTGACGGATAAAGTTATGCTCGACGCTAATTCCATGGCATTTCTGTTCGATGAAATTCGTTATGAATTGAACGGTATTGAAATTGGTCGGTGCAAAAACGTTGGTATCACTACCAGTATGAAGAATCTCATATCTTTAAGCAGTGAAGATAGTATGAGTCTACGTCATTCTGGCTGGTTCGTTGCCACTCAAGAGCGTGAAAATGTTGCTGACACATTCAGCTTTTGCGTTCCCCTGCATATGCTGTTGGGATTCTGCGAAGATTACAAACGTGTCGTTATCAATGCACGCCATGAGCTCGTTCCGATACGAGCGCGTAATGATATAAATTCAATATTTTCTTCGAATCAGTTTACCGATTCTGGGATTGAACTGCACCGAGTGCAATAGTGAATGCTTCACGTAACTTTAAATGAATTTACCAAACTACAATTTCTACGCATTATCGAGCAGAATAAAAATCTCACCATGGCTTTTCGTTCCTGGGAGCTCTACGAATATCCCCTTTTACCTCAAACACAGCAACATACATGGGCTGTGAAAGCGGCTACACAATTGGAGAAGCCTCGATACGTGATACTGGCGTTTAGAAAAAATAAGAAGAACGATCAATACTCGAATGTACTTAAATTTAGCGATTGCGATGTACGTGATGTTAAAGTCTATTTAAATTCTGAATTTTATCCGTACGATCGTCTCGACACTGATTTCACGAAATCTCACTACTCCGTACTCTATGTTATGTATGTAAAGTTTTTCCACTCATATTATGCTGGAGAAAAACTGTCGAAACCAATGCTCGATTACCTAAACTTCTTGCAATACGGTCCGCTCTTTGTAATTGATTGTTCACATCAGAACGAGTCAGTGAAAACCGGCACGGTCGATGTTAAGATTGAAATCGAGTGTTGGAAAAATATTCCGAGTAATACTACAGCCTATTGTTTAATTATACATGATAAAATTGTAGACTATAATCCGCTTACGAATATTGTTAGAAATGTAAGTTAGATATGTAAGGTTAGAAAAAAATAAAGCACTTTTTAATAAATATATATAAAGCATTTTATTCACTCATTTATTATACAAAACACTTATTGTTTAATCTTAGATTCTAAATTATTATAATTCCCGCCTAAGTATTTCATGATTAAAATATTTTGTGATGCTGCATTTATCAGCTTCGTAAACTGATCCTGCGATTCGAGTAAGGTAACCATCCGGGCAGGGAGATAAAACCAATCCTTCGTTGATAGTTTCGCTATTATCCTCATTCCATATTTAGTCTTTATTTTCATAATTTCAATTATGTCATATTCTTTATTTTCCTCGAGACTGTTTAATTTAACAAATGTTTTCTCAGGGATGAAAGCGAATGCATTAACTCCAGTTAAAAATGCCATTTTATCTAGACCCTGTATTATACAGAACTATTATTATTATTGAAAAAATTAAAACAATATTTGAATAATATATTCCTACCTTTCTTGAGCAGTTTTTTCAAAGTAATCAGTTAAAACTGAGGTATAAACTGATCTGAGTATTCTTACTGATCTGAAGATTCTTGCTGGTTGTGTGGTCGATGCACTAACTAAAGTTTGAACAGATTGAAGCTGGTTCACTATTGTTCGAATCTATTTATATAGGAAAAATTGTTGATGGAGGGGGTAAAATTCATTGATGGAAGTGGCAAAAAATTTTTCTGTTGAAAACGTGTGCAGATTTTTTAACATGTCATTAATACTGATTAGCAAGATGATATACTGCTGATTAATCGATTTATGACTCTATTAAAAGAATATGCATGAATCATTCAAGCACATTTTCATTTTTAAGAAAAGAGGAGATGATCTTCAAGATATCTGTAACGATCTATCATCTGAATAAAATATATATTAAAATTTTTTAAAAGAATATGATTTTTATAGAGAGCTGCAATTGCTGTTGCACATTTTTAGATTTTGCTGTATCAAAATATATATATATGTTTTATCCTCAATACACACGTCTTAAGAAATAATATTCCTAAACGTGTAACATAATCTATATGTAGCGTTTTAGAGGTTCTTAATTTTTATCTCATGCTGAAAATGAATACCATGAAGATATTTGTATATCTGAAGCATGCTTCTCTCTTGAATCTTTATTACATGCATTTTCAGGATGATTTTAATTTCAATGCTTAGTAAGAAGATGATATGTGTTTGTTTATCTAAACTTAGGGTGTAATTCTCTCTTGAGTCTTTATTACATGCATTCTCACGATGATTTTAATTTCAATGCTTAGTAAGATGATGATATGTGTTTGTTTATCTAAACTTGGGGTGTAATTTCATCAAATGACACGTATAAGTACCCTGAACACTGTCGTTGAAAGGGTGTTGGAGATGTTATAAAAATCTGAGTAGTTCCAGACTGCTCATTAAAGTTTGCTTCTACCTCTGATCTGTTTTACATTAAATTAAACATGTGTACCGGTAATTTGTATAATAATAATAATAATAATAGTTTACCCCGAGAATCCACAGTCGATGGTGATATAACAAATTTTTTAAACGAAATTGGTGTTGGAGCAGATTTAGGGGCCATAATTAGATTTTTAATAAATGATATTGAAGAAGTTGAGGAAATGAGTGGTGATGATAATGACGATGGTTATAATGGTTATGATGGTGATGATGAAGAGGAAGAGGTTTTAAGGGACGAAGGACGTCAAATGAATCTAGTAGTGGAGGACTATGAGGAAGAAATGGAAGTGATAGTTGTGGAGGACGATGAGGAAGAAATGGAAGTGATAATTGTGGAAAGTGAGGATGAAGTGGAGTTTTTATATGAACAGATAATTATTTTGGATAATGAAGATGACAATGAAGATGAAGTATTACCTAATTGTTAGTTTAATTACAGACCATAGTGGGAGGAACTTATTAAAAATATGGTGCTTCATATTTAATTTCTCTTTCATTATCATATATGTTTCAAAACTATTGTGGCTGAGCTACGCATACTTTATTTTAGGTGCTAGGTATTATACCTCTTCGATATCCCTTGGACATTAGTTTCTTGAAGTTTGGTACGTACAAACTATTTACACTTTTATCAGTAAAAAAGATATCCTTCATATTGCTAATGAAATGCTGGTTATTGTAATATACATTGTTGCATAGTTCGCTACAAATATGGTGAAATTGTTCTCAAAATAGAGCGTAGTACAGGATTTGCTTGGCAGCTACATATATTGAAAATATTATTGCAATAATTTTTTATAAAGGGCATAAAAAGTAAAGGGGGTTCAGCGGGGTAGTAGCATGCTGCAAAGATTCAAGATGAAGTATTAATTTTGGATGAGTGATTGAAATGACTAGCTTTTATCTTATTAGTGTGCTTAGAATTTTTAGTTGGTGAGTATAATTAAAAATTTGCTTAACGCTTTTTGCATCAAGAGATACGGTAGTGTCTTGACGGCAAGGCTACATTTGGGGTAAAGCGGGTTCAGCGGGGTCAGTAACATGTTGCAGAGATTCAAGGTTATGCGAGCGAAAAAATCACCCCAAAGAGAATCTGTTTTACCATCTAGGAAACTGCTTTTACCGACTGGGACCTGACGTCAGACGAGTGGGGGTGTGACGTCAAAAGGCTGCAAGTATCCTCCCGCACCCCCGCAACCCTCTCGCCTCTACCTGCTGCGAGCTCACGTGGAGCCTCCGATTTCCCCTACCACCACCGCTTAGCACTTCTTGGCTCCCCCCACTACCTCGCAACCAGGCTCATCCGAGTGGACAGGAGTGGGGGGGGGGGGGCTAGAATCGGCATAGTATGTCTACTCTGGACGTAGTAGGATCTGTCACCCTTACCATCGATGTGGAACCTCATAGATTCCAAGTCATAGAGGACTTTGACCTCCCTTACACCGGAGTCTTGGGGATGCCCTTCCTCAATCAAACCGAGGCACAGATCTACTTGTTACATCGGACCTTAGTTACCTCCAGTAAACCAGTGAGGCCTCTACCCTTCAAAAATAGTGACGAACTCCTAAGTATAAGAGAAGGGTGTACTAAGGTCAACGCCTCTCATCACCCTCCTCAGTCCCTTAATGTTACCATAAGCTCTCCTGCAACATCACCTCCGGAGGGAGATTCTCCAACCACTCTTCCCTACCTAGGCGAAGATCATAGTCGAGAGTTGCCCTACGAAGATGCTAGACCCGGAATTGAACCTTTAAAACCCCAGAAAAGGACTACCGCCTTGGAAGCCCTGTTTCTCAACCCATCACCGGAAGATCCAGACGCTCAACTTGTGATTAGTTTATTAATTCGCGAGTATTCTGACATATTCTATTTGACGGGATATCGACCTGACACCGAGAACAAGGCTGATCTTTACCATGAAATCGATACACCCGGAGGATCAGCCTTCAAGATCCGACAGTACCGAATTGAAGAAACGCTACATTCCGAGGTACAGAGCAATGTCAATGTACTTTTAGAGAACGGCATAGTGGTCCCTTCCTCATCTCTCTACAATTCTCCGTTGTGGATTGTACCAAAGGCGCCCACCTCACAAGGAAAGGAACGGTGGCGCCTAGTTACCGACTTCCGTCGACTAAACGAACAAACCATAGGAGATTCCTACCCTTTGCCTATCATCGTGGACATCCTGGACAAGCTAGGCGGATCTAAGTATTTTTCTATTTTCGACTTGGCCAGTGGATTCCATCAAATTGACCTTCATCCCCGGGATCGACATAAGACAGCATTATCTACGCCCTTCGGACATTACGAGTACACTCGGATGCCTTTTGGACTCAATAATGCCCCTGCCACCTTCCAGCGCCTTATGGATCGAGTCTTACAAGGACTCCAAGGACAGGCACTTTTTGTATATCTTGACGATATTATCATATCCCACAAAAAACAGACTTCGCCTGTAAAAAAAGGCGGCAAGTACATAAACCATTTAGCATAAATAATATAGCCGGGGCATTAATTAGGAAGTTCATTTATGCAGAATGCATTACAAGTATCAATAAATTCAATGTGTTGACTGTGATATTTTTTCAATGTTAATATATATTATTTTATTAGTTAAGCGCTGCAGTTTCAAAAAATGGGAAGTGTGGAAATTTTCTTTAAATTCTGTAGAAAAATTAAAAGAATTATTTAATTTTTTAAACATTATACTCTTACAAAACGTTATGAAATCCCACAAAAAACAGACTTCGCCTGTAAAAAAAAGACGGCAAGTACATAAGCCATCTCGCATAAATAATATAGTAAAATTATCCAATTAAAAAAAGTAGTGAAATCCAAATATTAGGCAAGTATATTTTATTACCTTAGCAAAAGTTAAATTTTCGAAAAAAAAAGGAACAAAAAAGTTACTTGCCAGGCCCGTAATGTCCATGCACAGTGAGAAATAGAATCGTCTGTGGTTCGGCTAACTTCACTCTGTATTTTAACATGAAATTTGCTATACAACGCTATAGCTGAATCTTACACACAATTCAATTTCCCACTGTGCATGGACATTACGGGCCTGGCAAGTAACTTTTTTGTTCCTTTTTTTTTCGAAAATTTAACTTTTGCTAAGGTAATAAAATATACTTGCCTAATATTTGGATTTCACTACTTTTTTTAATTGGATAATTTTACTATATTATTTATGCGAGATGGCTTATGTACTTGCCGTCTTTTTTTTACAGGCGAAGTCTGTTTTTTGTGGGATTTCATAACGTTTTGTAAGAGTATAATATTTAAAAAATTAAATAATTCTTTTAATTTTTCTACAGAATTTAAAGAAAATTTCCACACTTCTCATTTTTTGAAACAGCAGCGCTTAACTAATAAAATAATATATATTAAAATTGAAATAATATCACAGTCAACACATTGAATTTATTGATATTTGTAACGCATTCTGCATAAATGAAATTCATAATTAATGCCCCGGCTACTTGTTTAATGTTTTCAGTTTCACTATAATAAAAGTTTGATTAAATTTTTCATACTCAATAAACATACTTTCAACATATAAAAATAATTAAGTAAAATGTATGTTTTAATTAATTTACATTTTCTGTTTATCAACATTTGACTTTTACCACCATATGACCTTTCCAGACTTCACTAGTTTCATCAACTACTTGAGTTGATACTGGGGCAAGACTGGACAAGCAATACGCAAAGCTTTGAATAAGCTACAATCAAGCATATATTCAAAGCTGACAATGTCGTTTTGCATACCACGTTTCTTTTTAGCACCAATTACTATCACATTTATGCTGCTAATTCTTGACAAAGGTGATATAGGAGATACATTGGCGAGTCGTCCTTATAACATTTCCTGTGCCAGAGTCCTCAAATGTTCGTTTCGCTAATTTCTATACACTGTTGAAACTGGTCGGATTTTTGGTGCTGCAAAATGGAGTGGAAACCATTAATTTTTGGACTGAGTTTCAATTGAGAATAAACGTGCATTTTTTCATCCATACCAATGACCAGTATACTGCCTTTGGCCTAGAATACTAGCATAAGTAACAGAGGAAAACAATCAGCAGTTACTAACTCAATTTTACAGAATTTCATCTAATGAATTTCATCCTTAAATTATGGCTGAGCAATAGATGACGTTTTTCTGAATATTGGCTTATTCTTACTTTGCCAATCTTTCAATGCTTTCATCTTTGCCTGTGTCAAGTTCCAGAATGCAGGAGTGAAAAGCCCAATTTTTTATTCAACTCCAATAGTCAGTATGTGTGCGAATCTTCCTCCTTGGATTTTTAATTCCATTGTGCCAAATGTATTTAAGTCAAAGCACAAGTATTACTATTTTCTGTAATAGACTTGTACAGTGACTATAAAATACTAAATGACGACACTAACAGGAAACCTAAAATCAAATTCATCATTTAACAATCTCAATATTCAAAGAAAATAATATTTTAAAAAAAAACATGAATCATTTCATTTGTTTATCAACACTTGACTTTTTACTAACATCTGACTTTGCCAAACTTCAGTAACTCCATCAGCTACTTGGGTGATACAGGGGCAAGACTGGACAAGCAATTCGTAAAGCTTCGAATATGCTAGAATCAAGCATATAGTCGAAGTTGGCATTGTCGTTTTGCATACTGTTTCTTTTCAGCACTGCTCATTGATCCATTTATGCTGCTAACTCTTGACAAAGGTCGCATGGGAATTACATTGGTGAGTGGTCCTTATAACATTTCCTGTGCCAGAGTCCTCATATGTACATTTCACAAATTTCTAAACACTTTTCAAATTGGTCGGATAACTGGTGCTGCAAAACGGAGTCGAAATAATTAATTTTTGTCTGAGATTTTTCCCATTGAAAATAAACGTGCATTTTTTTATCCATACCAATGACCAGTATACTGCCTCTGGCTTAGAATACTTAGATAGGTAATGGAGGAAAATAATCAGCAGTTATTAACTCAATTTGACATAATTTCATCCAATGAATCCCATCCTTAATTCATGGCTGAGCAATGGATGACTTTTTTGTGAATATTGGCCATTTCTTACTTTGCCAATCATTCAAAGCTTTCATCTTGGCCTGTTTCAAGTCTCAAGAAATGCAGGGGTGAATAGTCCAATTTTTTATTCAACTCCATCAGTCATTATATGTGCGAACCTTCCTCCTTGGATTTTTAGTTCAATTGCACCAAATGTATTTAAGTCAAAGCACAAGTATTACTATTTTCTGTAATAGACTTGTACAGTGACTATAAAATACTAAATGACGACACTACCAGGAAACCTAAAATCAAATTCATCATTTAACAATCTCAATATTCAAAGAAAATAATATTTTAAACAAAAACATGAATCATTTCATTTGTTTGTCAACACTTGACTTTTTACCAACATCTGACTTTGCCAAACTTCAGTAACTCCATCAGCTACTTGGGTGATACAGGGGCAAGACTGGACAAGCAATTCGTAAAGCTTCGAATAAGCTAGAATCAAGCATATAGTCGAAGTTGGCATTGTCGTTTTGCATACTCCGTTTCTTTTCAGCACTATTCATTGATCCGTTTATGCTGCTAACTCTTGACAAAGGTCGCATGAAAATTACATTGATGAGTGGTCCTTATAACATTTCCTGTGCCAGAGTCCTCATATGTACATTTCACAAATATCTAAACACTTTTCAAACTGATCGGATAACTGGTGCTGCAAAACGGAGTCGAAACAATTAATTTTTGTCTGAGATTTTTCTCATTGAGAATAAACGTGCATTTTTTTATCCATACCAATGACTAGTATACTGCCTCTGGTCTAGAATACTTGCATAGGTAATGGAGGAAAATAATCAGCAGTTATTAACTCAACTTTATATAATTTCATCCAATGAATCCCATCCTTAAATCATAGCTGAGCAATGGATGACTTTATTGTGAATATTGGCCATTTCTTACTTTGCCAATCTTTCAAAGCTTTCATCTTGGCCTGTTTCAAGTCTCAGAAAATGCAGGAGTGAATAGTCCAATTTTTTATTCAACTCCATCAGTCATTATATGAGCGAACCTTCCTCCTTGGATTTTTAGTTCAATTGTATCAAATGTATTTAAGTCAAAGCACAAGTATTACTATTTGCTATAATACACTTGCACAGTGACTGTAAAATACTAAATGATAACACTATGAGTAAGCCTGAAATCAAATTCATCATTTAACAATCGTAATCTTCAAATAAAATAAATATTTGAAGGAACATGAAACATCTCAGTTACTTAACACTATTTGATTTTGCTCCATCTCCATTTTCTTTATTGCTTGTTGACCTAACTTCTGTAATATTTGGTTTTCTTCGCATCTTTTGTAAACATCTACTATCGTATAATTTGTTCAAATCCAAATACTGGTCAACTTGTATTTTACGTAAATGAATATTCTTTGGAATGTTTCATATCTTTCAAATAAGCATTGCCATAATTTAATCTGAAATATTTGTTCGTAAATATATGATATAACCTATCGGATAGTTACAATCAATATCACTTTAAAGAAAACAAAAAGCAAAACATGCATTTGATTAATGATTTCAATACCTGAAAGTTTAGCATATGATTATTAAATACCTTAACAATTTCTTTCAATTAATATCCTCCTGATAATGACCGATGCACATTAATGTTGAAAGTATGCTTCTCATTGGCAGAGAGTTGTAACTATTAATCTTATTTAATCCAGTCAGCTCTATCCTCATCAATGAATATGAAAATGTTCTGTCTTAAATTAATCTGAAAAAGAAATACCACAAAGTACCACAAAGTATACTACATCCTGTATAGTAAAATATATTGTTATACTTATCTAATTCGCGAATCCTTCAGTCACTGTTAATTGAATTATTTGTGATTGTAGAAATTAACAGATGCAATATCGCAACACGATGAATAATCTCACTGCATTAAATAAAAATAACCTCACATTACAATTTACACAGTTCAATATAGTCGCCGAATTGACAGTTCACAACCATATAGTTTGGTCGTTGAGTATATTATGTTGGAAGCGTTGTGAAAATGACGTCATTTTTCTTAGCGACCAACTTCAGCCCGAGACATACATTCTGGCTGGAGAAGACGAAGATTATGAAGGAAAATTTTATTTTCGATATATATATAGCTAACAGAGTATGAGATCTCTGAATAGCGTGAACCGATTTTGATGTTCTTAGGCGCAAATGAAAGCTTTTTCAAAACCATTTTAAAAAAAAACTTTACTTAAATAATGGCAATGGATTATTCACGGAGAAAAATCGGTTTGAAAATTGGGACGCCTCAACTAGCTGTATAAGAGAGTAGTGCCTCGACGGCGGTATAGGCATGACTTTTTCTACTTTTATGTACTTGCCGTCGAGACACTACCGTGTCTCTTGATTTTAATCTTTCACTCCACACAGCTCGACCCTTAGCAGTCAGATAATAAACACATCACTATTTAATCTACAATAAAATCACACAAAGTACCAGACAATATATTACATTTTATATCATAAAATTCAATTTTATACTTATCTAATCTGTTGATTTCTTTATGTAATTAAAAATCCTTTTAATGAGTATAACCTCATCAAATTTAAATAAGAACAGCCTAATCATGTTTTTTCATTTATTTATTTCATAATTAGGTTCAAATTGTTTTAAGGTTAATACTGTCAATCTTGCAGCTTTACCTGATTTACCGTAATAAACGAAGTAAAACATATATCTAGGAGATACACACAGACACACTGTTTACGATTGTGTGCAACTATATTTACGTTTACGTCTACTGACGTCACTAAGCCTACGTTAAGCAGCCAACTTCAGCCCGAGACATACACTCTGCCTGGAGAAGAAGAAGAAGAAGATTATGAAGGAGAAGAATCTCAATTTTCGATATATATATAGCGAACTCAGTATAAGATCTCTGGATTGCATGAACCGTTTTTAATGTTCATGGTTTTAAATGAAAGCTTGTTCCAAACTGGTTAAAGGAAAGCTTTACTTAAATCATGACAGTGGATCATTCACGGAAATAAATCGGTTTGAAAAATGAGGCGGCCAAACCTACTGTATAAGTTAATGGTAGTGCTCGGCGGTATAGACATGTCATTATCTACTTTTATATGTACTGCAACGTCATATTTTGCGGCCTGGCCGAATCCGTGCTTTCGCAAAGGTTATTTTTTGAAAGAGAAGTCGCACGATTACTGGGCCTCGGTGTGCCAGGGGATAGGCAGGGACCGAAACAGACGCACAAGGCACACGGAGAGGTTTGATGGCCAGTTATTTAGATGAAATGGAGAAAATAAAGAGGTGAGATACAATTAATTCTCTTTAATAATAATGGGTCGTCAGCAGGCACATTTATATGACATAATAGGGTATTCCCCTTTTTGCCATAGGTTAATTAACCTCTATTATGCAATTACAATTAGTATTGGGCGCCAGCCTGCGGAATTGTTGACGGTCCCCTCCGTGGCTGTCCGGCCTGAGACTCTACCTAAGGGAGGTGCCCGACACTCCGTACAGTTTATCTAGATATAGAAAAATTAATAATGGGCCGCGCGGTTCCCCGATAATATCAACGTAGCTCCGATAGCTCGAGTGGAACGTCGGGGCGCTTCGCCTTTTATCGCGGCTCGAGGAAACACAGTAATTAATATTGTGACGTGGCCCATTCTATACGTCTGGGTGGCGTCACAATTATATTTCTAGAAAGGGCTTCCTCCTACTCTCGGATACCCCCCCCCCCCTTTCCGAGTTCCTACCCCAGATTATACTAGGGGTCAATAATTAAGATATTTTCTTTTGGCCCATAATTTCGGGAGCATGTTAGAATAAGATTTTACAGCTCAAGGTCAACGGAAGCTCCAGAATCACCTGGGAATCCCGCCACAATAAAAGGTCAGAAATATTAGGTGATTTTTACTTTAATTATCATATCGTTATCGGCCTGGGCTATTTAACGTTGCGCTATACTACGCCCCTTAGTCTAAGTTTTGTAAACCATTCATTTAATAAGTGTAAAATAACCCGATGATGCGTCGATCTGGTTGGGGGCCGTGCTCCTCCTCCTTCCTATTCATCATCCACACCGGGGAAGACTACGTCATCAAGAAAATCATCAAAGGAGAGGCAGCAACTTCTTCCCCTACGTCAGACTATCTTGAGAGTTCAACCTTATAGATGGAAACAACCTATGGACTCGGGAACAAGACCTGATAGCCTTAGCGCAGGCGAAACTGTCCTCGAGTCACCTTGGAGGTATATAGGAATCATGCTAGAGCCTTCCCTACGTGGAAGAATAATGGTATGGGAATGGATTAGGCTGTCGCTTGCTTCTACTCGAAGGTGGCTCCTATCCATCCGTAGTTCACGAGCCAGAGCCGACTCAATCTCACGCTACCGTTGTGACTGTCGGCAATATTTAGAGTCATGTAGGACAAGACGGACTCCTGGCGACAATAGGAAACAGAATATCCGCTAGACGAAAGGATCGCACCGTCCCGTGGATCCTCGTGATTTTTCGGCAATCCGATCGATATCCGAACCTATAAATTATTAGGTGGGGATGATCGCGAATTGCCAGGAAGAGAATCTCGCTATCGCCATTCCATCGTGAGCTCTGGAGCATCCTAGACCTGGTCAGCCGTCGCTCTTCGGAGGCCTCTTCCGGTTGTTCCCTGCCGATCCTGTATCCGAGAGACGAGACGAGAGCCAAGAATAGAAGGAAGTTGGTGGAGTGGTGAGTGCCTCCTCCTGATCGACCACGCCAGAAATATTGTATTCGTCCTTGTACATGATATAGCCCATTTCGATTTCGCTTTCGTATGATCACGGCCGAGGGTTACATGAAGATACGTTGAGTTAGATGAATTCATAGAGTGTTGGAGGGTTGACTGGGGAAAACAATCACATTTTCTTCCCGTTAAGTATCGTTTGGCGGTGTCGCGCGTCGAGGCCTGCCTACTGTAGGCTCGACATAATTTTCTGTATATTTAGTAGAGTTTCCGGGACGAAATTGCCCGTGTTTAACGTTCTTTGGGAGTCGATGATCTGAGATTGAGTGTCGTAGGTCATCCATTCCTTCCCCCAGTTCACTCGCCATTTTTGCTGAATAAAGTCTCCGCTTTTGGGGCGTGTGAGTCCAGTAGAGTCTTGTTTTGAGTTAATATTGGAGTTAAAGGTCAACGATATCGGTAGGGAGCCCTGATCATATGGAGGTTTCCTTAATCCTTTATGTCAACGTATTGTAAATTAATTTTGGGATCTCCCCTTTATGTTATATTGTATTTTCGACTCATAATTTCTTGCGTTTTATTTGCCATGTCCGGGTGGACTTATAATGGAGCATAATCGGGAAATTTGACTATAACGTGGCGGACCGAATTAGTAATTATTTTTGAGAGGCTAGGTCTTGTTAACCAAATATGTGGTCCCCTCAGTAGATGTAAATCTCCGGAACTTTGTTAATAAACCTACTAATTTTTCTTATTAAATCTGGTCTTTTCTTTCTTCGGATCTTATCGGACTTTGGCGATTCTCTTGTCGATATTAGCTGAAACCTCTCCTAACCCTGCCCCTCACCATAATCCAGTTTGGGACCGAGCTAGCCCAGCTATGTGGGGATTCTGATTTCGAATGATAGATCGGGTACGAAGGGTAAAGTTATAGAGAAAATGGTCTACGTGGACCTGGCGCCCAACATATCGATTCTTACGTTATAGGTTTTATAGTATTCAAATATAGTGGTGTAATTAATCGTGAGTATTAGTTTTTTTTTAATTATTTGCGTGTATCGTCCCCAACAATTGTGATAGAAAGAGAGAGTATATTTTGCTCTACGCGGCAAGCAATCGCGGGAGATTTTGCCGCGTAACAATATATACTACTAATGAATCTGGCTCCTCCTAAGGAGAAGCCAGGTCTACCTGTGACTATAGGATCTCATGCGGGGTCGTGCGAACATTCATGGGAGGCTGCATTAGGCCATCCCCCTGGGCATCATGCAGGCTTTGGTCCTAGTACATTCCCTGCCTCGGCCTCTATGTCCTGGTACACTCCTCACCACTTGTACATGACTCGGTACACTTATTATACTAAGGGCTACCCTTAGGGAATTCCCTTACCTTTAGCGTGATGCTCAATCTTCACTCACGGCAAAGAAAAATAAAAGGAAACGACGGAAAGCACGTCCGGGCTCAATAGCTCCCAAATTACGAGTGTCGTCAGGTTATGCCGGCACGCGACACAAGACGAACGGCGCATGTGCGCATCGATTTGCTATTCGATTCGCGATGTAAATCAATGATCGCGGAAATAATCAGATGGCGCCGCCTCCCCTCTTGTCCGCGACAGTAGGTAGCGCGAGAAACGAGCGTACAAGGGACAGAGTTGCACCTCGTCACACTCCCCCTCCCTAAAACGGAACCAGGTTCCTTTAATAGGGAACCCAGGTGGATGAAGAGGATTGACTTAGAGGAAGGATAACGACAGGGATAGAAAGGAGGGAGAGTAATTCCAGGGAAGGACAAGTTTACTAACTGAATACATAAGAATAAGAAAAAAAAATAAATGTGAATTACATTTTGGTACTAAAGAGTGTCCGTCGACGCCGTCGGAGCAAAGGAGTAACAACAACAAAAAACGGGGTCGGTGAAGGCGAAATACCCCCGTTGGTTAATGATTAAAAAAAATTGTTGATGCCTAGAATGATCGTCCGGTGATACGGTCGTACATACACACAAAAAAAAAACAAATTGGCGATAAGGACGGCGGCGCCGGGTTCTACTCGCTCGCTAATGGGCATTGGCACCACGTGAGATAGATGCGTGGCTGGTTGTAGCAGAGGGTTGTAGGTTAGCCGCTCGATCCTTGCTTACCGCCCACCAGGCTCGTCGTTGAGCTTTTTCGGCGGCGCTCCTTAGGCGTCCAAAGGCCCATTTGCATGGAGTTGGCAGCTCCTCAGTCTACTGGAGCTCCATAGGACGTGGCGGCTGGGGAAGACCCTGGCGGGCCCAGTATTTAGGGCTGCATCTAGGGCAGGTCCTTACGGACTCGAACGCCCAACCGCATCCGGTGCAGAAGGCGAACCAGGCGTCCTCCGGGCAGTCCAGCCACAAATGTCCGGGAATGCGGCATTTCCAACATCGGTCCTTCTGGCAGGGCCCCCACATCCACCAGGACTTCAGGGGTTTTGGCCTACGGGACGGTCCGGGGATCTCTGGGGCAGAGGAGGACTCTCCTATCTCTAGGGTATTCCCTGCAGCGGGTTCGCTTAAGTTAAGCGTGGTGAGACTAGCCATTTCGGGAAGGTTTAGTTCTGTCTCTGATTCGTCTCCCCCCCCCCCCCCCCCAATAGGTATTGGAGCATAAGGAGGTCACTGTGGAGCGGTCGGCGGGTCCGTCCTCTTGAGCGGTGTTGAATGACTCATCGTCATTGTCGGAGCCCCCATGGATGGTTCTCCACTCCGACCAACTCCTGATGGGTTGTGAGGATTCATCCTTAAGAAAATCCGAGGGTCGGACCAATAGAGCGCCCTGGGTATTCGCCTCGTCGCTGATTAGTGGATCCATGGTCAATGGGAAGAGGGTATTAAGCAATGTCCTCCACAAAAGATAATCAATGCGTTTGGCTTCGATGCTATAGTGAAGAAGAAAGAAAGGAAAAGGTTACTAGTTTGTAGGAGCAATACTCCTTTTCTTTTTTTTAACGGGTTTCCTTCGCCAGGTTTGCGTTAATGTCAAGCTACAGTAGAGAAGGGCGAGGACAACTTCGAGGTTAAGGGAGAATACTACCATAATGGATTGAGGGCCATTGCCCTAAAGTGCTACTGCAACTACACTCTATTAAAAATAAAAAAAAGGAGAGGAAAGGAAAACATTACTACTACTACGAGATAGCCAAAGTATACATACTGAACAAAGACAGAATAATAGTAACTAATTACTTAAAGGGGAAATTACCAAAATGTAACATTTCCATCATGGTATTTTCATGTGCATTTTTCTAACTCTCAATAAAAATAACGATAATAACAAAACAAAAAAAAATACTAAATTTTCTATGAACGTGCTCGGAGACGTCCGGACCACGTTTTTTGTAAATCATTAGTCTTGCGGGGAAGTTTGGGTGAACTGGGAGGTTGTGTTGGTGAGGCTACTTCTTCTGCCGCATCTGTAGCTTTTCGCTCATAGTGTTCTCTTATTGATGTAGTAATCATTGGCGTTCCAGTGTGCAATTCGTTCAAATCTTCCTAAATTTCTGGATAGGTTGCCACGAAAGGTTTTAAATCTGAGACATGAACTTGAGGGCCACGACGAGAGTCAGGATCGATCAGTTCGTAGATCACGGGAGAAATTACGCGAACAATGGTATATGGCCCCGAAAACCTTGGGGCTAATTTAGCTGCAAAGTTATCGGTTGCAGAGGATAGCGTATGGTTTCGTCTCCAAACGAGGTCTCCAGATTTGAACGTCAAGTCTCTTCTACCCTTATTATAGTAGTTTGCCTGGCGTACACTTGCTTTCTCCATTTGTCGCTATACAACGTCATGAAGAGTGTGCATATGCTGTAGTCGTTCGGCCCAGGCGGTGGTCTCAGTTAATTGTATATCTCCTGGGTTGGTTTCGCGAGCTTGCGGGTCCCTAACACATTCGATTTCTCTTCCAAAATTTAAGAAGGCCGGAGTTACGCCAGCAGACGCATGGAAGGAGCTATTGATAGCAAAGCGGTATTCGGCTAAATGAGTATCCCACTCACGATGGTCTTGCCCTAAGAACGCGGTGATCATACCTTTTACTACACGATTTACTCGTTCGACCGGGTTAGCTTGTGGGTGATATGGAGCTATCATGGGATGGCGGATACCATGCCGGTCAGTGAGTTTTCGTACGTGTTGGTTGGCGAATTCGGTGCCGTTGTCTGAGAGCAGCACTCGGGGTGCTCCCCATCGATAGATAATCAGGTCTTCAAAAGCGGAAAGTATGGTTTGAGCCTGGGCTTTGCGTAATGCCTTTATTTCAACCCACTTAGTAAAGTTGTCAAGGAAAACTACGATGTAACGATTTTGGGCTTTGCTGGGGGGTAACGGTCCCATGATGTCTACTGATACCACTGTCCAAGGGCCCTCTGCTATTCGTGGTACCATCAGTCCTGGTGGCGGAGCTTGGCTGACTTTGGTCCGTTGGCAAACATTGCAGGCTCGAACAAATCAGCTTACGTCTCTATGTAGTCCTGGCCAATAATAATGGAGATTCAGACGGTGAATGGTCTTCGTAGTTCCCAGGTGTCCAGCGGAAGGTTCTTCGTGTCCTGCTGCAATGACTTTGGATCTTTCTTCGCGAGGCAAAACCAATTTCCAAGCGTTCAGGTCTCTTCCTAAGATCTCATGCCTCTTTGTCGGTTTATGGCAATACATGCAGCCATTATCTATCTTCCAGGTGGGAAATGACTTGGGAGATTGTTTTACCTGGGTGGTTCTTCGTTGATATCATTTGTCTTGGGTCTCGACAATTGCGGCTAATTCGTCTTCATTTGGCGCATGGTGATCGTTTTCAAAGGCTCTTGAGAGGGCATCTGGAACGTGGTGCATAGCTTCCTTTCGATGAACTACGGTGTAATCGTAAGCTTGTAGAGCCAGAGCCCATCGAGCTAGGCGTCCGGTGGGGTCTTTTAGATGATGTAGCCACCTAAGACTGCTATGATCGGTTACTACGGTAAAGGGATATCCCTCCAGGTATGGCCTAAGCTTTTTTATAGCCCAAACGACTGCTAAGCATTCCTTTTCTGTTACGGTATATTTACACTCGGCTGAAGTTAAGACGCGATTAATGAAGACAATTGGATGTTCTTCCTCGTTGATTTTCTGGCCAAGTACCGCCCCTATGGCATAATCACTGGCATCCGTTTGTAGGTAGAAATGGTTCGTAAAATCTGGTCGGGCTAAAACTGGGGCTGTACATAGGGAGTGCTTCATGTTGTCAAAAGCTCGTTGTTGATCCTCCTCCCAGTGCCAAGATACATTTTTCTTCAGTAGTTTGACTAGGAGTATTTTTTCCTTAGATAAATGCGGCAAGAATTTTGCATACCACTCTATCATTCCGAGAAACCTGCGTAACTGTTTTAACGTGGTAGGTGGAGGGTAATCTAGTATGGGCCTTACCTTGTCAGGATCCGGTATTAGACCGTCTTGGTTTACCAAATATCCTAGGAAGCGAACTTCTGTACAGCATAATTGGCTCTTCTCCCAGTTGATTTCTAGTTGAGCCATTTCGATGATTTTAATGACTCGCTCCAGCCAGGTGAGATGGTCCTCAAAGGTGGTAGTGACAATGATGATGTCATCAAGGTAAGCGAACACGTTGGGTTCTAATTCTGGACCAATTAGGCGATCCATGAGTCGTTGGAATGTAGCGGGTGCGTTGGTTAACCCGTATGGCATTCTGGTAAAGTGAAACAGGCCTTTCCCTGGTACAATAAATGCAGTGATCTCTTTACTGGGTTCTTCCAAGGCGACCTGAAAGTATGCTTGACTTAGATCCAACGTGGAGATGTACTTGGCTAATCATAGCTTGTCCAAAATGGCCTCTATATGAGGAAGTGGGTAAACGTCCTTCTTCGTAACAGAGTTAACCTCTCGATAGTCAATACAAAAGCGATGCTTCCCGTTGGGTTTAGGGACGATCACTGGACAACTGGCCCACGAGCTAGAGGATCGCTCGATGATTCCACTGGCTAACATTTTATCCACTTCAGCATGTGCTATTTAATAGATTTTAGGGGATATCCTCCTAGAGCGTTGCCTAATAGGTGCATTTCCCTGGACATCAATTCGGTGTTTTACCAAGGGCGTTATTCCTGGTTTGTCGGATACTGGTTTGGCGTGTTGCTTCTTGAATCCTTCCAGAATAATTTCCTGGGTCCTATCCAATTCAACGAGGGCTGCACAATTAGTGGTATTTCTCGCTGTGGCTTTGATTAGGCTTTTTGGGAAGGTGTGCCAATTTCCTCCTTCAGTCTTCCAAATTCCTTGACGCAAGTTAATTATAATTCCGAAAGCTTTTACAAAATCTATACCTAAAACGCAGATATAATCTAGTGTGGGAGCGGCCCGAACGGATAGGACTCGTTTTTCGCCTTCAATAGAGAATTCCAGAATCGCGTTTCCCGCCGTTGCACATTGGCTCCCATCACCTAAACGTAGTTTACCTGCCTTGGAAAAATCTAAAAAATCTTTAACTAAAAAAATAATATTATTACCGATATATGTGCGTGCGGCGCCGGTGTCTAATAGGGCCCTAAATTTTTCGGGACCTATTGTGACCCATAGGTAAGGCCTTTCGTCCTCGGCGCTTGGTTTACGGATATCTCTCCGAATCGGTAACACGGTTGCTATTACAGCTATTCTTTCCATGTGCCTTTCCTTAGATCCTCGCGTTATAAGTGGAATCCTGCTAACATCGTTCGTACTCCATACATTTTCCAAGTTATTGATGGTTACGTCGAACTGTTTGAGGAAATCCTTTCCTAGAATACAATCCAGAGCAAGGGTAGGGATTACACTAACGGGGAAGTCCGCGGATTTACTACCTACTTGTATTCGGAAGATTATGTCCGTGGAGATGGCACAAGTTTGACCATCGCCCACCTGTACGCAATTTAACGGTGCTAGGTGACTATCTGAGGGAATCCCTGAAGCTATTCGAACATTAATATAACTTCGCTCAGCTCCAGTATCCACCAGTCCAAGACAAACTATTTCCCCAATTCTTACTCGCAAATAACCGCGGAAATCGGGAGGTGCTACTAAGTCACCAATTAAGTTTGGAGGGACCGGCCTCAGGGTCACGCTAGTACTTGAAAAAAAAAATTATTACTAAATCTAGCTGTTTCTTTACTAATAGGGGAATCGCCGTCATCTCCTTTCCTCTCCTGATATATTGCTGGTAAGTTGTACGAGTCCTTCTTCAATTTGGATGATCGTTGTTCCAGACACGGATCTTCGGCTCTTCCCTCTAAGGCAGCTTCAAATGATAAATTCCTATCTTCATTATCTAAAAATTTATTAATGCGAATTCCCTCAGAAGGGATATCCTGTTTATTCGTGAGAGTAGTCCTTTTGGTTTGCACTATTTTGCTATTTTCAGCTTTGTTTTGGTATATTCCTTGATCCAAAGGGAGTTTCCTTAAGGTTTTGGGCCTTGGTGGTTTGCTTGAGGCAGCGCTGGCCCCATTCGGTCGCCTCCACTGGCGTTTCCCGGCAAATCGTTTTAGTTGTTGACGGTTGGCGGCATGTTTGAAGCAGATACTCTCGGTCTTCGGGGAAGAGGGCACTCTGGAGCCCAGTGGCCTAATTGTTGGCAGTTATGGCAAGGGCTATTTTTGCGGGTGTGGCGAATACTGATGGTTGTATCGACTGTTGGCGAATTAGTAGTAGCCGTCAGATTTGGGACTAGGCGCCAGCTCGTAGCTCCTGGTGGTAGTGGGGGTACCAGCATGTATTGTGGCATCCCTTGTGAAACGACTGGTGCTGTGCCGACAGTAGAGGTTTCCTTATTCTTGGGTCCTTTACCAAATCCTCCCGATTTCTTCTTAAAAGTCTTTGCTTCTCCTACGCTCGCTAAAGCGGAATCACTTTGTGATGACGCGTCTGTGGAACTCTTAGGCTTGTTTTTCTTCGCCTGTTGTTTAGGCCGTTTCTGTTCAGACTGGAATTTCGTGTCTGCCTCTTCCTCATCCTCTAGCCGGGCACACTTACTGGTGGTTTTGGGCGGCCGGGCATAAACTGCACTAGGAACCGGTACTGTTCCTGTCTGATTGGTGGCACTTCGGCGATTTTTGATTTTCATCCATTGTTGTTCCAATTCTTGACCAATTCTAACTAACCTCCGGCTAGAATTAATTTCACTTTTAAGGAAATGCCTGGTATATGCGAGCAATAGGTTGTCATATATGATAGACAAACGTTTCTTGTCCTTAAGAGGTGGGCCTAAGTATGAGAATATTGTTTCCATGTTTTCCACAAACTCCTGGATTCCTTCTTGCTCTCCTTGAAGGCGGGGATATGCTTGTTCCTTAATTCGCTTTCTGGATTCCTTGGATGCGAATCGTTGTTTGAACTTTTTCTCGAAACTTTCCCATGTTCGACAATGTTGACCTTCCAATCGGTACCATTTTTCAGCTTCCCCCGATAGTACCACAGGCAATGCCTTGAGCAAATCGCTGTGGGCTATCCCTGATCCTTGGCAGCATCGGTCTAATCGTTCTAATAATGAATACGCACTTTCCTTTCTTTCGTTCACGTAAGAGATCTTCCATTTATGTAGTGCGTCTACTGCTCGATTTCCCCGGACTACTCTTCCTGTGCGATGCCGATGTCGGCGATCGCTAGCTTGGGTATCGTCAGAGCTGTCCGATTGGCTTTCCGTGTCTTCTGAGGAATCATCTTCCGAGCTAGATCTGCGTCGGTTGATTATTCTAGGGCGATCCCTATCCTGTATGCCTCGATGGTGAACAAATACTTTACGTCTTCCAGACGACTCCCTCCCACCTGACTCTGTTTGAGGGTGTGTTTCTACCAGTCGCGACGCCGTCTGGTTTGAAACCGGTCTCTCAACCGGAGGTAAATGCCTAGTTTCTTGCTGCATTTCGGGCTCTCGGGGATTTCGGACTCTATGGCTGCAATGACAGGTTTCTCCAGGAATGTTTTGGAGGGGCGGCCAATTGCTGGCTTAGTCCCCTATATGTATTCCTCCGGCTGCAGCATGGGATTCCATGGATAGTCGTTTGAATTTTTCCAATGTAGCTTTGGCGATATTCTGGATCCGCGTAGCTTCTTCTTCTTCCGGTGACAATCGGATATTTCTTCTTCGCACCGTGGATGTTGCTGCATATCACCTGTCTTGGCTATGAGTCATTGAATTTAGCGAACTCGCTAGGTGATCTCCCCTGTTTTCAAAAGGGGATAGTCATTTCGATTCCGAGGGTAGAAATGGGTCCAGCCTCCATCCTGGTGCTGATGTTACGCGAGGCAGAATGTTCAGTCCAGGAATGTATGTGCTGGCAGTGTAGGGCAATATCGGCGAGAATCGTTGTACTTCCGAAGGAATCGATCCTTGTGAACAACTGACCGTTTGCACAGTGGTGTTTATTGAAGCTATGGTAGTTACCGTGGAAGTTACTACAACCGTTGACACTCCTCCGGCTGCTACGGTGATCGTTGTGATTTCTGCTGGTATGGGTGTGGTAGTTTGTTCCACTGAATTTCTGTCAGGCATATCGACTTGAGAAGGAGTGAATCCCTCAGCTCCGGCTTCATCTCTGTTCCGATCCCAACGGGCTGCAGTAGGGCCAAGTTCTTTACGCTTCAGATATCTAATTAGCCTATCTTGAAGTTGGTTGAGTCCTGAGTTAGAATTCAGACATTCTTCTTGTAAGGTTCTGACTAGGTCGCCAAATGGTAGTGTCATCACTTCTTCTCTAATAACCTGCTCGGTGCGTTTACTATCATGTCTCTTCTGCGCACGCTTATCTCTTCCTCCGCTGCTTCTTCCAGATGAACCCATTTTGCTGTCGATGTTCAGGAGAGGTTGGGGAGATTGGACCAATGATGTATATTTTGGTTGGGGTTAGCTGAGAGAACGCGTATTTACTTAATCTATACAAGCCTAATCGCAAATAGTGTCTTACTTTCAATAGTGTACTCACTTGAATAAGGTAGCTGAAAAGGGCAAAAACAAGTGTAAAATTCAATAATGAGGCGATAATTACGCCAAGAAGAAAGAATTTATCATAAATATGGTATATAAAATATATATGTAAAAGAAAAATATGATGGAAATATTTATTTATTTATCCTATAATAAGGGGGTTATTATCAACTAGTAATTTCGAGGTCGCCAATTTGAGGTTTCCTAAGCGGTGAATACCCAAAAATTGACTGGTGTAATAAAGAAAAACATTTAATGAAGAGAAGTATTTGATTTTAGGCGTCCTTTCTTGGGCTAATCGATCACAAGAAAGGCGCCCTCGACCGACCTTCAAATCCGCAAACTTATCTAGGTTGCGGATTTGTCCCCACCAGCCGTCAAGTGACAGATCTCGAATTTTTCGTTTTCGGTTTTTGGTATTAATTACAGGACTTCCTATATAGGGTTATCCCTTAATTATACCAATTCAATTAAAAATTAATTAGTTAATAATCAATCAACTGAAAAAAAAATTGCAAATCCTAAGGTTAGGTTAATAGTTTTAAATTGCTCCCGAAACGCCAATAATTGATCACGGGTTTTTGATTCACCTAAGGGTTTTCCTCCCTACGGTTGTCCCTTAATCGTATTATAGCTAGCTTCTATTGGAGTCAATTGTAAGCACTCAAAGGTGTACAAAACATAAACAAAACAAACAAAAAATCTTGGTAATCCTCTATCAAAAAGGGCAATTAAATGTTATAGCACTTTATGGCAAAAAAAAATTATTAATCACCTCGCTTGGCGGTAATTCAGAGGAATAATTTCCCAAATTCAGGTTATGCACATGAAAATATCAGGGTAACATGATATATATATTTTTTAAAAAGAAAGTATATAGGTTTAATAATATTAACTAATTAAAACTCTAACTACACATTTATACATAGGGAAGTCATGCGGGAAATATTTTCCTCGAAACGCGCCGACCATGAGAACCGCTACTATATCGTCGCGTTGATCACCGCTACTTATATCCGAAATAATATTTCAATAATCCAGCGTAAAATCTTCGCGTTAAATTGTGATCTCTCTATGTGCGTACAATAACACGGTACCGCGGTGAGCTCGAGCGTGTAAACATCAGCAGCAATGTTTTAGTACGCGACCTCGCTCCGTCTCACTCTTTGGATTTCTTATTAGACTTGTATTACTGAAATAATAACATCATTCTATTGAAACCAATACTGTTAATGATTATAGAGAACATTTTCGATTAACCGTAGTAGTTAAATAATTATTAAGTATTTAATTTATAATTAATTAATTTATCCCCTGAGTGTCTTGGCAGTGCCCCACGTTCGGCGCCATTTGTAACGTCTTATTTTGCGGCCTGGCCGAATCTGTGCTTTCGCAAAGGTTATTTCCTGAAAGAGAAGTAGCACGATTACTGGGCCTCGGTGTGCCAGGGGATAGGCAGGGACCGAAACAGAAGCACAAGGCACACGGAGAGGTTTGATGGCCAGTTATTTTGATGAAATGAAGAAAATAAAGAGTTGAGATACAATTAGTTCTCTTTAATAATAATGGGTCGTCAGCAGGCACATTTATATGACATAATAGGGTATTCCCCTTTTTGCCATAGGTTAATTAACCTCTATTATGCAATTACAATTAGTATTGGGCGCCAGCCTGCGGAATTGTTGACGGTCCCCTCCGTGGCTGTCCGGCCTGAGACTCTACCTAAGGGAGGTGCCCGTCACTCCGTACAGTTTATCTAGATATAGAAAAATTAATAATGGGCCGCGCGGTTCCCCGATAATATCAACGTAGCTCCGATAGCTCGAGTGGAACGTCGGGGCGCTTCGCCTTTTATCGCGGCTCGAGGAAACACAGTAATTAATATATACTACTAATGAATCTGGCTCCTCCTAAGGAGAAGCCAGGTCTACCTGTGACTATAGTATCTCATGCGGGGTCGTGCGAACATTCATGGGAGGCTGCGTTAGGCCACCCCCCTGGGCATCATGCAGGCTTTGGTCCTAGTACATTCCCTGCCTCGTCCTCTATGTCCTGGTACACTCCTCACCACTTGTACATGACTCGATACACTTATCATACTAAAGGCTACCCTTAGGGAGTTCCCTTACCTTTAGCGTAATGCTCAATCTTCACTCGCGGCAAAGAAAAATAAAAGGAAACGACGGAAAGCACGTCCGGGCTCAATAGCTCCCAAATTACGAGTGTCGTCAGGTTATGCCGGCACGCGACACAAGACGAACGGCGCATACGCGCATAGATTTGCTATTCGATCCGCGATGTAAATCAATGATCGCGGAAATAGGCAGATGGCGTCGCCTCCCCTCTTTTCCGCGACAGTAGGTAGCGCGGGAAACGAGCGTACAAGGGACAGAGTTGCACCTCGTCACAGTACTTGCCGTCGAGACATTACCGTGTCTCTTGATACCACAGAGAATATCATTGAAGCCTCAGTTTCTTAGAAATTCTGCTGTCAATTTCCTACTTTTATCTACCGTATGCCTGTAATATGAAACATAATAAATTGGTAGTATTTTCAAAATTATAAGCATCTAGATGTTTTGGTCATAATATTTGTAAACTATTAGCCTCATATTCTAAAGAATTTCAGTCCAAACTGAGTTAGAAGTGCTTTATTTGTTAGGATTTGGCATTAAATTTACTCCTTTTTTCATATTGTTTTGACCTCTAGGTCTCAATATCACCATTGAGTTCTGATATATCTTCTGCCAAACCAAGATCATTTTTATCTTCCTCTGAACATTCTGTATCAGGAAATACCAAAGAGAATATCATTGCAGGCTCAGTTTCTTAGAAATTCTGCTGTCAATTTCCTACTTTTGTCTACCGTATGCCTGTAATATGAAAAATCTAAAGTTGATAGTATTTTCATCATTATAAGCTTCTAGATGTTTTGGTCATAATATTTGTAAACTATTAGCCTCATATTTTAAAGAATTTCAGTCCAAACTGAGTTGCAAGCCCTTCTTTTCTCAAGATTTGACTTTAAATTTACTACTTTTTTTATATTTTTATGAACTCTAGGTTTCAACATCACCATTGAGTTCTGACGTATGCTCTGCCAAACCAAGATTATTTTTATCTTCCTCAGGACATTCTGTATTAGGAAATACCAAAGAGAATATCATTGAACCTTCAGTTTCTAAGAAATTCTGCTGTCAATTTCCTACTTTTATCTACTGTATGCCTATAATATGAAAAATGATAAATTGGTAGTATTTTCATAATTATAAGGTTCCAGATGTTCTGGTCATAATATTTGTAAACTATCAGTCTCATAATCTAAAGAATTTCAGTCCAAACTGATTGCAAGTCCTTCTTTTCTCAAAATTTTACTTTAAATTTACTCCTTTTTTCATATTATTATATAATCCAGGTCTCAACATGACCAAAGAGTTCTGACATATCCTCTGCCAAACTAAGATCATTTTTATCTTCCTCTGGACATTCTGTATCAGGAAATACCACAGACAAGATGATTGAAGCCTCTAGTTCATAAATATTCTGCTGCCAATTTCCTATTTTCATCCACTGTATGCCTGCAATTTAAAAATTTACAATCTTACACGACAAATTGATCAGTTTGTAAACTCATATATATCTTAAGATTGTTCAAATGAAGTAATATTTTTATTTAATCTAATTAATTATTACAAAGCATTCAATATTTGTTCTTGACATATATATTATATCTTTGTTTCTTTTGTAAAATGTACTATCATATAATTAGCTCAAATCCAAGTACTGGTCAACTTGTATTCTACGTAAATAATATTTTTTTGGAATTTCACATCATCCAAATAAGCATTTTTTTTACCTTAATTTAATCTGAAACCTATTAAACAGTTGATATCCTAATCAGTTTAAAGAAAAGAAATAGCTAAACATGTATTTTGTTAATGATGTCAGTACCTGGAAGTTTAGCATATGATTTTCAAATACCTTAACAATTTCTTACAATCTTGGCAATCACAGATGCACATAAATATTGAAAGTATACATCTCCTTGATACAGTGTTGAAAATTAATCTTACTTCATCCCGTCAGCTGTATCCTCAGCAATGATACAATAAACAAATCACAATAATTTAATCTGAAATAAAATTCCACAAAGTACCACAAAATATATTACATTTAATATTATAAAATTCATTGTTATGCTTATCTAATTTGTTGATTCCTTTATGTAAAAAATTCGTTTAATGAGTATAACCTCATCGGATTCAAATAGGAACAGTCTAATATTGTTTTTTCATTTATTTATAAAGAAATTTAGTTCAAATTATTTTAAGGTTAATACTGTCAAACTTGCAGCTTAACCTGATTTACCGTAATAAACAAAGTAAATATATATCGTTGAGATACACACACAGACACACTGTTTACGATTGTGTGCAACTATATTTACGTTTACGTCTACTGACGTCACTAAACCTACGTTAAGCAGCCAACTTCAGCCCGAGACATACACTCTGGCTGGAGAAGAAGAAGAAGAAGATTATGAAGGAGAAGAATCTCAATTTTCAATATATATATAGCTAACTCAGTATGAAATCTCTGGATTGCATGAACCGTTTTTAATGTTCATGGTCTTAAATGAAAGCGTGTTCCAAACTAGTTTAAGGAAAGCTTTACTTAAATCATGACAGTGGATCATTCACGGAAAAAATTCGGTTTGAAAATTGAGGCGGCCAAACCTACTGTATAAGTTAACGGTAGGGCTCGGCGGTATAGATATGTCATTATCTACTTTTATATGTACTTGCCGTCGAGACACTAACGTGTCTCTTGATAATATTTACCATTTTTTTACATGAAAGATATACCTGTACTTATATACCTATCTACTTTAATGATGTAGACAGTTTCAATAATCAAATGACAGATTCTTAATTGATTTCCACATCACCCAAGAGGTACTTTTAATGATGCATCTTTTTTAAGTAGTATCCCCAGTAGGTTTAATCCACTGTAATTAACAACACGAGAGATTAAATATTAATTTGGTTTATATGTTGTGATTGGAGGAACTATGAAAGAAGTATCTATCTCGCTGTGTTAGTCAAATATGTTTTCATAAGAGTAGCCAAAGTGGAATCATTCATGGAAAATCGTAAATCATTTTTAATTTGTTTCAGTTTCGAAAGTAAACATATTCACGGAAATAGGTAGATTTAAACAGAAAAAATTTTGCGTCTAAAATTTCTGAAAAGACAGAATTGCTTCTTAAAGTTGCAAGTATTTGGAGCAGATTCTTGAAGTAAATATTTACAGACGGCAATGTGAGGAATAGTATAAAATACTAAATCATGCCTAAACATACATTAAAATTTGCACCGAAGGAATTAATACGTCTGATCAACTGAGAAATAGACTGTTTTGACGTTTGCAATTAATAATTGACATTATGAAGGTGATTCGTTAAGCTATTGTTATTAAAGCTAATTCACAAGGAGAATGCAAATTTTTTGTTCTGTAAGAAATTATGAAACTTTCGCTGGTTTTTAATGATAAATAAGACGCGATTTTATGAAAATGTGTATAACTGTACACACACTATTTTAAGCAAATTCACACCTACATGTAATTTTAATTTGATATATCTAGTGAACTGCTAGAAGGAATGTTACTTTCATTAGTGTTTTGAAAAGCTCTTGAGATAAGCTAAAAGAATATGCAATAAAAAATAGTAGGTTATTTAAAAAATTCAAGGTGACTTTCATATGTTTTTCAAACACAATTTGAAAATCAATCTAATGATAACATTTTATATCCCCTTTTGAACCATAAAACTTTTGTATGAAACATTTTTTGAAAAATTATTGGATTTCGAAATAATCAGCTGGAAACTTTTGTAACGAACACCCTGTGTTGTTATTATACTCAGAAGGTTGACTAGAAGATTTAAATATTTTAGTATCATTTTCAGTCTCCCAATTAACTTTTTCAGTATAACAACAATATTATTGACATTGCCAAATATCAGCAGTTGTTCGATAGATGATTATTGCCGTTTAAAGTGTCACAATAATCGGTCATTAGAACGGATTAGTCGATTAGGTCTCCAGTTGTGCGATTTTGTAATTTAGAGGTCGAAATAAATCTTCTCTTCTTTCTTTTGTTCATCAAAATTTATTTCTTTTGATAGCAAGTGATATCGATTTCTTCCTTGATTTTGCTGGTTTTGTGTCGTGAATTCTCTAATTTATTGACAGTTAGAGTGATAAAATGAGTGGAAATCAAAAATATAATCAACGTTTCAACAGTTGCTGAGAAGACAAATTCTTCGCTTATATATCCAACAAAACGGTATGTCTGATTTGCCATTATGAGCCATCCATAGTTTCTAAATTTACTATAGAAAAACATTATTTTTCAAAGCACATGTCGAAATATAATCATTCAATTTATAAAGATGATGAAAGACGAAATTTAATAGAAGAATTGAAACTAGTTCTTAAACAATATTCTGATGAACCTCCAAATTTGGATATTGCTGCCCAAACATCCTCATTTGCTCATAAAGCTTCCTACGATATTTCTTTGCTTATTGCTCAACGTGGTAAGCCTTTTGTTGATGGCGAATTTATTAAATCGTGTCTTCTTAAAGCAGTAAATGCATTTGGAGGATCTTTGACGGTTGATGATGTTCTTCAAATTCTATTGAGCGATAAAACGGTTGCTTCCAGAGTGCAAGTAATAGCTGGTTCTATTGAAGAAAAATTTAAATCTCTGCTACAGTCGTGTGTATATTTTTCATTGTACCTCGACGAAAGTACTGACAACCGTCATGTCAGTCAATTAAGTATATTTGTGCGCATTGTACAAGATGACTTTTCTTATACTGAAGAGTTATTAGATTTCTTCCTGTTACATGGTACAACGACAGGCGCAGATATTTTTAGCGCTGTAGAAGTAGAGTAGCTAGGATGGTTCTATGACCGGGTGACGAGGGGGTCGGGGTCCCGCGGGGGCAAGGGAAGTAGGGGAATTGCCCCCTCTCCTCGAGCGGTTGTGCGCATGCGCATCCTCCTCCCCCGACGTTAAACTCGTAGGGTATACACGTGACCCCCCCTCTTACGTTAAGCAGTGGACGTAGAGAAAGAGAGAAAGAGAGAGAGAGAGAGAGAGATTCCATCGATGATTGTCGGTATCGCTAACTACCGATAGTTGTCGCGTGTATCCCCCCTCTGACTCCTTTGGTGGGGGGGGGGGGGGGGGGTACAAATGTGGCCTCCCCCTTTTACCTTAAATTCCTTAAAGAGCGGTGCCCAAGCGAATCTTGACGCTCCTGGGATGAGAGTTGGGGGGGGTGCCCAACCGAGTCTTTACGCTCCTGGGTGCCCGCGCGACCGACTTCTTTTAAGGCGAATAGTGTAGACGCTTTGGAGAAAGAGAGAGAGAGAGAGAATACTCGTAGAGAGCGATCCAGTGATCGCTCCCCCATATTTTTTTTTTTTTTTTTTCGTAAGTTAGAAAAAAGGGAATCTTTTTTTTTTTTTTAATTATAATTTATTGAAGTATTAAAAAGGTTTTATTTACAATGCTTTTTTTAGAAATTTTTTTTACATTCAATTGCATGATGTATATATTTATGACAAATGCTACACCACTCTGGTAGTGAACAATTGATGCGTAGTTGACCATATTTTGTACAATTTGTACACCAGTAATGTGGTGTGAGATCTATCTGAGGCTCCATTTGCGTAGCCTCAGTTCTTGTAGCAATGGACTCCGTTTGTGTGGCCATATTTTTCACCTGGGACATATTTGAAAAACTTTTTTTTTTTTTTTTTTTTTTTTTTTTTTTTTTTTTTGATATTGTAATAACTATTTTAACAAAGCAAATATACTTACAAAAATCACAAAAAGATTTTTAGGCTTTCGCTGCTTCTCCTTCGTTTTCCTCCTCCTCCTCCTCCTCCTCCTCCTCATGCTCTTCTTCTTCTTCTTCTTCCTCTTATTCCACCTGCTCTTGCTCCGCTTGCTGTAGCCCTTCTTGTATTCGATTTCTGAGCTCCACTAGTTTTTCAACTAGTACTATCAAATCAGGATCGTCACCCAACAAATCTTCGTCCTCTTGCACTTCTTCCTCCATTTTACCCATTATTTCCACAAGTTCTTTAACCAAGGCGCTAAATTCAGGATTATCCTCCGGATTCCTCAACAAATCTTCGTCCTCTTCCTCTATTTGTTCCTCTATTTCACTTATTATCCCCACAAGGTCTTCAATCAAGGCATCAAAATCAGGATTATTCTCAAAAATGTCTCGTTTTTTAGGTGTATCACAGAACATTGTCACTGTCGTTGCTAGCGTTAAAATGATCTCAAGATTTTTCGTCACTAGTCGCTCAGATGCAAAACGATCTTCCAATGAAATATGAACTTACTGATTAGACACGTATTTTGTAGTTAATCTGATACCTTTCTTTCTTCTTTATCAATACATACATATTAGTCTACTCTTTATCAAAACGTATTAGCCTCCTATCCGAGAAGCGGAACGCAGTCAAAGAGAAGGAGAAGGAGAAATAGAATTTTGAGGTTGTGAAATGAACGATATTTTTTTTTTTGTTTTTTTAATTAAAATTTATAAATATATTTTTAATACACACATAAAAAAAAAAGTTATAATTGAATTTAATAATAAAATATTATAAAAATGAAGTGGTAGTGAGAGTAGCAGTAGGAGCGGTATCATCTACGAGAAAAAATATTTATTATACTACTTATCCAAGCACTTGATAAAATTTTTTTTTTTTTTTTTTTTTTTTTTTTCATTGATTCTTACCGATTGTTGATGGTTTCCAGTAGCTGGAGAACGTCATTATCCTCATCGAACCGTAATATATTTTCTGGAGAAATTTCTTGCTCCATATCAATACCCTCCCACTCCATTTCACTACTAAAATCTGATAGATGAACCTCATCATCATCATCATCATCATCATCATCATCATCATCATTATCCCCATCAGACTGGATATTTGATGTGGATTGTTGCCGCTGAAGCTTCTTCCTCAACATTCTCACAATCGCGGTCAACGCGTTGTTATTCACGTCTTCTATTTCACCCCAATCTCCTTCCAAATCTACTTCTTCTTCTTCTTCCTCCACTAATTCATCCATATTTAGAATGTTTTCAATATTTTGTTCAGTAGATAATCTGTACAATTTAATTACACCCATTTTTTTTTGTAGAAACTATCACGTCAAGCAAACTCGGTAGACTGAGAATGGTAGAGATGTAAGCTCAATACGAAATGTATAATTATTATTATTTTCTCTATCAATACGTATTAGATTTCTCCACTTCACAATAGCTATTAACAGGTTATTATCCTCCTCTTCTACTACCTCGTCCATACTTTGGATGATATCGTTTTATCATTTTTCACGTGAATTCAAGGTTGAGGAGCAGGGGTTTGCTAGTTGAACAATCGTTGTAGTTTTTAATATATATTTTTAATAATAATATTATATACACGCAATAACAATAATAGTAATGATAATATTGGTCTTAAACTGGAGCAGCAGCAGCAGCAGCAGAATCTGCGATTAAAAAATTGAAAATGATTTATTATTATTATTAGTCTTAAATTTTAATTTCATGAAGTACTTAATGTTAGAAGAGTTAAAACTTTTCTTACCGATTGGTGGCTAAAGACGTGGTATAGGTTGATTATTGACATTATCAGAATCACCAGCACCAGCAGCAGCAGCAGCAGCAGCATTAGGCTGAAGCGGTGCAGGTCTTCGAAGTGGTTGATGCTGCTGCTGCAGAAGCCTCCATGTATTTCGTCCTACTACTAACCGCGGTGTTGGCTTTACTATAGCTACAGGCTTTCCTGTTTGTTGATAATCCAACAATGTCATTTTTTTGTCTGGTAAACTGATTTTTTTTTGGTTCGAATTCATTTTGTCTACTGTCAGAAACACTACTGAAGTCGACATTGCTCTCCAGTACGAATAATCCTTATCTATCTCTACTCTAGATTGAGTTACATCTCTTAATCAAAACGTATTAGATTTCTTTCCGTTTACCCCTGATGAAATAGGAAGGGGAATATTTACAATAATATTTCTACAATAATTTTTAAACTATTCTATAAAAATTTAATAATAAAAGAAAAAGAAATGTGGTGATTCATCTTCCTTCTTAGTCTGCTTTGACGCATTATCTTTTTCCTCCTCCTCCCCCTCCTCTATTTTTTTCTCTTCTTCTTCTTCCTTCTTCATCTCCTTTGGCTCAATATCTTCCCCGGTCTGTTTCTCTTCGTCTTTCTTCACTTTAATTTAAAAATACAAATAGGTAATAATTATGAGAAGGTAAAAAAATAAAGTAAATACTTACATTCTTCCTCCTCTATTTTCTCCTCCTCCTCCTCCTCCTCCTCCTCCTTCTCCTCTATTTTTTTCTCCTCTTTATCTTCTTCCTTCTTCGTCTCCTTTGACTCAATATCTTTTTCCTCAGTCTCTTCGTCTTTCTTCACTTTATTTTTTTGAAGAAAAAAATTTTACAAACAAATAATAATTATGGAAATGTAAAAATATCATAAAATAAATACTTACAGTTTTTATGCAAATAATGATGCAGTTTCCGTTCATACTCTTCGAAGTAACGATTGAAGAAATCGTTAATTCGATTCACGTATTCCTCTGTCAATTCTCTGGGAGGAGTGGGTGAAAGAGGAACAATATCCTCTTGAATAATGATTAATTTACACTTTTCGCAGCTCATTTTTTCTTACTGTCACCGACGATGTTGTAACATTGAATGAGGCAGCGAGGACTTGTTTTCCCCTCTTTATTTCTCTATGATTTTTAAAGAATCACATTTTTGCTTTTATCCATTTGGCAAAAACTGATACCTCCTCGTACGGACAGTGGATACGTTCATTGTTCAAGTTCTTCTCTCGAACGTGTAAATTGCACGGTGTTTTTTCAAAATCATATAATTCAATTAAATCCTTAAACTTAGGGCAACCATACACTTCTAAATTAATATTATCCACATTCATCCTATTCAATAGATTTTTTTCAATGTTCCCTCCCTTGTAGGCTACTACGGGATTCTCGCACGTTAGGCAACCTCTAATAAAATCTTCCACATCCTCCTGCTCGTATTTCTCGAATCCCGTATCACTGTATTTTATACCATGCACCATATTTAGCAAAAACCACACAGTTTTTTTGTATTTTTCACTAAGGTTTTTCATACTGTCACGCAAACGAAAAGATGCGTAAGAAATTTGGTTACTTTTTAAATCAATTATAGCTATATCTTTATATTTAAGTTCTTTTTTATAAACTAAGAAACCTTCTATATCCATTATGTGAGTTATTCTATGCATTGTTGCGCTATTCTCGACGAAGATAAAAACTGAAATGAAGCATCTCCGAAGAAATATCTCCGTAGAGAGAGAAAGATTTTTTAAAAATATAAAGTTACATTCGATAAGGAGTCCATTCTTTCTTAATCTCTGGAAGATATTTTTTTCCGAAGAAACTAACAATGGGAAAAAATTCTTAGAAAATATCCCCTCCTAAAAAAAAACATTAAATTTTAATATTTTCTTAAATGCAACAAAAAAAAGATCGTTCAGTATTGCATCGAGCGACTGACGACGACGATAATGACACCGACATTCGTTGATTTTCAAGGTTTTGTATTGACCGACAAGAGTTTTATAGTTAAAGAATTTGCGGTGTTGCGTGATAATGAAGTGTATCACAATGTATTTTCACCACCATTTCAAGAAGCTTGGTTGAGCGATCTCGAGAGAGAACAGAATGAGTAAGTATTTTTTTTTTTTTTTAAATGTAATGTTTTATATAAAATTTTTTCTTTTTTAAAGTTGGCTTTATTTTAATCGACATGGATTCAATTGGACCGACGGTCATTCACCTTATTACAAGCATAAAGATGTAATAAGAAAGTATGTAACGTCGTACGAGGGAGAGGATTGGATTTTCGTGAAAGGACGGGAGAAATATGATTGGTTGAGAAAAATTTGCAACTTAGAAAATATATACAATGCGAAGGAGTGTGAGTGGGGTAAATTTAGTCTTGGATGGAGTAAAAATTTCGAACCACCGTTACCCAAGTGTATGAATCATTATGGTATATGTTCACTGCAAAATGTTTACTTTATGAAATCTGTATATGATCAATATATAAAGGAATAAAAGACTTCTGAAAAAAAAAAAAAAACAATGTATATCAATGTCAGTATGCATCTCGGACGAAACAATGGGATGTGTAGATACCCCTACTTCCATTCTCTATTCGATATATATATAAGCGTTACTCTTCGCGAGAGACGCATTCGCAATTATTAATTTATTGTTGTTGTTGTTCACCGTATGACAGAGTCATTTCTTTAAGAAATACACAAAATGTCGACTGAATTGCGAAGAAAATTTTTTACAATTAATAGTGCGAATGAGTACGATGCGTGGGTACTGGAATGTCGCGAGCATATTCGACGATTGAGCAACGCGGATCGAGCTTTACCCGTTGGAACGCGTCAGAAGAATTTTGCCGAAATCGCGTGTATAAAGTGTCTGTTGCTACGAGCGCAGAGGGAATTGAATTATATTAAATCAGGGGCTGGTTGTAGCAATGACGTACAAGGACTTACCTGGGAGGAGCTTGATTCGGCGTTTCGAAGTCGAATATGCAGCGGCATGGTAGTTAATAGTAATTATATAGAGCCTAAGGATTTTTTAGTAGACGCGGAAGTATTAGTGCGTACGCGTATAGATAAGGTATTTGTTAGTGCAAATAGTGTTAAGGTTAATTGTGTATTTAACGGATAATTCATCTCTAAGGACCAGAGTGATGATAAAAACATTAGTACGACTAATGCTACATTATATAAGACTGATAATTTTAGTGATTGGTATAGGAAAAACATTTTAGACGTTATAATGAAAAAATTAAGTGAATTTCAAGAACGTGATAGTGGATGGGCTTTGCACAAAATTCATTATTTAATAGTTAACATTAATCGTTTTAACCCGTTCCACGCGGGTTGTAAAATTAATCTGCCATCCGCTATCACGAGTAGGAAAGCTCTGATAAATTTAGAAACCAGTGATAATGCATGTTTCGCGTGGTCCGTGACGGCGGCACTCTATCCGGCAAAACCTACGGCTAATCCAAAGCGCACGTCCTCTTATCCATATTTTCGGACGGTTTTAGACGTCGGTAGCCTAACCTTTCCGACTACGCTAAAACAGATTCCGAAATTCGAGGTGGATAACGACGTGTCGGTGAACATCTTCACCTTGGAGAATGAAGAGCAAAATAGCGACGCAAAAAGCAGAATTGTGCCTCTTCAGGTGACGAAGAAGAAGAGATCGAGGCATGCTAATCTTCTTCTCGTCAACGATGAACAGGGAGCTGCACATTTTATGTGCATAAGGAATCTCTCGAGACTGGTGCGAAGCCAATTCACCAAGAGAGAAAATGCTCATTATGTATGCAATCGGTATGTATTAATAATAATAATAATAATAATAATAATACTGAAAAAATACAAATATAACTGCATATGTTTTATATTAAATTTTTTAGATGTCTCCACTACTTTCGCACAGTGGAGAGGCTGGAGTCGCACGAGCAGGATTGCGCGCAGCTCAACGATAATCTCCGATTGATGTTACCGAGAGAGTCCGAGGATCGCTGGGTTTCCTTCAAGAACATCAAAAATGGGGAACGATGCCATTCGTCGTATACGCGGATCTGGAGTGCATATTATCAAAAGTTGAACAATCGAACAGTAGTGATATTTATCAGAAGCATGAACCTATGAGTGTAGGCTATTATTTAAAAAGTGCTCGCGATGCGTCACTCTCGAAATACGATGCTCATCGGGGTGCCGACTGCATCGAATGGTTCGTACGCGAGCTCGAGGTCATTGCGCGCATCGCGAGCGAGAAACTGGACACTATCGTACCCATGCGTGATCTTAGTCTTACCGAACGATCGCGTCACTATAATGACCCCAATTGTCATATATGCAAAAAGCCGTTTCTTCCGAATCAACTACGAATTCGCGATCACGATCATCTGACCGGCAGATACAGAGGACCGGCTCACAATAATTGTAATTTAAATTTCAAAGATTCGCATGTCATTCCAGTCATTTTCCACAATTTTTCCGGCTATGATTCACATTTCATTTTCGAGACGATCGCTAATTTGTACGAGGGATCGGTACATCTGCTGCCTGTACATAAGGAAAAATACATTTCATTTACCAAATATTTGCGAAAATATAATATACAGTTGAGATTTATCGATTCGTTCAAATTTATGGCCTCCAGTTTGGACAAATTGAGCTCGTACTTGGCGGAATCTCAGCTGACAAATTTGAGGTCACAATTTTCGGAATTGAGCGTCGAGCAGTTCGACTTGCTTACGAGGAAAGGTATTTTTCCTTACGACTATATAGATAGCGCGGCTAGATTGGAAGAGACGGCTTTACCACCGCGACAGTCGTTTCGCAACAGACTGACCGACAGCGATATCAGCGAGGAAGCATACAATCATGCCGTAGAGGTATGGACCAAATTCCACATGCGCACACTTGGGGAGTACAGTGACCTGTACCTGAAGACCGATGTCCTATTGTTGACCGATGTTTTCGAAAGTTTTCGCGATAGTTGCATGCTAAATTATGAGTTGGATCCAGCCCATTATTATACGCTACCGGGCTTCACCTGGGACGCGATGTTGAAGCATACGGGAATCAGGCTGGAGCTTTTCACGGACGTGGATATGTTGCTGTTCATGGAGCGCGGTATACGCGGTGGTTTGAGTCAGTGCTCCCATCGTTACGAGAGGGCCAACAATCGGTATATGCGGGACTACGATCCGGCGGAACCGTCGAAATATCTCATGTATTACGACGTAAACAATCTGTATGGGTGGGCAATGTGTCAGCCGCTGCCCACCCATGGATTCCAATGGATCGAGGACGCTGCCAATCTCGATGTCTCCGCTATACCCACGGATCATCCCGAGGGTTATATTTTGGAGGTCGATTTGGAGTATCCGCGCGAGCTTCACGACAAACACGCGGACCTACCGTTCTGCATGGTGCGCGAGAAGCCGCCGGGCGCGAGCCAGGAGAAGCTGCTGGCCACTTTAAACGATAAGACCCGTTACGTAATACATTATCGCGCTCTGCAACAATGTATGCGTAATGGACTCGTACTGAAGCGTATACATCGCGGTTTAAAGTTTCAGCAGTCCACCTGGCTACGCGATTACATCGAGCTGAACACGCGTTTGCGCACCGCGTCCACCAACGAATTTGAGAGGAATCTCTTCAAGTTGATGAACAACGCGGTTTTCGGTAAAACAATGGAGAACGTGAGGAATAGAGTTGACGTGAGGCTCGCAACCAAGTGGGAGGGAAGATACGGGGCGGAAAGCCTGATTTCCAAACCGAATTTTCACAGTCTCGCGATTTTCAACGAGAATTTGGTCGCGATTCAATTGTCGAAATTGTCCGCGAAATTTGATAAACCCATTTACGTGGGAATGAGTATTTTAGATATTTCAAAAATTTGCTTGTATGAATTTCACTATGACTATATGCTTCCTACATTCGGCGGTAAATGTAGAGCGATGTATACCGACACGGACAGTCTGATATACAGTGTCGAGTGCGACGACGTTTACTCGGTCATGAAACGCGATCTCGCGCGATTCGACACCAGCGATTATCCTGACGATAATCGGTATGACTTGCCACGCGTCAACAAAAAGATACCCGGTCTGATGAAGGACGAGAACAATGGTCGTGTCATGACCGAGTTCGTAGGACTGAGGGCAAAAATGTATACTTTCAAGGTGCAGGACTGTGCGAGAATTACCAAAAAAGCCAAAGGTGTCAAAGGTTACGTTATCGATAGAAATATAACATTTGACGACTACAAGGATTGCTTGGATAATTTCACCGTACAGTCTCGCAGTCAAAATTTGATTCGATCGAGGCTGCACCAGGTTTTCTCGATCAGTCAGAGAAAGGTCGCCCTCAGTCCGTACGACGACAAGCGTTTCGTTACACCCGGCACCGCGGCGACTCTACCCTGGGGACATTATAGTCTAAAATAATTTGTTTATTTATTTATTTATTTATTTATTCTATATTTTGATACATCTTAATAAAAGTTATTATAAAACATTGCTCTTATTTATCCAGGAATTGTGCGTCCTGTCGAATCCCAGCCACTTAACGAACACTTTATCGCCCTTTCTACGCAATACTCTCTCCACCAGATACACATCGGGATTGATGGTTTTCGAAAGCTCGTATTCGTAAAATCCACCCAACAGTTCCGTACCCCTGGAATCCTTGAGGAGATACGTAGCGGGATTGGTCCTCTGCACTTTCGCCACCTCGAATATTTCGGTAGTCCAATTAGGCGTGTAGCCTTTGGCGAACATCTGCTTGTATTTACTGATTCGTACGAAATCACCGACTTTGAACTTGGCACGACCTGCGACCTTGATGTGGCTGTATACTGTCTTGAGTAGCTTATCTGCATGCTCGGGTTTCACATCCACGGGACGCATTCCCGTGGTACGATGCTTTCGCGCATTGTACGCGTCCACCAACTCTTGCAGCATAGCGCGCCACTTGTAATTACCGTTCAACGTAAATCGTTTCCACATTTCCGTCTTCAACGTACGATTCCAGCGCTCGACTATCGACGCTTTCATCACGCTGTAGGTCGAGTAGTGATTTATCCCGCGTTTCTTCATCAACGCCCGAAAGTCACTGTTGTAAAACTCCTTGCCGTTGTCGGTCTGTAAATTTTTCGGACATCTGCCGTTCTTCAGTAGGATTCTCGTCATTGCCGTCGTCACTTCTCCGCCGCTCTTGGTCTTCAATGCCACCGCCCAAGCGTATTTCGAGAGGGTATCGATTACAGTGAGAATGTACTGGTGACCCGCATCGACGTAATTGCGCATATCAACAAGATCGGCCTGCCAGAGATCGTCGAAGCCGCGCACGATGACTCTTCTGCGTGGAAAATTTATCCTCGCCGGTGCGTGGAGCTCCTCCACCAACTGTATCTTTTCTTTGCTCATTTTTTCAAAAATAGACAGATTCTTCGAAATTCCTAATTAAAAGTGTTGCTAAGTATTGCTCTTTCCAGATCTCTTTTACTCACTTTATCATCCAATTTTTCACAAATTGTTTGAAAAATTTGGTCCATCTTTTTCTCAAATTGTTCATTATGTTTATTCAATGCCATTGTCAGATATTGCTTGAATTCAAGCAGTAAATGCTCTAAATTTGGTTCGTGTTTCCTACTCTCACCATCCAGTCCAATTCCAAATTTATTTATCGACATTTCAAAAATCAGTCTCCTGTTCCTCGTTATTATTATTCCTCTTTTTGATGGCTCGTAATGTCGAGAGTATACAGTCTACGATGTATGTTAAACAAATGCAAATTTCACAGCAGCAGGAGTCAGACATTTATTTTTCTTTTTTACCTCGTACTACCGAAAGACGTTGATATTACACTGAGGTAAGAGTGTAACGTGCAACTTTCTTTATACGATGAGATCCTCGTCGCGCAACTCCTCGATTATCGACTGTATCTCGTTGTGATGACTCGTATTACCGGCAGCCACCGACGCGATCAAAAGTCTCAAACGTTCGATCAATTCATTCGGATCGTTCCAATGTACGTAGTTGATTGGTCCCTCGGTGACACGCATAAGACCTTTACCCTTTTTTTTCGATGATGCTGATGACGGTTTACTTGCGCTCGACGGTTTACTTGCGCCCGACGGTTTACTTGCGCCCGATGTTGATGCGTCAGAAGTTGACGATTTTCTTGCGCGTGATGTTGATGGTAACCGATAAGGCGGTAAAATAGGTTTTCCCAATAGCAATGGTTTCATAATTTCTGTATATTTTGCACCTCTATTACCTTTGATTTGTTTTAGACTATCGTTTAACAGTTTATGCGCTTTAGTTTGATTGAGAATACTCTTGTATTGTTCCAAATCGTCGGGTTTTATAATGGCTCGATTGGGTTCTCTCATGAAAATTAGTTCATAAGTACCCATTGTACCGGTGTATAACGTCTTATCGAGAATAATATCTCCCTCATGACTTATTTCAAATTTACATTTACCAAGCGTCAGTTGATCATCTTCATAACGAGGTCCAAAAGCACGATCAATCAAGTTATCCCTATCAGTCAGAAGTAATTTAATATACTTGCCAGGGATCGGATGTAATTGAATATGTTGAAAGACATGTTGAAACAAGCCTGGTTCCTGTTTTTCATCAACATTTAATTTTTCTAGCAAACTTTTTTTTGAATCGGACGACGGTTGATCGGTTATAGAAGACTCGTCGTCGTCGTCGGTCATGAAATCCAATGGATTCGTAATAGTTTCACTAATATTACTACTACTAAGATTCTTTGCTCGTTTATGCGGTGTCGATGTGAAGTAGGCTCCCCTCTTCAATTTATCGTTGTATTTGACAAACGAACTATTATTATTATTATTTGTGTTATCCTCCGTTTGCGAAACGAGTTTCTTCAATGGTTCAACTATCGGCTTGAATGTCTCGTTCAAACTGCTCTCCATTATCGCCTTCTCCGATTTCAAGGCACGATGCTTGTCGCGAATGACCTCGCTCGTCTTGGCGATCCTCTTCAGTAGCGATTTTTCATCCATCGCGATGCTGTATAAAACAGCTTTCCCCCGAATTGAACGGTTTTTAACCGACCTGTTGCGATGCTGTATTCTCCCCGAACCGACACGGGTTTTAACCGACCTGACACGGTGATCCGAACAGCCTGCGCTCCAGTATCAAACTGACACTCAAGGCCGTGATCGTGAAACCTTACCGGCATGATTATCGACATTCACAAGGCCGAAACCTTACCGGCAAGGTCGAAACCTTACCGGCCTGACAAGACCGTTCACTCGATCGTGGCGTACTCGTTGAAACCTTTGCGATAACGACCGTTCCTCAGAGAGCTATCCTTGTCTATTACTAGGAAACCGTAATCGCGACTCCAACAGGTCGAACACAATGTGAGAAATTTCTCATACGACATATCACTGTTGACGTGATCGTTGAAAATATGCTTCAGATTAGTTCCATCCTGCTTAAATATTATTAGCAAGTTTGCGTTATCTCGTATCAGATGCTTCGGTATTTTCGCATAAGTCTGACAGAGGTAGAAACAATCGATGTTGGAATGTCTACCCATGCAAAAGTAGTCCCTTATATTGTCCTGCTTGTCGTTGGCCACATCGTCGAATATGAAAATGGAATTCGGCTTTGCATCCGCGACGTTCACAACCTCGCAATTGTTGGAAAATTGAAAGTAACCAATTTCCTCCGTTTCCTGCAGAAGCTGCTCCAGATATCGATACTTCGGTTGCTGCAGCGATTTCGAATAGACGTACAGGTTCTCGAATCTCACACCGTGCGGACTCTCTATGAGGCTCAGCAGCACGTTTGTCTTACCGCAATTCGACGGACCGCAAACTATGCAGCGTATCGTAGATGGTAATAGCGATCCGTGACGTTTTTTTTTTATTTGCGCGATAGCATTGTGAGCATCCAAATTTGTCACGCGAATAGTCGGCACGTGCTTCACGAAATGCATCCTCGCTATTAACCTTCGGGAACAGCCGTATCGTTCATTTATATTTCGCGAATTACGGAACTATTCGGTCAGTTGCCATTACGATGGCGTTCATGCTAGTCGTCGTCGATTCTCTGCATAACTTGACGAATCATCAGCTCGAACACATACCGAAGATCGTATTGCTCGAGTACTTTCCAGACAGTATCGCGAGTGTGTGGGAAAGATTACCTCGGCACATTCGCGCGGACTCGGATGTGCAGCAATATCAATATTGTTTGCAACACTACAATCTACCTGATACCACTCACCACGACGGACCACCGAGACGGATAAAAGACTGTTACGTTTGTCAGCAAGAGAAGCAGTTGCTCTAAATGTCTGGATCGTTCTTCAATAAAGTCTTGAAAAAATTGCCATTTGAGCTGCACGTGCCCGGTTACAATTATTGCGGACCCGGCACTCGACTTCGCGAAAGATTGGAGCGCGGCGATCGTGGTATAAATCCGCTGGACGAGGCCTGCCTCGATCACGACTTAGCATATTGGCACAACGAGGATCTACCGGAGCGTCATCAGGCCGATAAAGTGCTAGCGAGGAGAGCGCGTGAACGTATTAACGCAAGAGACGCGACCTTGGGTGAACGCGCGGTCGCCGCAGCCGTATGGGCATCGATGAATGCTAAGCGTAAACTTGGCTTGGGATTACATAATAATATTGTTGCGATGAAGAAAGCAGTAGCGGCTAAAAAAAAGAACAACAACAAGAAAAAAATTGGTATTACGAGGAAGAGAAGAATTCGAATGCCGAGGAAACGGGGTGGTATAATACCTATACTTCCACTACTAGGTGCAGTCGGAGCATTGGCAGGTGGAGCATCGGGTATAGCGAGTGCTGTAAACCATGCAAAAGCTGAGAGAGAACGATTGCGGGAAATGCAACGTCACAATCGCGCGATGGAAGCGTCGCGCGAGAGAGGCCGAGGTCTTTATCTGAAACCGTACAAGCGAGTCGTCGGAGCGGGTATCCGTGGAAAAAAAAAACAACAAAAAAACGGTCGAGGAAGAAAATGAATGAGGGAAAATTTCGTCGTCGTCGTCGCGATGCTCTCCCGGATTCAGGTCCTACTAGTAACGTACAATTGGCACTCATCTGCCGACGCATACCATACTTCCGTGGAGTCTTTATGCGCACATCTCTGCCGCTAGACGGGCCGCGGTGCAACGAGTGCGCGATCGTGAATCTCGACGATCAATGCGGTCCTGGTACCCACTGGGTAGCCTACGTCAAGCGTAACGACATCGTCCTATACTTTGATTCCTTCGGAAATTTGAAACCGCCGAAAGAATGTGTGCGTTACTTTGGCCCTAACGTTACAATCTACTACAATCATGATCGATATCAATCGTACGATAAAAGCAATTGCGGTCAGTTGTGCGTGAAATTCCTGCGAGAACAGATACTTTGAAACAAAAATGTCTTTCACCGTGACATTATCGGATCGTAAATCAGTATTAAATTCAGATTTCTTTCCCCCCATCAATCTGCAAGACGATCGCTACGAGATCGGTCTCGTGGACATGCAAACGTTCAACTCGATAGCCAATGTGGACGAGACGAATAATAAGTTTTACTACGATAACGATAAGGTACTGACGATACCCAGAGGCTGTTACGAGTTGAGTGCCATAAATGAATTTTTCCAGTCTGAAATTTCTGCGAGACATGAAATTAAAGACAACATTGACAGCGTCATTCTTCTACGAGCGAATAACAATACACTGAAGAGTGAAATATTCTGTAAATATTCGATTGACTTTGGAAAACCGAATAACATTGGCTCGCTACTGGGCTTCTCGTCGAATCGCGTGATCGAGCCGAACGTCCAGGCTGAATCCGACGATACCGTGGACATTGTGAAAACAAATATTCTACGCATCGAGTGCAACATTGCGGGTGGTGCGTACACCAACGGTAGACCACGACACATTATTCACGAGTTCTTTCCCAGCGTACCACCGGGCTATAAAATCTCGGAGGCACCGAAAACCGTCATTTATCTACCGGTCATCGTCAGAGTAATCGACCGTCTCACGTTACGTATCCTCGATCAGGACGATCGTCTCGTAGACTTTGGACGTGAAGAAATTACCATAAGATTACACATTAAGAAATGTTAATTTACAAAAGTAGTAGCGAGGATTATAAAGCGGTGAAACTGGATGAAACGTTCGCTAGTCGTTCGTCCTACGTGGAGTCGAATACACCGGCTCGGAGTGAAAATCGCGACAAGAGGAGCTTCCTGCTAACGAGAAGAAATATCGAATTTTTACAATCATTGGGATTCACCGTGAAGAGATTGGGCGAAGGTAGTACATAGTGGAACAATGGCAGATCCCTTGAACGTCACCGCACCGCTGACCTACGACAATCGCATCACGAAAATGGAGATGCATGCCTACAATCCGTATGCGAACGCCTCGTTGGCGAACAGCGACGAGATTCGCATTCCCATACAGCAGCAAGATTTGATACTCCTGCCGTGCGAGAGTTATCTCTACGTCGAGGGCCAGCTGGTGGAGGGTACGCGTGACGCGAGCGCCACCAACGATGATACAGTTACGCTCGACTGCAATTCCGCGGCTTTCCTCTTCGACGAGATTCGTTATGAATTGAACGGTATCGAGATCGACCGATGCAGAAACGTCGGTATTACCAGCACTCTGAAGAATCTCGTTTCCCTGAGCACCGAGGAGAGCGCCAGTCTACGTCATTCCGGATGGTTCGTCGCTACGGCCAGAGACCGGCTCAAAAAGGAGGCGGCTGTTAAGAATTTCAGCTTTTGCGTGCCCCTGAAAATGCTGCTGGGATTCTGCGAGGATTATCGGCGAGTCGTCGTTAACGCGCGTCATGAGCTCGTTCTCATTCGCGCGCGCGACGATACAAACGCCATTTACTCGGCGGTGAAAATCACCGATTCGTCGATCAAGCTGCTACGAGTGCAATGGAGAATACCCCATGTGACTCTGAACGAAATTACGAAACTCCAATTTCTCGGTATCGTCGAGCAGGACAAGAGTCTGTCACTCGCTTTTCGCGCCTGGGAACTTTACGAGTATCCCCTTCTGCCCAAGTCGCAGCGACACACGTGGTCCGTGAAAGCGTCCACGCAATTGGAGAAGCCGCGATACGTCATTCTGGCGTTCAGAACGAACAAGAAGAGTAATCAGCACGAGGATGTGCTGAGATTTAATCATTGCAAAGTCCTCGATGTCAAACTCTATCTGAATTCCGAATCCTATCCGTACGATCGTCTCGACACTGATTTCACGAAATCCCGCTACTCCGTCCTCTACGACATGTATGTAAAGTTTTTCACCTCCTATTACGCTGGTGAGAAACTCGGGAGACCCATGCTCGACTATACGGACTTTTTGACGTACGGGCCGCTCTTCGTCATCGACTGCTCGCATCAGAACGAGTCCATAAAAACCGGCACGGTCGACGTTAAACTCGAGATCGAGTGTATGGAAATCATTCCGAATAATACTACAGCCTATTGTTTAATCATACACGATAAAATTGTACAATATAATCCTCTTACGAATATTGTTAGAAATGTAAGTTAAAAAATTATTGTTAGAAATATAAGTTTATAAAAAAAAAAAAAAAAAATAAAATACTTTCTTAAAGTTCTTAATGTTTTATTCCTAAATTCTACATTATGGGAGATTAAACGTAGGGAATAAATAAATATTAATAATTATAAGCATCAATTAATTTTTTATTTTTAATACAAAATATCTATCAAACTTTACACTTAAATTCCACGTTGTGGTATTTTCCTCCTTTGTATAGCATTATTAAATTTTTGGCTGTTGCAGCCTTTTGCAGCTGCTGCAACTGCTCCGTATCCTCCGCCAATTTTGCCATTCTCCCTGGCAGGAATACCCAATCGGCTGTTGGCAGCTTTACAATAATTTTTATGCCATATTTTGTCTTAATTATTTCAACTTCAGATATTTCGTATTCGTCATTTTCCGTTAAGCTATCTAATTTAACGAATTTTTTTGGAATGACACTTCCCAATTCATTGATCTTATTGAAGTTCATTTTTATCTCTATGAAAAAATTAGTCTCATTAGAGTAAAAAAAAATCAATTAAATAATGCATTTACTAATCGAATGAAAAAGAAAATCCTTACCTTTTTTTATTTATGTAAGAATCAAGTTTATTTTTAATGCGTTCAAACACACACACAAACTTATTTTTTCTGAATAGTTCAAGCACGCGTGGTACGACTATGCAGCTCTCGTTTAACAGACTGACTTTTTATATGAACGATATTATCATATATTAAGCGTATGCAATGTTTGGAAGGGGTAATTTTTGTTTTTTTTTCTTTCTTACTTGCGATGAATTTCCATTGTGATTGACCTATAGGTTTATCACAGTATAACACAATAGGAAAAAATATCTATGGATATCACTATACGGGGATTATTCAGAGGGTATAGTGTATCCTTCTTAATTAAGAAAGAAATAATGGAAGGGTTAATTTTTTTTTTTTTTTCTTACTTGCGATAAATTTCCATTGTGATTGACCTGTAGGTTTATCACAGTATAACACAATAGGGAAAAATATCTATGGATATCTCTATATACGGGGAGGGTATAGTGTATCCTTTAAGAAAGAAAGAATGGACTTCTAATGTAATTTCATATTGAAAACAAACGATAAAGACTCTCTCTCTCTCTCTCTCTCTCTCTCGACGGGATTTCTTCAGAGGATTCATTCAGTCCTCGAACCTACAGCAGTACACGTTGAAAGAGCAAAATATTAAAAATGGAAAGTGAAAAGTGTTCTGTGACGATAAATCGTGCAGAAGAGGAGGAAACTGCAGCAGAATCTATGCAGGATTATATTAGGAGAATTAACGATTCTCATGAACGCTATTTTCGAGAATATGAAGCGATGCTTCAGCGAAATATGCATTGTAAGTACTTATTTTATTAATTTTTAAAAGAAGAAAACCCACCCATACATAGAATCATGAAATAATCTTACAACACACATACGAAAATAAAAAAAAAAATTTTAATTTTTTTTCCTTTTATTTTTTAGCAGCTATTGATTTAGAGAAGGAGGAGGAGGAGGAGGAGGTGATTTTTGTAAGTATACTTGATTTGTAAAGTAGTTATTACAATATTAAAAAAAGTTTTCAAATATGTCCTAGGTGAAAAATAGTAGCACGCAGACGGAACCTATTTTCGCAAAAACAGAGGCTACACAAATGGAACCTGAAATGGATTTAACACCACATTATTGGTGTACTAATTGTGAAAAGTATGGTCACCTAAAAATTAATTGTACACTTCCAGAGTGGTGTTCCATTTGTAAACAATACATTCATCATACTATCGAATGTATGAAAAACTTTTAAAAATTGTAAATAAAACCAATAAATATATTTTTACTTAAATTTGTGTTTCTTCAATACCTTTCCATCCATCCACTTTACAAAATAATATTCTGCGTTCCACTTCTCGGAAACTACTCATAATTATTCCACTACGTGTTATGTTTACAGCAGGTCATCAAGCACTGGCGGTAGTATAAGTTTCTTCAGGGCATAATTTATATCGTCTTCTCTATTCTTCTCATTTTCAAAATCTTTTTTTTGCGAGCTGATTAGAGAAATATTCTACAACAATTTTCAATCCAGCAATCATATCATTTCGTAATTCCTTGTCTTTCCGATCCAATTTATAATCATTATGATCGACTTTATCAATCAATTTATCGATTCTTATACCAATTTCATCAATTTCATCGATTTTTTTCATTAGAGTTGTAAATTTTTCCTCAAGAATGTCACATTTTAGGTAATAGTGAGTTAGCTTCTCACTGTATTCAACTACACTATTCGCCTTAAAAGAAGTCGGTCGCGCGGGCACCCAGGAGCGTAAAGACTCGGTTGGGCACCCCCCCCAACTCTCATCCCAGGAGCGTCAAGATTCGCTTGGGCACCGCTCTTTAAGGAATTTAAGGTAAAAGGGGGAGGCCACATTTGTACCCCCCCCCACCAAAGGAGTCAGAGGGGGGATACACGCGACAACTATCGGTAGTTAGCGATACCGACAATCATCGATGGAATCTCTCTCTCTCTCTCTCTCTTTCTCTCTTTCTCTACGTCCACTGCTTAACGTAAGAGGGGGGGTCACGTGTATACCCTACGAGTTTAACGTCGGGGGAGGAGGATGCGCATGCGCACAACCGCTCGAGGAGAGGGGGCAATTCCCCTACTTCCCTTGCCCCCGCGGGACCCCGACCCCCTCGTCACCCGGTCATAGAACCATCGTAGCTACTCTACTTGTAGAAAACACTTTTGAAAAATTTAATATTAATTTTTCCAAGTGTTCATGTATTGTTACGGATGGTGCACCGTCTATGGTAGGAACTAGAAAAGGATTTGCTGGGCAGCTATTTCAAAGAAATATAAAAGTTCCATTAATCCATTGCATTATTCATCAAGAAGCATTATGTGGCAAAGCAATAAAGATTACTGCTGCAATGAAAATGGTCACAAAAATGATAAATTTACTTAAAGGAGGAAATAGATCATTAACTCATCGTCAATTTAAATTATTTTTAGCTGAGCATGATTCACTCAATAAGGATATACCTTTATATTCTGATGTTCGTTGGCTTAGTGCAGGGCATTGTTTAGAAAAATGAAATAATGATGTTCTTGCAAATTATAGCAATGACATCAGCAATGTATAATGAGTTCAAATCATTTTTAGAAGATATAGATTCCCTTTGTGAGCTAACATTAATAACAGATTTAACAAATCATCTTAACACCTTGAATTATAAATTGCAAACATCAAAACAATCTATTTCTCAATTAGTCAGTCATATCGATTCTTTCATAGCAAAATTAAATATGCTTATGCATGATTTAATACATAATAGCTTTTATCACTTTCCCGCATGTAAATATTTACTGGAAGAATCTGCTCCAAATACTTGCGACTTTAAGAAACACTTCTATATCCTTCAATCGATTAATGAAGAATTCACTATTCGTTTTAAAGATTTGCAAGCTCTTAGAAAGGATTTAAATTTATATGAAAATGTCTTCTTTGTACCTATTGAAGAGCAAAATATAATCTTACGGGAAGATCTTTGCGACTTACAAAATGATATTTCTTTGCATTATTTAAAAAATAAATTTCAGAACTCATTAGAAATTTTTAAAACCTTGCCAAAAGACAAACATCCTTTTCTAAGAATGTTTGGGCTCAGGATATTTTCTATGTTTGGATCCACCTATTTGTGTGAATGTTCGTTTTTTAAAATAAAACAAATCAAGAATGATTTACGGTCTTCCATGAATGATTCCACTTTGACTGCTCTTATGAGAACATATTTAACTAACATCGAAATAGATACTTCTTCGTTAGTTCCTCCAGTCACAACATATAAACGAAATTAAGTTTTAACTTCTCTTGTTGTCAATTACAGTGGATTAGACCTATTGGGGATACCACTTACAAAAAAAATGCATCATTAATAGTACCTCCTGGGTGATGTGGAAATCTATTAAGAATCTGTCATTTGATCCTTGAAACAGACTACAACATTAAAGCATATATATATATATATATATATGTATCAACCGGGGTCGTTATGGGGACTTAAATATATATCATTTTTTAGTATGGAAATATAAAAAGAATATTATTCCATCAGGAACGAAGGTAGTCATTTTGCTATTTTTTCGACGAAATTCTATAAATTAGCAAAAATGTAATTAATATAATGAAAGGTACTTAGAAGGACTTTTCCTTATAAACCATTTTAAAAATATGATTGGTCCTCGTATCCACCTTAATTTCTGCATAAAATTTTGTGAGGACTCAAAATTTATAATTAGGCATATACGGGGACTAATTTTTTGACGTAATGACGGTTATAAGGACTTGATACAAAGATGGCTTATGGTACTTATAGGGACAAAATAGGCTTAGTCCCAAATGTACCATTAACTCGTATTCAATTCAAGTCTTCACAATTACCGTTTTATCAATACAGCAGTACCCGTATCTTCCTGAATGTGCACTTTATGTCCTCACAAATTTCACACACAACTATAGGTTGAAATGGGGACTAACCACATATGAAAAGGTGGTTATAAGGACTGTGGTCCTTATAACTACTGTTTGAAATCTGTATAGATGTGGGAAAAATGAAGTCACCTGTTAAATGTCTTTATCAACCTACATACAGTTTAGGAAAAAATACATGATCTATAAAAATATGTAATATTACAACGATTTAGGAAAACAGTGAATAAATACAGGGTGATTCTCTAACGGCGGGACATAGGAGATTCGTGTTAGTTGACTATAGCGCTCAGGATGATGGTATCTGGGAGCGCTGATTGGTCAATATCATGTGGTACCAACATGAAATGGTCCGTTACCAATAGATGAATAAGAAAAATGAGACCCATTCGCCATTTTGGAGTGGAGAAGTATTTACATGCTAGTTGTAGCAGAAAGAGGTGTAAAATGGAAAAATGTCAAATAGTGAGGTTACTAAAGTAAAAATGGAAAATAATGAATGGAAAATTCGAATATTCTTACTTTCCATTCATTATTTTCCATTTTTACTTTAGTAACCTCACTATTTGACATTTTTTCATTTCACACCCCTTTCTGCTACAACTAGCATGTAAACACTTCTCCACTCCAAAATGGCGAATGGGTCTCATTTTTCTTATTCATCTATTGGTAACGGACCATTTCATGTTGGCACCACATGATATTGACCAATCAGCGCTCCCAGATCCTATCATTCGGAGCGCTATAGTCAACTAACACGAATCTCCTATGTCCCGCCGTTAGAGAATCACCCTGTATATGATTATAACTATTTATTCCTCTTTTATTAAAGAGCATGTACTAAATTGAAAATTCAATACACTGTCCTAAAAGTACTACAAACCAATAAAATATTAAACCAGCTTACGTCGACTAAGTATCAACTGTATAGTGTCTCTAATTTATTATCAAAGAAGGATAATGAAAAACGGAGGAAGATATTAAAATGATGTAACTAATTTTGCTAAGAACAATAATTTTCTTTTTCTTTGTTTTTCTGCTTAGACAGTTTTCTTTAAATATTTTCAGTGTCAAAAAATATATTAAATTTTTTTATAATTTTTTGCTAATAAATATTCAGGATTATGCAGATATACACGATGCAGTATGTATATAGTTATATAAACTTTTAATATTTTCTATCAGCACTTGTACGTTTAATTACACTTACTAATTGATAGCTGTGTCCTCAGTAATAATAAGAAATATCTTCTTAAATCTACCTTATTTTAATTATAAAAACTAAGGAATAGGCATTTCACATTCTTAAATCAAAAGTCAAAAGTGTATCAATTACTTCACAGCATTCGAAGTCCTCATATTGACCCATTTACCTACTCCGAAAAGCATTCTGATCCTTACAAAATGCTTGATTAGATAAATGAAATCTGATTATAGCTGTGAAACGATTTACAGTTATCTATAAGTAGTAATTAAGTAAATATAACTGATATTTGCATAGAATTTTTGATAGTAGAAATCAATCGATTCCTAATTCACATTTTTTGATATTGTCAGAGTATTTTATAAAGGTTATACTATTTAATAGACCGAGAGCACTATTCACCTATTATCATAACTATAATAAAGTATATAAATACTTTAATTATAATCTCTCTTTCGGAGTAAAATGGTGCGAGGTTTAAAAATATATGATAAAAAAAATTGAGAACTGTAACAATTTTGAAGGTCAAAGTTTTCTTGTTTGAACTCCAGGGTGAACTCAGTAGTAACTATATAGAATATTAGGTCTGTTCGTTTTAGAAGAAAGTCCCCATACTTTTTGCACTATGCGCAATTTTAACGGTGTAAACTTATACAACGGATTAAGACACAAATGCGAAAAGTGTAAAAGTTAGATCAAATGTAAAAGTATCTAAACAAACAACCCTATCATAATAGAATAAATGTAGATGTGAAATTTATTGCATTAAATTGTAAAAATTTAATAAAAATGCTATTTACTTTCAAATAAATACTAATAACAAGAATTCTACATCGTATAACAAGCATATTCAGTTTTCCGCATATTTGGAACGAAGTATTTTGCCGGGACCTTAATCTTTTGTTAACCCATTAACGTCCAAAATGTCAAAATTTCTTGCACGTTTTCAAAGTGATTTTTTCCTATGTAATTGGCGTTGAAAAAATTCTTGAACCACATATTCTGATGTAAAATTGCATGCTCTTTCAGAATCCGTTGCCAGAATCATGATAAAACTCACAGGAAAAGAGATATGCTCGATTGTAACATAAAAAACACCTAAATTTTCGAAAAAAAAAATTTTAGGATTCTTTTTCGACGTGTTACGGTGAAGATATCACCTTGCGACCGTGATCAAAGGTGATCATGGGAGTTGAAGTTTAACAGGGAATTTTTTTGTTGACCTTGAACCATCGCTTCTTTACAAAATGGCGGAAAAAACGAATTTTTTTTTTCAATCTTCATCAACTTTTTTCTCGAAATCTATGGTCTTTAGAAAAAAATTCATAAAAACAAAAATGCCTTAGAATCGCTCGAGGAACATTCTCAAATTTTTTCAGAATTTTTTGAGACAATTTTTGAAAATTCCATTTCACAAGTTTCCCGGAAAATCAAAAATTGTCTCAAAAAATTCTGAAAAATTTTGAGAATGTTCCTCGAGCGATTCTAAGGCATTTTTCTTTTTATGAATTTTTTTCTAAAGACCATAGATTCGAGAAAAAAGTTGATGAAGATTGAAAAAAAAAATTCGTTTTTTCCGCCACTTTGTAAAGAAGCGATGGTTCAAGGTCAACAAAAAAATTCCCTGTTAAACTTCAACTCCCATGATCACCTTTGATCACGGTCGCAAGGTGATATCTTCACCGTAACACTTCGAAAAAAAATCCTAAAAATTTTTTTTTTCGAAAATTTAGGTGTTTTTTATGTTTCAATCGAGCATATCTCTTTTCCTGTGAGTTTTATCATGATTCTGGCAACGGATTCTGAAAGAGCATGCAATTTTACATCAGAATATGTGGTTCAAGAATTTTTTCAACGCCAATTACATAGGAAAAAATCACTTTGAAAACGTGCAAGAAATTTTGACATTTTGGACGTTAATGGGTTAAGTAGGTATATCGGTAGATATGGGAACCTTACTTTATGAAGAGATTTTGCCAATAAAGCGATATTAAATTCGTGAATATATTTTGTGAAATGAGAGAACGAATTACTTCTATTTGTAATTTTGCAATTACAATGGTGAGGTTAGAAAAATTGTTTTATATCATTAAGTACCCACACCTATCAATCTACGTATTTAATTAAACATACCAGTGCTCATAAAAACCAATAAAAACACTATAAGTAACAAGATACATGCGTCAAAATGTATACACTTTAATTTATCAGATGAAAGGTTAATTAAAGTTTGTATAAAAATGTTTAAGCAGATACACAGTTTATGAATAGAAGCATGTATTTTATTAAAAAAACATAATCTCGTTAATTAAATTGGGTAATTATAATTTCAGTTATTATAAAATTGTTTTATGGGGTAAAATAGCTTGCATCACTGTCATACTGAAATCGAATATCATACAAGTCATAAAATATACAGACGAAAGGGCAAACTAGTAAAACCTAAACGATTTCCTGAAAAAATAGGAATAACTTTCATTTCTAATAATATTCAAATTCACATAGATTTACGAGCCTACGGTATAGTTATTTGTAGTGTTTCCCAAAATAATTTCAAGCACCTGCATACTTTTATATATATGAACACGTCAACTGGTAGAAATGGGTACTTGCGTCTTGACGAAAAATTATCGATTTGAATCAATTTTCATTAAAAAATTGTAACAAGGCAAATTCTCTTGCCTTGATACATAAGTTATTTCTGATTTAAAACGCCGCGCGTAAATGAGGTTGCTCTCGATCCCGGGTGGCGGCGCTGTGCACGCGTGCACACTTGCACAGCTGCCGCGATCGCCTGGTCGAGCGGAGCCTTAGGCGCAGACATACCGCTTTTATCAGTCATCAAGGCAGGACGTATCTTTGTGGAAAATCCAAGGAAAGCTTTAATCGAGTTCGGATACCCATGTAAGTGGACCCCGAGACTGGATTCGATATACTAAGAAGGAAGGAAGGAGGCTAGACAGGGAATTGGGAACTGTCAAGAGGTTCAATTGGGGACTTCACTCCATCCACTACTCCTAACCTTAAATTTGACACTGCTGTGCACGCCTGGCTTATACTTTGCTATATTGTTTATTGCATGAAGGTAAGCGTTGAGGACCGATAGTAGGACTCAACGTTTAAGTATTAATATTCCTTTGTGATTAGCTTAGTGGCTCCAGATCTAGTAGGGCATAGCAGGTCTACGTAGGAAGTAATATTGAATCCAACTCTAAATACAGGAGATATATACAGAGCTCTTCCATTTGCCCTCATATAGTTTAGTATTTCCAATAAGGAAAGTTAACTATTATTAAGAGGAGTTGGATTATAGATTCCATAGCCTGTACGATGACAGGATTTAGGCTGTAATGCCACATATATATATATATATATATATATATATATATATTGTAACGTGGTAGAATACACGTTACAGAAATGCATAGGTCTTTTAGTTTCTCCTGTCCCCCTTAGCGCCTCCTGCGATCCCCCCGGTATGAATGTGTATGTGTGTGTGTAGCCTGATGAACCTTCCGTGGAGCGACGATGTAGTTTTCCGATGTAGGAATATTGTAAGTGTCGACCACGGAAGGAGAGTAGATGTTTTTAGGAAATGGTATGATTGGGAATTGGGCGAATGTTTGTAGGATTAGGTGTAAACAGGATGATAGAAATTAAGAATATTTTATTTCAGGCTAAAACTAGTACTCATAAGTCTCCTCTGCTCCAACATGAGCTTGAAAACTGTTGTTCTCCTATCCTCTACGCTCCCATGCCCAAACGCTTATGATTCCCTCTCACTCTAACCTTCCCGCTGAGCGCGACTGTTTACGCGACGCTCCTACCGTCCCCTCACCGCAAGTCCCCGCTGAGCACCCCACCCATTCCTTTCCTCTACCGCGCCGCGCCGCTAGCGCGCCGAGCTGCGATCTCCCGTGCCCGCGCCATCCCCGCGCCACGGCTACCGCTTCCCCGACCGCCCGACTCCCCGACCACTACTCGCCGACCCCGCACCGCAGAGCCCCGCCCGGACCTCACCAAGCTACGAAGCAGACGACACGGATAGCCGAGACGCTACGAAACCCAGGGAACAGTGCGAATGCGGATCCCAGTCAATTTGATAGGTGATAATTGACTGATAGATCGAGAGCATGCGCTGTTGCCCTGAAGAATAATGAAATCCTAGGAATTAGGAAAAGGACCCGGGGCCCAGGACGAACGAAGAACCAAGGACCGGGCCACTTCTGTTCTAGAGTTAGGACTGTTCGCCGCGCCGAGCTCTCTCTCATTTATTGTGTAAGAGAAACAGAAGGGTCGTCGCCGTATTTTGAAAGGAGCTTCGTCTTTTAAATACGGGCCCCTTCTTCGGATTATTGAGTGGTCCCGACGTGGGATTTGTGGAATTAGGAGATCGTGGTCGGAGTGGTCGCTGCCGTGTTCCCTCAAGTTCTTTCCTCGTATACCCCTGCTCACCCCTTTTCCCCCTTTCTTTTTCGTCCGCCCCCGAATAATTCCCTCCCCGCATTCCCTGAGTGAGAACCCGAAAAAACAGTGTATACGCGTATAATAAGTGTGCGTGAGCATCGCGGGAGGCCCCCTCCTTGAGATTTCGTGGAATAAAGTGGTTTCCACAGACAATATTTGAGTGTTTCGGATTATTTGTGACACCCCGGTTACAATATATATATATTGTCAATTTTCTTCTTTACTTATATACTTGTACATAGTTTGATTTCAATCATTTGTTTCCTGACTAGGTGTTGAAAGTATATTATAGTTAACATAAGGTTAATGAATTTGGTGCATACGCACATTAAGAAAGGAGATTTAGAGACTCCGTTGGACAACCCTAGCCAATTAAACTTTCTGGTGGTGATTTAGATATTGGATGGACTTGGCTACGCCTTACTTGACCTGGTGTCACCTCTTTGCTTGTGCCTTATATTTCCTACAGGGATAGTGCAGCAAGTAATTAGGTTCTTGAAGGGCTAGCGTTGGATAAACTTGAAAAGGGTCTTTTGTCCAGTTGGACTTGCCCATGCCTGGACTGAGAGTCATACGATTGATCCAACTCCTCAGTATTGTCTAATATCCACTCTTTTATTTCTTATTTATAAATATGATTATTTTCTTGTAAATGATTATCATCTTATTGCTCTTGTCTTTATAAGTTAACGGTAGAGTTGGGGAGAAATCCCATGTATAATTGTATAGTTATCTTAACTTTATACTTGTAAATTGAGAGACAGAGCAGTTACAAAAATATAATTTTTATTTTAATTTTTATTATTGTGTACTAGTAATATTCCAAGAGAATCCACTTTAATTTCACAGCATGCCACGTCCTTGAAAAGTCTCAAGCCGGCAAGCCTCAGACTGGCTCATTTATAAGGTTTATGAGCCTGGCGCTCTTTACAAGTAAAGTCTGTGGGCCTTTGCACTGATTCTTGTTAAAATTGTGCCTTCCCCACAGTGGCAGGAATTCATGTCGCTAAATACTAAAATGAACTTTTATTTTTCTTATGTAAGAGACAAATTTCACAGCTTAATTATTTTATTGTATTTGCGAAGTATATGTTGGTGTTACAATAAAGACCTTGTACCGACCGATTTACGTATTTCGAAAAACAGTCCGATCCTTACGAATTAATTTAATTGAAAAATGAAAAGTAATTATGGCTGTAATACAATCGATATGCAATTAGCTATTATTAATAAGTAATTAGATTAATCAACTAATATTTTTATTGAATTAATATAATTCAGTCGATTCCCAATTTACAATTTCAGTATCAGAAGAGTATTTTATAAAGGGTATAGTATAATTTAAAATACTAAGAGCTTCGTTCACCTATAGCGAAAACTATAATAAATATAAATATTTTGATCTAGGCGTTCTAGAGTAAAATAGTGAAGGTTTTCAAAATATCCAATGGAAAAAAATCGAATCTGTTTTAGTATCTTGCATTTATGATTAAGGGTGAACTCGTACTATATAAGTATAACAAACTGGATTTTAAATCTGTTTATTACAAATTATAATAATAAATTTTACAAACTTAATAAGTATTAAACTTTGCTTATAAAAAATATGCATGTAAAATATGTACTTATATTAAATTATCGCTTTTTATTTTTAATCAGTGTGTTATTAAACCACGCTTTTATCTGCACTCCAGTTCTAGATGCGTTGAAAATATTTTTGTTCTCCTTTAAAAGTTTAGCGCATTCTTCCGATGATGGTAGGGTATTCTTTTCAAGGTGATGTCAAAAACACTTCAGTACAATATCTTTTTCTTCATCTTTCCAACGGATACGAGAGCATACTAACGTACGTATATAGTTATGACATACTATTTAAAAAATATTTATACATACTAATAGAACAGCTTATCATAAGTTATCAGAAACTCAGCTAAATTAAAAATATTTAGACTGTCAGCTGATTGAAACAATCTGATTATTCTAAGCTTATATATATATTTCTCTTTATAAAATAAACATACATATTTATTAGGAATATATTCAAATATATTTTATATAGGCTTCAATAATTTTTTGACAATGTTGAGATAAGCTGTACTAATAGAGAATAAATATAACATTCGTAATGTATATTATATAGGGGAGAGCGCTTACGTTTCCTTTTCTTATAGTTTTTTTGTTTCTCACAATGCAGCCTATCTTCTTCACTTGTACTATTGTTCAATTCATCCTCAGCTAAAAATACAGATTTAATATTAGAAATGAAGCATTTGCTAATGATATAATTAAGTAAAATAGATTTTTATATATAGGGGTATAACCTTTTTTTTTTTTTTTTTTAATTTAAGACGGAGGGGGGAAACGCCTTCGCGCGCCCCGGCCTATGATGTTAGTCGGCCAGGGTAGTGTCGGACTTGCACCGACTAAAACCCCCCTCCGTGTTGGTCTTATGTTATAATAACAGTGGAAAGGCGAAGACCATGGCTTCACTGTTATCATAGACCCGAAATAGTCTTTAATATAAATAAAAATTTATAAAATATAGGGGTTAGAGTAAGCAGACCGTTTCGACTTACCCTTACGTTTTTTTTTAGGCATCGTTCTACATAGTCCTATAGAAGATGAGGACGTCGATGCCAAAGAAGAAGAATTGGATATTCTATCAAAAAGAAGCCAAGCATCCTTATCTAGGATAACATTCTTACAAAATTTACCAAAAGCGTACCAAAACTCCCTTTTGGAAGCAGAGAAGCTAATCAATGTAGATGGATTTATAGAGGTAAATAGAGGTAAGGGATGAAGCAATTTACCGCCTTTAACCAATTTTTTTGCATCAAGCATAATATTATAATTGATGTCATTAAACAAATTTGTTCTATGTTTGCTCCAATTAGGACAAGCAACTAAAGGGTGCTCAACAGTGTCAATGATAGGATTTTCAGAATTAGAACAGTGGCAAAACTTGGTGTAATCATTTTTAAATCGCAAACGGTGTTCTCTAAATGATCCGTGTCCAGTTAGAAACTGGGTAATAAAGTAATCAAGGTGAACATGCTTAAAATTAAGCCAATCCTTGATAAAAGGAATTATATGTCTAGTCCATACAGATGCAATTTCAGAGTCCCAAATGTCCTGCCACTCTTTAAGAGAAATACACTTCTGTTCATCAATTATTACTTTCCTTATATCCCTATAAGACTTTTTTACTATATACAAATGCTTATTTTCAAGAGGAATATCAAGTAAGGCAGTTCTGGTTTTATATTCATTGTAAATACGTAATCTTTCATTTAACGAGATTTTAATAGGGAAGAAGAAGTTCAAAACATATAAAGACTGCGTAGGAACAGTACGAACTGCAAAGCAACCACGAATTAATATAAGGCGAATATTACTAGTCAGTTGTTGCATCGATCTACCGTGGGAGCAAACTGTATGCCAAATAGGTGCGCCATAGAAAAGAATAGATCTGAGAATATTAGTATAGAGTCGACGTACGTTAAATTTAGGCCCTTTCATATTTTTAAGGATACTGCAAAGAAGTTTAGACACTCCATGTAATCTAGAGCAAATATATTGCACATGACCTTTAAAATTCAGCTCATCGTCAAAAATTATGCCCAAATATCGTAGATTCCGGACAATTTCAATTTTCTTTTTTTTAATTCTAAACGATATTCCTTGAACATCACGCTTACCACCAGATAATATAATGGCTTGGCATTTGTCAATGGATAGTGATAACTCATGTTCCGAGAGCCATTTGTTTATAATTACAAGAGCTTTATTTGTATTGTGTGCAACGCGTTGAATACCAACTCCCGAACAAGTAAGAGCGATATCGTCAGCAAAACACACAATATCACAGCCAGGAGGAAGAGATAGTTTAAATATATTATTAAAGCCCAAATTCCAGAGTAACGGCCCTAATACAGAACCCTGGGGGACTCCTCGTGTTACAGTGCGATGCACTGTATACTCATCATTTTCATAAATCAATTTGCGTCTACACAGATAAGAGGCAATGAGTCGTATGATACAAAATTCAAGACCCTCGATGGAGAGGAGTGCTTCCATAATATATCGTTGTTCTATAGAATTGAAGGCATTTTTTATATCCAGAGTAACCAAAACAGACGTGTTAGTGACCATTTTAAATCCACGTTCGCTGATATTATTAATGTTATTAATTACATGGCTCATTGCATCAACAGTAGATACCAAAGAACGAAAGCCATATTGATAGGGCGAAATATTATCGATAGAAATCCGCGCGCGATAAAAGCCTATTCTGTATAATAAGTTCGAGAGCCTTGCTAATGGTAAATAAGAGACTTATTGGCCGAAATTTTTCTTTAGTTTTAGGCAAAAGTATTAGATTCTGAAGTTTCCAAGCTTCAGGAAATTCACCACTAAACATAATTTCATTAAATAATTCACAGAAAGCAATACTAGTAACACGTATAAGGTCTACAATCACTTTACCATGAATGCCGTCTAGGCCAGGTGCAGAATTACATTTAATTTTACGTATAATTTCAAACAGTTCGGCGTTATCAATGGGATAGGGTAAATTTATATCCTTATCATGATTGTCATCAGAATATTAATTATAAGATTCATTAAAGGAGGAACTAGGAAATAGTTCGTCTATGATAGCAGTGGCGTCTGTCTCATAGATTTTAACTTTTTTACGATCTAACTTTTTCATTATATACTTGTAAGGATAGCCCCAAGGGTCACCGTCAAGAGTGCCAATAAATTCATCCCATTTATCACGTTTGGAGTTAACAATAAGATCTTTGAATTCTTTACGTATTTTCTTTAATTTATCTTTAAAGGTAATGTATTCAGAGTTATTGTTTTTAGCCATTCTAGTGACTCTTCTGCGTAAGTTAATAAATTCAATTTTTTTATTTTGTAAATTGGAGTTCCACCAGTAACAACCAGGACGTCGTTTGTTACCAGCACGTATTTTGCGCATGGAAGAGTTGCAGGCACCCTCCAACTGAGCTGACATAACACAAACAGGATCGTTACAGCATTGTTTCTTTATATACTCATGACACCAAAGAAAAGAGAGACAACAAAGAGCTTGCGAATATGTTTTTCCTGCCCATCTATCGCGTTTAAGGAATTCTAAATTAGCTAAAATACGTTCCCTTGTATTTAATTTAAAAATGATGGGGTTGTGATCGGTCAGTAGTTCACTACGAAGTACCTTCCAGTCATGGATTACAAAATTAGCATTGCCACCAGCAAGAGTAAGGTCAACAATGGAATTTCCATGCGAACTTTCATAGGTTGGGACCTCACCCTTATTTACAATTACCAGATTGTTAGTATAGATGAATTCAACAATGGCCGAACCCCTCGAATTATCATTTTTACACCCCCATAAGGAAGAGTGGCCGTTAAAATCACCAACCAGAAGAATATTATTCCAATTGGGTTGTATAGAATAAGCGATATCGTCCAGTCTACCTCTAAACACATTAATATTTTCATTTGGGGGAAGGTAGACCGAATATATAAATATATTCTCAACTTCCATGACACAAAAATAGTTATCGGAGATTCTGACTTTACCCATTTTGAACCTATTATTGATAACCTTGATGGCAGTTGTACATAATGCATCAGCGATATAAAGATTGTTATTCTCAGTATTATAGATTTCTGAGAGAATGATAAAATCGCATTGTAGGTCCATGGCACGTTTAATTGCGAGATTTTGGGCAGGTAGACTACCTTTAACATTTATTTGCATAAATTTCATTGCAATTTCATTTTTGCAGTAGGATAGGTGTTCCTTTGGGACCACTTCATCATCGTGCAGCACATGGAGCCCGGGTAGTGCTGGTGGTCTGCTTGAAAATCCTCTTTACAGCTGATATAATTAGGCGAATTGTTGCATACATCACCATGTCTAGGCAATCCGCATTTGATGCATAGGTGCAGTCTATCAACATTAGCGACACACTGACCGACAGTGTGCCCAAAGAAATGGCATCTGACACATCTTTTTTTAGCCATCACTGTAATTATACAACAAGTCTTAGGAGGAAGTAAAACTTGGTTGTTTTTTAACAAGGTATCAGCGACATCAGAGGGAGCCGTGATTCTCATTTTTTTTGTACCTTTATAGGTAGTAGTGATATATATAACTTTAATGGTTGTAGAGTCAACACCACATCCACCAATGTGAGCCATGACCTTGGATGCAATACTATCATTGCTAATAATAGAAGGGATGTGGTTTATTTCCAGAAGTGTTCTAGGAATATATGCTTTTACCACACCCTTATCGGCAACAATACCCTGTATTTCGTTATTTAATAGGCATGTTTTTTCATAGTTAGCGTTATCGAGTTCAATCAGTGTATCACCGTTCCTTAAAGTTTTTACATCCTTAACTGTTACGTCAAGAGATTGTGGTGCTATTTTTTCACATAACTTATTTAACAGTTCGTTTTTTTCCGATTCATCGTTGATACAGACCCTAATTGCATTATTATGTTTAGGTTTCGATTTATTGTTATTCTTCTTTTTATTGTTATTGCTATTTGTTTTGTTTTGCATGCTTTTATTTTTATTATTAATCTCTCCCTTGTTATGCATGCCTTCTTTTTTTTCCCCTCTACTTTTACTGCTATTACGAGAAAGATTATTAGTACTTGTGTCACAGATAACATTATTATTGTCGATATGACTATTATTAGAGGGATTTATAGTAGCTATATTGGTGCTTTTATCGTGATTTTTATTATTATGAGTTACAGTACCCCCAAGGCATTTCGGCACAAAGCCACTATCATTTTTGCGTTCATTGCAAGCAGGTATTTTAAGAAGAGTTTTTGCCACCATCGCATAAGTAGGAGGAAGATTACTTCTTATCTCTCTAACAATTGGTTTATTGGATATAGAATTTATTGATGTGGGAGTGGATAGCTTTTCCAGCTCCCCATTTGAAATAGTACAAGCAGAGCTAGACGAGCTGATGACAATATCACTATTACGATTTAATAATTCAAAGAGTTTGGAGTTATTAGCTGTCAAACGATCCACAGCAATTACATATTCATTCAATCGTTTAAGAAAGACGCCTGATGATATAGTCGTGCCACTACCACTGCAAAGTTCGTTTGCCAAATTAAGAGATTGGTCATGTATAATAGTATGTGCGAGACAGTGCCCAAGTAGGCTCCAGCCCTGTGGTCAGAAGGGAAGGTTATATCTGAGAATAAAAGTTCGAAGACAAATGTACGAGGTAAAAGAGTCTTTATTCAAAATAAATAAAAATTATACAAAATTTTACAATATTTACAAAAAGAACCGCTTAGACTAAGATGAACGACTTTCTAGGGAATTTGTCGTCGTCAGATTCTAGGGAATTTCGATATACGAAGATTCCCAATAACCGTAGAGACTCGAATTCCCCAGAAAGGAACGCGGACTTAGAAACTCCCTGACTGGACAATTTTTCCTAGGGTATTCCCTAGTAAAATCCCCAGCCACGGGAGGAGGCGAAGTTGGAGAAGTGGTTTTAGGGAAGGGGAAGTCCCCTTACCCTTCGGCCGCCTTCTCCAAGAGCTCTAGTGGCTCCGAGCCACCCCAATCCTTAGGGTGATTCTACCCCTCCCACTACCCGACTCGTCGAGAGCCCTGGATTTGAGGGTCGGAACACTGGGTCCGAGGTAGTCCTCGGAGGCAGTGTGGAGGGGAAGGAGAGGGTTAACTTCTCCCGGGCAGTCCCCGGAGAAATTTCCCTTAGGAGGGAGGAAATGCCGCAGAGGGGAAGTCCCCTCTTGGAAGGCAGTGGGTGGTTGGTGATACTTACCAAAGTATCCAAAAAGTTGGCCAAGTGAAGGCGCTGCCGTTGAGGCGTCAGTTAGGTGCCGTGGAGGCGAACAAAAGCTGGTTTCTGTTGCTGCGGTTGCTGCTGCTACGCAGTCGGTTGAGCAAGGCTGAGGTGCGATGGGTCCTTATCAAGGACCCATCTATATAATTACGCGACACTAATCTTGCCAGCGAGAGAGCTGCCGCGGGCGCTGGCCACCTAGTGGCCAAGCGCGCAAGTAGTGTCGCTTCGCGGCCGCGACGCGCCAGGGCCAGAAGACGCGCAAGCGCGCCGCGGAGAGAGGGACAGATAGAGCGGCTAGACGCTGTCGGTCTAGCCGTCTATTGTGAGCGCAATAGAGATGGGAGATATAACAGAGAAATGCGGAATCTACTTCGCAACATTTTCTGCTCCTCCCAATCTCGAACATAGTATTTTCGTGACGGAGTATTTCACTATTATCCTCAAGAATGGACATTATTTGATTCAAAGAAGCAGCCTCGTTACTGGCAGAGACAGTACGATCCCCTAGTGCATTTTTATTACGCAGTGTAGATAGGCGTCCACTTCTTAATATCTTGTCAGGCACATCAGGCGAAACCAAACAGGTAGCAGAGCGTTTCTTAGCAGAAGTTGTATGTATTTTTGGAGTTGAAATCTCACCAATAGAGTCAGCCCCAGTAACTACATTGACCTTATCAGGACTAGGTTCAGTTATCATGGGTATAGCCATAGATTTTAATGTATTATCGACAGTGGCCAATGAATGAGTATGTGTAAATGTGGGTGAAGATGAAGATGTGTTTAAGGGATTGTGTGAGGAAATGTTGGAGGATTGTTCGTGTGAGGATGTGTGTGAGGAAGGTTGTGGGGATGGGTGGGGTGCATGTGTGTATGAATGTGGAGAAGGATGTGCATGTTTATGTAGAGGAGTATGTGGAGGTGTATGGAGTGTAGGTGAATGTGTAGATGAGTGTGTAGGAGTTGAAGTATGAATGGATAAAGATCCACAGGATCCAGTTTTACTAATTACCCTTATCAAGCTGATTTCAGGATAGCTACAAGTAGCATCCACATCCATGTCAGTCAACATAGAAGAACTAACACATCGAGATACAGGTGCCGATTCCTTAGAAGGAACATTAGTTAAAATAGCCTGATTATTAACATTAATTGCTCCTGATATCGAGTTGGAACGTACTCTTGATGAGTGTTTATCGTCCAATGATTGACAATCAACTATTTCTCTTAAAGTGGAGAACGCCCGTTCGAAGGTCGATTCATCCAGAGAATCGGGTTTATCGCCCCCCGATTTAGTAGGCTTTTGTATTGAAGAACTATCCATAAGGTTCCCACGAGTGGGGTGGAATAGAGGTCCATCCGGGCAGAGCCACCATTACCCAGATAAGCCATTATACACTGCAAGTGCGGCAGTTGCTTGCAGGTGGGGAAAGGTTTTTTATAGAGGTTGTACATCCTCGCGGGCCGGGCGATGAAGCCAAGCCCCCCGAGCTTATAAAATGCAACGTACCAAGGTCGCGCATTAACATTGGTTTTTGAAGCAAGTTATAAGCCTTACGGTTATTAGGGGAGTAGTTGCGCTGCCTATCCCTAGCTAAAGTGACCCCGGGGATGCCACACCCGCGCCTGAATGAAGAACATCAGACCTCTGAGGCGGATAGGGGTATAACCTACATTCAAAGTTTATTTTCCGTTTTATTTTTCTATTAGTTTTTACAGACTTTGTTTTCTGTTTAGTTTGTCCAACGCTTTCCGTTTTTATTGACTCATATGCTGTAACAAATTAAATTGCATAAATATTTAACTAAAAAATAAATTGTAGGATATTCGTTTTATAGTATGTGAATATCTGAATATATAATATACAGGGTGTATTAAAACTCGCGCGCAAATATTAATATAATATACAGAGATTTTAACGTAACTTGTCCCATCGCATAGATACATACAGAAGTGTATCTGTTTAATTATAAGAGATTCAATTTTTGCATAGTACCTTTTCGATACCTTTTATTTACTTTCAAAAAGGTCATATGAAGAAATTGAATATCTCTTATAGTTAAAGGGATTTTCGTCTTTTCATATCTTTGCACTGATGCATGTTACGTGAAATACATTGTATATATTAACGAGTAATTTTCTTTTAGAAAAAAGAGAAAGTTGATAAATTATGCTAACTATTGGAATAACAACTTTTCAAACAAAACTGCATGAATAATAAATCTTTACCTTTTAAGGAAGCTGTTGTCGTTCCGTTTTTTTTTACTTTATTTTTAAAAGGAATCGGGGTAATCCCAGGAGAGCTGTCCATATCTTCTAATACTTGAAAATTAAAAAATTTAAGATGATTTTGATTAAGATATTAAAACTTTCATTGAAATGTACAAATTGTTGAAATAAAATACAACGCTTTGATATGAAAATATTGTATAGATACCTTGTGATGCTTTGTCAAAAGTTTCTAACGTATTATTAACGATTTTGTTTTTACAACCAGAATTCTTTCCCTGTACGGACTCTGATAGTTTTGACATCTGTAAAATCTCTCTGGTTGCAAGAGGCTGACGATAGTATTGCTTGTGTATATTTACGGCATGGCCAAGGTAATTTACCAAATCTGATATCTCCTCTTCTTTTAAATTATTATTGGCTCCCCACGTTGCAATCTGTTTGCGAAGAGTAGTTCCACGTAAGGTTTCAGGTATATTAGCCCCACAGTCAACAGAAAATTTTCTAAGAATGTCTGTGCGACACAATGTCCCAAGTTGGCTCCGCACCTGTGGTCAGAAGGGAAGGTCTTATTCTAGAATAAAAGATTCAAAGCCAAAGATAAGAGGTAAAAGTAGTTTTTATTAAAATAAATAAAATGTACAAAAATATATTTACAAAAGAACCGCTAGACTAATGATCGACTTTCTGGGGAATTTGCTCTCGTCAACCTCTAGGGAATTTCGGTCTACGAAGATTCCCTAGAACCCCAGAAAACAGAATTCCCCAGAAAGGAACGCGGACTTAGAAGCTCCCGGACTGGGCAATTTTCCCTGGAGTATTCCCCAGTAAAATCCCCAGCCACGGGAGGAAGCGAAATAGGAGAAGTGGTTTTAGGGAAGGGGAAGTCCCCTTACCCCTCGGCCTACTTCTCCTAGAGCTATAGTGGCTCCGAGCCACCCCAACCCCTAGGGTGAATGCTACCCCTCCCGCTACCCGACTCTTTCGAGAGCCCTGGACTTGAGGGTCGGAACACTGGGTCCGAGGTAGTCCTCGGAGGCAGTGTGGAGGGGAAGGAGAGGGTTAACTTCTCCCGGGCAGTCCCCGGAGAAATTTCCCCTTAGGAGGGAGGATATTGCCGCAGAGGGGTAGTCCCCTCTTGGTAGGCGGTGGGTGGTTGGGTGATACTTACCAAAGATCTACCCGTCGAGTTCGCCAGTGGAGGCGCTCTTTTGCTGGCCTGGTGGAGGCATCAAAAATGCCGTGGAGGCGGTAGTGCCGAAAGGCTCAAAAAGGTGCTGCGGTGCTTTGCTGCTGCTAAGCGATCGAGCAAGGCTGAGGTGCGATGGGTCCTTATCAAGGACCCATCTATATAATTACGCGACGCTAATCTTGCCAGCGAGAGAGCTGCCGCGGGCGCTGGCCACCTAGTGGCCAAGCGCGCAAGTAGTGTCGCTTCGCGGCCGCGACGCGCCAGGGCCAGAAGACGCGCAAGCGCGCCGCGGAGAGAGAGACAGATAGAGCGGCTAGACGCTGTCGGTCTAGCCGTCTATTGTGAGCGCAATAGAGATGGGAGATATAACAGAGAAATGCGGAATCTACTTCGCAACATTTTCTGCTCCTCCCAATCTCGAACAGTTTCAGTTTTTAAGAATAATCCAATCTTTAACGTTTTCTATATTTTCAGTTTTGGTATTATATAATGATAATTTAACAATCAGAACTTTGTTAGTAACTGTACTAGCAATTTTTTGCTGAAGTTCTAAAGAACTCATGCAATTACTACACAAAGAATTCAATAGTTTTTTTCCACTTAGAGAAGTTGCTCTGAATTATTTCTTTCATGTGCTCCAAGAATTACTTTTGCATAATTTTTTGGGAATTAACAAACTCTTCATACCATCAAATAGCGTAAGTAATAAAATATTATTATAAGATTGGGTAATATTTGTATGATAACATGAAGTACTACATTTGTCCGTTTTTGTTAGATAATGTTGCACAACGCGATTCAAGCAACTTAATTTATCACACAGAGCAGTGATTAAATCACCAGCATCATACTGCCGCTTTCCAACAAATTGGATTTCAGCATATTGTCTAATATCAATATTCTCTAAAGATTTATCAAAAGTTTCTGTAAGCAAAAATAAAAGATTTTAGAGAATTGTCTGCTCCTATACGAAATAGTACACTTCTAATTGAATAACAATTTACAATGCATTGTATAACTGCATTTGCGTATGAAGAAATATAATCACGTTTCATTATTCCTCTTATGTATTAATCAATATCATTTACATATACAGCAATTAATGACAAATTTAGATGATGAAAGTTCTACTTATTACTACAACCTTCTATCCTCATTAAAATTAGTCACCAAAAATTTTCGTAAGTTATAAGGTTTCATCTGCATATCTTTACGCAAACATGTGACTGCTTAGCCTATTTCCCACTATTCTAGATGCTCCTTCTTGTTTCTGATATAACCTGTAAATAAGAAAATTATAATATAAACATTGCTAATTAAGATAAAATATGAATAAATTAAAATTAGATAGGTATTATACGATAAAATTTTCTTTCAATTGTTGCTTTGCTACTTATAGTTCAAGTCATATATAATAGTTCCCAGGCTTACTGTTTAAATATACATATCAAGAGACACGGTAGTGTCTCGACGGCAAGTACATAAAAGTAGGTATAGACGTGTCTATACCGCCGTCGAGGCACTACTGTATCTTATACAGCAAGTTTGGCTGTCTCAATTTTTAAATAGATTTTTCTCCGTAAATGAAACACTGTCATGATTTCAGTAAAGCTTTTCTTGAAATGGTTTGGAACAAGCTTTTATTTGAGCCCATAAACATCAAAATTGGTTCACGCAATCCAGAGATCTCATAATCTGTTAGCTATATATATAACGAATTTAATTTCTTTCCGTCATCTTCTTCTCCAGCCAGAATGTATGTCTCGGGCTAAAGTTAATCGCTAAAGAAAATGACGTAATTTTTACAAACGCGACGTCTAAATAATCGATATAATCGATAACTAATATGGCGACTACTGTTAGCTGTCAATTGAATGTCAATTGAATTGTAAGGTTTACCGGTATAACCTTAATATTTTTATAAAAATGAATTGGCTGTAATGATAGTGTAATAGTGTAATATAATCAAAACTACGGATAATTTAAGGGAGAAACATGAAGGAGCCAGCAAGATTATCAGATAAGTCACATTGTATTCAAAAATATGTATAAAATTTAATGTTCGGTGGTACTTTGTGGGATTTTTTGTATTGCAGGTTATATAATATTCCTTATATGCATATTCCTTGTATGCAGCTCTGATTTGAAGTCCTACCAATGCCAAATACTCTAACAATTCTTGGAAATATCCTGTTATTGAAGAATGTAGATTGAGGAAGATTGTAAATGAAACAGAGAAGGATGAGGTTGTTACGTTAACTCATAATCAAGACACATGGTAGTGTCTCAACAGCAATTAACATAAACGTTTTTCAGTAAAGTAAGTGCATTGTAAAAAAAATTTGTTTTATTAAAACAAAGTTATATATAAGGCACCATTTCATAGTTTGCAGTTTGATGCCAAACCAGTGCCAAATAATGTAACAATTCTTGGAAATACCCTGATATTGGAAAATGCAGATTAACGAAGATTGTAAATGAAACAAATAACGTAACAATTCTTGGAAATACCCTGTTATTGGAGAATGGAGATTAACGGGATCCCTCACGCGTGCTTTACCGACAGTACAAGTCAATAAACAATTAAGTTAATATAATTCAAATGCGAAGCAAATTGAACAATCGGGCATTTGTAGGATAATGTGCCAGTCCTAACGAGTCAAACGAACTTAAAAACACTCAAATTAGTTGAAAAATAACGCTGTACCATTGTGCCGCGTTCTTGAAGAGAGGTTACTTTTGGTTATTTCCACTTCAAGAACCAGGGACAGTGGTACAGCGTTATTCTTCATCCGATTTGAGTTTTTTTAAGCTGGATTGACTCGTTAGAATTGGCACCTTGTCATAAAGAAGCCCGTTTTTGCAATTTGCTTCGCATTTGACTTTTATTAAACGAATTTTTTATTGACTTGTACTGTCGGTAAAGCACGCGTGAGGGATCCCGTTAAGGAAGGTTGTAAATGAAACAGAGAAGGATGAGGTTGTTACGTTCACTCATAATCAAGACACATGGTATTGTCTCAACAGCAATTAACATAAACTTTTTTAAGTAAAGTAAGTGCATTGTAAAAAAAATTTGTTTTATTAAAATAAAGTTATATATAAGGCACCATTTCATAGTTTGCAGTATGATGCCAAACCAGTGCCAAATAATGTATCAAATCTTGGAAATACCCTGTTATTGGAGGATGCAGATTAAGGAAGATTTTAAATAAAACAAATAATCTAACAATTCTTGGAAATACCCTGTTATTGGAGAATGCAGATAAAGGAAGATTGTAAATGAAATAAATATCATATATGCGTACAAATATTTCAGACTAAATTATAGTAATGCTTGTTTGGAAAATATGAAGCATTCCGATGAACCTTCATTTACGTAGAGTACCAGTTGACTAGTGTTTGGATTTAAGCTAATTATACAATAATAGATGTTTACAAAAGACGCAAAGATACCCAAATATTACAGGTCTTTAGTCTCAAGGAAGTTAAGTCACCAAGCACTAAAGAAAATGGAGATGGAGCAACATCAAATACTGGTAAGTAACTGAGATGCTTCATGTTTCTTCAAAAATTTATTTTCTTTGAAGATTGAGATTGTTAAATGATGAATTTGATTTTAGGCTTACTCGTAGTGTCATCATTTATTATTTTACAGTCACTGTGCAAGTGTATTATAGCAAATAGTAATACTTGTGCTTTGACTTAAATACATTTGGTACAACTGAATTAAATATCCAAGGAGGAAGGTTCGCATACATACTGGCTATTGGAGTTGAATCAACAATTGTGCTTTTCACTCCTGCATTCTGGTACTTGAAACAGGCAAAGATGAAAGCATTGAAAGATTGGCAAAGTAAGAATAAGCCAATATTCAGAAAAACGTCATCCATTGCACAGCCATAATTTAAGGATGAGACTCATTGGAAGAAATTCTGTAAAATTGAGTTAATAACTGTTGATTGTTTTCCTCTGTTACCTATACTAGTATTCTGCGCCAAAGGTAGTATACTGGTCATTGGTATGGATGAAAAAATGATCGTTTATTCTCAATTGAAGCAAAGTCCAAAAATTAATGGTTTCCACTCCATTTTGTAGCACCAGAAATCCGACCAGTTTCAAAAGTGCGTAGAAATTTGCGAAATGAACATCTGAGGACTCTGGCACAGGAAATGTTATAAGGACGACTCGCAAATGTATCTCCCATGCCACCTTCGTCAAGAGTTAGCAGCATTAATCTAACAAAGATTGGTGTTAAAAAGAAACGTGGTATACAAAACGACAATGTCAGCTTTGATTATATGCTTAATTGTAGCTTATTCAAAGCTTTGCGAATTGCTTGTCCAGCCTTGCCCCAGTATCATCTCAAGCAGTTGATGAAACTAGTGAAATCTGGCAAGGTCAGATGGTGGTAGAAAGTCAAATGTCGGTAAGCAAATAGGATGCTTCATATACCTTCAAATATTTATTTTCTTTGAAGAATTATAATTCTTAAATGATGAATTTGATTTCAGGCTTACTCATAGTGTTATCATTTAGTATTTTACAGTCACTGTGCAAGTGTATTATAGCAAACAGTAATACTTGTGCTTTGACTTAAATATTTTTAGTACAATTCAATTAAAAATCCAATGAGGATTTTTCGCACACATACTGACTATTGGAGTTGGATCAAAGATTATGCTTTTCGCTCCTGTATTCTGAGACTTGAAACAGGCAAATATAAAAAGTATTGAAAGATTGGCAAAGTAAGAATAAGCCAATTTTCAGAAAAACGTCGTCCATTGCTCAGCCACAATTTAAGTATGAGATTTATTGGATGAAATGATATAAAATGCAGTTAATAGCTGCTGATTGTTTTTCTCCATTACCTAAGCAAGTATTCAAGACGAGAGGCAGTATACTGGTCATTGGTATGGGTGAAAAAATGCACGTTTATTCTCAATGGAAAAAAACTCAGTCTAAAAATTAGTTGTTTCGACTGCATTTTGCAGCACCAGAAAACAGACCAGTTTCAAGTGTATAGAAATTTACGAAACGAAAATTTGAGGACTTTGGCACAGGAAATGTTATAAGGACGACTTGCCAATGTATCTCCCATGTCACCTTTGTCAAGTGTTAGCAGCATAAAGGTGACAATGATTGGTGCTAAGAAGAAACGGCGTATGCAAAACGACAATGCCAACTTCGATTATATGCTTCATTGTATCTTATTTGAAGCTTTACGAATTGCTTTTCCAGTCTTGCCCCTGTATCACCTGAAGCAGCTGAGGGAGTTCCTGAAGTTTGGCAAAGTTAGATGTTGGTAAAAAGTCAAATGTTGATAAACAGAAAATGTAAATTAATTAAAATATATACATTTTATTTCATTATTTTTATATGTTGAAAGTATGTTTATTGATTATGAAAAATTCAAGTCTTGCCCCTGTATCACCTGAAGCAGCTGAGGGAGTTACTGAAGTTTGGCAAAGTTAGATGTTGGTAACAAGTCAAATGTTCATAAATAGAAAATGTAAATTAATTAAAATATATACATTTCATTTCATTATTTTTATATGTTGAAAGTATGTTTATTGATTAAGAAAAATTTAATCATACTTTTATTATGGTGAAACTGAAAACATTAAAAAACTAGCCTGAGCATTAATTATAAAGTTCATTTATACAAAATACATTACAAATATCAATAAAATCAATGTGTTGACTGCGATATTTTTTCAATATAAATATATATATTTTTATTAGTTAAGCGCTGCTGTTTCAAAAAATGAGAAGGGTGGAAATTTTCTTTAAAATCTGTAGAAATTAAAAGAATAATTTAATTTTTTAAATATTATACTCTTACAAAACGTTATGAAATCCCACGAAAAACAGACTTCGCTTGTAAAAAAAGGCGGCAAGTACATAAACCATCTAGCTAAATAATATAGTAAAATTATCTAATTAAAAAAAGTAGTGAAATCCAAATATTAGGCAAGTATATTTTTTCACCTTAGCAAAAGTTAAATTTTCGAAAAAAAAGGAACAAAAAAGTTACTTGCCGGGCCCGTAATATCCATGCACAGTGAGAAATAGAATCGTATGTGGATTGGCTAACTCCACTCTGTATTTTAACATGACATTTGCTATACTACGCTATAGCTGAATCTCACACACGATTCAATTTCCCACTGTGCATGGACATTACGGGCCCGGCAAGTAACTTTTTTGTTCCTTTTTTTTCGAAAATTTAACTTTTGCTAAGGTGAAAAAATATACTTGCCTAATATTTGGATTTCACTACTTTTTTTAATTAGATAATTTTACTATATTATTTAGGTAGATAGTTTATGTACTTGCCGCCTTTTTTTACAGGCGAAGTCTGTTTTTTGTGGTACATCGGTTAATGAAAAATTAAAATGATGAAAGATCTGCTTCTTACAACTTTTTATCCTCATTAACATTTGTCACCAAAAGTTTTTGTAAATTATAATGTTTTATCTGCATATCTTTACGCAAACATGTGACTGCTTAGCCAATTTCCCCCTATTATAGATGCTCCTTCTTCTTTCTGAAATAACCTGTAAATAAAACAAAATTTTAATATAAACAATGCTAATTAAGAGAAAATTTGCTTGGATTAATTTTGGATACATATTAAACAATATAATTTTCTTTCAATTGTTGCTTTACTACCTAAAGCTCAAGTCATACATAATAGTTCCCAGACTTACTATTTAAATATACATATACAACAATTAATGACAATTTTAAATGATAAAAGATCTACTTATTACTAAACCATCTATCTTCAATAGTTAGGCACTAACAGTTGTAAGGTTATTCCCGTCAGTGCGAGGGGCCACTCACACTACGGGTTATCCCATTACCTTTGCCCGTCCTTATTCATCGGTATCAGGGCGCCAGTTGGTCAGTTGTGTGGCCAACAACCCTACGTTATCAGTTGGGTCCTTCGACCCCATTCTTTATGCATCTCATACGGCCCTGCGGCCATGCATTTGGACGGTAGCGGTAGCCAGGGTCGCTTAGTATGCTAGGACGTGGAGAGAGGGGAGGGTTCCTTACGGAAGTCCGAGCCTCGCAGACCTATCTGCTGAGGGGCATACCTTTATCCCTCACCACCCACACACACAGGTGGTGGTGAGGAGTGCGGGAACATGCGGTATCATTTGCCAAGCATAGAGTTTGCCAGGAGCGGACAACCACGGAGGCAATGTTCGCGGTCCGTCCAGCCATAGCGCATGCCTATGGGATTACGGAGGGCACCGGGACACATTCCAACGGGCTAACTACACCCCTGCACAACCCACTATGCATTGGCCGGTATCCAGTCATGACGTACGTGCAGGCTGGCCTATAGCACACGCCCCACGTACGCGAACGGACCCATGGCTGTCTGAGTGCCGCGTAACGCGCTCACCAGCACGCACGGACACATCAGCACAGTCCTGTGGTCGCGTCCCGACTGCCTGTTATGGTAGTCTGCGCACGACATTCGCGCAGCCTGCTTGACGCGCGTAACCAGCGTTCAAGCCAGACTCGATGTTCTATTTCCCCTCCTCGTGGGGACTTATAGACACTGTCATTCTTTTAGGACTCCCCGAGGCCGCTTCTCCTTATCTCAGGTTGCCTGGGTTGGTTGGCATGGCCCTGCCTTACTCCCCAGGACAACCTGGACATCGTTTTCTGGAGCGCCGGTCTTTTCATCCGGGCCTCTGCCTATCAACGGGGTCTATCCTTGACGTTAGCTATAATCCACTCGTGAGCCTATCTCATGAGTCGGTAACGTAGGGATTAATAATATCCACTGTTCGGTAGCTTTTATGTTCTTTATTGGGTATCTCGTATACGTAACGGGGAACTTCGTTACACAGTTTACGTATGTTAAAATGTTTTATATGCTTATCTTTACGCAAATATGTGACAGCTTAGTCAATTTTCCATCATTGTAGAAGCCCCTTCTTCTTTCTACGATAACCTGTAAATAAGATAAATTTATAATATAAAAAAATGCTATTTAAGAGAAAATTGGTTTGAATTAAAATTGGATACGTATAATACAATTTTCCTTTCAATTGTTACTTTGCTACTGAAACTTCATCTCAAATATAATAGTACCCAAGCTGACTATTTAAATACCCAGATAACATTTTGTGCGCAGATCGCTAGCAAATTGCCAACAGAAATGCTCAAATTTTGTTGTCCGATTGCTATCAACTATAGAAACATTTGACTTGGTGTTTGCTGTCAGAACTGGCGTCTGGCACATACTAGCCTTCTAGCAGAATGGCGCCAAAAACAAAACGGAATCTGTAAACATAACCTAGGCGCAGATTTATAACAGATTTGCGACAGGGTCTGCAGTACAGGCTCTGATAGCAGATTCAAAACAAAAATAAAGCAGTAATTGTTACGCGGTGTATGTGCGCCCTTTAAATGGTTTTAAATTGTTATTTAAATCTAGTTATGGCTAATTTTCTTGAAAATTCAATAAAAACATTTTATTTTAATTTAAAGCGTTTTATTTCAATCTTTATTACCAGAATTATTTTTTCTTACATTATAAAATATTTACAGGAATACACATTCATATTAATAATACATATAACACAAATTCTTTTTGATAAATTTGAAATCAAAGGAACTATTATCGTTCCTTAAAAATAACGTTTTGATTTTCCATAAAGTTAAATAATAATATGTATAATTTACAATGTATACCTGAGAACCTATCAGATAAGAAAGTATCAAAACCATTGAAAAGTTTTAAATGATGTAAGACAAGATTGTTCAAAATAGACAGAAACAATGGTATGACGAGTAACTAAAGAAAGAAAAGAAAGTAAAAATTATGAACAAACATTCCTAATTTGCATGTTATAAACTCGAATAATCGCTAGATATAAAGTACTCTCATATGAATATATAATATTATATGGTATCATTTAAATAATATGTGTGAAGGATTATTAGTATTAAATAAAAATCTATTATTTGAAGAATACATAAATTCATTTTATTTTTATAATTGTTTAATGAACCTATTTTATTTGTAATACAATTCATAAAATTTTAAACGATGCACCAGCACCACCTAGTGACTACATTGTACTAACACATGCCGTTAAGTTTATCGTTCTGTGCATGCGTCACACGGCGTAAGACATTTAAATCAAGTACGCAAAGTCTGCTGTGTTTCTGCTGCAAATCTGCTGCAGGCTCTGCCGCAGAGTCTACTGTGTTCCTGCTGTAAATCTGCTGCAGGTTCACTTGCGTTTCTGCTACAAATGTACTGTAGGTTCTGCCGCATAAAGCGATATCATATTGTTGTTAATCTGTTAGCAGAAACTGACAAGTCAGGTTCTGTTTCCAATACGGTGTCATTTTGCTGACTGGATTTTGTAGCAGAATTTCGTTTACTTTTGCACAATCGGATAAGGCTATCTGGGTATACATACACAACAATTAATGACAATTTTAAATGATGAAAAATCTATTTATTACTTAAACCTTGTATCTTCAATAATTATAGGCACCAACAGTTTACGTATGTTAAAATTTTTTTCTGCATACCTTTATGCAAATATTTGAGAGTTTACCCAATTTTCCACTATTCTAGATGCTCCTTCTTCTTTCTGACATATCCTGTAAATAAGACAAATTTATTATATAAATAATGCTACTTAAGAGAAAATTGGTTTGAATTAAAATTGGATATGTACGTATTATACAATATAATTTTCCTTTTAATTGTTGCTTTGCTACATAAAGCTAATGTCAAACATAATATAATTGAATAATTTTATAATATCCACAAATGGCTCATACTCAACATACAGCTGCTGGATACAAATTATTTCTACTCTTTTTTTCCATTCGGATGCTTGTTGTTGCATTATTTAAGAATATATTGCCTGGTAATCATTTTATAAGAATATAATAACAATAAAAGAGGCTATGAACCGAAAATGTGATAATATTTAAATTTCCACTACCTGCAGGTCACAAATTAAATTGAAATAAGTATCTCAATATTATTGTATTAGAGTTTATTGATAAGCACCATGTATCACTATATACCAAACAGAATTCTCCAACATAATCTGAAATTAATACAAAAAAATATATCTGTAAAAACATGTATATGTATTTATATATTTTAATATTTTTGTCTTACAATTTTATAGATCTTACGCAGTGTAAAATACCAGGCCTCTTTTTAGTCGAAATCTATATTTATCATCCTCCGTAGCATTGTCTAATTGAATGATTTTCTAATATCCATAAATGGCTCATACTCTACATAATCACCCCGTTACCAAAATTGGATCAAATGATGTAAAAATGACTGGATTTCTGGTCATAATGACGTTATCTCGACCAATCTTGCTACTGGGGCAGCTCCTGGAAACAATTTGATAACTTCTATTTTATTTTCCCATTCCGATACTTGTTGTTGCATTTTTGAAGAATATATTACCTGCCAATCATTTTATAAGAATATAATAACAATAGTTTAAAATATTAATGGTATATGACTGCATATAAGTATATAAAAGTACTTATATAGATTCAATTTTTAAACATACGTACAAACCAAGTTATGGCCAATTTAAATGATGAAAGAAGATTTATTTTGTTAATACAACCTTCTAACCTCATTGAAATTAGTCACAAACAGTTACTGTATGTCAAATTATTCTTTCTGTCTACCTTTATATATATATCACTCTCATTGATCTTCGATTATTCCAACTATTTCTTGCATATTTCCAAAACAATCTGCTATTTAGGAAACAATAATAATATTCACTAACATATATATATAACAGAAAGACTAAGACTGAATTAAATCTAAATATTAATTGTTATATGTTATTTACTTTCTAATTTGTCCATCGTAATCCATTATATCTGATTTAAATAACCTGAATAAGTTTGAAGTATATGCTGGTATATAACTGCGTATATAAATATATAAAAATATCTAGATTCAATTTTTAAACATACGTATAAACCAAGTTATGGCAAATTTAAATGATGAAAGAAGATATATTTATTAATACAACCTTCTAACCTCATTAAAATTATAAGTCACAAAAGATCAATGTATGTTTAATTCTTGTTTCTCTGCATACCTTTATATATGTAATCTGTTCGATCTGGCATTCGTTCATCTGCGTTCTGCATTTTGCTAACACAATCTGTAATTTTGAAAACACATACTATAATAATAATATTGATAAACACATTTAATATTAAAACTGAGTAAATAAAAATCAGATATTGAAAAATGTTATTTAACTATTAATTTGTTCTTCAAGATGCATTGAAACTAACCTAAATAATCTGCGTATTAAGGGTTATAGACTATACCACAACTATTTTCCTTGTTTTGGCATCATTTTGTTACCAATTACTTTATTAATTGGAATGTGATGAGCGTTTATAAACGCATGGTTTTCTATTAGTCACTCTATTTCCTGTAACCTATAAAACAAAGAAATCACAAAGTATCATTGCTCAAATATTTAAATATTTGTTCTAACAAACAATACTTATCTAATTGTTTTCTGGATCACTGCCATATAATTGATGCATCCAAATTTTAACTATGAATTCACGTGGAAAACTCACGTGCGAATCATACTAACAAAACGAACACTTCGATGGATACTACATATAAGTCGCGCCTGCGTTGCGGCCATATTGGAATCTGTTTCACACCTATAGCACGAACACATTCGGACTATATCGGAAGAGTGGTGGAGATGGACAGTAGATGTCGTTGATAGGCTTCTATTGTGAAAGAGTGAGACTTCCGAGCGAGACAACAATTTTCGGTCGGAAGAAGAAGAAAAGCTGAAACTAAAATAACTGATCGTAATTGCTCAATCTTGATATCTCAGCATTGAGTGTACCGATTTAGACGTTTGTAGTCTCATTCGAAAGCTTATAATCGATTTATATAATGAAAGTTCCATTAAAATTTTCATTAAATGAACCGATCGGAAAATATATCCATCGGAAGAATCGAGTGGTATAGTTTGGTTCAATCTTCGCGTAAAAGTAAGTAGTGTCGCGCGGCTCGTATTTTTTTAATTACTTGCCGCATAACACTACCGTGTTACTTGATACGATCCATCTAACAAGCAGGCTAGGTATTAGAAAGGGAAAAAGTTGTCAGTGCACTTCATTTTTTTTGGAGGGGTAGGTAAAGCAAAAAAAAACATAACTTTTACCTAGACTTTAAGAAACTGTATTGGCACCATTCTAACGATTAGAGAACTGATTGTAGAGTGTGCAGATATCTTCTAGAACGGATATGCTCGAGCACCGGACGTCTGAGATCGTGCCATGACTTGTTCAAAACAAACGTCTAGACTAATGTTACTTGATTTATGACCCCTTTAGAGCCCCGATTTTTTCATATTCTCTCATTTTTTTATACGTCTAGCTATCGAGAGGAATGTGCTCGTAAATTTTCCCGTTTCACTTTTCACTTAAGAAAAGTCTGCAACACGTTTATGCAATTAAAAGAATTCTGGAGAACCCACTAGTAACGTGTCATGACTTGTTTAACGCAAATTTTCCCTAGTTCACTTTAGAAAAGTCTACAACATGATTATGCAATTAAAAGAATTCAAGAGAAACCGCTTGTAACGTGTTACGACTTGTTTGACGCAAATTTCGTAGGCGGGCAAGAATACCCAACCACCCAAATATTAACTTCCAATAAGAATGCATCTCATCCCCTTCCATGAATGCATCTCATCCCTTCCACCATTTTAAAACCCTTGTTGTTAGCAATCGGGAAATTTCAGTCAGTCAGTTTTCATTAGAAGTTTCAAGGAGGTGAAAGATCCAGTGCAAAGCTATATTCCGAATATTTTCCTTGCTGTACCACAGAAACTCTTTTTGGGTGGTAAGAATTATTCTTTTATTATTCTCTTTTCTTGCTATTCTATTTCAATGGTTTTCTTTTCTCAATTTCTGCTTTTTTTTTCACAGAAAAATGGATTTAACCAAGATCAATGCACTTGCAAGTGTAACTTACGAACCTAAGACTTTCGTAAAGCTGAATACTTTTGAGGAGAATAAGGAGTATCAAATCACTGAATTAGTGAAAATTAAGACCAAATATGGAGAGAAATTAATAGCGAAGCTGGCTACAGACGAATGGTTCTTCCTACCCTCAAGGATGATGAAATTACTGGAGTCGCCTGAACTAATCAAAGAACTTCAAAATGCTGCATCAGCGAATACATTAAAAATCTTATATGTTGGAGGACGATACAATAATTTAGAATTTAAAGTTACCCAATGATAATCATAAGATAAATTTTGGAAATGTTTGTAAGGAATGATTTTAAGGAATGACATCAATAAATGTTTATTATATCTTATTTATTTATTTTTTCTTTATCCCTCACTACATTAGTAAGATACATATAAATCTAGTCCATTAACTTACATTTCTAACAATACTAGTAAGTGGGTTATATTCAACGATTTTATCATGTATAATTAAACAAAACGCAGTAGTATTACTTGGAATATTTCTAGTACAATCAATCTCAATTTTAACGTCAACAGTGCCTGACTTTATAGATTTATTTTGATGCGAACAATCGATGACGAAGAGATGACCGTATTCCACAAAGATTTTGTAATTAAGCATTGGTTTCAACTGTTTTTCCCCTGCATAATATGAATGGATAAATTTAACATACATATCATATAGTACAGAATAACGGTTTTTTTCGCTATCACTATCAATTCGGTCATATGGATAAAATTCTGAATTCAGATAGACTTTAACATCACGAACAGAACTGTCATTGAATCTAAGCACCTCCATATGCTGCGTACTCTTCTTATTTTGTCTAAATGCTAGTATAACATATCGAGGTTTCTCCAATTGTGTTGCAGCTTTTACGGCCCATGTATGCCTCTGTGTTTCAGGTAGAAGTGGATATTCGTAGAGTTCCCAGGAACGAAAAGCCATGGTTAGACTTTTGTTTTGCTCAATCAAACGTAGAAATTTAAGTTTTGTATAATCATTCAGTGATACATGAGGAATCCTCCATTGCACTTTTTGCAAATCAATTTTGGAGTTGATGATTTTTCTCGAAGAATGTAGTGAATTTATATCATCACGTGCTCGAATAAGAACGAGTTCATGACGTGCATTTATTATAACTCTTCTGTAGTCTTCACAAAAACCCAACAGCATTTGCAATGGTACACAAAAGTTGAAATGATTCGTAGACCTGTGATCTGTTAGAAACCATCCTGAATGACGTAGACTTGCACTTTCCTCAGCAGTTAAGGAGATGAGATTCTTCATGGAGCTAGTAATACCCACATTCTTACAGCGATCAATCTCAATACCATTCAATTCATAACGAATTTCATCAAACAAGAATGCCATGGAATTACAGTCAAGTCCTACGACATCTTGGGCTGTTGCATCTGGAGCACGGGTTCCAACGATTATCTTTCCCTCAATGTAGAGATAACTTTCACAGGGTAGAAGAATTAAATCTTGCTGTTGTATAGGAATTCAAATTTCATCACTATTTCCCAATGAGGCATTTGCATAAGGATTGTATGCATGCATTTCCATTTTAGTGATGCGATTGTCGAACACCGGTTGAGCGGTTACATCTAATGGATCCATTTTTATTTCTAACGTTGAAACCCAGTGATTGTAGAAAGGTGATATTTCTTCTTGTTAATGATGCGCCAACGTTACCTTCGCTCAATGTATTTTGTCCTCCAGCGTTACCTTCACTCAATGTATTCTGTCCTGCTGCGGCAGTTGGACTGATAGGTTCATCGAGTATCGGTGATTTATAAGTATTCTTGTAAATCAACATTTTCTAATATGTAAACGAATTGTGATTTCTTCACCTCCGAAATTTACTATACGATCTTCCTGATCGAGAATACGCAAGGTGAGACGGTCAATTACTTTCGCAATGACTGGCAAGTAAATGACGTACTTCGATGTTTCTGCGATTTTATAACCTGGCGGAACACTCGGAAAAAATTCATGTATAACATGTCGAGGTCTACCGTTTGTGTACGCACCAGCTGTAATATTGCATTCAATTCGTAGAATATTTACTCTTATAATGTTTACGGGCTCGTCTGATTCAGCTAGTGTGTTCGGTGGAATAACACGATCTGATGAAAAACCCAACAAAGAGCCTATATTGTTAGGTTGTGTAAAATCAATCTGATATTTACACTTTATTTCACTTTTTAATGTATTATTATTAGCACTTAGAACAATTACTTCTTCTTCATCACCTTCGAACATCTGAGCACGTAAAAAGTCATTTATAGCATTGAGCTCATAACAACCTGTAGGTATAGTTAGCTCCTGATCATCAACGTAAAATATATTGTTTGTCTCATCAACATTAGAGATTGAATTGAAGCTCTGAAAGTCTATGAGACCGAGTTCATAATGACCATCTCGAAGATCGATCGGGGGGAAAAAATCTGACCCCAATACCGAGTCACGGTCAGAGAGTGTAACTGTTAAAGACATTGTTCACGTAGAAACTTGACACACAACTGACCGCATGTGCTTGAATAATACGATTGATATTGGTCGTGGTTGTAGTAGATTATAGCAGAAAGTCCAAAATATTCCACAAGTTCAATTGGAGGTTTTAAATTTCCGAAGGAATCGAAATACTTAACGTGCTTATTACGCTTAACGTAAGCGACCCAATGTGTTCCAGGACCTTGTTCGTCATCAAGATTCACAATTGCGCACTCATTGCGTTGCGCATTTTGAGGTAGAGATGTACACATAAAGACTCCCCGAAAATGCGGTATTTTACGGCAGACGTTTGATAATTGCATATTACTAGTAGGTCCAGATTTATGAAGTCCAATTATTATCTTTTCCTTTTCCTTTTCACTCCCTCTCCTATTCGACTGTATGGTGCGAGGTATAAACCTTGTCCCCGTCTCGCTTCCATTAAGCGATTGTGTCGATGCATTTCTTCCAATTGTTTTTTGGCTGCTTTGGTGTCGTTTACAGCCTTTGCTATACCTGCTGCTCCGCCAGCTAATGCGCCCACCGCACTCAGCAGCGGAAGCAATGGTAATAAACCCCCCCGTTTTGTTTTAGTAAGTGACTTTTTCCTCAATAAACCACCTCGTTTTTTCGGTACACGAATTTTTCTTTTCATCGTACTTTTTCTAGGCACTCGCAGTCCTAAGCCGAGTTTCCGTTTCGCATTCATTGATGCCCAGACAGCAGTCGCTGTCGCTCGTTCACCTACGGATGAGTCACTAGCTATGATACGTTGTCGTGCACGGCGTGCAAGTACTTTATCAGCATGATGACGCGAGGGCAGGTCCTTATATACTGAATATGCGATATCATGCTCACGGCCAGCATCATCCAGAGGGTTTATTCCTCGATCACCACGTGCTAACCGTTCATGAAGGCGAGTACCTGGACCGCAATAATTGTAGTCAGGTACATGCAGCTCGAAGGGTAGTTTATTTAGCAGCTTATTGAAAAAAGATCCACAACCATATCTCATTATGTCATGCTTTCCTAACGGGTTCGTTGGCACATCCAGCAATTTTTTATTGAAGGCGGTATTCCATCAAAATGATCTTGATTAGGTAAATTATAATGTTCCGTACAGGCACGATATTGTTGCACTTCAGGATCTGCACGAATGTGCTCAGGTAATTTACACCAAACAAGTCGAATACTGTTTGGAAAGCGCTTCAATAGTAAAATTTTTGGAATGTGTTCGAGATTGGGAGGAGCAGAAGATGTTGCGAAGTAGATTCCGCATTTCTCTGTTATATCTCCCATCTCTATTGCGCTCACAATAGACGGCTAGACCGACAGCGTCTAGCCGCTCTATCTGTCTCTCTCTCCGCGGCGCGCTTGCGCGTCTTCTGGCCCTGGCGCGTCGCGGCCGCGAAGCGACACTACTTGCGCGCTTGGCCACTAGGTGGCCAGCGCCCGCGGCAGCTCTCTCGCTGGCAAGATTAGTGTCGCGTAATTATATAGATGGGTCCTTGATAAGGACCCATCGCACCTCAGCCTTGCTCGACCGCTGCTTTGACAGCAGCAACAGCAGCATCCTTTGACGCCTCCACGGCTTGTGTTTTGACGCCTCACCGGCGAACTCATTTGGGAGCATACTTTGGTAAGTATCACCCACCACCCACTGCCAACCAAGAGGGGACTACCCCTCTGCGGCATTTCCTCCCTCCTAAGGGAAATTTCTCCGGGGACTGCCCGGGAGAAGTCCACCCTCTCCTTCCCCTCCACACTGCCTCCGAGGACTACCTCGGACCCAGTGTTCCGACCCTCAAATCCAGGGCTCTCGACGAGTCGGGTAGTGGGAGGGGTAGATTCACCCTAGGGGTTGGGGTGGCTCGGAGCCACCATAGCTCTGTGAGAAGGGGGCTGAGGGGTAAGGGGACTTCCCCTTCCCTAAATCCACCTCTCCTACTTCGCTTCCTCCCGTGGCTGGGGATTTTACTAGGGAATACCCTAGGAAAAATTGTCCAGTCAGGGAGTTTCTAAGTCCGCGTTCCCTCCTGGGGAATTTTGAGCCTTGGGGTTCTGGGGAATCTTCTGCGAAAAGAAATTCACCAGAATTTAACGGCAGCAAATTCCCTAGGCCTTCGCCATTGTAAATATCGCGGTTTTTCTTGTACATAAAAATACTTTGTAAACGTTTGTATATTTTGTTTATTTATTTGAATAAAAAACACTTTTACCTATTACCTCTGCCTTGAATATTTTACTCTAGAATAAGACCTTCCTTTCTGACCACAGGTTCGGAGCCAACTTGGGGCACTGTTTCGCACAGAATGTATTCAAGCTGCTCAATAGTTAAATCCTCCAAACGTAGCACATCTAACATTAACAACGACATAATGAGAACTGATGAGATAATCTGCTTCGAGCCTATAAATAGCTTGCATGATCATAGAGTTTTACAGTTATGGATTTCGTAAAGCAACCACTGCACATTCGTGTCTCCAACGCCGATCGTTTTATTGTCGGTGGGGGTTGTGGAGGAAGGAGTAAACGTCATGGATCCCTACTTCCATCTACAATTCGTAGTATAATTTGCGGACCCTCGAATTGCGGTAAAACAAACGTACTGCTTAGTCTCATAGAAAGTCTTAAAGGTGTGAGATTTGAAAATATTTATGTATACTCAAAGTCGCTTCAACAACCCAAGTATCAATACCTTGAACGGTTATTAAAAGGACTAAAAGGTATTGGATATTTTAAATTTTCAAACAATAGCGACGTTGTAAAGGTAACTGAGGCGTTACCCAATTCTATTTTCATATTTGATGATGTTGCTAACGATAAGCAGGATAATATCAGAGACTACTTCTCCATGGGTAGACATTCAAATATTGACTGCTTCTACCTCTGCCAGACTTATGCTAAAATTCCTAAACACATGATTCGTGATAATGCAAACCTTCTCATAATCTTTAAGCAAGATGGTACTAATTTAAAACATATTTATAACGATCATGTAAACACGGATATGTCATTTGAAAAATTCAATTAATTGTGTTCAAAGTGCTGGCACCATGATTATGGATTTCTAGTGATCGACAAGGATAGTACAATTCAAAATGGTAGATATCGGAAAGGTTTCGATGAGTATGCTAAGATTAAATAGTATACCGTTTGCTTAAGATTGTTCAGTTTAGAGCTAAGTGACCATCAAAACACACACATCAAATGAGCATGGAATAAACCTAGTATAAACGTGGAAATAAAAACGTGGACTGAATCTAGATTGAACGTGGATTGAACGTGGACTGAATCTAGATTGAACGTGGATTTGAACGTGGATTGAACGTGGATTGTACGTGGATTGAACGTGGATTGAACGTGGAAAGCAGGAAAATGGAAGAAAAGATGCTGCTAAAGAAGATTGCCGCGAAAAGTAAAGTAATTCGTGAAAAATATCGTGCACTCAAATCAGGAAGAGAAATGATGGAAACCAATTTAAATAAAACTTTTAAACCAATTGTTGAGCCATTGAAGAAGCTCACTGAACATAATGAGATGACCTTCGTGTCCCCGAAATATGAGTATAAACAGGAACCGCTACAGAAGACTACTGTAAGCGATAATTCTTTAATTATTCCATCGGAACGTAAAAGAACTTATTTCTCATCGACTCCACAACATAAATATTTCGCAGACAACTCTAGAATTAAAATTCCAACCCCTTCATCTGATGATGATGATGATGAGCAAGGAAATTCACGATCTAATGAAACATTATACCTTTCTCTGGAAGAGGATGGTGATGATGAGGAGGAGGAGGAGGGAGTGAAAGTGGAAAAGGATGTTAATGATTTAGCAATACCATCACCAATGCAAGCAGAAACTCCATCATCACCATTGCAAAGATCCTTAGATTTAAATAGTTCTTTGTCAGAATATGCACCAATTGGACGTAAATATATAGAGATGTTTCTGCGTAAAAATAAGGATTTAATTGATGATAATTTTGGAGTTGAACGAGATGCTAGACTTAACAAAATGAGACTTGGAAAATGTTCTTTTAAAGTAAATCGTAAAGATTTTATTATTATTGATGATGAGTATTATCAGGGTACTATTGGTCTATTTGAATTGATCTTCATGAAAGAGTCACATGATTATACTGAAGATGATTTAAAAACATATAAGAATATTCTTTCTCAAACTAATGTACACAGAGCAGATTACAGTAGCGAGGGAAAGCTTCGTGGGAATAAGGGTCATAAATGGAAGAAAATAATTAGCCCATTATTTCCTCCAAAGAATCTTGTAAAAGGTAGCGGTTATATATGTGTTAATGATAAACCAGTGAACTATGTACATTGGAATGATCCGAACGAATTAGTTGAACGTTTGAGACTTTTGATCATCATCTGCTGCAGGACATACGAATCATCATAAGATACAATCAATAATTGAGGAGCTTCATGAAGAACGTATTATCCTATAAAAGAGATTACACTTTCCATAATTTCCCAGTTGATTGTGTTACTTCACAATGTCGATAAATAAATTTGGAGGTATTTCCACTGCCAGTAATGTGAGAAAATATTTCCGCAAAACTGAAGATGAAACATTAAAATTTGATAAACGTATGAATGCATTTAATGCTAAGGGGAATATTATTTCAGATTTAGGATTTGATGCTACTGATGAGAAATGTGCTGTGAATATGCGTATTCTGCTGGATAATATGAATGCTGTACGTGAGAACCTTAAAAATGAAATGCAAGAAAACAGTGATATTTTACGAAGTATTGCGTTAAGACTGGATGAAACCGAGTTAAGGCTGAATGATTTTCAAGTGAAATTGAGTAATTTTATGCAGAAACATGCTGAAGATAATGCAGATTTAAAGAAATATGCATCAATTTTAATGGAGAATCAGACTAAAGAGGATGCTGAATCAAAGAAACATATAATAAAGATAATGCGGAATTAAAAAAAAAAAAAAAAAAAAAAAAAAAGTGCTATTTTTCATGGGGAGAATCATGCTAAGGAGAATTCTTCTTGAAATAATTCGACAAAGAGTTTTATTAGGAAAAAGAAACTTTTACTACCATCAGTGCTCGTTGTACCCTTGTAAACCCAACACATACCTGAAGAGTTATGGATAGTGAAGAAAAAAAAAATTGGTCGATGAATTGCATGTACCTGCAAGACGGAATTTTCAACGTAGAAGAGTTATAATACGAGGCTTCGATGACCTGTGGCAAGCAGATCTGGTTGATATGAAGAATTATACTGACGGAGGTTACCACTATATTCTCACAGTTATTGATGCATTGTCGAAATTTGGATGGGCAGTAGCACTAAAAACCAAAACTGGCAAGGAAGTGACAGACGCATTTACGAAGATTCTGAAAAGTGGGAGATGTCCCAAAAATTTGCAGACAGATGATGGCAAGGAGTTTTATAATAGTGATTTCAAATCGCTTATAAAAAAACGTAGAATAAATCATTACTCAACATACAGCGTATTGAAAGCTACGATAGTTGAGCGCTGGAATCGCACGCTGAAGACTGAAATGTGGAAACGATTTACGTTGAATGGAAATTATAAGTGGCGAGGCATACTGCAGCGACTAGTTGAAGACTACAACGCAAGAAAACATCGTACTATAGGAATCCGACCAGTTGATGTGACGCCAGATCATGCTAATATGCTCCTGACTACAGTATACAATAATATAAAGATTGTTGGTCGTGCCAAGTTCAAAGTAGGTGATTTTGTACGAATCAGTAAATACAAGAATGTATTCGCAAAGGGATACACACCAAATTGGACAACTGAAACATTTGAAATTATAAAAGTGCAGAAAACAAATCCTGTTACATATTTACTTAGAGACTCTAGTGGTACTGATATATACGGAGGATTCTACGAATATGAACTTTTAAAAACTGCTAATCCTAATGTATATCTAGTGGAGAAGGTATTACGTAAGAAGGGTGATAAGGTCTTTGTGAAGTGGTTAGGATTCGATAATAAACATAATTCATGGATAAATAAAGATAATATTTTGTAAAAACAATATTTATTAATAAAATTATTCAATTTAAATATAATTAATTTATTCTATAATGACCCCATGGTAGAGTCGATACAGTTCCGTGCACGATATAACGCTTATCATCGTATGGGCTGAGAGCTACTTTCCGTTGCGTAATCGAACAAACATTAAGCAATTTTGAGCGAATTAACCCATTAACGTCCAAAATGTCAAAATTTCTTGCACGTTTTCAAAGTGATTTTTTCCTATGTAATTGGCGTTGAAAAAATTCTTGAACCACATATTCTGATGTAAAATTGCATGCTCTTTCAGAATCCGTTGCCAGAATCATGATAAAACTCACAGGAAAAGAGATATGCTCGATTGAAACATAGAAAACACCTAAATTTTCGAAAAAAAAAATTTTTAGGATTTTTTTTCGAAGTGTTACGGTGAAGATATCACCTTGCGACCGTGATCAAAGATGATCATGGGAGTTGAAGTTTAACAGGGAATTTTTTTGTTGACCTTGAACCATCGCTTCTTTACAAAATGGCGGAAAAAACGAATTTTTTTTTTTTCAATCTTCATCAGCTTTTTTCTCGAAATCTATGGTCTTTAGAAAAAAATTCATAAAAACAAAAATGCCTTAGAATCGCTCGAGGAACATTCTCAAATTTTTTCAGAATTTTTTGAGACAATTTTTTATTTTCCGGGAAACTTGTGAAATGGAATTTTCAAAAATGTCTCCAAAAATTCTAAAAAAATTTTAGGATGTTTCTCGAGTGCTTCTAAGACATTTTTGTTCTTATGAATTTTTTTCTAAAGTCCATAGATTTCGAGAAAAAAATTGATAAAGTTGAAAAAATAAAAATTCGTTTTTTCCGCCATTTTGTAAAGAAGCGATGGTTCAAGGTCAACAAAAAAATTCCCTGTTAAACTTCAACTCCCATGATCATCTTTGATCACGGTCGCAAGGTGATATCTTCACCGTAACACTTCCAAAAAAAATCGTAAAAATTTTTTTTTTCGAAAATTTAGGTGTTTTCTATGTTTCAATCGAGCATATCTCTTTTCCTGTGAGTTTTATCATGATTCTGGCAACGGATTCTGAAAGAGCATGCAATTTTACATCAGAATATGTGGTTCAAGAATTTTTTCAACGCCAATTACATAGGAAAAAATCACTTTGAAAACGTGCAAGAAATTTTGACATTTTGGACGTTAATGGGTTAAATTTTGATTGCGGACTTGTACAGTAAAATTTGTTAAACAGTCCTTATAGTCCTCGAAGGTTATGTTTCTAGCAACAACGTAAGTCTTAATACCTTTAGCTTTTTTGATAATTTTATTTTGTACTTTAAATGTGTACATTTTTTATCTCAGTCCAATAAACTCTGTCATTATTTGCCCATTATTCTCATCTTTCATCAGCCCAGGGACTTTTTTATTTACTAGGGGTAAATTGTACTGATTGTTGGGAGAATAATCGCTTGTATCGAATCTAGCAAGATTCTCCCTCATAATAGTGTAAATATCATCACACTCAATGCTGTATATTAGACTATCCGTATCGGTATATAACGCTTTACATTTGCTACCGAACGTAGGAAGCATATAATCATAATGCAAATCATACAAACATGTTTTCGAAATATCAAGAATGCTCATACCTACGTATATAGGCTTATCGAATTTAGCTGCTAATTTTGTTAATTCAATCGTGACCAAATTCTCACTGAATATAGTGCGACTGTGAAAATTAGGCTTAGCAATCATTGCTTCAGCACCATATCTTCCCTCCCACCTACTCACGAGTCTCACATCAACTCTATTTCTAACATTCTCCATAGTCTTACCGAACACCGCATTGTTCATTAATTTGAAAAGATTTTTCTCAAACTCATTTTTAGATGCTGCACGCAAACTAGTGTTCAGATCGATATATTTACGTAACCAGGTGGACTGCTGAAATCCTAAAACACGATGAATGTGTTTTAAGACAACACCATTACGCATACATTGCTGTAAAGCACGATAGTGTATAACATAGCGCTCCTTATTTTCTAAAGTTACAAGTAGCTTCTTCTGACGTGTACCTGGTGGTGCATCACGTACGGGACAAAATGGAAGGTCGGAATGTTTATCGTGAAGCATTCTTGGATACTCTAAGTCAACTTCTAAAATATAACCCTCGGGTGAATCTATCGGTATATTACAGATATCCAAATTATTAACATTTTCAATCCAGCGAAATCCATGAGTAGATAGCGGTTGAGATATTGCCCACCCATACAAATTATTTACATCGTAGTACATTAAATACTTAGAAGGTTCCTCGGGATTGTAGTTTTGCATGTACCGATTGTAAGCCTTTTCATAGCGGTGCGAGCATTGGCTTAAACCACCACGTATGCCCCGTTCTACGAAAAGCAGCATTTCTACGTCAGTAAAAAGTTCTAATCTTATTCCTGTATGTTTGAGCATTGCATCCCAAGTGAAGCCTGGGAGTGTATAATAATGAGCAGGATCCAAATTATAAGTTTGCATGCAGCTATCACGAAAATTTTCGAAAACGTCAGCCAACAATAGTACATCAGTTTTCAAATAGAGATCGCTATACTCCCCAAGTGTTCGTATTTGAAATTTGGTCCATACCTCCTTAGCGTGATTATACGCACCCTCACTAATATCACTATCGGATAATCTATTATAGAATATCTCGCGTGGAGGTAAAGCAGTTTCTTCCAGACGGTTCAGACTATCTATGTAATCGTAAGGAAAAATACCTTTCCTTGTCAGAAGGTTAAATTGTTCTATGTTTAAATATGAGAATTCTGACTCTAAATTTTTTAACTGTGATCTCGTTAAATATGAACTCAATTTATCTAAACTAGATGCCATAAATTTGAAAGAATCGATAAACCTTAGTTGTATATTATATTTACGGATGAATTTAGTGAATGAAATATACTTCTCCTTATGTACAGGTAACAAGTGTACTGAACCTTCATACAAGTTAGCGATTGTACCGAAAATAAAATATGCATCATAACCTGATAAATTATGAAAAATTACAGGTATTACATGTGAATCGTTAAAGTTTAAATTACAATTATTATGAACAGGTCCCCTATATTTACCAGTTAAATGATCATGATCGTGAACACGTATTTGATCTGGAAGAAACGGCTTTTTACATATATGACAGTTGGGCTCAGTATAATGCCTTGAATTTTCACTAATACTTAGCGTTCTCATAGGCACTACAGTCTTTAGTTTTTCGCTCGCTATGCTAGCAATTTTATCGAGTTCTCGCACAAACCATTCTATACACTCGAGTCCACGATATGATTTGTAAGTTGAGAGCGATGAATCACAAACGCTTTTAAAATAATAACCTATACTAAAAGGTATGTGTTTTTGATAAATACCAATATCGTCATCCGTTTGCTTAACTTTTTCAAGCAAGCCTTCAATGTCAGTGTATATGACAAATGGCACCCTCTCACTGTTCTTCATGTTATTGAAGGAAACCCAACGGTCCTTGTCAGGTAGCACAATTCGGATGTTTTTATTGAGTTGTGCACAATCACATTCATGCGATTTTAGTTTCTCATCATTGTGGAAATAGTGTAAGCAACTATAGGAAGGAAAAAGTAATATTAGAATATAGAATCAGTAATTATATATATATATACCAAGAAGAGATGTAATTTATTACTATTCTTACCACATTTGAATAATCTGTTTTAGCAATTGAATCGAATGCTTCCATATCCTCCACCGAAAAAATTGGAAGATATTGTAGTTTCTGGGGAGCTCGCCTATTACTCTCCAGACTCTTCTCAATCCTTTGCACGCAATGTTTAATTGCCCTGAAAACAGAGGTTAGTAAATTTGTTTTTATAGTTAATTAGTATTATATAAAAACATCTCTCACTGAATATCTGCTTCCATCTTGGCTAAGCTTTCTTGTAATCTGAAAAATAATATCCTTATGTTACTTCTTCAAGTACTTAATAGCCCAGATGGATATTTGCAAAATATTAATTAATTTTTATTATTTTACCCGGTATCTATATTTTGATGTGACTCAATTGGTGTTACAGGCTGTGGCAGTACACGTGGAGATACTACTGGCGAAATATTTCAGAATCTGACAGAAATAGGTATATAGTTATATCAATTTGAGTACATAGATAAGTTTAATAATAAAACAAACTCTAACTATAACTCAGAAATGTCACTGATTTTTAACTAACCTATTAATTGTATTTCCACAGGAGACTTCAGCTGGCAAAGGATGGAAGTGGGTATCCGGAGAAGATTCCATGTGCGAAACACTCCTATATTCGGATAAAGCAAATAGTGGCATTTACTAGGTAAGAAATTAGAATATGTAGACATTGCAAAATATATATTCATGAATTAATAAGTTCAAGCTATGACAAATTAAATTGTGATTAACTAATTTTAAGCATTTTCAGTATACCTAACCTGATAACATTTGTCTTTCCATAGGAGGCTTAAGAGGCTTCAGGAACAGCTGGTCCAGACTGAGCATTTGGTGAATCCATTAGGAAAAGAGTACTGTCTCTAAAGGAAGTTAAAATATATCAACATTAGGTAATAGTCATGAATTAATATACAGCTTTAAGCCAAACGACAGATTTCATCGTATTTAATTAATTATAAGTGTTTTCAACATATCTAACCTCACATTTGTTTCCATAGGAATTTGAGCAGGATTCACTCAATGCAGGAAGTGGCCGATAAGATGGGAGAGTTTTCGCTGTGGGAATACTGGGAGATCTGGAAGAACTTAACATATTTATATAATTATAAGTAGAGGACTCCGCAAGAAAATTAGGTGAGTTTCTTGATTCTACTGATTGATAGGTGTTATTGTTTAAGCTACTGTGTAACTGTGATGCATGTCTAGGTATGTATTCTAGTGATTGTGTAGAATTTTGTTGGGTGCAATTAGAATTGAAGTGTGTGTTTTGTGAAAGGTGTGTCGTATTTGATTTAAAAACATTGTTTTGGTTTCGTTTTTCCAGAACATTGCGTATGACACAAATATCCCTGTCGACATTCCCATCTGAGGTAGCTGTCTTTTTCCTGGGTTTGGGTTGCTCCTCCGATGAAGTGGTTTGGAATCGTACCGGCTTGGAGATGCTGCGTTTAATATCGTCCATATTCAGTTACTAAAATTATAAACAACTAATTTTGTAGCTGCATTTTGTACCCTATATAATTGTTACTTTTTAATATACGTATTGCTAAAATATTTATTTTTATTTAATTAACAAAATGTGTCATAGCGAATACTATATACACATCATAGGATTCAGCCGTAGAACTCTCATCCTCGCTACTACTAAAATGCTCTGTTGTTCTAGTGAAAAAAGACACTCTATAATATTTTGAATGGACATCTTCTAAAGCTACTATTAAAATATTATTATCCAAGGAAGAGCATTTGAATGTTCCTATTTCTGACGATGGAATACCAACTTCATAAAAATTTACTGCTTCTACAAATTTTCTGATATGCAACAAGTAAGAATTCTGATCAGGCACTATTTTAACTACAATACAAACTGATCCATCACGCAAGAGACAACAGTTATCACGACTTTGGGTTCTAATTGTAAAATTTGCAAATGTAAGTTTATAATACCCTGAGCAACGCCTATTTGTAGGAATATGAGTAAAGTTTGGAAAGGAGGTCTTTTTTTCACACATATAATTTGTTTTATTTAATTCTGTTTCAGATATTCTATTGTAAAATTGCTTTAATGGAATGTGAGGTTTTCGACAATATTTTCTAAAAGTGGGCATTGTGTTTTCATAAGGAAAAGTTGAAAAAGAGTCTAGATTACCAAAAATTTTAACGTCATCAGCAAGGTGCAAAAGGCCATGAACATTATATGTGCAAAATTTGGCACCATACATTTCTTCACACCTTTGGACAAATTTATTTAAACAAAGTTCTGCAAAGCGAACTTGCAACTCTGATGGAGAATTGGAAACCAAAACCTTGATCGCTGAGTGTAATAGTAAAAAATGTTTATAAATTTGATTATCCAATAAACCGAATAATATAACAGGCCCTGTATAAAGAAGAAATTTTCTAAATTCTGTTGTTTTAAATTGTGAAAATCTATAGAGTGGCCGCGGGCGCCTTTTAAAATCTGAGGGGCAATATTTTTGAATAATGTTTAATCTATTATTTACTGTAATTAAATTCGCGTCTAATAATTTAGTTAAACGAGAATATGCTCCTGTTACCCCGCGGACAAAATTTTTTTCATTACTCCAAGGCAAACTAAATGCATATATTCGAACGTGCGACATGAATTCCTGCCACTGTGGGGAAGGCAAAATTTTAACAAGAATCAGTGCAAAGGCACACAGTAGTGATGGCGATATTTTAAAAAAGTATCGATATTTCGTATCGATACGTATCAAAAACGGAAGTATCGATACGTGTGAAATATCGAAATCAATGTATCGATATCCGATATATCGATGCTTATCGATTCAGTAGAATATTGAATTGTACTATTATTCAATATATATATATTTCTACTAGCAACTAAAGCCCGTATTCCCATATTTCTAGACGAACTACGAATACAGGATTTTCTCTAACGGCACTTTATAAAAATTTTCATGTTATTGGACTATGACAATTTTAAGTTTTAACTGCCGCAAATTTATCATATTACATTTAAGTTAAAAATTAAATATAACTGAAGAAGATCAGACGAAACAAAATAATATTTGTAAGGAGCTATGGAAGAAAATTAATGTTTCTGATTTTTTCAGACGGATAATGTATAGTAAGTGTCTTTTTGTCAAATAACATAATTCTGAGAGTTTCCGATTTGTAATTGGAATATTCCGATTAATCTAGCTGCAGTGATGCAACCAAAACCGAAGGCCTAGCGCAAAAATCACTAGATTCTCATCATAAACATGCCGCGATTATCACATGAGGATCTTGGATTGAGATTGAAAAGTTGATGGAGGCTTAGGCTTATACGTGGCTCTATAAAATAGCTAAAAAGGTTTATTGTGTTTTTAAATTCGAACCGAAGAGAGAAATAATAGAAATTTCCTGAAGGTAAAATGATAAACAATTTTTAAAAAAGTAAGAAATATGTAAAATAATATAATTAACTAAGTATAATTATAACTAAATGAAATTAATAAAAATATAATTTATTTCTCATGGTTAAATATTATAGCAATAACATTTTAATTTATCAACTAATTTGAACTTATATTTTACTTCCCTTGTTTAAATCTTATTATTTTTATGATTATTAATTTTATTTAGTTATTATTATACTTATTTAATTATATTGCAGCGCATATTTCTATTAAAAATATATAATCATATTACCTTGAATGAATTTCCATTATTTCTCATCATCCATTAAATTAATTTAAAAGCATGATAAACCAATCTAGTTAGTCTTTAGCTACGAGCAAGCCTAAACCTTCCATCAACTTCTCAATCTCCATTCGAAATCGAATTGTGGTTAACAAGAAAAGTTTAGGATAAGAATATAGGGATTTTTTGTTAGACGTTTCATGTCAATTGCATCACTGCAGCTAAAACAATTCGAATCCAAAATCCGATTATTTCAAAACCGCTCTGATGTACATATGTATCGATTGGAGCATTTGTATCGATACTGTCCTATATCGAAAAGTAAAGTATCGATACAAAAATCGATGGTATCGTCATGAAAATATCGATACCGACAAATATCGATACAATATCGCCATCACTAGCACACAGACTTTACTTATAAAGAGCGCCAGGATCATAAACCTTATATGAGCCAGTCTGAGGCTTGCCGGCTTGAGATTTGTCAAGGACGTGGCATGCTGTGAAATTAATGTGGATTCTCTTGGAAAATTACTAGAACACGTTAATAAAAATCAAAATAATAATTATATTTTGTAACTGCTCTTTCTATCAATTTACAAGTATAAAGTTAAGATAATTATACAATTATACATGGGATTTCTCCCCAAATCTACCGTTAACTTCGAAAGACAAGAGCAATGTAGTTATAATTATTTACCAGAAAATAATCATATTTATAAATAAGAAATAAAAGAGTGAATATTAGATAATACTGAGGAGTTGGATCAATCGTATGATTCTCAGTCCAGGCATGAGCAAGTCCAACTGGACAAAAGACCCCTTTCCAAGTTTATCTAACGCTAGCCCTTCAAGAACCTAATTACTTGCTGCATCCTAATATAATAATAGATAAGTACCCACTGCACTCTATTGACGACATTTTTGCAAAGCTCCAAGGGGGCGTCCGCTTCTCTGAATTAGATTTAAAGCATGCGTATATGCAGTTTCCCGTCGACGAGAGTAGCTCAGAATTATTAGCTATCGTAACGCACAAAGGTTTATATAGGTATACGAAAATTCCGGAAGGAGTTTCACCGGCACCGGCCGATGTGCAGCGTAAAATGGACGAATGTTTACATGGAATCTAGGGAGCAATCGCGTATTTAGACAACATTTACATAACCGGTAAAACTAAAAAAGAACACAATGAAAGAGTAATACAAGTATGTGATAGATTAGCAGAATGCAACTTACGATTAAACTTAAATAAATGTAAATTCATAGAAGCAAAAATAGAAGTTTTGAGCTTTGTAATAGATAAAGACGGATTGCACAAGTCAAGATCAAAGATCAAAGCGATGATAGATGCACCGCGTCCGCAAAATTATAAGGAACTCTCGTCGTTTTTAGGACTTGTAAACTTTTACGCTAGATTTTTAAAAAATAGATCTACGAATCTCAAACCATTATATGATTTATTAAACAAAAAGAAATCTAATTGGGACAATACATGCGAAAACGCATTTAAGTGGGTTAAAAAGGAATTAATCGCGCCGGATTTTTTAGCACATTTTGATCCGAAGGAACAAATAGTTTTGGCGTGTGAAGCATGTGATTATGGATTATCTGCGATTCTATCGCATCGATACAAAGATGGTACAGAGAGACCGATTGCGTACGCATCCAAAAAAATTCCAGCGACAGAAGCTAAGCGCGCGATTATCGACAAAGAAGCAATGGGTATAGTTTTTGGTTTTAAGCGTTTTTACCAATTTGTGTACGGAAAAGAAATTGTACTCCGGATAGACAATAAGGCTTTAGAATTAATATTTGGTCCGAGGAAAGGCATACCTCAGACGGCCGATAATAGACTTCAGCGTTACGCTTATTTTCTCTCCGGATATAGATATCGAATAGAACATGTAAAATCAGAAATAAATGCGAATGCGGACGCACTATCGCGACTACCAGTAGAGGACACCACAGATATTTCGGATATGTATGATCCTATTCCATCACTTATTAACTTTTTTGAAGAAAGCGCGACAGCCTTCGATAGCAAAATGTTAGAGTCAGAAAGTGAAAAGGATGAAACCTTAAGAGACATTATACGTTACGTAACAGGCGATTGGCCTAATTTTAATGAACTATCGGAAAAGAAAAAAATTTTTTACAAAATTAGATTAGAATTAACAGTAGATAAAGGATGCCTTTTCTTTGGAGTGCGAGCGTGTATACCTGAAGCGATGCATTCAATAATTTTAAATGAACTCCACGCAACTCACTGTGTTGTTGTTAAGATGAAAATGTTTGCGCGCTCATACGTGTATTGGCCGGGAATAGATGCCGCGATAGAGAATATTGCAAATAATTGCAAAACTTGTTTAATCGAGCGAAAAGCGCCAAATAAAACACCGCTGACAACTTGGCCGTGGCCAAGCAAAGTATGGCGTCGCATACATTGCGATTACGCTAAACTCGAAAATGATATGTATTTAATTATAATTGACGCGCACAACAAGTGGCCGGAAATCATTAATTGTAAGAAAAATACGGACGCCAAAAGGCTAATAAAAGAATTTAAAAATCTCTTTATCAGATTCGGGTTGCCGATTCACTGCGTTAAAGACGGCGGTCCCCATTGCAGTTTAGAAGTGCAGAATTCATAAATTTCCTAAAAGTTAATAATATTAAACATTCCTTTTCGCCTCCGTATCATCCAGCCACGAACGGTGCCGCGGAAAACTTTATTCAAACCTTTAAAGATAAGGTGACGAAAATTATCAAAGAGGGGAAGAGTGTGGAATATGCGACGAATTTGTTCTTATTTGATTATAGAAACTTTCCACATATTACTACAGGCAGAAGCCCAGCAAACATTATGTTTAACCGCGACATAAGAACCAGATTTGATTGGTGAAGACCGAGCGTTTCTAATTATGTAGAAAATCAACAAAGACGCCAGATTGTAGTGAGACCCGGTAGCCGTAAAGTAAATATCGACGTAGGTGACGAAGTATATATGGATGCTTACGGCGTAAGAGATCAAAAACGAGTGCCGGGCAAGATTGTTAAACAAACCACTCCATCCACGTTCGCTGTCCAATCGGATACTGGGAAACTGCACAAGCGACATGTAGATCAATTAGTAAAACCAATGTTGCGCCGCTCCCCGAGACTTCTTATTAAACAAGGTGAGAAGTTGTGATGTATTTATCACTGATAGTACATAAAGCACTTATTTAGTACTGATAGTAGCGCCGACGCCTTAAGGAAGTAGCGATAATAATGTACACGTAGTTATGTGACGATCCTGATCGAGCATACATGTGTTACGTACCGGGTAGTCGTGACCGCCTATCAGTCGAGTTTCGCGCTGACTCGACACTACAGTCTGGGTTAGTAGAAACGCCGATTGAGCTTTTCGACTATCGGTACAATGAACTATAGTATTACACTCTGAGCGGTAAGAATGTAATGAATTGGTAAGATTCGGGGTGAATGATAGTATGTATAAACATACGTTGGAATAGCAGTTTTGACATAAAACTTTGTATTTTCAGGTACTACAATTATACTTACAGTAAACGCTAATTATGCTGGATCATCATTCGCAGGATTATTTACTATTTGTTACAACTATTGGAGAGACTAGACTCTCCTATGGTTGTGGATTTCTCGCACTCAATTAATTATGATCAGTTCGTGGTAGTTGTGTTTGTCTTCCAGAACGGTACGTGTTAGGCACGACTGGAAGATGTACACTCGCGACAATTTCTACACGACTTGTTTCGGATTGAATTATACTAGACTTAACTACCAGTACACCCCTCCTACCTGATGTTATAAGCTATGCTTGGTACCGGGTAGGGGGGCAGGTAGGGGGTTTTGGTGGGTTAGAATCCCACATAACCTCTGGCCAAAACATCGGCCGCCAGAGGTACTTAACAAGCCGTAAGGCTTTAAGAAGTTTCCCCCTACCTCGCAAAGCGTCGGAAAAAGAAAAAAAAAAAAAAAAAAAAAACTACCAGTACACGGCGACTAGGCAAGAGATTGGTTAGAATACGGTGGAGTACTCTGCTCCCGTGGAACGAACACTAGAGTTACGACCTTGGAACGCGGATGATGCGGCAGCGGCTAAGCTTGCACAGAATAAGACTCAACTCAAGGGTCGCGGAACTCGCATATATGTAGGAGGCTTAATAGGTCATGTGTCGTTAGTAGCGCCATGATCTTTCGACACATGACAACCAAAAAGTCTCCACATCCACGGCCGACGCCCAAGGTTTGACGCATTTCCGGAAAAGAAGTCCGGGTGTTAGCAATGTGCAATACTACCGGTATTGCACACGGACGCGTGCGATCTACTTTGGTTCGGCGAGGTGGCTGACCCCTACGTTACACCTCCCCCCTTAGATGAAACATTGTCCTGTGGAGGTCAATGTTTCCCGGACAAGGAGTATGGGGTAGGCCAACTGCCGAAAAATTTTTTAGAAGAGTTTGGTGCCTGTTAACTAAAGGGTAGCGAGTCCCGTGGCATAGATATTGGTTCCAGGTAGGGCATACTCTGCGCGTGGCGAATAGGTTGTTGAAGTGGCATGCTGACGGTGCGTATAGGAAGCATTGGCATACTCACGGCTGCTATCGTTGGAGTGCTTTGAACTATGATAGAGGTGGTTGACGTCGGGCTGGCATGCGCAGGTGTCGGATTTCATTTGAACCACAGGGCCGTAGCAATTAATATAATGAGTATAAAAAGAGATCTAGATGAGGCATATGAGATGATGGATGCTCTAAGGGTGGTAGAATCTTGTCTCTGAAGGTCCTTTGCTTCTCGGGCTATGTCCTTGAGGACTACGCTGTTTTTGGACAGATTCCAGTCCGCCAATGGTTTGCTTTTAATAGGCTGTATTTTTATTAATTTCTGCAGAGCTGGTATGTGACCTTCGGGTAGAAGTTCAGGGAGAGGTATCGGCTCTAGAACTTCGAAGTGAGTAACATCGGACACCATCAGTGTTTGCAGCGATCGTAGCTGAGTAGATGTAGTGTCCGCGAAGCATCCTGCTTCTAATTGGATAATTCCATCTCCAAGGATGGTTTCAGTTCCCCTTACATTTCCTTGGCAGATGAGGGTGATTTGTTCCGGGTTTGGGAGAGAATATAACCAGGTTCGAGGTTGGACCAAAGGTGTCCAGAAGGGACCGGTGAACGAGGCGACCCTGATGTCGCAACCAGTCCATTGGGTAGTGTCATGGTGCTGGAGGATGGATAGCTCACATTCCTGGTTATACGCGACCTTATGAAGAGGTGCTCCAGGAGCACAGTAGTATGTTTTCAGGTGATGGAGGCAATAGGATAGAGACTCGGAAGGGATGGGGGTGTAGAAGCGTTGGGAAGAAGAGACTGCTAGATAGGGATGGGCGGGTTGAATAAAGGTGGTGATAGTTTGGTTATCGGGACGATTATGGTGGATTGGGTAAGGATATGTTTTGTACAGATGGTATTCTTCCTTGTTAAGTAGAGGGATTTCGATCACGACCACCAATTGTCCTTTATAATGATTAACGTGTAGGTGAGAGAGTTCTTGGATGTCCTCCATCAGTAGTTCCTCTTCGTCGAAAGGCAAGGAAAATCTGGTCCTGAGGGTGGCTTCCTGCAAAGCCTGTTGTAACCGGGTTGGTGTAAGTATCATGGGGTGTAATATTCCCCGACGAGCGAAAAGAACAGCTTCCATAAGGAATAGAATGCTGGTCCTGTATTGATCGGCGTACATTTCCATTTGTCGGATGTAATCTCGATGAACCCTCGCGTGTTTTTCCTGTTCAAGGGCGTCGTCGGTGAGAGCGATAGCGTCGGCCAAGGCCTTGGTTTGTTCTTGAAGCTCTTGGGTATGGTTATTTAGGGTAGTGATAGAAAGGTTCAAGGCTGAGAATTCCGACTGTACCACATGCGTCTGTTTTTCCAACAAATGAGCGGTGTGTGCTCCTTTCTCTTGTAGCTTTAATATTTCGCTGGTGTAGTATTCGCCATCTTCTTCGGTCAAGGTACCAAAAAGGGTTTTAGAGAGTCCTCCTACGAATCCTAGGGGAGCGCTTCTACGGTTTCGATTAAGGTCCGTAGGATGTAAGCCTCGGCGAAGTATTGAAGCAAAAAGTTCAGTGTCAACAATTTTGCGTCCGATCTCTTCGAGTTTACTATCATTGGTGCAAGAGATGTTACCTTTGCACACATAGAAGAGTGTGTCATAGAATTTTCCGAGATTAGGGGCTTGGCTAGTCAAATTGGCGATGTCGATGATTGTGGCGACCTTCCATAGCACTGGATAATACTGTAGAGTTGCGATTTTCTCGAAGAAGATGCCAGGATTATGTTTCAGATGAGTGATGTTATACGCGTGGGTCCAGAAGATCTGCGTGATGCTTATTGTCGTTATAAATAATATATTTATAATAGTAGTCATGGTGATTTTGGTCGTGTGGTGCAGTGAATCTCGTGCGTCACAAAGTTGGTGTTGCAATCGGAAGTGGAGTGGGAAATTTAGTATAAAAGTGAGGTGTTGATGAGGAACGGTATCGTACTGTAATTGCCGTTGCGAAAGCGACAGTGTTAACAGAGTTCAAGGGAGACTATAAGATCGAGAGAGGAACAGGAAGAAAAACAAAACAAGATAACAATAGCCAGAGGTCGTTACCCAAGCTTATTGAGTTTTGGAGGAAGGCGGTTCGCAGGAGGGGTGGCGGTGCACACTCGTTCCGGTAAGTAATGTGAATATTGTGGGGGATGGAAGTTATTAAGAGAGTTATTATTCATTCCCTTTTTGTCTCTTAGTGGTGGTCCTCGACCTGGAGGAGATCCAGTGGATCAGGGAGAAGAGGAGATCCCCCCGGGCTGCCAATGACAACCTGGCAGAAAGGATGTTGGAGACCTGGTCCTCCCGGGAGGACTTTGACTTCCTGGGGCTGCGCTGGCTGCAGGACAGCGGATGGCGGAGAATCAATCTCCAGATGGAGGATCCCTGGAGCGAGTGGGAGCCAGAACTCACGGAGCAAGAGGTGCTGGGGTGGCACGGGCTCGCGTAGGTTTTAGGTTAGGATTAGGAAATAATTGTATAAGAAAACCGAAAGTGTAACAATATATGGGAATTCTTGGGAAAAAAAAATTCTATTTGTGATTATTGAAGGTTTCCTTCCGATCCAATCTTTGAGAGATTTTCAGATTCAATTGGTATAAAGAAGGGAAGAGTTCGTTAGGTTAATTAAGGTTAATAAATGGCTGAATCTGATATGGTTGTAACAATATCTAGAAAAGACAAAAAGTGATTCTGGTGATGAATAATGGGGCAATTCCTTTTCTTCCAATTCTATGGAATTCCAGTGGTCGAGGAAGAGGAAAGACAGGGTTTGAGGGAGAGAAGGATCGTAGGGGTTTTGATGACCAACGGGGTCCTGCGTCAGGGGTTTTCGGGGTCCAAACGTTGGGAGGAACTTGGCGGACCAGGCAAGAGATGGCGCTTCCCGGCTGGACTTCGAACCTCTCGTCCCGTACTGGCTGTAAGAAGTGACTGGGTGTCACTGATTAGGTTTAGAATAAAGAATAGATATATAATTAGGCTAGGAGGATTTGGGAATGTAACAATATATTGGTTCTGGTTTCTCCTTGAGAACTTCTTCTTTCTTTTCTCCACCTTCTCTATACATATTGTAACGCGCGGAAAGGAATTCCGGGTTAAAATAGTTAATAATTACACGGTCAAAATCCAAGGACACAATCTTTATTGATAACCAAACTAAAATCTCGGGGGGAGAGGCCTCCCGCGATGTCCTGGCACACTTATTATACGCGCACAATGATTTCATTAAACACTAATTAAAGGGAAAACTGGGGAAAACTATGGAAGGCAAAAAGGGGAAGGGAACGGGGCGAGGAAAAATTCTCCGGCGGCTCCGACGATGAAATCCGGCGATCCCACGACGTCCGCCACGAGAACTCCACGTAAACTTCAATAAATCGATGGCTGGGGCCCGCAATATTGAATTACACCGAATTTCAATAATTGCGGCGACGACCCAGCTCTCTACTTAAACCACGTACTGATGCTCTGACAGTAGAACAAGATCTAGTCCATTCTGGCATTTATTCCTCAGTCCTCTTAATTATTTCCCTCATTCCGGGGTGTCATAGTGAGCATAGGTCTGGTCGCGATCCAGGAACCAATCAATAATTAGGCATGGATCCGCGATCCAGATTTCTCGCCGTTCCGGCTAATCACTCCTATGCTTCACATGCTATCTCGCTGGCGAGCTCCTGCGCGAAGATCCTGCGTGGTCGTCCTTAGTAGCAGACGACACTATAGCTTCGTGGCTCGGCAGCGGGGCGACGCGGTGCGGGGTCGGCAACGATGGGCCGGTAGTGGCGCGGGCCGGGGAGAACGCAGCTAGGCGCGCGAGGCGTCAGCGCGGTAAGGGGAGGGGACTGGGACTCGCTGCCTGGCGCTCGAGGCGCGGCGCGGTAACGGGAAGGAACCGATGAGGCGCTCGGCGGGGAGACTGGGTAAGGGGACGGTAGGAGCGTCGCGTAAACAACCGCGCTCGGCAGGAAGGTTAGAGAGAGAGGGCATTATAGGCATTCGGGGATGGGAGCGTAAAGGATAGGACAATAACAGTTTTCTAGCTCATGTTGGAGCAGGGAATCGGTCTTATAAGCTACGAATAAAATTTACCATTAGGAATATAATATTTAATCCTAAGTAATATACAACCTACTGACATTCGCTCAATCCGCAATCATACCATGTCCTAAAAACATTTACTCTCCTTCCGTGGATGGCAATTACAATATCCCTTCAGCGGGTAACTACATTACCATCACACGGAAGGTTCATCTATGCTCACTCACTCACTCACAAACATACTCAAGGGGACGGGAGGCACTAAGGTGGAGACCGAAGAAGAGCTAACAATAAGCATTTTTCTGTAACGGGTTTCCACCACGTTACAACTCCTCCCCACTTAGCTCGGACCTCGGGGGGGGGGGGGGGGGGGGGGGTAGGGGGTGCTATACTAACTTAACCTACTATTTACAAAAACTTACACTCTAAACCATCGCGGGAGAATGTGCCTCGGAAATTTTCAAATTTTCTATAAAAAGGGGGAATATGCTTAATCTACTAAAGGGTCCTTATGCGGAAGGACAACGCAACTTACTACTAACTGTATATAATTCAAGATATCTAGCGCATTATCGCGCTCCTGACTCGATACAACTCAAAGGGGTGGCGCTGCGCGCCTTCTTAACTATAAAACAAAAACCTGGCACTGTCGTGCCACCAGAACTGCAGGAGCTCTTAACTAGTGCATTCTGCACTCCGGAATCTATACAACGTAGCTCTTAATTTATCTAGGTGTCGCTGCACCGACTACTAGGGCTCTTGCCCATTAACAAAACAACCAAAAATTTCCCTTCCTGGGAGAACCGTGGAGAAAATTGGGTCGTCGAGCCCTTAGCGCTTCTGTGGCCCATTTTGTCCTTAAATTTCTACGTTACTACCTTTAGGTAGCGGGGGGAGACTCGCGGCAGGGTACGGGGGGGGGGGGGGGGTTCCGGCGTAACGCGGACGCGAGTCGAGTGCTAAATTCGCGCGGAATGACCGCTGCAACCAGTGCGCAGATCCACACAACCACACACACACCACACACGCCACCACCATGCCAATAAAATTGAAATAAACGCTTACCTGGACGGCTTGGTCGGCGATGAGCTCCTGGATGAGGAAAGAGGAGGTGTGTTGGAACCGGCGGGGCTTTTCCCTGTCCGGGGTTACTTTCCCGAAACTAATTGGCTTGCCCAAAGCCGCAACAGCTCGAGGGGGACTGGGCGATCGCGAACCGAATTCTATATGGATGAGGCGAGCGCTGCGCGGGGAACTCGACACGCGATTCGAACATGAAAATATCAATTCCCGTGATCGAGACGGCGACGGTTTTTTACATAGCGACTGACCGCTCTCATCCACTGTAAACTTAAGCAAAACAACATAATACTGTAATTCTGAACTATTTAGGCGCAACGGTTCAAGGGCTTGCTTCTTAGGGCGGCGGGGCATCGGCTATTTTTCGGGCGGCTGGGGCAACGGGCTAAGGGCGGCACATATAGGGGACTAGATCAACACAGACACATAGGGGGGGGGGGGGGGGTTAGGGCGGACAGGGGATCGGCGTCAGTCGGCCGGGCTCCTTACGAGCGGCGACAATGGGGGCAGGTGGCGTTGGTCACCCCCTCCCACCCACAACCGAAACAAACAAGAAGGCGGTTGGGTTGTGGGCATCCCCGGAAGGAATGCCCACTCCCGCCGCAAGCCAGCACCCCTTGGGGTTGGGCCGGTGGGTGGGGGTGACCCCCGCTCCTGCGGGAGCGGGGCCCGGGGACGGCTGACGTCGGGGAGCGGGAGGGAAAGAGGGAATAGGGGAGGAAGGGGGAGAGTGGGAGGTGAGGGAGGAAGGAGGGGGAGGGGAGGTCTGTAGGGACAGAAGAGGGGTCATAGGGCCGCGGGGAGGACTGGGACGGGATAGTTGGGGAGGGGGGGAGATATTGAGGGACATTAGGGGAGGGATGGTGGATGGTGCAGGGGCGAAGGAACGAGGGGAGGTTCGGGGAGGCATGAGGGGGCGGATCGGGGCAGCACGGCGCTGAAAGGGGGGACGGGGGGGCATTACGGCAGAGGGGGGGCGGAGGAGGGAGCCGGAGGAGCTGGGGACGGGAGAAGGACAAGTGGGGCGGAAAGGTGGTACGAGCGAGCGAGAGGACGGCGGGCCAGGGACGGGGGGAAGGGAGAAATGGACGTGGCGGGGCGGGCGGGGAGGTTCAGGGGTAACGGGGCGACGGGGGGACTGGGAAGGGGGGGAGGATTGGGGGGGCAGTAGGGGGTAGGGCTCCATCGACGCTATCGGGGAGTAATAGGCGTCGAGGTCGGCGGGATCCATTTCCGGGAGGCGGGATCGGCGCGGAGGTTCTAACTTCTCCAGCGCCTCCCGTACCTCCCGGGCCGCGGTCCGCACTGCAGCAGCCTCCTCCTTGGTTGGGAGCTGCAGCGGCCGCGGCTTAGCCGCCTCCCGCCAAGACAAGTGAAGCTTCCTACGAAGCTCCTCCGTCATTGGCGGGAGGGGCTGGATCCCGCCGGCCTCGCCGCCGGCGACGATCGGGGGATAATATAGTTCCTGGGCCGGGGGGAAGGGATCGCGGACACCGAAGGAGGGCCCGGGCTCGGCCGGGGATTGGGGTGGGCTCCCCGGCGGAGTCCGACCCTCCCGGCCCAACATCCTCCTCGGTCCGGCCCGATGGTGTGGCAGCATCCTATAAATGGGTAAAAAACAATTAGCGGGGTTGTTGCGGATCTTAATATTAACAGATTAGTGGGGGGGTGGACGTTGGGTTCGGGGCCGAAGTCGGACGGGGGAGCGATGGGGTGGGCGTCCGTTATTCGGGGGTTTGGGGACGGTAACCGGGGTCTGGGGTCGCTGAAGTGCCGGTGTGGACTCCCTACTGGAGTGTGTTCCTTTCGGCCTGGCGTCGCTCGAACTCCGATCCTGCAAAGTGGTCTTTTTCTGAAATCGGGGGCGGGGGTTATCGCGTGGGGATACGACGGGGGGAGGGTTATCGGTTGGGGTAGCAAAGTAGGGTTTCAGATCTTTGACGTGCACTCGTTTAACTAGAGAGCCGTCTTCGGCCTTAAGGCGGTATACTGCTGGGGACAGGACCGCGTCAATGATATATGGGCCTATGAATTTAGGGGCAAGTTTCGAGGCAAATCCCTGGGTGCCAGACGAGAGTACGTAATATTTGCGCAAGACTTGGTCGCCCTCCTTGAACTCGACGTTCCTTCGTCCTTGGTCATACCGGGCTGCTTGGCGGAGAGTGGCTTCACCTAAATTCTTCCGGACCAAGTCTCGCAAATGTCCTAAATTGGTAACTCTGTCTGCCCAGGTTACGGTATCGCGGGGTTCGTATTCGGTAGGGGAGGGTTCTTTTGCGAGGGTTCGAATCGGTAAGGGGTGGCAGCCAAAATTGAGAAACGCGGGGGAAAATTGGGTCGAACTCTGGGTTGACGTATTTAGGGCAAACTGCAGCGCTTCGAGTTTTTTGTCCCATTCGCGGTGGTCTCCCTCCACGTACATCGCGAGCATGGTCTTTAGGGTCCGGTTTACGCGCTCTACGGGGTTGGCTTGGGTGTGGTAGGGGGGGGGGGGTGGTGATTTCGGTAATTCCGTAAGCTTCTGTAAGGGCTTTAATATCCTTGTTGACGAACTCCGTGCCGTTGTCGGTCAGGAAGAACGTCGGACATCCCCAGCGATGGACTATAAGGGAAGAAAAAGCGGCAGCGATAGATCTGCCATCCGCCTTCCGCAAAGCTTTCAACTCTACGTACTTGGTGAAGGTGTCCTGAAAGACCAACAGATATTTGTTCTGGTTTTTGCTTTGCGGAAGCGGTCCCATGATGTCTGCAGCTGCTAGGGTCCATGGTTCTTCGACGACTCGTTCTCTCATCAGTCCTGGGGGGCCTTGGGTGGACTGTTTCTGGGTCTGACAAGCACGGCAAGTTCGGATATACTTAACTACGGAGTGATAAATTCCTGGCCAATAGAAATCTTGGGCTAGGCGGGCATAAGTCTTTTCGATTCCTAAATGGCCGGACTGGGGAGGATCGTGTGCGTCGCTAAGGGCTCGGGGGCGGCTTTCGGGAGGCAATACTAATTTCCAGGCATTCATATCTTCCATGGCGGGTTCTATCAGTGGATTTGGGCGATGGGAGTACAACTTGTCCTCGTGAACTTTCCAATCCGGATATTTCCAAGGAGCTTCTTGTACATTCTTCAAGCGATTCAAATACCAATGATTTTGGGAAGAACCTATGGTGGCCAGGGCGGTGACAAGGGAGGGATACATGCGGGAGAGGGCATCAGGGACAACATTAGCAGAGCCTTTCCTATGTTCGATCGTCATATCGAACGATTGCAAGGCCAATGCCCAACGGGCGAGTCTCCCGGTGGGACCGCGTAGCCGCTGCAACCACCGCAAACTACTATGGTCGGTAATTACTCGGAATGCCGTACCCTCTATATAGGGGCGGAACTTCTTCACGGCCCACAATACCGCCAAACACTCTTTTTCCGTCGTGGAGTAGTTTCGTTCCGCGGGTCACAGCACTCGGCTCGCGAACACCACCGGAAGCTCCGCTCCGTTGCTCATTTGTGTCAGGACCGCTCCTATCGCGGAGTTGCTGGCATCGGTCTGGACTATAAAGGGTTGGGAGAAATCAGGGCGGAGGAGGACAGGGGTAGAGGACAGAGCGGACTTTAAGGCTTCGAAGGCGGTTTGTTGTGCTTCTTCCCACTTCCAGGGTGCGTCTTCCTTCAGGAGCTGCGTTAGTGGGACCTTGTGCTTGGAGAATTTGTCTATGAAACGGGCGTACCAGCCCACCATCCCTAGAAAGCGTTGTAGCTCCTTGATGTTTCGCGGGGCGGGGTATTGTACGACGGGGGCGATCTTTTCGGGGTCGGCCTTCAATCCTTCCTTATCGATGATGTAGCCCAGGTAACTGACCTGCTGACAGCATAGCTCGCTCTTTTCTGGGTTGACGGTCAAGTTAGCGGCTTTCAGGGCTTTTAGGACTTTCTCCACGTACTCCGCATGTTCTTCAAAGGTTTCGTTGACGATAATGATGTCATCCAGGTATGCGAAGACGTGGGTGGACCATTCGGGTTTAATAAGTCGGTCCATCAGGCGCTGGAAGGTAGCGGGGGCGTTGGTAAGGCCAAAGGGCATTCGGGTGAACTGGAAAAGGCCGGCTCCGGGGACGGTAAAGGCAGATATTTCTCGGGATTCGGGGTCAACGGGGACTTGGAAGTAGGCTTGGCTCAGGTCGAATTTGGTGATGTAACGGGCTGTTCTTAATCCGTCGAGGATGGCATCGATGTTGGGCAGGGGGTAGGCGTCCTTCTTGATTACTCGGTTGACATCACGGTAGTCGATGCAAAAGCGAAATTTGCCAGTACTTTTCTTGATAATGACGGGACAGCTGCTCCATGCACTACTGGATGTTTCAATTATTCCAGCGGCCAGCATGTCCCGTACCTCTGCGTGCGCAACCTTTAGCATGGCAGGGGATAGACGGCGGGGACGTTGTTTAATGGGAGGGTGACCTTGGATATCAATATAATGGGAGGTGAGGGGAGTAGGGGGGAGGGATTGGTCGGAAATGGGCATCAGGGTTCGGCAGAGGGTTTGGAGGGTCTCTTTTTCGCTGGGGGAGGGAGCAACTAGGGCTAAGCCATCAAGGGTAAGTTCAACGGGGGGTTCGGTAGGGGAAGGGGAGCGTAAGGGTCGAGAGGGAGAGTTAGGAGTGCGCCACGTCAGGTTTGCGAAGTCCAGGGTAATCTGCAGGGCTTCCAAAAAATCCACTCCTAGGATGCAGTCGTATCCTATGGCTTTGCACACCCGAATCGCCAGGACTTCTGTCTGCCCGTCCAAGTGGAATCGGACTCGGGCTTCTCCTTGGGCTGGTTCGACGGCTCCATTAGCAACTTGTATATATGCTACTATGTGGCGTAGGTGGTTTTTCAGGAGGTCTCCTATTCTCTTCCCGAAATATGAGCGGGCAGCACCGCTATCCAGCAGAGCGGGGAAGGTGTGTTGGCCAATGCGTAAATTTAGGAAATATCTGGGATCATGTTCAATGGGGGAGGCAGGCGAGAGTTCGGGGAGGAAATCCAGGGCGGTATTGGGACTCTTGGGGGCGGGAGTTGAATCGTCGAGTCCTAACGATGTCCCGATCATTCGTTTCCCGGGCCCGGCTTATCTTTACAGTTGGGGCAGGTCTTGGTGATCGTGCCCATCCGTCCACAACGGCAACAGAATTTCCCTCGGGGGTGGGAGCACTGGGGAAAATGATGTCCTGGGCGATGACAATTCCAGCAGGTGTTCGGGGGTGGCCTCATCTTTTGGAAATCCGTATCTCCAGTGGCTGGGCTTCCAGGAAGGGGTTGATTAGGATCGAGAGGAGTATTCGGCAGGGAAGGAGGGGTACTGTTTTGAGGAATTTTCGCGGGTTTGTTGCGGGGGCCTTTGGAGGGTTTGGACTTGGGGGATGTCGGGGAGGAAGGTTTATTGGGGGTCGGGGAACTGGGAGTGACGGTGAGGGTAGGTTCTTTTCCTTGGACTAGGGTTAATTCGGCTTCAATGGGGGCGGCAGGATTACGAGGACTGGTAAGGGGGTTATAGGCCTCGGTAGGGAATAGGGACGCAGAGGGCAAGGGAGGGGGAGGATGTTTGGAACGATCAGCCAACCTTCTGGTGTCCACTCGATGGCACTCGTTGATCAGGTCCTGGAAACTGGACAGCTCTTCTCTAGCTATTTTCTGGCGATACAGGGGAAGCAGATTGTGGTAGGCCAGGTCCAGTTGCTGCTCCAATTCCATAGGGGGGTCCATTCGTCCCAAAATTCTCCTAATTTTCATAATGAAGTCCAGCGGTCGTTCCTGTGGTCCTTGGGTCCGAGCGGTGGCTTCTTGTCGGATTACGTGGGCGGGGTATTTGATGGCGAAGGTTTTGCAGAAAGCCTTGATGAAATCGTAATATCCGGTCCATGCGGGACTTTCCAATCGGAACCAGGTTAACGCGGTTCCTGCGAGGGCAGAGGGGAGAGCGCGTAAGACGGACGGGGCCGCTAGATTTCGACCTTGGATCAACTCGTGCAAGGAGGCCAGGAACTCTCGAGGGTCCTCGTCGAATTGTCCGGTGAACACAGGGATATATTTAGTGAGACTATCCCACGCGCGCATTTCCGGGGTAAGGGTCTCTGATAGGTGGGAGGAATTTAAGTGATAGGGTCAAACTCTCGAAGGGTGCTGGGCTGAGGGGGTTGGTGGGAATGTTCCGGGATTGGGGTAGGGGTGAGCGTAGGGGTGGGAGTATGGGTCGGGAAGTAAGGGGCACTAGCCTCGGCGTTAGAACGTACTGGGTATGAAGCCTGACGGGCCATAGGCGACGTCGCTTCATACTGGTTCGGTCCGTGCCATCTAGGGGTTGCCAGGGGAGGAGGGGGATTGGGACGGGACGGGGCCATAGTGTAGGTACTATGGAGTATCGAGGCAGGATTCCACCTGGGGGAAGGGCTGCGGAGAAGAGGGGTAGTTCGGGAGGGAGGGGGGAAGGCAGGTTGGTATGGGGTAGGGGAGGGATGCGTCAAAGGGGTGGCGGGTAGCGTTCGGGGTAGCGGCACACGATCCGGGGCACTAGGATCCTGAAATGACGAAAGTTTACGCGGCAGGAGCGGGGGTTGATCGGCGGGGGGCTAAGGGCAAATTCTCGTAGCGATGTTCCGTTCTTCCTGAAAATGAACAAGGGTGAAAGGGGTTGTTCCGGGAAGCTGCTTCCGTCCTGGTGGATTCCTGTAAACGCGAAGTCGATTCTTCGGCAATAGTGGTCGCTACGGGGGAGGAAAAACTAACTGCGTTGCGACGGGGTTGAATCACCTCCCGTCGCGGGGTGGGAGGGATTTCGTCGCACGATAGATCAATTAAATGGATCTCCCGAGATCCATGGGGGTTGCGGGGTTCCACGGGGGGAGCTAAGGGTGGTCTTGGCGCAGGGGTGGCAATTATATCAGCGGAGGGGGGTAGGTCGCAATCTAAGGGGAAGGTCAAGTTCGTTCGTGGGGGAGGCCCTACGTCCGGCGCGAGCATGGAGTCCCAATAGTAGGAATTCCCACTATTGTCACTCTCGAAAGATTCGGTCCTGTTCCCGGCGGCCCGAACGTCAAGGTCCATTTCCCACGGAATGGACATGTCTCCGAACAAAAAACGGCTACGAAACCTGAAAAGTCAATCGCGAAGAATTGAGGGAGACCCGGAAATTTGTAGCCCGTAGGAGCGTAAAATTAAGAAAATAACCGGTAAGGGGAGGGTACGAACAACGTCGCGATACGTTTCAAGGGAAAAACCGGGAGGGGAGGGTGGAGAAATGCTCATCACCTACCTTTTACGCCGACCAGGGAAGCAGCAGTCCCAGCTCTCCGTTGGCGGTGGGGGAAGAAGAGGCGTCGGTATGGCGGGTGGCGGCAGGTGCAGCAGCGGCGGCGGCAGATGGCGGTGGCGGCGGCGGTCGGCAAGGCAGGCAGGCGGCACAATTTAAATTTGTACAGTTTGAATCACTCGCGAAAACTTTCTAAGTTTGAAAAAGAAAACAAAAACACTAAAGGTCACGAGCACTCGACCCGCACCCGCGACGCACGGAAACGCGGGAGATCACCGCCAGAGCCAACGGCCGAACACTGTAGGGGAAGGGGGGGGGGAAGGTAGGGGAAGACCAGGAGAAAATTCGGAAAACTACACTTTTTAATGAAATCACTGCACTCGCGGGCACTTCGGACACTCTACGCGGCGGGGCCCCACGTTGGGCGCCAATTTGTAACGCGCGGAAAAGGAATTCCGGGTTAAAAATAATTAACAAGACACGATCAAACTCCGAGGACACAATCTTTATTAAACACTAAAAAATCTCGGGGGGAGAGGCCTCCCGCGATGTCCTGGCACACTTATTATACGCGCACAATGATTTCATTAAACACTAATTAAAGGGAAAACTGGGGAAAACTATGGAAGGCAAAAAGGGGAAGGGAACGGGGCGAGGAAAAATTCTCCGGCGGCTCCGACGATGAAATCCGGCGATCCCACGACGTCCGCCACGAGAACTCCACGTAAACTTCAATAAATCGATGGCTGGGGCCCGCAATATTGAATTACACCGAATTTCAATAATTGCGGCGACGACCCAGCTCTCTACTTAAACCACGTACTGATGCTCTGACAGTAGAACAAGATCTAGTCCATTCTGGCATTTATTCCTCAGTCCTCTTAATTATTTCCCTCATTCCGGGGTGTCATAGTGAGCATAGGTCTGGTCGCGATCCAGGAACCAATCAATAATTAGGCATGGATCCGCGATCCAGACTTCTCGCCGTTCCGGCTAATCACTCCTATGCTTCACATGCTATCTCGCTGGCGAGCTCCTGCGCGAAGATCCTGCGTGGTCGTCCTTAGTAGCAGACGACACTATAGCTTCGTGGCTCGGCAGCGGGGCGATGCGGTGCGGGGTCGGCAACGATGGGCCGGTAGTGGCGCGGGCCGGGGAGAACGCAGCTAGGCGCGCGAGGCGTCAGCGCGGTAAGGGGAGGGGACTAGGACTCGCTGCCTGGCGCTCGAGGCGCGGCGCGGTAACGGGAAGGAACCGATGAGGCGCTCGGCGGGGAGACTGGGTAAGGGGACGGTAGGAGCGTCGCGTAAACAACCGCGCTCGGCAGGAAGGTTAGAGAGAGAGGGCATTATAGGCATTCGGGGATGGGAGCGTAAAGGATAGGACAATAACAGTTTTCTAGCTCATGTTGGAGCAGGGAATCGGTCTTATAAGCTACGAATAAAATTTACCATTAGGAATATAATATTTAATCCTAAATAATATACAACCTACTGACATTCGCTCAATCCGCAATCATACCATGTCCTAAAAACATTTACTCTCCTTCCGTGGATGGCAATTACAATATCCCTTCAGCGGGTAACTACATTACCATCACACGGAAGGTTCATCTATGCTCACTCACTCACTCACAAACATACTCAAGGGGACGGGAAGCACTAAGGGGGAGACCGAAGAAGAGCTAACAATAAGCATTTTTCTGTAACGGGTTTCCACCACGTTACAATATATATATCCCAGAGTTCCTCAGCAAGTCCCTTCGGTTGTGGTCTGGCGGTGTCGTCCCTTGAGGGTTCGAGTTGGTTGTTCCAGATAAACAGAACGTGGAAGGAGGTAAATTAGTGTGATTGAATAATCTCCAGAATAATTGCTAGCAAACAGTGATCATTACTATGGGTCGCTCAGTAAATACTACTTATGCTGCAGGAGTCGTTAGTAAACGCTAATTATGCTGCAGGAGTCGTTCTATAAAAAGAAAGTCGTACATGCATTAGATTTCCTGGTTAGTAGAGGGGTGTGTAGGGAGGGGGGGGGGGGTGTGGTGGCAGGTTTTAATTTGTCCAGATGTTTAGTGATGGGAATTCCAGAGTCAGTGATGAGGATAGCGTTGTGCTTATCGTTGATCGAATCTATGATATATGGCCCGATATACTGGGAGTCTAGTTTATGTTTTCTATGTTCTCGTAGGACATAGGCCAACTCTCCAGGGGAATAGGAGACAACAGCGGCGTTCCGATCGTAATATTCCTTAGATTGTTCATTAACTTGGATTTCGTGTTCTCGGGCTAAAGCGTGAAGCCGGGTTAACTGCTGAGCCAGCTCCTGTGCGTATGCGTCATAGGTTAATATCTCCTCGATCGCATAGGCGGAGACGGGGGACTGAGCCTTGCGCCAATAAACTAATTCATATGGCGTAAACCCTGTAGCTTCGTGCACAGAAGTATTATAGGAGAACATGGCGAAGGGGATGAATAAATCCCAGTCCGAGTATTGGTTGATGTTATGTTTAGGTATTTAGTGAGTACCAGATGACTTCTTTCTAGGGATCCATTGGTCTGGGGTCGATAACCGGAGGTAGTCAGATGTTCGATTTTGAAAAGAGAGGTTACGCCTTTGAGTAATTTTCCTAAAAAGCTGGTGCCTCGATCCGTGAGAATGGCACGCGGAAGTCCGAATTGCGCAACAAAGTGTCTTGAAAATGCGTCAGCAATGGTAGCGGCGCGAATATTGGGTATTGCGACAGCAATGCAGAATATAGTCAAATTGCACTGCATGGTTAAAACATGTAAATTCCCGGAGGGTGTAATAGGAAAAGGGCCTACGGTATCTAAGGCTACCTTATCGAAGGGGGCACAGGGGGTGTCAGTTATAAGCATTGGTAGTTTGGGTTTTACGCGAACCAGTTTCTGCCGTTGACAGCTATCGCAGGATCGTACAATGCTCTGAACGTCCTTATAGAGACCGAGCCAATTATAATGCTCCCTAATCCTATGATATGTCTTAGTCACTCCCTTATGACCTCCAACTAAGCCTCCATGATACACCAGAATGATGTGTCTTCTCATCTGAACTGGAGGAGTCACAACTTCACCAGTGCAGATAGTGATTTCGACATCGTCGTCGTGGAACGCACGGGAAAAGACGGAGCTCAAATAAAGTGACGTCAGCCGAGTGGTTCCGAGTTCATACGGACCGATGCTGAACCTTATAATATTATTCTCGCGAACAAAATCTTTTAGCTTTTTCAGAGAATGTTGAATTTCTTCGTCGCTGGCGGGGATTAATTCGCGGGGATGGGTGATGACCATGATGATCTTGGTGGTTTTGTAGGGGAAGGTTAAAATGGACTGGAGAGGAAAAGGATGATTTTTTATGGTTTTCAGATTGATTCTTCCAATTTCTATGAGCATTTGGCTAATGGGGTCTTGAAAGGAACAGTCAGATGCGATCAGATGGACAATGTTGCTGGGCCTGTGGCACAGAACATACGCGGAGCTTTCTATTTTACATTTCATGGGGTTCGGGGGAGAGTGAAAGGGGAATTCTTCTGAGATCGGATTGGGTTCAATACGGTTAAGACCAGGGTCTAAGGATGGATCGTATTGAGGGGGTGGTAGGGTTTTGTTTTGGGTAGCATCCACTACGGTGATATCCGACTCGGCGTCGGAGCCTGAGTGTTCGTCTTCGGGTTTTTCAAAATCATTAGGTATCCAAGTGGAGCGTCCTATGGGTTTTATTTTAGCAGGCGAGGGGAGAGTAAAGTTCAGGGGTTCAGATGTTACGGTAGGTGTTAAACACGGGTCCGCATCGGATTCCTCATCGGAATCGGTATCTTCGTCCGATGATTGTTCGTTGTGGAGGGAAGCCAAAAGTTTATGGATTTCTTCTTGGCTAGAACTCAATTCGCTAATAATAGAATATTGTTCGGGGGTCAGTGGGGTAAATTCTGCCTCGAACGAATCTCCGAGAACACTGGGTTCCTCAGAGAAGTCTTCCAGAGGATTTTCCGAGTTGGTGTCGTCGGGGAGAGTCGTTTCTTCCATCAGGGTTGGTAAAATGCTTGTAGGGGGCCTGGAGTCGATATTGGTTAAGGGGTGAACTTCTGTAGAAGTCTCGAGATCGGTGGAAGAAGCCAATTCGGCATAATTAATAGGGGGAGCGGCTTCCTCTCGGCGACGGCTTCTCAGACGGGCACCAATTGATTGTGTGTCCACCGGAAGTTGTTTTTGATGGGGAAGGTAACTGGGGCCCTCGCGGAACACAGGCAGAGCCATCGGCACCGGATTCCGTGATAGAGCGTCAGCATTGCAGTTAGTTGCTCCTTTCTTATAGATGATTTCATAGTCGAACTCCTCTAAACAGAGTTTCCATCTTTGGATACGGTTGGTGGGGTCGGTTGCTTTGCTGAGCCAAACGAGAGGTTGGTGGTCGGTGACGAGAGTGAATTTTCTTCCGTACACGTAATGACGGAACTGTTTAATAGCATAAACAGCAGCTAGTCCTTCTTTCTCGGAGGTAGAATATCGAGTTTCAGGGTCGGTAAGCGTACGAGATGCGTAGGCTATAGGTCGATCGTGTCCAAGTTTTCCTTGATTGAGGATCGCCCCTATGGCCAATTCAGAAGCGTCGCAGGTGATGATAAAAGGGAGCTGGAAATCTGGATAGGCCAATACTGGAGCTTCGCACAGGCAGGCTCGTAAGTCTTCAAAGCCTGCCTGGGCCTCCTCGTTCCAAGTAAAGGTGATACCTTTCTTGAGCAGTTGAGTCAGGGGTTTGGCTCTTTGAGCAAAATTTGGAATAAAGCGTCGGTAATAACCGGCTAATCCTAGAAACTGTTTGATGTTTTTGGGGTTGGTAGGTACTGGAAATTTTCGTACAGCCTCCACCTTGGAGGGAATGGGCTGGACGCCATTCGGGTTGATAGGATGGCCTAAATAGGTGATTTGTTGTCTTAGGAAGGCACACTTTTCCGATTGTAGCTTGAGACCGTATTGTCGAATTCTGCTGAATAAGCGCTTGCACTTTTCGATGTGTTCAGGGAGTGTGGCAGAAAATACAATAATATCATCAAGATATACAAAAAGTTCCTGTCCTTGGAGTCCCTGTAAGACTCGATCCATAAGGCGCTGGAAGGTGGCGGGGGCATTTTTGAGTCCAAAGGGCATTCGTGTGTACTCGTAATGTCCAAAGGGCGTAGAGAATGCTGTTTTATGTCGATCCCGGGGATGAAGGTGAATTTGGTGGAATCCACTGGCCAAATCGAAAATAGAAAAATACTTAGATCCGCATAGTTTATCCAAGATGTCCACAATGATAGGCAAAGGGTAGGAATCTCCTACGGTTTGTTCGTTCAGTCGACGGAAGTCGGTAACTAGGCGCCACCGTTTCTTTCCTTGGGAGTCGGGAGCCTTTGGTACAATCCTCAGCGGAGAATTGTAGGGCGATGAGGAAGGGACCACTATGCCGTTTTCTAAAAGTACGTCGACCTGGCTCTGTACCTTTGAATGGAGCGTTTCTTCAATTCGGTACTGTCGGATCTTGAAGGCTGTGCCTCCCGTGGTATCTATTTCGTGGTAAACATCAGCCTTGTTCTCAGTGTCAGGTCAATCTCCAGTCAAATGGAATATGTCAGAATACTCATGAACTAAGGACTTAATCACGGCTTGAGCGTCTGGATCTTTCGGAGGTGGTTTGAGGAAAAGAGCTTCCAAGGCTAGTCCTTTTCTGAGATTTTAAAGGTTCGATTCCAAGTCCAGTGTCTTCGTAGGGCAACTCTCGTCTAGGGTCTTCGCCTAGATAGGGAAGAGTAGTTGGAGAGTCTTCCTCAGGAGGTGATGTTGAAGGAGGGCTTATGGTAACGTTAAGGGACTGAGGAGGGTGATGAGCGGCGTCGACCCTAGGACACCCTTCTCTTATACTTAGGAGTTCGTCAATATTTTTGAATGGTAGAGGCCTCACTGGTTTACTAGAGGTAACCAAGGTCCGATGTAATAGGGAGATCTGTGCCTCGGTTTGGTTGAGGAAGGGCATCCCCAAAACTCCGGTGTAAGGGAGGTCAAAGTCTTCTATGACTTGGAATCTATGAGGTTCCTCATCGATGGTAAGGGTTACCGATCCTACTACATCCAGTTGTCCTCTGAGACCTCGTAGGGCCGGGAAATTGGGGTATTCGAGGCCAATATCCTCCCGAAGGGCATTATACACTATGATGTTAATGTGCGAGCCAGTATCCACCAAAAATTCTCCGTCCAAGTAGCTCAGTTGGGGAACTTTCTTGAGTACCAAGGTAGCGTCAGGTGAATAGCTCAAAATGGTGGGTACCGGTGGCGGGTCTTTTCTTTTTTTCTGGGGTGGAACTAAAATATGAACAGACGCGGTTTCTATGAGGGGTTTGTTGACGCGTCGTTCGGGCGAACCTGATCGTAGTTTAAATCACCGGTCTCTTCGACAGCCTCCATTACTGCAGTAGTAGGAACATGAATAGTGGAAGGATATGCAGGAGAAGCTCGACAACTGAATGCTCTATGCCCAATCCTTCGACAACGTCCACAGGTGAGTTCTGGATCGTAAGGCTCTGACTGTGGAGGTCTAGGGGGTCGTGATCGATAGTGTTGATCGGAAGGAGGTGGATAACCATTAGGTCCCGGTGCCTGTGGAGGTTGAGGATAGCAGGGGAACGGAGGGTATTGAGAAGGATGAGGGGAAGGATATGAGGAATAGTACGGGGAAGGTTGATAGGCACTTGGATTCTGGGAATAAAGAGGAAAATTGGAGTAATCGAAGGCTTCTCTTCTCTCTATACCGAACTCCCGTAAGCGTGCGTAGTCGCAAGCCTCTTGAAGATTTCAAGGGTTTCTGGAATACACGGGAGTGTAATATTCTAGAGCTAATCCATCCATGAATACTTCCAGAAACTCCCGATCATTGGGCTCCTGTATCAGGACGAGCGATTCTGACCCGTATTTGTTTTCATAAGCGGCATCAAGGTTGGCTTTCAGGCGTTCAGCTCGATCTATATACGAACCTAAGGCTTCATTAGGATGCATAGCTAATTTTCCACATTGTGTGACCAAATCTATAAAAGTCCGGGGAGGTTGAAATTTTCGTCGTAAGTGAGTGATCAAGTCCTTGACGGTAGGGAATCGTTTACTAGTAACGCTCACACGAGCAGAACCGACTAACTTGGCCAATACTAAAGGAATGAATTCCTGACGAGCGGCGTCCGACAAGGTAGAAAAAATGTTCTCTAAATTTTCTATAAAAGGTCCCAGATCGTCGCGGGAGCCATTATAGGATGGTACTGTTTGGAGTTGGATTAATACCTCTCCTCGGGGAGAGCAAATTCCGTTGGAAACATTTAAATAACCGGACACATTTCCACGGTGGCTACCGTTAGCGGGTGGAAGAGGTGGAGGTCCGAGTGGTGATCGTGTAGGGGTAAAAGCCATTTTATATAGGAAGTTAGTAGAAAATTGTGAATAAAACTGTGTCAAAAAAGCTGTTCACACCCTGGGGAAATTTTATGGGAGCAGAATTTCCTGCGAAATCCCACCGCTATCACCAGATTTGTTACGTACCGGGTAGTCGTGACCGCCTATCGGTCGAGTTTCGCGCTGACTCGACACTACAGTCTGGGTCAATAGAAACACCGATTGAGCTTTTCGACTATCGGTATAATGAACTATAGTATTACACTCCGAGCGGTAAGAATGTAATGAATTGGCAAGATTCGAGGTGAATGATAGTATGTACAGGGAGGTTCTCTAACAGCGGCATATAGGAGATTCGTGTTAGTTGACTATAGCGCTCAGGATGATGGTATCTGAGAGCGCTGATTGGTCAATATCATGTAGTGCCAACATGAAATGGTCCGTTACCAATAGATGAATACGAAAAATGAGACCCATCCGCCATTTTGGAGTAGAGAAGTGTTTACATGCTAGTTGTAGAAGAAAGAGGTGTGAAATGGAAAAATGTCAAATAGTGAGGTTACTAAAGTAAAAATGGAAAATAATGAATGGAAAGTAAGAATATTCGAACTTTCCATTCATTATTTTCCATTTTTACTTTAGTAACCTCACTATTTGACATTTTTCCATTTCACACCTCTTTCTTCTACAACTAGCATGTAAACACTTCTCTACTCCAAAATGGCGGATGGGTCTCATTTTTTGTATTAATCTATTGGTAACGGACCATTTCATGTTGGCACTACATGATATTGACCAATCAGCGCTCTCAGATACCATCATCCTGAGCCCTATAGTCAACTAACACGAATCTCCTATATGCTGCCGTTAGAGAACCTCCCTGTATAAACATACGTTGGAACAGCAGTTTTGACACAAAACTTTGTATTTTCAGGTACTATAATTATACTTACAGTAAACGCTAATTATGCTGGATCAGCATTCGCAGGATTATTTACTATTTGTCACAACTATTGGAGAGAATAGACTCTCCTATGGTTGTGGATTTCTCGCACTTAATTAATTATGATCAGTTCGTGGTAGTTGTGTTTGTCTTCCAGAACGGTACGTGTTAGGCACGACTGGAAGATGTACACTCGCGACAATTTCTACACGACTTGTTTCGGATTTAATTATACTAGACTTAACTACCAGTACACGGCGACTAGGCAAGAGATTGGTTAGAATACGGTGGAGTACTCTGCTCCCGTGGAACGAACACTAGAGTTACGACCTTGGAACGCGGATGATGCAGCAGCGGCTAAGCTTGCACAGAATAAGACTCAACTCAAGGGTCGCGGAACTCGCATATATGTAGGAGGCTTAATAGGTCATGTGTCGTCAGTAGCGCCATGATTTTTCGACACATGACAACCAAAAAGTCTCCACATCCACGGCCGACGCCCAAGGTTTGACGCATTTCCGGAAAAGAAATCCGGATGTCAGCAATGTACAATACTACCGGTATTGCACACGGACGCGTGCGATCTACTTTGGTTCGGCGAGGTGGCTGACCCCTACGTTACACATGTACTCCGGCACTGCTGTGAACTATATACACTTATATATTAAATATACTTGTATATAAATAAAGAAAGTGCTATATTTATTGTGTTCCCTTGCCCAGTATCAAGATACAATAAGAACCATGTAGTTTGACTTTTACATATTTACGACGGTAAAAAGAACCGATGAATTACATTCATTTATAATCATTGTTCTCTGTCCTCAATATGTTAAATCGACACAGGCATGGAGATAGTGAGTCCCACACTACTAAGCAAATGGTTTAAATCATGTTACTTAGTGTGCCAGGATGCATTTTTCCCTTAAAAAAAAAAATTAAAAGCATTTTTGCGTAGAAATTATTAGCTCGAATAGAACATGAGTTATTTCGTGTAAAATATCATGTGTTGGAGATCGGAGTGTAGGTACGAGCGATCTGTGACTCTCAGGCCGTCTCGCTCCCGCTCACACTCTGTCTCTCTTGATCCTACCTCCAACAGAGGCCGATAGGTGGCCCACGGCGTAGAACTCTCTCTCGCTGTTATTATTTGGGTCTATTGTACATATCAATACCCAAGAGTTCCGTGATAAGTGCGGCTCAATTTAAACGGTCTAGACTCTAGACTCTGCCTTTTCTGTCATTCTTCTCAGCAGCTTAGCCAGTCCTTCCTTCCTGCGACGCCACTAAGTCTCTTAGTACGCATTTCTGCTCCATCGTCGATTTCTTGCGCTCCAAGAAATCGTCTTCCTTTCTCTCTATCTTCGTTGCCTGGGAGTCTCAGGTACGGGGAATCCTGTCCGGGGACCTGGGGATCACAGGGTTGGGATTTCGTAGTTGTAACTTTGGGTGGATTATCAATTTGCGGCTCAGCCTCCTTTGGAGCACTTTTCATTCTTTTGTATTTTTTTTCAAATCAAATAAACTGATTTTACCAGATTTCCTGGGCGTTGTTTTTGTCACCCTGGAGCCTTCCTTCCTAGACCTCCTTGCGGATATCACCCAATCAACTTTCAAACAAATTTCTGGTCCTTCGAGCCGGATATAACCGGTACATATTCAATTGAGTTGAATTTTGATTGGTGATTCTTCGAGGTGACTGGGGGAGTGTCTCTGGTGGCAAAATGGTAACGCAGGAGGAAATACTCATGTGCGCAGGTCACGTTAGTCTTTATTGCTCAGAATTAGAACGGCTACTGGTCAACACCAAAAAGCGTGGCATAGGTAATTTTACCGTCCCTTATTTAAATGGTCGTCTGGCTAGTGCCAAGGAAATTCTCGCGAAAATACAAACGAATCATGTGACGATCACTAATCATTTATCGGAAAAAGATTTGCAACAGTTTAACTATACGACGCAGAATACTTATGAGCGAGCTATGACGGCGTATTTGACTGCGGAAGAATACATTTTAGAGCAAATCGAGAATTTAAGCGGTGAGCAAGTCGCTCCTGTCACTGCAGGGCGGACCCATGCTCCCTCGTTAAAACTTCCTAAGTTAGATTTACCCAAGTTTAGTGGTGACTATTCTGAGTGGTCAACCTTCTATGACTCTTTCAAATCAATGATTCACGATAATTCGACATTACCAGGTGTTCAAAAGTTTCATTATTTAAAGACATGTCTTCAAGGAGAAGCTAGCTCAGTAATTCGATCCTTAGCCGCCAGTAACGATAGTTACTTAACAGCATGGAATGCATTAGTGACTAGGTATACAAATGAACGAATTATTACGTCCAACCTTCTTAGCAAACTAACGCTCATTCCGAAAGTCTTCGCTGACAATCTCATGTCCATGAAAACACTACGCGATACAACTATAGTTGCGCTCGACTCGCTGAGGACATTAGGATATCCAGTTGATGGTTGGAGTGCCATATTGGTCCACATCCTCTCAAACAAGCTAGATCAAGTTATCACTGTGGAATGGGAGAAGGAAATAAGACGTGTATTAAAATATCCTTCTTTCACTCAGTTTTTAGAGTTCATCACCGAGCAGATTAATATGCTCGAATCTATTAGTAATAAATTCAAAGGTAGTAAACAAACTACTGATAAAACTTCTCGTCCTAAGTCGTTGAAATCACTCAACGCAATCGTGGATAAACCAAAATGCCTTTATTGTGACGCGGATCATCCTCTCTATCAATGCAACAGCTTTATTGCCTTGAACCCTCAAGCCAGATATAAAGCAGCGCAAAATAACTCACTTTGTATCAATTGCTTGAGACCTGGACATTCGATATCGTCTTGCCGAAGTAATATTCGGTGTAAAAAATGTTCCAAGGCACATCATACGCTTTTGCATTTTGAGAAACAAGCTAATCCGACGCCTCAACGTAATTCATCTCAAGCTGCTTCACCCACGAGTCTTCAAACCATTGATCAGTCTTCGACTTCTGTTGTTGCTCATGTGAGTGCCATGGACGAACGCACGACACTCCTTGCTACGTTTCTTGCACGCGCTACAGCACCAAATGGCCGTCAAATTATGATTAGAGGCTTAGTCGACCCGGGCTCACAAACATCGTTCATGACGGAAAATCTAGCCCAGTTATTAAGAGTTACACGCCGCAAAGTTAATGCAACGATTTACGGAGTCACAGGAGGTGCGGTACGTAACGTCTCGAGCAAAGCTGAACTCATCTTACAGTCAGTCAAACACGATCAGGCCTCACTCAAGGTGACGGCATTAATTTTACCAATAATCACGAATTATAGTCCTCGGTCGTATTTACCTCTTGAATTCCCTCAATTAGGTTCTCTGGACCTCGCGGACGAATATGCTTCTGTTAAAAATCCAATTGATATTTTAATTGGTGCAGATTATTGCCCTCAGCTTTTACTGAATCAAATAATTCATTCATCGAACAGTGCACTGATAGCCCAAGATTCGTTATTTGGCTGGGTTGTGCATGGTACACTTGCGTCGCACATGCATACTGCAACAGTAAACGTTCTTCATTGTTGTGACTTCGATAAAACACTGCGAGATTTTTGGGAGATTGAAGAAGTACCTAGCACCTATAGTCTGACACCTGAAGATCAATTATGTGAGGACATTTTCGCGAGCAACGTTACTCAATTACCATCAGGCCGCTATCAGGTTGCATTGCCTTTCAAGACAGAGTTCTCAAAATCGGCACTGGGAGCCTCTCGCAGCATCGCCGAATCAGCTTTAAAGCGAGTTCTCTGTCGTATTAACAAATCTCCTGAGCAGTCCGAAAGCTATGCTAAATTCATTAGAGAATACGAGCAGCTAGGACATATAGAGAAGGTCACAACAAACGCGATTGACACAGACTCCTTGGTTTACCTGCCTCATCACGCAGTATTTAAGCTCGAAAATGGAAAACAGAAAATACGTGTCGTATTTAATGCGTCCGCTAAAACTAAGAGTGATCTATCACTCAACGACGTACTCTTAGTAGGGCCAAAACTACAAAAAGATATAACAGCCATTCTTATGAATTGGCGTGAATTTCGTTTTGTTGGTATAACAGATATTGTTAAAATGTTCCGCCAAATTCTAATTCGTCCGGAAGACAGAAAATTCCAATCTATAATTTGGAAAGATGATTCTGGTAATACTCAAGCATATCAATTGAACACGGTCACATACGGTACCGGACCTGCACCGTTTTTAGCTTCACGGGTAGTGCAGGAACTCGCAAATCAACACGGTGATGACTTCCCAGACGCGAAGTCCATCTTACTTCAATCAATCTATGTCGATGACATTCTTTTTGGAGCTAACAACCTTGCAGATTTACGCGATATCCAATCTCAATTAGTTCAGTTGTTGGATAAAGGTAAATTTGAGCTCAGTAAATGGGCCTTCAATTCAGCAAGCACAGCTCTCCAAGAAATTCCTAATGATTCTAGTAACGCTAATCTTAATTTGAATACCGAAAATTTTAACGAAACTAGCAAAGTGCTGGGCATATCTTGAAATACCAGCTCTGATTCATTTCAGTTTATAATCTCACCTTCTTCCATCACTAAGTTAACAAAGCGCATGTTACTCTCGGAAAACGCGAAGATTTACGATCCTTTAGGCTGGATCTCACCGTTCACCATTGTGTTAAAGCAAATAATGCAATCCACATGGTTGCTCAAACTTAATTGGGATGACGAGGTTCCCGAGCCTATCCAATCTAAATGGATGTCTTATTACTCGCAAATGTGCGAATTAACAAAAATCAATATCCCGCGCTGGAATGGTCAACTTAGTGCAGTAGATAAATTAGAACTCTATGGGTTCTGTGATGCTTCAAATGTATCCTATAGTGCTGTGGTGTATGCCAAATTCACCAATAGTGATAGTCAAACCTCAGTCAGCCTCGTAATGGCAAAGGCCAAAGTGGCCCCTCTTAAAGCAATTAGCATTGCTCGTCTTGAACTAGTCGCCGCTGCTTATTTGACTAAACTAATGCTTCATATCAAGTCATCACTTAAACGTTCAGTGCATGACATTTTTTGTTTTTCTGATTCACAAATCGTGCTGGCTTGGATTGCACAACATTCGTCAAAATGGAAAGTTTTTGTAGCCAACCGAGTCGAATATATACAATCAAGTCTACCAGAGGCTCATTGGTCTTATGTCAATACTAAGTCCAATCCTGCAGATCTCAACTCGCGAGGGATTAATCCAAGCCAATTAATACATTGTACGCTTTGGTGGGAAGGACTCTCTATAATTCGGGAAACGTCATCGGAAAATTCTCCTTTAATATTTGAAACCAACGAGGAAATAAAGACCTCCTCGATATATACAAATCATGTCACACGCGATTTACCGTCATTTCTTCATAACTATTCGGCGTGGACAAAACTAATCCGTGTTGTTAGCTACGTGTTGCGATTTATAGATCGAGCGCGTAGAAAAAATGTTTGTCAACACGCTCACTTGTCAGCTCCCGAGCTACGCACTGCAACACTGCGTGTTGTGAAAATAATTCAAGCTGCTGCTTTCTTAAACGATATATTGACATTGCAAGGCAAAAAGTCAGTTCCGTCAAGTTCTCGATTACTTTCTCTTGCCCCATTTTTAGATGCGCAAGGAATTCTACGAGTAGGTGGGCGTCTGCAACACTCATTTTTGTCAGACAACCAAAAGCATCCCATTATTTTGCCAACTAATTATTTAACCGAGCTGCTCATTCGACATATACATATCACGACCTTGCACGGTGGCCTACAGCTTACGTTAACAGTATTGCGGCAAAAGTATTGGGTGATCAATGCACGAAACGCTGCGAAAAGCATAATACATAGGTGTGTCACTTGCGTTCGTCAGCGTGCCAAGCTAGGAACACAATTCATGGGATCTTTGCCTACTGCTCGAGTAAACCGTAGCCATCCGTTTGAACATACTGGCATTGATTACGCCGGGCCCTTCCTTGTAAAACTGCATCAAGGCCGAACCTCGAAATCAGTTAAGTGTTATATAGCTGTTTTTGTATGCATGGCTACTCGTGCCATCCATCTTGAGCTTGTCTCCAAATATGATACGGATGCATTTTTGGCAGCTGTAGCTCGTTTTACTTCACGTCGTGGTAAACCCGCGGTGATTTACTTTGATAACGGGTTAAATTTTCAAGGAGCAAATAAGGAATTGAAACTTGCATTCCAAGGCTCTCTGAAACATGTGCAATCTATAGATTTTGAACTTATACGCGAAATAGAATGGAAATTTATTCCCGTGGCCACTCCTCATTGGGGTGGACTGTGGGAGAGCGGGGTACGAAGCGTAAAACATCATCTAAAGCGTGTTCTTGGGACTTTTCTTCCTACGTTCGAGGAAATGACCACACTAATTTGTCGTATTGAAGCCTGTCTAAACTCCAGACCTCTTTCTCGCTTACGCGATGACATTGAAAGTTTAGAATGTCTAACGCCAGGGCATTTCTTGGTTGGTCGCTCTTTACTCGCTCCACCCGAAATGTCCGTTCTAGATTTAAAGGAATCTATTCTAAATCGATGGCAGAAAATCACTCGGATTACCGAGCTTTTTTGGCAAAAATGGTCGGGCGAATATCTGCAATCATTAGAATCTCGTCCAAAATGGCAAATCAAAAATAACGATTTTCGTGAAGGTGACATCGTTATAATTAAGACTCCAAACGCTCCACCTTGCAAATGGAACTTAGGCCGAATTATTCGTTTAATAATCGGTTCAGACTCAATAGCAAAAGTAGCTGTGGTTCAAACAGCGAATAAACAGATTCAACGCAGCCTAACCCAGCTGTGTAGGATCCCGGCATAAATACAAATATTGACAAACAATCCCAACGGCTTCTGATCTGCCGACTCTTACATCTCATCACCTTGACGCTTTACTTATTAAATCAGTACTCCTTAATCATGGCTAGTGACAAGGTGCCTAATTTAGTGGCAACGTCGAAATGTTCTTAAGTGAGGTTTGGGGCGAAGAAGCCAACGCGTCCAATGTACTGGACCTTTCCTTCAGTGACTTGAGTCTTTCGGACGATGCTCCTTGTGTTGATTCTCTGCTTGAACTTCCGGATTTGCTTGTATCGACGAAGGAAGAAGAGGACTCCAGGATGCAGGTCATTTTAGATCCGCCTTGTCCACCTGAACCAGAATCAGCTGACGTGGTCATGGAACCCATAGCGGGACCTTCTCTTACACCAGCACCAGCAATTGATTTAGCTGTTTTATACGCGAGCAGTTGGGAGAATGGAATCCTGTATGATTCTACCGCAAAGGAGCTGGAGCGTACAGCAAAATACGTTACCGTCTTGGCGTTCGGGCCCACACACCGTATACCATTGCATGCGGTCTTGAAATATCGGCAGTGGAAGTATTGGGATCCTCAAGGAAAATTGCTCTTGCGTTGGACTCCAGCGTTAGAGCTGAAAACTGCCAAACTCATCATTAAGAAATGAGTTAGTCTGCGACCATTAGTGGATATTCGGAGCTTCGCTCAAAGGTTTTTTTTCTTTTTCTTTTCCACCATGGTCTTTATTTACGGTGTTTCACCATTCCAAATTTTAGAACATAAGTTTAGTTTATTTCCAACATCTGCGAGATTCATCTGAATTGACGCAGGAACGTCAATGCGGGGGAGGATTTGTTGGAGATCGGAGTGTAGGTACGAGCGATCTGGGACTCTCAGGCCGTCTCGCTCCCGCTCACACTCTGTCTCTCTTGATCCTACCTCCAACAGAAGCCGATAGGTGGCCCACAGCGTAGAGCTCTCTCTCGCTGTTACTATTTGGGTCTCTTGTACATATTAATACCCAAGAGTTCCGTCTTATTGCTGCTCAATTTAAACGGTCTAGACTCTAGACTCTGCCTTTTCTGTCATTCTTCTCAGCAGCTTAGCCAGTCCTCCCTTCCTGCGACGCCACTAAGTCTCTTAGTAGGTATTGCTGCTCCATCGTCGATTTCTTGGGCTCCAAGAAATCGTCTTCCTTTCTCTCTATCTTCGTTGCCTGGGAGTCTCAGGTACGGGGAATCCTGTCCGGGGACCTGGGGACCACAGGGTTGGGATTTCGTAGCTGTAACTTTGGGTGGATTATCAATTTGCGGCTCAGCCTCCTTTGGAGCACTTTTCATTCTTTTGTATTTTTTTTCAAATCAAATAAACTGATTTTTACCAGTTTTCCTGGGCGTTGTTTTTGTCACCCTAGAGCCTTCCTTCCTAGATCTCCTTGCGGATATCGCCCAATCAACTTTCAAACAACTAGATTTATTAATACGAGGCTATCAAATGTCTTATATGTACCAGAACTCAAGTACAATTTGTTTGCAATAAGTGCTATATGTGAAAAAGGGTACACCACAATTATAAATGGTGAGAAGTGTCAAATTGTAGACTCAAAGAAGAATATAAGGGCGATTGCAACCAAGTATAACAATCTGTTTGAAATGAATTTTAAAATGGTACCATCACAGAAAGATAATTCAGGATGCTATAAGGTAAATTCTTGTGAAGGACTGTTAATGTGGCATGAACGTCTAGCGCATCAAAATATTGATCAAGTCAAAAGATTTTTGAATAAAAACGGTATAACGTATAAAGAGGACGGTGAATTATGTAAAAGGTGCCTAGCGGGAAAACAACATAGGAAACCTTTTTCATTAAGCAACTCAAGATCACAAAAACCCTTAGAACTTGTACACGTAGATGTCTGCGGTCCGATGGAAGAAAAATCTATCGGAGGAGCAAAGTATATTTTGTTACTAAAAGACGACTACTCTGCTTATCGGTATGTGTTTTTTATGAAAAATTAATCAGAATTTACGTCAAAGGTTAGGCAATTTATTAAATTAGCAGAGAGACTAACAAACAGTAAAGTAAAAGTGCTACGTACCGATAACGGTCTGGAATTTGTAAACAGAGAGTTGTTTGAAATACTAGAGAGGTACGGAATAAGGCATCAACGAAGTATAGCTTACACACCTCAACAAAACGGGAGAGCGGAACGAGAGTTGAGAACCCTAATAGAAGCTGCTCGTAGCATGATTCAAGGATTGGACAAAATGTTTTGGGCAGAAGCTGTAAACACTGCAGCATATATCTTAAACAAAACGTGTTTAGGTAAAGATAGTAAAAGCTCCCCGTATGAGTTATTTTATGGTAAAGTAGCAGGGTGGAACGAACTTCAGATTTTCGGAGCAAATGTGTCTGTCCACATGCCCAAAGAAGAAAGATTGAAATGGGACCCAAAGAACAGACTAGGAATTTTTGTTGGATATGGAGATAACGTGAAGGGATATCGAATATTTTTCCCAGAAAATAATAAAGTCGAACATCACCGCGATGTGCTTTTCTTGTCGAAAAAGGAAAGTACTTGTAGTCAAGCAAACGAATGGACAGGAGTAGAACCGATAGACAACAAAAGCGATGGAGGAAACAATACAGAAAACGAAGCAGAGGATTCGTATGAAGAAGGGGAACAAGAAAAATAAATATTTGTTTCATGTAACGAAGAAGACGACCAAGTTCCTGAACAACAACCTAGTAATAAGCGAATACGAAAGGAGCCAGTAAAACTTAGAGACTATTATACATGTCTACTATCAGAAGGTGCGAAAGATGAACCAAGAACCTTCGAGGAAGCTATGTCTGGAGAAGAGGCAGAAAACTGGAAGAAAGCAGTTGAGGCAGAAGTGCAGGCATTAGAAGAGAACAAAACCTGGATAGAAGCGGAAAAACCAAAAGAATATAACGTAATAAGCTGTAAGTGGGTGTTTAAGCGAAAGAAAAATGAGTTTAAAGAAACTATTAAATACAAAGCAAGATTGGTAGCGAAAGGCTTTTTACAAAAAAATTTAGATATTTCCGATTTGTATAGTTTAGTATGTTGTCATCTGTTAGAATTTTGTTAGCGATATGTAATGAATTGAATTTACCTATTTATCAGTTGGACGTTTGTAGTGCGTTCTTGAACAGTGAAATTAACAAAGATATATGTTCGAGATCGGGAGGAGCAAAAATGCTGAGAAGTAGATTCCACATTTTCTGCGATATCTCCCTATCTCTATTGCGTTCACAGGGGACGGCTATACCAACAGCGTATAGCCGCTACCTCTATCTCACTCTATCTCTCACCGCGGCGCGCTTGCGCGTCTACTGGCCCTGGCGCGTCGCGGCCGCGGCACAGCTTGCGCGCCTGGCCACTAGGTGACCAGCGCCACGAGCAGCTCTCTCGCTGGCAAGTTTCGTGCCGCAGAACTATATAGATGGGTCCTTGATAAGGACTCATCGCACCCCAAACTCGCTCGACAGCCTGCGTAGCAGCAGCAACAGCAGCAGTTTCCGAAGCTTTCATCGGCACTTTTTGACGCCTCATCGGCAGCGCCTCCACGGCCAACTAAGAGCGCCTCCACTGGCGAACTCATTGGGAGCATACTTTGGTAAGTATCACCCACTACCCACTGCCTACCAAGAAGGGACTTCCCCTCTGCGGCATTTCCTCCCTCCTAAAGGGAGATTTCTCCGGGGACTTCCCGGGAGGAATTAAACCCTCTCCTTCCCCTCCACACTGCCTCCGAGGACTACCTCGGACCCAGTGTTCCGACCCTCACATCCAGGGCTCTCGATAGAGTCGGGTAACGGGAGGGGTAGAATTCACCCTAGGGGTTGGGGTGGCTCGGAGCCACTATAGCTTGTGGAGCGGTAGGCTGCAGGGTAAGGGGACTTCCCCTTCCCTAACACCTCTTCTCCACCTTTGCCTTTCTCCTCGGCTGGAGATTTTGCTGGGGAACAACCCAGGGAAATTGTCCAGTCCCGAGGAGGCTTAAGTCCGCGTACCTCCTGGGGAATTTTGAGTCTTGGGGTTCTAAGGAATCTTCTGCGAAAAGAAATTCCCTAGAATTTAACGGCAGCAAATTCCCTAGGCCTTCGCCATTGTAAATATCGCGGTTTTTCTTGTACATCAAAATACTTTGTAAACGTTTGTATATTTTTTATTTATTTGAATAAAAAACACTTTTACCTATTACCTCGGCCTTGAATATTTTATTCTAGAATAAGACCTTCCTTTCTGACCACAGGTTCGGAGCCAACTTGGGGCACTGTTTCGCACAATATATATATTTCATTACCAGGTGGCTTTAAAGAAGAAAAAGGCTATATTTGCAAGTTGAAAAAATCCATATATGGGCTAAAGTCTTCACCCAAAAACTGGAATAGATAATTCGACTCAATAATGAAATTTAACGGATTCATAAGATCCGAGTATGAGTATTGTTTATATATAAAGGTAGATCATCTAAGTAGAACTTATGTACTAGTGTACGTAGATGATTTATTAATAGCTGGTAGTAAAGAATCAGAAATTGAACGTATGAAACGTGAACTAAATATACATTTTAAAATGAAAGATTTAGGATATGTTAAGAATTTCCTGGGGATGAATATTATACAGGATCTAAGCAGGAATCGGATAGTCATTAGTCAAAAAGAATATCTAACAAGTATACTAAAACGTTTTAATATGTATGAATGTAAAGGAGTTGACACTCCAATGGACCCTAAATTTAACTATGAAGAATTAAAAGGGACAGTGTCAGAGAGTCTAGAGATAGAACATAGATGTAGAATACTTATTGGGTCAGTAATGTATGCAATGTTATGTTCGAGACCAGATATGTGCAACTCGATTAGTATATTAAGCCGATATCAATCTTGTGCGAGCGAGAAATTATGGAGTGCGTTAAAGCGAATGTTACGATACATTAAGTCGACTCTAGAATTAACTCTAATTTATAGTAAAAAGTCAAATATTTCAAACGAAGTAGTTGGGTATGTAGATGCAGATTGGGGAGGCGACACAATAGATCGAAAGTCAACAACTGGGTATATATTTCAAGTCTTCGGACAACCGGTTATTTGGGCTTCACGAAAACAGCCTACCGTGGCGATCTCTTCCACAGAAGCAGAGTATTTAGCTTTAAGCGCAGCTACAAGTGAAGCATGCTATATGCGATATATATTCCATGATTTCAAAATAAGGAACGAATATGTAACAGTTTCTATGTATGAAGATAATCAATCGGCGATTCGTGTTTGTAAGAACCCCGAGTATCATAGTAGACTGAAACACGTGGATATAAAATTTCATTTTATTCGAGAAAAAGTTAGAAGTAAAGTTATCGAACTGATATATACCCCAACAAATGAACAAATAGCAGACTTGATGACGAAACCTCTGACAAGAGTCAAGCTAAAATATTTTTGTGAAAAGTTAAGAGTGGTAAAGGACGATTAATAGGTTAAGATATATTGTTGAATTAATAAATATTCTAGAGTTTATATAATTCTACCAATTGAGGGGAAGTGTTGAACACATTGGTAGAATTACTTAGTAGTTAAGGTTGGTAACAGTGTATTCGAGGCTTCGAGTAGGTTGGTCACTAGATGTCGCGTCGTATATCCAAAGAGAGGAGAGAAAAAAGGCGGTTGAAATAAGAGACATTCAAGACGGCGTTTTTTTAAGTTGAGTTCGTTCGTCGTGAGTTAAAATATAGATCGAAAGGAATTAAGAACGAGAGTATCATATTTTATTTTTTTTTTGTGTTTGCTATACGAGGGACTGCTCCTGTATGTACTCTGGTTTATGTTAAATAAATCTAGTGAAAGTAAAAGAAAGGATTACTGAAGTCTCCTAAGTAATAAATTTTAACACTTTTAATGAGTATAACCTCATCAAATTTAAATAAGAACAGCCTAATGATGTTTTTTCATTTATTTATTTCATAATTAGGTTCAAATTGTTTTAAGGTTAATACTGTCAATCTTGCAGCTTAACCTGATTTACCGTAATAAACGAAGTAAAACATATATCTAGGAGATACACACAGACACACTGTTTACGATTGTGTGCAACTATATTTACGTTTACGTCTACTGACGTCACTAAACCTACGTTAAGCAGCCAACTTCAGCCCGAGACATACACTCTGGCTGGAGAAGAAGAAGAAGAAGAAGATTATGAAGGAGAAGAATCTCAATTTTCGATATATATATAGCTAACTCAGTATGAGATCTTTGGATTGCATGAACCGTTTTGAATGTTCATGGTTTTAAATGAAAGCTTGTTCCAAACTAGTTTAAGGAAAGCTTTACTTAAATCATGACAGTGGATCATTCACGGAAATAAATCGGTTTGAAAAATGAGGCGGCCAAACCTACTGTATAAGATAATGATAGTGCTCGGCGGTATAGACATGTCATTATCTACTTTTATATGCACTTGCCGTCGAGACACTACCGTGTCTCTTGATACCACAGAGAATATCATTAAAGCCTCAGTTTCTTAGAAATTCTGCTGTCAATTTCCTACTTTTGTCTACCGTATGCCTGTAATATGAAAAAACTAAAGTTGATAGTATTTTCATCATTATAAGCTTCTAGATGTTTTGGTCATAATATTTGTAAACTATTAGCCTCATATTTTAAAGAATTTCAGTCCAAACTGAGTTGCAAGCCCTTCTTTTCTCAAGATTTGACTTTAAATTTACTACTTTTTTTATATTTTTATGAACTCTAGGTTTCAACATCACCATTGAGTTCTGACGTATGCTCTGCCAAACCAAGATTATTTTTATCTTCCTCAGGACATTCTGTATTACGAAATACCACAGAGAATATCATTGAACCCTCAGTTTCTAAGAAACTCTGCTGTCAATTTCCTACTTTTATCTACTGTATGCCTATAATATGAAAAATGATAAATTGGTAGTATTTTCATAATTATAAGCTTCCAGATGTTCTGGTCATAATATTTGTAAACTATCAGCCTCATATTCTAAAGAATTTCAGTCCAAACTGATTGCAAGTCCTTCTTTTCTCAAAATTTTACTTTAAATTTACTCCTTTTTTCATATTATTATATACTCCAGGTCTCAACATTACCAAAGAGTTCTGACATATCCTCTGCCAAACTAAGATCATTTTTATCTTCCTCTGGACATTCTGTATCAGGAAATACCACAGATAAGATGATTGAAGCTTCTAGTTCATAGATATTCTGCTGCCAATTTCCTATTTTCATCCACTGCATGCCTGCAATTAAAATTTTACAATCTTACACGACAATTTGATCAGTTTGTATACTGATATATATCTTAAGATTGTTCAAATGAAGTAATATTTGTATTTAATCTAATTAATTATTACAAAGCATTTAATATTTGTTCTTGACATATATATTATATCTTTGTTTCTTTTGTAAAATTTACTATCATATAATTAGCTCAAATCCAAGTACTGGTCAACTTGTATTCTACGTAAATAATATTTTTTTGGAATTTCACATCATCCAAATGAGCATTTTTTTTACCTTAATTTAACCTGAAACCTATTAAACAGTTGATATCCTCATCAGTTTAAAGAAAAGATATAGCTAAACATGTATTTTGTTAATGATTTCAGTACCTGGAAGTTTAGCATATGATTTTCAAATACCTTAACAATCTCTTACAATCTTGGCAATCACCGATGCACATAAATATTGAAAGTATTCTTCTCCTTGGCACAGTGTTGAAAATTAATCTTACTTCATCCCGTCAGCTGTATCCTCAGCAATGATACATTAAACACATCACAATAATTTAATCTGAAATAAAATTCCACAAAGTACCACAAAATATATTACATTTAATATTATAAAATTCATTGTTATGCTTATCTAATTTGTTGATTCCTTTATGTAAAAAATTCGTTTAATGAGTATAACCTCATCGGATTCAAATAGGAACAGTCTAATATTGCTTTTTCATTTATTTATAACGAAATTTAGTTCAAATTATTTTAAGGTTAATACTGTCAAACTTGCAGCTTAACCTGATTTACCGTAATAAACAAAGTAAATATATATCGCTGAGATACACACACAGACACACTGTTTACGATTGTGTGCAACTATATTTACGTTTACGTCTACTGACGTCACTAAACCTACGTTAAGCAGCCAACTTCAGCCCGAGACATACACTCTGGCTGGAGAAGAAGAAGAAGAAGATTATGAAGGAGAAGAATCTCAATTTTCGATATATATATAGCTAACTCAGTATGAGATCTCTGGATTGCATGAACCGTTTTTAATGTTCATGGTCTTAAATGAAAGCTTGTTCCAAACTAGTTTAAGGAAAGCTTTACTCAAATCATGACAGTGGATCATTCACGGAAAAAATTCGGTTTGAAAATTGAGGCGGCCAAACCTACTGTATAAGTTAACGGTAGTGCTCGGCGGTATAGACATGTCATTATCTACTTTTATATGTACTTGCCGTCGAGACACTACCGTGTCTCTTGATTACGACGTTTGGCGAGAGATCTAGGAAACTAGCATTCTACACCACGGTCACCGTACAAGGGGAAAAGCTGCGTGCGCTGGTGGACTCGGGAGCCTCACGCACGTTTGCAGGCAAAGTAGCCATTGAATTGTTTAACTCAATTGGTATACAAGCCAATAAAATAGAACCCTTAAGAGTTACCGTTGGCAACAATTACACATGTAAAGTAATTGAGTCCGCCAAGATCCCGATATTTCTTGAGGGGAAGACAACTATAGTTGACACACTATGGATGCCTTCCTTGTCGAGTGATTTTATTTTGGGACTTGATTTCCTACAAGATGCTCATGTTGTCGTGGACTTCTCCACGGGAGAGTGGGCTTACAAGGAAAAACCTCAAAATAAACATTGGTTCTCGAACGCCGAATCACTAAACTGTGTAGTGGTGAATAACGGCTTAATGGTTCCCGATAATGATAACGCTAAGAAATTAAAAGAGTTTCTAGAAATTAAGCTGCCCCCCATTTCTGGAAAATCTGGAATTTCAAAGTTACCGGCAGTCATAATTGACGTGCAAGATCACGAGCCAATCAGACAGCGAGCTCATAGGTGCACGGATAAGATCCGGCAAGCTATGTGGCAAGAGGTTGACGATATGCTAACCAATGGCATTATCGAACCGTCGCAAAGTAATTGGGCGAGCCCGGTAGTCATGGCGAAGAAAGCCAATGGCAAGTTCCGCTGTTGTGTGGATCTCCGGCGCTTTAACGCTGTAACTAAAAAGGATGCGTACTCATTACCGAACATGGCTGCGATCCTAGATGAGTTACGACAGGCCAATTATTTAACAACGCTCGAATTGAGTCAAGCGTATTGGCAGGTACCGCTAGCAGAAAAGTCACGTGGTATCACGGCTTTTATTGTTCCAGGCAGAGGCTTATTTCAATTTGAGCGAATGCCTTATAGATTAACTAATGCTCCCGCAATATTCCAGCGTGCTCTGGATAAGTTATTGGGTCCCGAATTTTATCCACATGTATTCGTTTATTTGGATGACATTATCATTGTCACCAAAACATTTGACGAACACTTATTATGGTTGGATAAAGTTATCGAAAATTTAAGGCAAACTTAGATAACGATAAATAGGGAGAAAAGTTTCTTCTGTAGAACGGAAGTAAAATATCTCGGATTTATCGTAGACAGTCAAGGTCTTCGCGTGGATCCTGCGAAAACAGAAGCCGTAATCACGTTTCCGATACCGAAGAATTTATAGCAAATTCGTAGATTCTTGGGAATGGCATCTTGGTATAGAAGATTCATTCCAGAATTTGCTACAGTTGCTGAACCGCTAACGAAATTGACAAAGAAAAATCAGTCATGGGAATGGACAGCCAATCAGCAGTCAGCATTCGACGCGCTGAAAGGATGTTTGACAAGCGCGCCAACGCTTGCATGCCCAGATTTTTCGATCCCGTTTGCATTACAGACCGATGCTAGCAATGTTGGCTTAGGTGCTGTTCTGACACAAGTTATCGAAAGTCAAGAAAAAGTAATCGCCTACGCGAGTAGAGCGCTTACGGATCCCGAAAGAAAGTATACCGTAACCGAGCAGGAATGCTTGGCAGTGGTGTGGTCGATAAGGAAGTTTCGACGTTACCTTGAGGGTTATCACTTCACTGTAATTACCGACCACAGCAGTCTCCGATGGTTGCATAATTTAAAAGATCCATCTGGAAGACTTGCTCATTGGGCTTTCGCCTTGATGGAATACGATTTTACGATCGTACATCGTAAAGGAGCTTTAAATCATGTTCCTGATGCTTTGTCAAGAGCACCGGAAAATTTAAATGCTTTGCTACCGTCTTACGCCGATACCAAGGATGCGTGGTATTTAAAGCGCGTAAAGGATATCGAAAGTACGCCAAAAATATTTCTTGATTGGAAATTAGATGGAGAGTTGATGTATCATCAACGACGTTCAGATTTGGCAGATGCTGAGCTCGAAGATCTTGATGCTTGGAAACTGGTGATACCCAGGGAGTACAGGCAGAAAGTGCTCGAAGAATGCCATAAGTTACCGCAAGCCGGCCATCAAGGTATCGATCGTACATATCGACGTCTTTCGATAAATTACTTCTGGCCAGGTATGTTCAAAGATGTAACGGCGTACGTCAGTCACTGCGACGAATGTCAGCGTTGCAAGGTAGAACAACAAGCTCCCGTCGGCTTCATGGGACGTCGAATTGTTGAACAGCCGTGGACTGTAATATCGGCAGATATTATGGGCTCACTGACGCCAAGTAAACAAGGGTTCTCGTATGTGTTGGTAATCCAAGACCTATACACAAAATGGATCGAAGTAGCTCCACTTCGACGCGCTAACGGCAAAAAGATTGCAGAGGCTATCGAAAACTTGGTGATTCATAGATGGGGTACACCAAAAGTTTTAGTTACCGACAATGGTACCGAATTTGTAAATAAAGACATAACTGCTTTATTACAATTAACGGGTATGAGGCAAACCACGACACCTCCATATCATCCCCAGGCAAACCCCACCGAAAGGGTGAATAGAAGCCTGAAGATGATGATGAGGGCCTTTCTCGATTCTGATCATCGAGAGTGAGATCAGAATTTGGATGCATTTAGATTTGCATTTAATACTGCCCACCATGGTTCACTGCAAGCTACACCTGCATTCGCTAATCTGGGTAGAGAACCAGAATCGGCAAAGTCGACGCGACGTGAATTAGAAGGCGATACCGAAATCATGCAACAACCGACAGAAAAGTGGTTGGCACGCATGAAACGCTTGGAAACACTCAGAACAGTTTTCAAGTATGCTCTCGAAGAAGCGCACGAACGACAGGCAAGACCGTATAATCTACGTCGTCGTGAAAAGCACTATGAGGTTGGCGAGTTAGTCTTAGTTCGCAACCGACAGCTCTCGAATGCCGCAAAACACATATCGGCTGCACTGAACAAACCATTCGGTGGACCGTTTATGATTGCGAAAAAGTTATCGGAGACAGTTGTAGAATTGTCTGATTTGGCAGGGAACGTCACTGGCAAAATGTCTACGGCAGACATCAAGCCAAACAAGCCTAAGCTACCGCAACAGTAAACCCAGACTGAAGTGCATCACTGCACGCTTGGGCGTGGCAGCGAAAAACGAACTCGTGTTCGGGCGCTTTCGGTTTCGGGTCGAAACCTCCGTTACGGAGGGGGGTATGTAACGAAGTTCCCCGTTACGTATGCAAGATACCGAATAAAAAGTATAAAAGCTACCGAACAGTGGATATTATTAATCCCTACGTTACCGACTCGTGAGATAGGCTCACGAGTGGATTATAGCTAACGTCAACGATAGACCCCGTTGACAGGCAGAAGCCAGGATGAAAAGACCGGCGCTCCAGTAAACGATGTCCAGGTTGTCCTGAGAAGTAAGGCAGGGCCATGCCAAACAACCCAGGCAACCTGAGATCAGGAGAAGCGGCCTCGGGGAATCCTAAAAGAATGACAGTGTCTATAAGTCCCCACGAGGAGGGGAAATAGAACATCGAGTCTGGCTTGAACGCTGGTTACGCGCGTCAAGCAGGCAGCGCGGATGTCGTGCGCAGACTGCCATAACAGTCAGTCGGAACGCGACCATGGGACTGTGCTGATGTGTCCGTGCGTGCTGGTGAGCGCGTGACGCGGCACTCAGTCAGCCATTGGTCCGTTCGCGTACGTGAGGCGTGTGCTATAGGCCAGCCTGCACGTACGTCATGACTGGATACCGGCCAATGCATAGTGGGTTGTGCAAGGGCGTAGTTAGCCCGTTGGAATGTGTCCCGGTGCCCTCCGTAATTCCATAGGCTTGCGCTATGACTGGACGAGCCGCGAACATTGCCTCCGTGGTGGTCCGCTCCTGGCAAACTCTATGCTTGGAAATGATACCGCATGTTCCCGCACTCCTCACCACCACCTGGGTGTGGGTGGTGAGGGATAAATGTATGCCCCTCAGTAGGTAGGTCTGCGAGGCTCGGACTTCCGTAAGGAACCCTCCCCTCTCTCCACCCTCTCTCCACGACCTAGCATACTGAGTGACCCTGGCTACCGCTACCATCCAAATGCATGGCCGCAGGGCAGTATTAGATGCATAAAGAATGGAGTCGAAAGACTCAAATGATAACGTAGGGTTTTTGGCCACCCAACTGACCAACTGGCGCCCTGATACCGATAGAAAAGGACGGGCGAAGGTAATGAGAAAACCCGTAGTGTGAGTGGCTCCTCACACTGACGGGAATAACGTTACACATTAAATTCTTGAAAAATGTTGTCAGGATTTGTTCATAACTCAACGAAGCAAGTCATAAGTTCGTTTTATAGATGTAGTGAGAATGTCTATTAATAAGTTTGGTGGTGCTAGTGATAATAGTAGATATAAAGATCATTTACAGTATAAAAGAAAAAGAGAAATATCAATGAATTTCAATTATTCATAGCGTTCTTTCGACGCTCAAAATAAAAAAATTATTAATGTATTCGATCCTGAGAATATTAATGATGCTGTTACTTTAAAATATTTATATAATCTAATTTCGGAAAACAATGATAAAATTTATCAACATATTCATGAGAATACACTTTCAAAGATTAATGAAAAAGATGTTGATCTTCGTAAACATATACAAAGTGAATTACAAGATCTTAATACTAAAATATTATCACAACTTAATAGCAAGATCACAAATGTTTGAAAAAATTTATTCACTAATTGAAGGAAAATTCAAAGATCTTCGCGATCACATATTAACTGAAATAAGAAATCTTTCTGATGAAATAAATATACATAACGAGACGAATGATATCAAGTTGAATAAAGTAAAAAATGATATTTTAACATATTCAAACGAAGAATTGACTAAATTAAGTAATTCCTTTAAAGATTTAAGAACAATAGTTAATTCAGAGATAAATAATTTTGAAAAAACAATAAAATCCTTAGAGGTGAAAATTGATGAGAAAGCGAAAGTAATGACTGAGGAAGAAGTTAATGAAAAAATAAATGCACTTGTGAGAGAATTTAATGAGAAACTAAAAGATATTAATAAACCATTGAAAACACAATTACTACAAGAAAATCAGTCTTTCTCTGAAACCGGAATAACTTCAGGATCAATTCCACTAAAAGTTATACCTAATCCAAAAGAAGTATTGAATAAACAAATTGATCATTTAAAATCAATCTCAAACACGCAAAATAATGAAAATAAACAATTGAAAAATCAATTAAGATTGGAAAATCATCAACCTTTCTTTGGAACAGGAATAATGACTTCAGGATCAATTCCACTAAAAAAAATTATACCTGACGCAAAAAACAATGAAAAAGGAGAATAAATAACGTGAGTAAATTTAAAAGGATTTTTGTTTTATGAAGAATAGTAATGAAAAGAGTTTTGATTAAACAACAACAACAATAATAATATCTACAATGAGTAAGGAGAAAGTTCAACTAGTAAAAGAACTTCATAGATCGGCAAGAAAAAATTTTCCACAACGTCGAGTAATAATAAAGGGATATGATGATTTATGGCAAGCAGACTTAGTTGATATGCGAGCTTACACTCATCAAAATAAGGGTAACCAATATATTTTGGTTGTTATTGATACTTTTTCAAAATATGTATGGGCAGAACCGATAAAAAAGAAAACAGGAAATGAAGTGACTAAAGCATTTGGTAAAATTATAAAAAGTAGAAAACCAAAAAATTCACAGACTGACGGTGGTAAAGAGTTTTATAACAAAACATTTCAAGATTTCATGAAGAAACTTAAAATCAATCATTATCCAACATATAATATTATGAAAGCAAGTATTGTCGAACGCTTTAATCGAACTTTAAAAAATGATATGTGGAAATTATTTACAATGAATGGAAGCTATAAATGGATAAATATTCTTCCAACAATAATTAACGACTATAATAGAAGAAAACATCGTACTACTGGCATGAAACCTATTGATATTAATGCAAAAAATTCAACACGTTTATTGAATACAGTGTATAGTAATATAAAAATTGCTGCTCCAGGAAAATTTAAAGTTGATGATTTTGTGCGTTTAAGTAAATATAAGATGTTATTTGAGAAAGGATATACACCAAATTGGACTACTGAAGTGTTTAAAGTAAAAGTTATTCAAAAAACTAATCCAGTTAGTTATCTGTTGCAAGATTTGAGTAATAATAATATTAAAGGAGCATTTTATGAGCAGAGAATTGTCAGAAGTTAAAGATAAAAATGTTTATCTTGTGGAGAAAATATTGCGTAAAAAGGGAAATAAAGTTTTTGTAAAATGGTTAGGTTTTGATAAATCACATAATTCATGGATAGATAAAGATAATGTATTGTAAACAATTATAAAATAAAAAATATATTATTACTTAAATATATATATTTAAGTTTTATTTTCAAACTACTTTTTCTCCTATTCTTTTCCTTTCTTTCATTAACCACAACGATTGTGATATATATATCTAAAACGTTGGAGTGGGGAGAATAGAGTATAAAGACATGAAGTAACTCTTTCTATATATATATAGCTCCATTACCGTCAATAACATCTATTCTACAACTAATTTTTTTAAACAGTTCTATAAAACTTTCAATCGTCTCTCTCTCTCCCTTTCTTCACCTACTAATTTCAAAATGGATAAGTCAGTGTTATTTTCTATCAAAATATTATTTTTTAATAACTAATATTTATTCATTATTTTAGAATTACACATATATTTGATGTAGATGATTTTAACGTGGATATTGAAATTAAATTTAAAGATGCAGCTCTTAAAGATATTAATACTGGATTTATATATACAGCTAATTTTAAGTTAAATGATAATTACTATGCATTACGTAAAGAAGATCAAATAAGTGCACGATATTTATATTTAAATTTACATGGAATGTTATATAAAGATTATGGTTTTGAGGAATATGAACAAAGTGATATGAATGATTTTATTTTAAGTAATTGTAAAAAAAATTTTTATGACATAGAGTCTGCAATAATTGGCTACAAAAGAGGTATCATTGAGCAAAAAATATTGAAAAATTTAGCTATGGAGTATGTTAATATTGAAAAATTTGGATGTCCTAAATTCAATGATCTTATAGAATTATATAATTTTCAAGAAACAAAATGTAAATTACATGCTAGAATGTACACTATAAAAAATACAAGAGTACAATGTCCATTCGAGGAAGTTCAAATATTTAGAAATTAGGTAATAGATAATAAGTAATAATTTTAAAAAAATATGTTATAATTAAATTTCTAATTTTATATATGTATTTTTATTATTCTTTAAAATTGTTTTACAAAATAAATTTTAACATACATATTATTCTCTATCTTTGCATTTTTTTTTTTTCGTTACTTTTAAAATGTCCCCATGGTAGTGTATTTATAAAATCATCCATTATAAAACGTTTATCATCGTATGGATTTAAAGCTATTTTTTCTTCTAAAATACTATACACTTTGTGCAGTTTAGAATTTATTTTACCTTGTAAACTTACTTTAATATCTTGATTGTATAGACAATCTAAATAATCTTGAAAAGTAATATTTCTTTTTACAACATTTGATGAAATTCCCTTAATTTTCTTTATGTCGCATTTATCGAAAACTTGTGTGGCATACATCTTTGATCTTAAATCAATAAATTCTTTCATTATATATCCATTATTTTCATCTTTCATCAGCCCAGGCACTTTTTTATTAACCAATGGTATTTTATAAATATTATTTGTTGAATAATCACTGGTATCAAACATTGTTCTACCAATCTCTTTTAATAGTTTCATAAATATCAAAATGTTTGATCTCGTAAATCAAGCTATCAGTATCCATATATAAAATTTTAGCGCAATCATTAAAGCTCGTCTTCATATAATTATAGAGAAAATCGTATAAACAAATTTTTGAAATATCTAATATTGACATACCAACGTAAATGGGGTTATTAATCGTTACACATAATTTATTCATTTTAATCGCCATTAAGTTTTCATTAAAAATAACTCTACTATGAAAATTAGGTTTTGAAATATATGAATTAGCACCGTAACGACCGTCCCATACAGTACACAATTTTACATCCACATGATTTCGAACATTTTCCATTGTTTTACAAAAAACGGCATTATTCATTAATTTATATAAGTTTTTTTCAAAATCATTATTAGCTTTTACACGTAATTCCGTGTTCAATTCAATGTAAACGCGTAACCATTCTTTTTGCTTAAATTGTAAAATACGATGTATTTTATCCAGTTGAAGACCATGTTTTAAGCATGTTTTCAACATTCTAATGTGTATAACGTATCTTTTCTTATCGTATAACGTTGTTAAAAGCTTCTTATGTTTTCTATTTACCGGTGATAAATCATGACTAGGACAAAATGGTAAATCTATATGAGAATTATGAATACTTTGCGGATAATTTAAATCGACTTCTAATATATAACCTAATGTAGAATTTGTGTCTATGTTATTAACATCAAAGTTCTCACAATTATCAACCCATTTGAATTCCGTATATGGCAATGCTTGTGACATTGCCCATCCATATAAATTATTAACATCAAAATACATTAAATAATCATCATCCTTCATAGGATCATAAAGGTCATGCATATACTTATTATTTGCCACAGAATGTCTTTTACAACATTGACTAATACCACCTCGTATACCTCGCTCAATAAACATTACCTTATCAATATCTGTTAATAGTTCTAGTTTTATATTTGTAAACTTTAACATTGCATCCCAGGTAAAACTCGGGAGAGTAAAATAATAAGCAGGATCTAATCCATAACTTTATAAACGACTCATTCTAAAAGTTTGAAATATATCGGCTAATAGAAGAACATCAGTTTTTAAATAGAGATCACTATATTCACCTAAATTTTTAATGTTAAAAATTTTCCATACTTTTTTTGCATGTTCATATTCCTCTAATGTTATATTACATAAACTTAATTCACTATAAAAATCTTCATATTTTGGTAACGTAGTATCTTCAAATTTATCCCAACTGTCAAAATAATCATATGGAAACACACATTTTTGCGTAACTAATTCAAACTCGGTATTATTAATAAAATTTTCTCTCACAATTTTCGTATCACTTTTACACAATGTTTGCGATAGTTTACTAAGCGATGTATTTAGGAATTTGTATGAATCAATAAATCGTATTTGTAAATTTTTTTGTTATCATGAATCTTAACTGTTTTCATAATTCAAACATATCTTTCAGTGTTTAAAGCAATTATTTTAGTAATACCATTTAATAATAAAGCTACGTCTTCTATTAAAAAATGTGCAGCATAATTACTTAAGTTATGAAAAACTATTGGTAAAATATTGGAATCACGATAATTTAAATTACATTTATTATGTGCCGCTCCTCTAAATATACCAGTTAAATGACAATGATCTTTTACCTTTTCATCATTTTCAAGAAAATCTTTCCCACATACAGGGTGGTCGGTTATCTCATGCCAAACCGATGAATTCGGAAAGAGGAGGAAATTTGAAGAAGAAATTTCTAATAACAAATTTTCCTAGCTCCTTTAGTTTAGGAGTAATTATTAATTGAAAATTATTAATGAGCAGGTTTGCTATTGGCCGATAATCGAGGGGAGGGTATAGTGGGATAGCATAATAATGGCCTGGGCCGGCAAAAATGTAATTAGAAAACACCTCCTCGATATGTTTTTATTAGGAGCCCAGTCTGAGCGTCGCGAGCTGCCGCGCGATAAAAACAATTGAAATAAATCCTCAGCTTGTGCAAGTAGGAAGATGATGAAGGGGAAGGGAGGGATTTAACAAGTTCATAAATTTATTTTCAATTGACTTGCATATTTCTTATGAAAATGAGTCCAAGCGCGTCTAAAATACTAGTATTTCTAACGTAATTAATTTTTTACTTGCCCTATGATTTTCGAGCAGTAATTACGCTGTTTTTAAAGTCCCTTTTATGACTATCGTTTCCCCACCACCTTGCGGTAGATAGCTCAGTGCGTTTTTTTTAAAGTGGTATCCTCAAGAGGCCTAGTCCACTATCACAATTTAATACAATAAGTGCTCAATGTGACCGCCTTTTGCTCGATGAATCTCTGCGCTCTTGCAGTTATGCTTCGCGTTGCTTTCGAAATCATGTCCGGCGTGATGGTACTGAAGGCCGCTAAAATAGACTCACGTACTTCATCCTCGCTACCTTCACGCCGGTTCTCAATCAGATTCTTAACATGACCCCATAGAAAGTAATCTAAGGGGTTAAGATCTGGTGATCTAGCCGGCCAATTAATGGGACCCCCCTACCCATCCATTTATCTGGAAAGCTTTCGTTTAATATATTACGCACATTTATACGAAAATGTGGATGTGCTCCATCATGTTGAAAAATAATCATTTTTCGCATGAGAAGCGGCACATTTTCCAAAAGCACATTCAGCTTTTGTTTTAAAAAATCTGCGTAAATTTCTCCGTTTAGGCGCGGCGGAAGGAAATACGGACCTATCCGCAAATTTAGAAAAGTGTGAAGATTCAAGCTAATAAACTTAACTATTGCCTTACTCACAATTTGATTTCCAATCAGACCAGCCCAAACATTGATCGTGTAACGATATTGGAAAGCACATACACGCATAGCATGGGGATTTTCTTCTCGCCAAACCACGTGATTTCGGGAATTAAACATCCCGTTTGACGTAAAGGTGCTTTCGTCCGACCATAATATTTGATCGGGAAAGTTCGGATTCTTTCGGCACTGTGCAAGGAAACCTATTTTTTAAGAATTATTTATTACATAAAATAATGATCTATTCGATGACATTTTCACTCTTGTTAATTGACATTAAATTTACCTGTGCAAAAGTTAACTCGGCTTATGTAATCCTGTGGAAGGAGTTGCTGGACACGTTAGTAGTGGAAAGGACGCAAACAATTTCGGCGCAATATTTGCATTACTACAAATCGGGAGACATTAAATTCGCGCGCCACACTTCGAGTGCTACCTCTTCCATTAAGAAAGGAATCCAAAATTTCTTCTTCCATTTCCACATCAACATTACGCGCAATTGCTCTTTCTTGATTTGTATGAACAAAGCATCCATGTTCGCGTAAACAATCAACAACTTTTCTAATCGTTCGTCTCTCCGGATGCCGACGGTTAGGAAAATTTGCAGTGTACATCCTTGCTGCTTCAGATGCATTTCTATTTGCCACGAAATACAATTCCACCATATCGGTATATTCTACATTACTGTAACTCATTTTGCTTCAAAACATGCAACTATCTCAATGTCACTGTATAGCACCAAGTCAACTGAAAGACTAAAAAGAGACTAATATTGTAAACATTGATGCTGATCGGCAATTGTTTACATTCTTAACGTTTTAAGGATCAGCATCAATGTTTACAATATTAGTCTCTTTTTAGTCTTTCAGTTGACTTGGTGTTATACAGTGACATTGAGATAGTTGCATGTTTTGAAGCAAAATGAGTTACAGTAATGAAGAATATACCGATATGGTGGAATTGTATTTCGTGGCAAATAGAAATGCATCTGAAGCAGCAAGGATGTACGCTGCAAATTTTCCTAACCGTCGGCATCCGGAGAGACGAGCGATTAGAAAAGTCGTTGATTGTTTACGCGAACATGGATGCTTTGTTCATACAAATCAAGAAAGAGCAATTGCGCGTAATGTTGATGTGGAAATGGAAGAAGAAATTTTGGATTCCTTTCTTAATGGAAGAGGTAGCACTCGAAGTGTGGCGCGCGAATTTAATGTCTCCCGATTCGTAGTAATGCAAATATTGCGCCGAAATTGTTTGCGTCCTTTCCACTACTAACGTGTCCAGCAACTCCTTCCACAGGATTACATAAGCCGAGTTAACTTTTGCACAGGTAAATTTAATGTCAATTAACAAGAGTGAAAATGTCATCGAATAGATCATTATTTTATGTAATAAATAATTCTTAAAAAATAGGTTTCCTTGCACAGTGCCGAAAGAATCCGAACTTTCCCGATCAAATATTATGGTCGGACGAAAGCACCTTTACGCCAAACGGGATGTTTAATTCCCGAAATCACGTGGTTTGGCGAGAAGAAAATCCCCATGCTATGCTTGTATGTGCTTTCCAATATCGTTACACGATCAATGTTTGGGCTGGTCTGATTGGAAATCAAATTGTGAGTAAGGCAATAGTTAAATTTATTAGCTTGAATCTTCACACTTTTCTAAATTTGCGGATAGGTCCGTATTTCCTTCCGCCGCGCCTAAACGGAGAAATTTACGCAGATTTTTTAAAACAAAAGCTGAATGTGCTTTTGGAAAATGTGCCGCTTCTCATGCGAAAAAAGATTATTTTTCAACATGATGGAGCACATCCACATTTTCGTATAAATGTGCGTAATATATTAAACGAAAGCTTTCCAGATAAATGGATGGGTAGGGGGGTCCCATTAATTAGCCGGCTAGATCACTAGATCTTAACCCATTAGATTACTTTCTATGGGGTCATGTTAAGAATCTGATTGAGAACCGGCGTGAAGGTAGCGAGGATGAAGTACGTGAGTCTATTTTAGCGGCCTTCAGTACCATCACGCCGGACATGATTTCGAAAGCAACGCGAAGCATAACTGCAAGAGCGCAGAGATTCATCAAGCAAAACGGCGGTCACATTGAGCACTTATTGTGTTAAATTGTGATAGTGGACTAGGGCTCTTGGGGATACCACTTTAAAAAAAACGCACTGAGCTATCTACCGCAAGGTGGTGGGGAAACGATAGTCATAAAAGGGACTTTAAATACAGAGTAATTACTGCTCGAAAATCATAGGGCAATTAAAAAATTAATTACGTTAGAAATAATAGTATTTTAGACGCGCTTGGACTCATTTTCATAAGAAATATGAATGTCAATTGAAAATAAATTTATGAACTTGTTAAATCCCTCCCTCCCCCTTCATCATCTCCCTTTTTGCACAAGCTGAGGATTTATTTCAATTGTTTTTATCGCGCGGCAGCTCGCGACGTTCAGACTGGGCTCCTAATAAAAACATATCGAGGAGGTGTTTTCTAATTACATTTTTGCCGGCTCAGGCCATTATTATGCTAGCCCACTATACCCTCCCCTCGATTATCGGCCAATAGCAAACCTGCTCATTAATAATTTTCAATTAATGATTACTCCTAAACTAAAGGAGCTAGGAAAATTTTTTATTAGAAATTTCTTCTTCAAATTTCCTCCTCTTTCCGAATGCATTGGTTTGGCACGAGATAACCGACCACCCGACATTTTGTTGTCTTAAAAAATTCTAACTTTTCCATTTTAGTTAATTCATTCATAGGAATGTTTATATTAAATATACATTGTTAAATTATTTTTTTTAACTCATTGAAAAACCATTTCACACAATTAACTCCTCTATAAAATTGATATATACATGATACTTTATTTAAATTTGAATGAAAATAATATCTAATACTGCATGGTATATGTTTTTGATATATATATATATATATATATATACCGGTATTCATTTTACTATTGTTCTCATTATCAATATTCTCTATTTTTTCTAAAATACATTCAAAATCAGCATACATAATATACGGTAATTGAATTTTACGACAAAAATTTTTAAAATATATCCATTTTTCATCTTCATGTGGTAGCTGTATCATACAATCGTTGTGTCTTTTACAATCCTTATAATGATGATTTAATTTCTCCTTTGATTGGAAATAATGTAGACATCTGTTAAAAAAATAAATATATAATGTAAAATATGTATTGTTAATTTTATAAGAAATATTTACCTGTTACAAATATATTTTTTGCGTCTATTCTTGCTTATTTGTTTAGATAGTAAACCTGATAAATTTTTAATCCAAACAAAATGAATATCTTTCCACAGAAGTAAATCAATATGTTTTTTTCTCGTATGATTTTCATCATCATCATCATCATCATCATCGTCATCAAAATTTTTACTTAAACGAAGTGGCAAATATTGTTTCTAATTTTCGTCGTATATGAATACATTAATAGTTAAATTGTTATTTGTTTCAAATTTTTTAATTTGATTAAAAGTCATGGCAATTTTATTCCATCGCAATTCAAAACATCAAGATAATGAGGATAATCCTTAAAAGAACTGCAGTCATTGTTGTGTTTTGGATATAAAGCAGCCACAATAGCCCACATAAAACATTTATCATCGTTAGATTTAACATTCACAATTACTCGTTTTCTTCGTATTTCTAACGGAAGATTCATCCAATGTTATCCTCTTAGTAATTTACACTTGTTAATATTTATTACTAAATTTAAAATTTTTGATAAGGCCCATCCACTGTCACGTTCTTGAAATTCTTCCAGAGATGTTAAAATTGAACTCACAATGTTATTCATATACCATTTCCCCAAATCACTTGTATTCAATAAAATGTTATTTCTCGTTTGAAAACTTTTAACATCCAAATTAGATTTATTCATATTAGATATAATAAACTCAGCATTAAAAATAACATTTACCTTTATGGAATTATATTGTTCCAAATAATATTTAATTTTATCAATTACCATTTCTTTAATATCTAATAAAAATCTATGTGGATCTACGTGTAGGATATTTACTATTAACCAGTAATAATTCTCTGTTCAAAAGTAGATTCTACATTTTCCCAACGGCAAACATTATTTAATGATGATTTTTTTATTTCACTACTACTATTAACACCACCACCACCAGACCAAAAATTATATAATAAAATTTTCTTATAACTTTTAAATTTTGTAATTTTCGCCAAAATATGTTGTTGTAATCCTATACTTATTACAGTATGCTTTTTTTCATCAACACTTTTCAAATATTCTACAAGACTTTCAATAAATTCATCACATTCTCTCATCCATTTTTGTTTTTCAATAACAGTATGAATTAATGTTAATTGTTCCGTAAGATTCTTCTCAATTTTCAATATAAAAGTATGTAAGTCGTCACTCATTTTAACCGTTTCAATATTTGATCTTAGCACAGCAAACGTCGTAAAAAAACAGAAACTCTTATAAGAATAAAGAAATATTTTATACATATATTCTTCTATATTAAGAAAAAAAAACATTAGTGGAAGAATAGAATAAGTTATAAGTGGGGGAAATAAAAAGTGGGGAAAATATTAGTTATGCGGTTAGAAGTAGATTATATAACATACTTTGAAGCAATGTAATCGTGTGTGTCATTTATAGAGTTAAATGTTTTAATATATGAACTAATTTGATTTATTGATTCTTTCTCACAATCATTATTCTTATTATCTTTTTTTAATTTATATGAATAAAAACCAAACAAACTTTCCATTAAATTTTATAATTTTTCAACTACGGAGTATGTTGGACACTCTATTCCAAATAATGATAGATCAAATTTGTCAGGCTTTGTAATAATATTACGTAATTCATCGAATTCTCGATAATTCCCATCCTGAATTATATAAATCTTACCGTTGTTAAACTTAAATAGTGACATTTTACTGTTAAAATGGAAAAATGTTGGAAATACTTAATTCAGTACACCATAGCTTATATCCTTAAAAAGTGCACAATTCTTGATTATTCTCACATAATTATTATCAACGATAACGAAGATAGTACCCATATTACTTAAAACAGCTGCCTGAATTTCATCATATGGTACTTCACTTCCAAAACGTTGTTTATACGTTTTTGGATAACCATTAATAAGTTCCAAAGATTTTGCATTAAAAACATAAACATAATTATCAGAATATACGGCAATCTCATCTAATGATACTTCATGTATAGCTTTAATTGATTTGAAATCCGAGGGTAAAAATTTAAGCCAATTTTTAATTAATTGTGGATTTTTAAATTCTTTTGAATTCACGTCAAAAGACCAAAACATTGTTTATAAATAACAAAAAGCCTCTTACTATGAATAAAATAGAGAAAATTACTCGCAGGTAATTTACAAATTGTGTCAAAATTTGAAACATCTTCTTCCTCTGATTGTGGTTTTTTATCTGAAGTAGGATTAATGGTGGTAAAAGTTTTCTTTCTTCGCGGTGTTACATCTTCATTTGTTGTTGGAATCATTGGACTATTTTTTACTCCCTCGCCCGATTTATATAAATTATAAATATTATTTAAATCAACTGTATTAAAAGGTGATCCATTCGTAGTATCGTGGTGTTGAACATAAGAATGCATTATATGCCCAAATGTATCATGATGTAAGCTTAAATTGTGTCCAACTTCATGCATTAAAATCCAATATAAACTATTCAAATGTGAATTGTACGGTCCTAAACCAAAAAACCATTGTTTTTTATCCATATATAAATGAATTTCTTTTCGCTGTTGTAGTTTATCAGGAAAATATGCATGTCCCACAACCTGACCTCCTAATCTAGCATCACATTTTGTTGAATCATAAACAAAGTTATGATTAACACTTTGAAATGAAATAATTATATCTGCTTTACTTTTCTCTTGTACTTCTTTAAAAGTTAAATTTGTCACAATTGACCATTGATTAAATACTTCATGTGCAGTTTCCAATAATTCCAATTGAGGTATACTAGCTACATGAAAATACCACGATAATTCCTTTTTATACCATCTATTCTCTTCCAAATCATTATTTTGCGAAAAATCTCCTAATCCATATCGGGGCCTTTGCATGAGATCAATAATATCTTCGGTCGTACTATACTCGTCTAAGTTAAAGTTTTGCTTAAAAACTCTTAATCCATGTTTATAGATTTCATTATCCGCAGCATTTAATGCCATATCATTGTTATTATTGAAATTTCCATCGTCAATATAACCATATTTTGTTAAATAATTTGAAATAAAAGTATTATTATTATTATCACAAAACACAACCCATAGAGAGAATATTGATATAACTGTGAATTTACGTAGGAAATTCATTTTAAGACACAACAGTAACACATGAGAGTAAATAATATACTAAAATGAGAGGAATACATTTTTTTATTTTATACAATGCAAACGTGTGGGCGTTGTGTGTGTGTGTGATTTACGTCTAACACTGATTACACATTTGATAACCAAGACTGATGGGGGGAAGAGGGAGAAAAACCTTTAATCTGTAAAATAGAGAGAGAGAGAGAAAGATAATGAAATAACAAAGAAACAAAATAAGTTATTTTAAAACATTTATACCATATTCTCTTAATACTTACTGTAAGTTTTAATTTGATACATCATATTTAAATACTCTTTCTTTTCTTCTTCCTCCTTTTCTTCTCCTCCCTCTCCTACAGCTCTTTCGACTCCAAAAGCTCCATTGCCTTCTTTGTTTTCATCGTAATCATTCTTTTTGTTTAACAACTTTTTCTCTTGATATATGTGAAATTTAAAAGTTTTTCTCGTTAGATCTTCAAATTTGATATTCACTTTTTTATATTTTTCAAGTGTTTCACAGATTTCATCAAAGATATCCGGATGTTTTTCCAGTATATTTCGACTTATTTTCAATGGTAGTCGAAGACATTCTACGGTGTTTAACATTAATTGTATTTGCTGACCATAACTCGTTATACCCTTTGAAATTTTAGTTAGCTGATATTAGTGGTATAGTCGAATATTTGGTACAAATATGTTTCTCACTCTATTTACACTCAACGAAAACAAATCTTTCTTCCTTGGATTTCCACTCATTTTCTCTCTCTCTCTCTCTCTCTCTCTTATAAATAAATATCTAGACTTTTCAATTCACTCAATCGTTTATACGTCTAACTCAAAGTGAGTTATATCGGCAACTGATGCATACTTATGAAATTTGAATGGTTTTAAGGTGGGGGGAGTGTTTGAACCCATGACCCATACATAAAAATTTTGTGGCCAATATTATCACATTCTTTTTATCTCCTCTCCCACTCTCTCTCTCTTTCTTCATTTTAAGAAAATAAGGAGCTACATGTGTTTTGTTGTTAAGGACTATATCATTTCCCGAGAATGACGAGTAGCTAACTCTCTCTTATCATAATTATTTTTATTTTAAATAAAAAAGTTCATTAAACAGAATGATAAAACCTACACTAGATAGAAATTAATTAGTATTTAGATTATACTAAATGATTATACGCACGCGTATCCTGTTTTAAACTTTTCAAGGATAAAAGGAGCTGCACGTGTTTGAAGGATAATATTTATCTTTCCCCGACGATGGGTGGTTCTCTCTTATCATAATCATTTTATTTTTAAATAAAAAACCAATAGACCGGATGAAAAATCTGCGCGCAATAGAGAGAGAAAATTAATTATCATTAGATTGCACCAAATGATTATACGCACGCGTATCCTGTTTTAAACTTTTCAAGGGCAAAAGGAGCTACACGTGTTTTGAAGGACAATATATATATTTTCCCCGGGATGAGTGGTTAGCTCCCTTATCATAATCATTTTATTTTTAAATAAAAACCAATAAACCGGATGAAAAAATCTACGCGCAATAGAGAGAAAAATTAATTATCATTAGGTTGCACCAAATGATTATACGCACGTGTTCGAGATCGGGAGGAGCAAAAATGCTGCGAAGTAGATTCCACATTTTTGCTATATCTCCCTGTCTCTATTGCGTTCACAGGGGACGGCTAGACCAACAGCGTGTAGCGGCTCCATCTGTCTCTCTCTATCTCGCACCGCGGCGCGCTTGCGCGTCTACTGGCCCTGGCGCGTCGCGCCCGCGGCACGGCTTGCGCGCCTGACAACTAGGTGGCAAGCGCCACGAGCAGCTCTCTCGCTGGCAAGTTTCGTGCCGCGGAATTATATAGATGGGTCCTTGATAAGGACCCATCGCACCTCAGCCTTGCTCGACAGCCTGCCTAATCAGCAGCAACCGCAGCAACAGAAGCAGCTTTTCTCGCCTCCACGGCCCACTTTTGACGCCTCCACGGCAGCGCCTCCACTTGGCCATCAAGAGCGCCTCCACCGGCGAACTCATTGGGTACCATACTTTGGTAAGTATCACCCACCACCCACTGCCTACCAAGAGGGGACTTCCCCTCTGCGGCATTTCCTCCCTCCTAAAGGGAGATTTCTCCGGGGACTACCCGGGAGGAATTAAACCCTCTCCTTCCCCTCCACACTGCCTCCGAGGACTACCTCGGACCCGGTGTTCCGACCCTCAAGTCCAGGGCTCTCGATAGAGTCGGGTAGCGGGAGGGGTAGAATTCACCCTAGGGGTTGGGGTGGCTCGGAGCCACTATAGCTCTGGGAGAAGGAGGCCGAGGGGTAAGGGGACTTCCCCTTCCCTAAAACCACTCCTCCAACTCCGTTTCCTCCCGTGGCTGGGGATTTTACTAGGGAATACCCTAGGGAAAATTGTCCAGTCCGGGCGTTTAAAAGTCCGCGTTCCTTTCTGGGGAATTCTAGTCTCTGGGGCTCTTGGGAATCTTCGTTTACCGAAATTCCCTAGAATTTGACGACGACAAATTCCGTAGGAAGTCGATCATTTTAGTCTAGCGGTTCTTTTGTAAATATATTGTAAAATTTTGTACATTTTATTTATTTAAATAAAAACTCCTTTTACCTCTTATCTTGGCTTTGAATATTTTATTCTAGAATAAGACCTTCCCTTCTGACCACAGGTTCGGAGCCAACTTGTGACATTGTTTCGCACAGCACGCGTATCCTGTTTTAAACTTTTCAAGGATGGAAATGGTTAACCTTTATACATCTCTCTCTCTCTCTCTCTCTCTCTGAAAACCACAAACAAGAGAGGGAAAGAAAGCGGAAAATCATACTTGCATCCTTAAACCACGTGTCAGCGGTGATAACCGATGATGTGCGCACGCTCTCACGCACGCACATGTGTCTTTAGTTTCTTTTAGAGTAACAAAGGCAGGAACAAAAAAACTCTACCTCACTCTCGGCAATACCGACGCCCCCCCCCCCAAACTTTTTTATACATACTTTTCAATATACCACCCTATCTCAGCCCGGGCTGCAGCGGGGGATGGGGCCCTCGCGCCTACGAAATTCGCCGACAGGCGTCGCACTAACTAAAATTTACTAGACTCGCCGCCAGGCGCCGCCATTAAAAATGTATTATATTCACCGCCAGGCGGCGCCACTAACATCTAGGGGAAAAAGTACGTTCTGAAATTTACCCCCCACTACATCTAGGGGAAAAGTTTGTTAAAAAATACGTACACCCGATGCGGTGACATAGATATACTACTGCCGATTTTCATGAATTGGAAAAAATAGATGACGAAACTCTTAACAGGATTGTAAATATTCGATAAGACGTTAAGTTGCAAAAATTGCTAAATCTAATATTCTAAAATTCTTAGGAAAGTATATATATTGCTTAGCATTTTATGAATCAATGTATATATGAAACTTGATATTTGGTAGATACTTTCAAGGAAAAATAATGTTTTTAAAAAAATCATTTTGTCCTTAGTAAGATTAAAGCTTGAAAACCCAAAATATAAAAACAATATTTTCTTATATTTTTTTATCTTCGAACGTTTTGTAACTTGACGTCTTAATTTTCATTTTCATCTTCATTATTATTAAAAACTACCAGTCATAAGTACATAATTTGATAATAGTTAAAATCGCGTGCGATCTTAAATCAAAACTTTAAATCTCAGTTAAAAAAATAGTACATGAGGTTACTTGTACTAACAGGAATTCTTACTTTAAAGCCTTTAGAATGAAATCTGGAGGAAAGTAACATAGTATTTGTATTCATAATTAAAATGAGAAAAAAATTAGATTATAATAGTTTCAAATATTTATCCTTTTTACATAATCTAGTATCAATAAAGGGCTTCATTCTGCTAATTTCGAAAAACCTACATTTTTGACATTATTTCAATGCTTTTCAATTTATTATATAAATGTATTTCACTACCGATTTTCTATACATTTTATTCAGTAAATATACTAATCGATGAATACTCATACTGCAAAAACATTCAGTATTTATATTATATTCAAAATGCAAATACTTTTCGCTTTGTTGATAGTTTATATGATTTAATTAGTTCCTTCATTTCACTGTTTGCAACTAATATGTTTCATATTTTACGTCCATACGCAGGTTAACTATTTACAATATATAGGAGGCTTTAATGCGAAGGAAGCTATTACTTTATGTTATAAAGAATATTTCGCTGACTCATCGTCTATGAAAATAACATGGCTGGGTCGTGAAGATGGGAAACTTGCTCTATGTACTTTATAGCGGACAATATTTTCCCTACCGTTCGGCAGTCAATATTGCCATATAAAGGACAGCGATATGATTTTTTAGGCCTTATTCAACCCAGTTACGGGGAATTATTTCCGAAACGTTCTATATTAATCTGTTGGGCGCCATGCCGGTTCTTATGACCAGACCTTAGAAATCAATCGATGTTTGTTTCTGTTGCACGGCTAGTCAGCCCCCTAAGGTAAAGGAGAAGGTCAAAGTTAGGAGAATACTCTAGGATTGACGAGTTTCATGATTTTTAGGAATTATACCAGGTATTGCTGTAAATTAAATTAAACCAAACTTTTAGGGGTAAGATAACCGAGGCGTTAATCTTCCGTATTAGAGATTCATACAAAAATAGTATTCGCTCAGTAGTTTTTCCCCTCTTGGTTACTCCAGACTTTATATTCGCGACACACTCAAACCATACAGAAATATCACACTCACACCAGCATACTACACACTATATTACGACCCGAGGAGCGGGGAGAATTGGTGTTTTCCTGACTATTATGAATCAGGCATCCTCTCGGTCGACGAATACGGCCCGATGACGGGGAAAAATGGTGAATCCCTTAATATATGCCAAGTCCCGAAGGAGGCTACACACGAGCAAGTGACCTTGGTCCAATGGGGAGACACGCCATGGGCACTCACTCTCTGGCTACGTCCTCCAGAGAGGCCCCGCCGGAGTGACGCTCGAATGGGGCCCTTTTCAGGGCATCGGACACCCCGAATACTTCCGGATAAGCACCGCAAGTTCCGATCCCGTCCCTCATCCGATCGGACGCCTAGCACCGGACTCGAGAGCGGGGAACCTAAGGAGGAACCACTACGCTTTTACAGGGACCGGCGTCTCGGGCTCGCGGATGACTCTACGACCAACCGACGGTCCACAAACCCAAATCAATGTAAAATAATTAAACAGGGGAATCAGCCATTCGGACCGGAAATATCACCCTACCTATGCCCTTCGGTGACGAGACACCTGGGGAGTGATACCCCGGCGAGACTCAAGGCCCACCGTGTTACCTCCCCCCTCCTTGGCCGATCTACGTCACTATTTCGTCGAACCGAGAAGATGGAAACACGGAACTCTAACCTTCGTTCCTATCGGTCAGCATCGGGTTGGTCAGCCTCGCCGCAGGTACTTTAATCGGCACTTCGCCCCCGCCTTCCTGGCCCCAGCTGCTACTCTTACGTGCTCCGTTGCTCCATCTCCTTCTCCAAATCCCCATCGGGTTTTACTTTCAGACTCCAAACTACTACGACCGCTGCCTTCAAAGGACCAGACTGAAGAGAGAGAGTCCTCACAGGCACTCCTCAACTTCCAATTCCTCGGACATCTCCCCTCACCCTCGACTATCATCTAGTTTTCCGCAATTTCGGTGGTATTGGCCGACTAGGGTCACGTGCTCTAGTCGAAACATCGTGATTAGCGGAGCTACCGACTCTGTCGCGTAGAATATCTTGTACCGCTAAGCAAGGATATTGTTTCTCGCAGATAATATACAATATGATATCCAGGTGAGAGGACCGAATTCCCCCTTCTTCCTTTAACTCTCCGCAGCCATACTTTCTTTCATACCCACCTGATGTTCTCTTTTACCGACGGATCTGGAGAGGCTCATTTGCTCCTATCAATCTCTAACGTCTCCATTCCTCCCCCACTCCTCATCCGTTCACACACACATTCCTATGCTTCAAAACACAACGCACCCTGCACATTCACCCAAAACAAACTTACAGACTAATAAACAAGTTAATAAAGGCGCTACTATGGCGCTGACTCGATACAGAACAATATAACATTAAGTAAATGTCAAATCCATGGATAAATAAACATTTTCCGTATTTCTAGGCCAAGGTGTGTTTTAGCGTGGTAAAAGGGAATGGGGCAACCTGCAAATAATAAGGCCTTCCAGGCCAGGATCGCCCGCTTATAACGGGGATCCTAAAATTCACGTTATAACTTCTTCTCTTACTAAAGCTATCTATGGTAAATATAATCACGTAATTAGTTTTTTGAAACAGCCTTATACATAATACAATATGCCATCTGTAATTTGTTTTAATAATGTATTCTACTTATACAGATGCGGTATGCTGCAATCCGAATTTCTAAAAACTGCAACGAAGCGCTTTTCAAGGTTTTATTCGAGAAGCATTGAAAGCTTCAAAAGAACGGGTTAGGCAGAAATTATGGCCTCCAGGAGCGACAGTCGGTGTCTGTGAACAGATGACTATCTTGAGGACAATGAGAATGACAATGTTGATTGTCATCCTTATTGTAGTTAATTTTAATCAATCCTTAAATGTAATAGTAGCATAATAAATTATAATACAGAAAATATATAATTTATAATGTAATCTGACATTTTACTTTTTTAAAGCTACACGACCTACAGTTTAATTGTAAACGTAATATACATTATGAAATTTTGCTTTTTATTTAAGATTGTTTGAATATTATTAGTTGACAAAATTATTCAAGGCAGCATTTCATAGAAGTGTTTTAATACCATAATATCATTTTGAGATATTAGTTGTGATAGTACTTAAGCGACATTTCAAACATAAGAAAGGACTTTGGAATCCATCGGACATTGTAAAAAAAGGAATCAATACCACCAATAAACTATTGTTTTTCCAGGAGAACAGTGGACGATATGTAATAAACTGTTTCGTCCTACCCGTACACAACAGAAACGAGCTCAAAATCTTTAATATTTTAATTTTATAAAATAAGTTTTTCTTGTACATTATCCTACATAAATAATTACGTCAATAATTTTTTAAATTGTATTTTAAACTGTACTACTAATAAAACAGATTTAATAAAAAAATTTGCGTTATTTAAATAGCTATCTTTAAATTCTATAAGTAATTCTCTGGCTTATAATCTGCGCTAAATCTGCCATCAGCCGGCTGCTGGCAAGGACTGCTAGAAATGTGTACTAAATCTACCTCCAACCGATGCTCACCCAACATGCTTGAAATCTGCACTAAATTTGCCGCCAGGTTGGTGATAGCAAGGCCTGCTCGAAGTAGGTGCTAAATCTACTCCTAGCCGGTGCTTGCAGAATCTGGTTGAAATCTGTATCAAACCTGCCGATTGTCGAATCCTACAGGACCTGCTCAAAATCTGTTTGCAACCTACCAGCAGTCATTACGTGCAGACACTGCTAGCAGAATGCTAACCAATGGGCGACGTAGATGTATGCACATCTGCGTGCAGCCCTTGGTATAACTTGCCAGCATTTTGCACGAAATCTGCATGCAAATTGTTATCTGGGAGGCTAAGCAGTCACATGTTTGTGTAAAGATATGCAGATGAAACATTATGATATACGAAAATTTTTGGTGACTAATTTTAATGAGGATAGAAGGTTATAGTAATAAAGTAGAACTTTCATCATCTAAATTTATCATTAAATGATGCATATGTATATTTAAATAGTAAGTCTGGGAACTATTATGTATGACTTGAGCTTTAGGTAGCAAAGCAACAATTAAAAAATTATATTGTATAATATGTATCTAATTTTAATTTATACACATTTTCTCTTAATTAGCATTGTTTATATTATAATTTGGTCTAGTTTACGCCCAGATAGCCTTATCCGATTGTGCAAAAGTAAATGAAATTCTGCTACAACTAGTGTAGCAATGCGGTTCCGATGACAGGGAGTGGGGGTAACTGTTTTGTGGTGTGGAAGGGGGATAGGTGGGGATAAGGCTCTATTTGTATGGTAGTGGTGGGGATGAGGAAGGAAAGGGTATTATAGTGGGATCGAGTTTAGTTAGGGAGGGAGGGGGTTTTTTTCACCCTATGTCACAATTGGAAGGTCTTATAGTGGGACCGAGTTTGGTTAGGGAGGGGTATTTTTCACCCTATGTCACAGTTGGAAGGTCTTATAGTGGGACCGAGTTTGGTTAGGGAGGGGGTATTTTTCACTCTATGGTATCGTTGGTTAGTTATCCTACGGGGACCCTAGTTGAGGGAAGGTTTTTTCACCCTTCGAAGTCGATGGTTAGTTACCTTACGTAGCCTAACTATTTCCGACTCTGCTACCAAGATAAACTACCTTGAGTTAATTGCTAGTTCCAGTAGGCACCGCTAGGTGACTGCCTTCCTTAATCTTCTTTCGCGCTAATGGTATTTTTAATATTACGTAATTACACACACGGGTGAACTAGTTCAATTTAATTGATAGTACCAGTAATTGCCGCTAGGTGGCTACCGCAATCTCCCCTATTCTCGTTAGTTAAATTGTAGATAGCTATTGTCATAAGTTGCTGATATCTTGCAAGGAATTAACTTTCCATCGAACATGGAATTATAACTTTGCATGGTTTTAACTAAACCGATGCAAAGAATAACAAAATAACCTTTAAATGAAAGGATACAATTTTAATAGTCTCCCCTATTGGGTAGAATAACAATTTAACATCAATTTCAGGAATATTAACATTTTTGCTAGGACAACTTATTTAGTCCTAGCTCTTACTACACCCCAGGTCAGGTTCACCCTTTGCATGGAGGCTCTCCATTGTATTAATATTTTATTAGGACATCTTATTAAATCCTAGCTCTTACTAAACCTAGGTATCTTATAAAAGAGATTGTGCAGTTTCAAGATTTTCTCAGTTCAACGTGCTACTTCGCTATGTCGATAAATAAATTTGGATCTGGTTTCAATACAGGTAAAGTGAGAAATTATTCCCACAAATTGACAATGATACGTTAAAGTTTGATAAAAAAAGGAATGCATTTAATGCTAAGAAAAAAATAATTTCAAATTTAGAATGTGATGTTACTGATGAGACAAGTGCTGTGAATATGGCTGCTCTGTTACGTAATTCGATGACTGTGCGTGATAGCTTAATGAGGGAATTGTTTGAATACAGTGAAAAGCTAACTCACTATTAACTAAAATGTAACCGCCTTGAGGAAAAAGTTACAACTCTGTTGAAAAAAACTGATGAAATTGATGAAATTGATGAAAAAATTAATGATATTAGTGAAAGAATTAATCAATTGAATGATAAAGTCGATTATATTGAAAATAAATTGGATCGAAAAGTTGAGGCATTACGGAAAGATATGTATGGTAGATTGAAAATTGTTGCAAATTATATCTCTAATGAGCACCAAAAAGAGGAAATCACGACTGCCAATGAGAAGAAAAAAAAAATGATTGGAATTATGCTCTAAAGAAACTTATATTACCGCCAGTGATTGATGAGCTAGTGTAAACATAATACGTAGTGGAATAGTCATTGGAAGTGAGGAGAAGAAACTATTGGTAGAAGAGTTGCATGTGCCTGCCAGATGGAATTTATTTATATATATATACATAAATTTATACAAATATATAAAATGATGTTTTTTTACAATTAAACTTATAATTAAATATATATACATAAAATTTATATATAAATGATAGAGAAACTTATATATATTTTATTCAATCATCTGAAACAAAGAAATTCAGTTAATATTTTACAAATTGCAAGCTTAACTCATGATACTTACATCTATTTGTTGCTGTACCAATCGTGCGAAAACGTTAGCTTCTTGATACATACAATGTATCCGGCTTCTTTTCACGATCGGTATACAATTTTCATGTAATTTACATGGAGTCTGATCAGGTTGAATGTGACGTATTAAATTGTCGAATTTCGGACAGCCGAAATTTTTTAAGTTAGCATTTGGGATATCCAGATAATTTAATAAATCCCGTTCTACGTGCCCGCCTTTATACGCAACGATTGGATATTCACATTCATATACACTATTATTAACAAATTTGTGTACATCCTCCTGGGTAAACTTCTCATATCCCGTGTTGCCATATCTAATTCCATGCACATTTTTGAAAACATAACTGACACTTTTTCTGTCTGAAATACTCAGACTTCTAAATGAATCACGGATACGAAATGCTGCATAATATGTTTTCCCAGAAATTAAATTTTTAATTGCAATTTCCTTATAAATAAATTTCTTATTCACCATAAACCCATCAATATCAATGATATGGGTGATATATAGAAGATTATCCATTTTAAGTTGTATACTTGTAAAAGTGAAGAATAAAGTTATACTGAACTGTTTTCAACGGAGTACACGTTAAAGCAATACTGATGCCTGTCCTACGATTTCTTCGAGCTTTTAAGCACTGTTAGGGAGGTGTCAACAATTTTTTTAATATACGGTAGGAAGATGCCTATACTACTCTTAGAAGAATGGAAACGTCATTGGCTCTAAGAGAGAATATTTTCTGCCCTATGCTATATGTAGTGGGCGGTAATTCTAAGATGCTTTAAGGGTTGACAAAACTTTTGTCCTACGGTGGGGAAATGACTGACCTGCCACTCTTGGAAGAACGGAAACGTCATTGGTCCTCAAGAAAATATTTATGACCTATGCTACGTATAGTGGGAGATAGTTTTGACCTATGGTGAGGATAGTAGGAGGGATGAAGAACAATTAGCTTGAAAAGAGGGAGAAATTTTCATAAAACATGCATATTTAAATAGAATTATTTTAGTATAAAAAACGTAGGCATAATGGCACCATCGTTCGTTGATTTTCAAGGATTCCGTTTGATGGATGAGTCATTTATAATCAAAGAATTTGCTGTTATACAAGAACAAAAAGTGTTCCATATTTTATTTTCACCGCCCTATTGATATTCGTGGCTAAGTGAAGAGGAGCGAAAGCGGACAGAGTAAGTATATGAAAAAGAAAAAATATATATTATTTTTGTTTAATATAATGTTTCTTTTTTAGCTGGTTCTTCCTATATTATCACGGCTTAAATTGGACGGATGGCTACTCACCCTACTATAAATTTAAAGATATTATACGGAAGTATATTTATGATGATGAGGGTGAGATTTTTGTGAAAGGAATTGAAAATACAAATTGGTTAAGAGATATTTGTAATTTAGAAATAACTAATGTAGATAATTTTATGTGGGGGGATTTTGATTTAGAAGATAGCTTACATAATTCAAATCTTCCAGCATGTTTGAATCATGAAGGTGTATATGCCTTAAAAAATGTCTATTATATGAAATATATGTATGAGCAAAAATCTGGAATATATGTATAACTGAAAAACGCTTGCATCTATTTTCTAACATGTCGTTACCTGTCCTCAATATTCTCTTACCCCCTGAAGTGTTTCAGAGATCCTTTATCTGAAGAGCTCAATTTCCCACCCACTTCTCCTCAGTTCCTGATTAGTCCTCTCGAAGAAAAGAACAAAAGATGTCTCTACGAAATAGAGTTTTGAAAACGCATGAAGAATATCGCGAGTGGGTACGCGAGTGTCGTGAATATATTCATAAACTCAGAATCTCTAATCGCAACGCACCTATATGTACGCTGCAGAAAAATTTTGCAGAAATTGCACAAATACAGTGTCTTCTACTTAAAGCAGCTAAGGATAAGAGTTATTGTTTGAATCATGCTCTCAAGAATCCTGACTTAGGAAATCAGCATAATTATCATGAGTGGGTACGCAAGTGTCGTGATTATATTCGAAGTTTAAGAGATGCTAATAGATCTGCAGCTCCCGATACAGTACAAAAAAAACTGGCTGAAATAACAACTATCCAACGTCTACTTCTGCATGCGGCAAAAAATAAGAAATCAATTGGAGCGAGAAAGCTTATTTGGAAAGATCTCGAGTCTTCATTTAAATCTCGAATATGTAGCGGAATGGTTGTAAATTATAATTATATAGAACCACGTGATTTTCTAACAGGTGCAAAAGACTTAGTACAGACCTACACAGAAAAAGTGTTTAATAACGTGAACGCAGTTAAGATAAATCGCATCTTTAACGGCCAAATTATTTGTAAAGAGATTAGTGATATTAAACATATCTCAACCCGCAATGCAGTCTTATACAAAACTGATAGTTTTAGTGATTGGTACAATACAAATATAATAGACAAAATTCTAAAAGAATTGAGTGAGTTTCAAGAGCGTGATAGTGGATGGGCGTTGGAAAAAATTCTGAATTTAATTATAAATATAAATTATTATAACCCGCTGCATATAGGTTGTGCAGTCGAGCTTCCAGAATCTATTAAGAATAAACAGGCTGTGATAATCATTCACAGTGATGATAATACATGTTTTGCATGGGCTGTAACGGCTACACTCTATCCGGCAAAACCGAATACTCATCCCCAACGAAAATCTTCATATCCTCATTTTACAACTGTTTTCGACGTTAGAAGTATAACGATTCCGACTACATTAAAACAGATTCCGAAATTTGAGGAAGATAATGATGTCTCTATTAATATTTTTACTATGGTGGAAGAGACTGAGAGGAATGAGAATACAATCATAGCACCTCTACAATTAACAAAATGCAAGAGGACCAGACACGCTAATCTTCTTCTTCTTCTGGAGCATCAAGGAGCAGCAGCATATTTTATATGCATCAGGAACCTTTCCAGAATGCTAAATGGACAGCTTACTAGAGGAAAACGCTCTCATCTTATTTGTGATCGGTATGTTTTACTGTCTATATATGTATTAACTGGGGTTGTTATAGGGACCTAAGTATATGTAATTTTTTTTCACGTATTATGAAATAAAATATAATTTCAATAGGAACGGTGGTAACCTTTTTCTTATAACATCAACCAAATGCTTTATTTAACAGAAAACATATTAATATTAAGATAGGTTGTACGTGGACCAGTTCTCGTAAATACGTTTTTAGAAGTGATAAGACCTCCTATCTACCTAAATATACATATCAAATTTTGTGAGGACACTAATTCTGTAAAAAGATAGTTACAGGGACTGTGTTTTCATAAATAGGTATTTATCGGAACTAGATGATCAGAAGATTTAATGGTTTATGCGAGGACGTCTTCAAATGTACATATCACCTAAATTATTCCTCATATTTATATAAGTAAAACTTTAAAAAATCAAACTAGAGGCTTCTTCGTTTTTGACCATTCTTTTGTCTGGTGTATTTAGCAGAACGTCCGTTTCCCGACGAAATCCTATATACTTATAAAAGTTACATAATTTTAAATGATTTAAAACCCGTCTCTTTTCAAGAATTAAATTCCTTATTGGTTATAAAAAAATTTATTTTACTTTCAAAAAATTTTTATTACAAATACTTTTAAAGTAATTATATTTTATATAGTTATATTTTAAGAAATATTTATGACTTATATTACAAACCGTAAAACAATATATTGTTTAATATTTTAAACAATAAAAGCAAATGTTAAGCATTTTAACGCTTCTTATTAACAGTATTGTTAAACCACGCCTTAATTTGTATACCGGTCCTAGATTCATGAAATATATTCTTGTTTTTTTGCAAAAGCTTCTCGCATTCCTGTGCTGAAGGAAGAGTATTTTGCTGTTTGTGACTTTTAAACGCTTGTAGTACCAGCTCCTTTTCTTCATCAGCCCAACGCATACGTGAGCAGACTAGTACAAATAAGTAACAGAAACAATCAAAAAGATATACAGGGTTTGTGATTAAAGGTTGCCAACCCGGAAAACCTGGAAAGAGGGTGTGATTTGTAAGAAGAAAATTCAAGAAAATTTTTTTTCTATCTCCTACGGTTTTGGAGTAATTAGTAATTAAATTTTTCTTGCCGAACGACGATGTGTGTGAGTGTGTGCTGATAAACAATAGGCTAAGCGTCACAAAAACAAAGAAAACGTCAACACGTTTAAAAAATCCGATTGAGAACTGCATGTATTGGATATTCTCATAATTATTAATAATGAAATTAACGGATTTTTATTATAAAAATAAGCCCAAACTCGACATTGATGTTACAATTTTCAGTTCGATGAAATGCACAAGTTTAACGCGAGGCTTTTTGGTTGGTTTAAAAACTATCATTTCCTCACCACCTGGCGGTAGATAGTGCGGTGCGTTTTTTTTATAGTGGTTTCCCCAGGAAGCCTAATCCACATTAACCATTTAATTCAGCAGTTGCTCAAACTGCCTACCCCGCTGTGTCACGCATATTTGCGATCTGCGGACAATGTCACGCGTTGCTCGCTGTACCATATTTGGTGTGATGGTACGAAAGGCCGCTAAAATTGAGTGCCGTACCTCTTCCTCGGTGCTTTCACGACAATTCTCGACTAAATTCTTGACGTGACCCCACAGAAAATAGTCAAGAGGGTTCAGATCCGGTGATCTCGGTGGCCATGCGATAGGACCACCTCGACCAATCCACCTACCTGGAAAGATCAGGTTTAGCGCGAAACGCACATTCGCAGAATAATGTGCCGGTGCTCCATCATGCTGGAAAAAAATTTTATTCCGCATGTTTAAGGGTACATCTTCCAGTAATGGGCCTAACTCTTCTATTAAAAATTCTGCTTAATGCAGACCATCGAGTCTCGGCGGAAAGAAAACGGGACCAATCTGAAATTTTTAAAAACATACAATTTTCAACTTCTCAATTTAAAAGGGTTTTCTGCTTACGATTTTATCTCCAAGGAGGCCAGTCCATACGTTTACCGACCATCGATATTGGAAGGCACACACCCGTACGGCCTGCGGATTTTCCTCACGCCATAAAACATGGTTCCTCGAGTTGAACATTCCATTCGGGGTGAATGTTGACTCGTCGCTCCACAGAATCAGGTCTGGAAAAGTCGAATCGCTTCGGCATTTAGCGAGAAATCCTATTTTTCAAATTTATTTTTCCATTTAAATAATCCGTATTTTAGGGCTATCGTAAACATTAAATTTTTTAAGTAGCAGTACCTTCACAAAAATAAATGCGACACTCGTAATTTCGGGGGAGTAATTGTTGCACACGTCGGAAATGATAAGGGCGCAAACCGTTCCTGCGTAAAACTTGACGCACCGAATGTTCTGATACGCCAATTTCACGTCTAACACTGTGAATCGTACCATTTTGATTTAAAAATAGATCCAAAATGTCTTCTTCTTGTCCTACAGTGATATTTCGCGCATCACACCTCTCCTGTCTATTATGCACTAAACATCCAGTTTCATGCAAACGCAAAACAATTTTTTGAATCGTACGCCGTTTTGGGTGACGTCGATTGGGAAATCGTCTAGCATATAATCTTTCCGCTTCACTAGCATTTTGATTCGCCATACCATAGGTGATAATCATATCGGACATTTCCGCACAGCTAAAATCCATTTTGGATTCACTATTTTATTGCACGACTTCTTTCTTCAACGACCAAGCTGAGTCTTATTGTTTTATGAGCCTGCACTAAAAATGTAAACATTCTGCAGGTGCATGGTAGCACTAAATCGTCAGTATTTTGTTTATAATGTTTACATTTTTTGTGAAGGCTTATAAAACAATGAGACTCAGCTTTGTCGTTAAAGAAAGAAGTCGTGCAATAAAATAGTGAATCCAAAATGGATTTTAGCTGTGCGGAAATGTCCGATATGATTATCACCTATGGTATGGCGAATCAAAATGCTAGTGAAGCGGAAAGATTATATGCTAGACGATTTCCCAATCGACGTCACCCAAAACGGCGTACGATTCAAAAAATTGTTTTGCGTTTGCATGAAACTGGATGTTTAGTGCATAATAGACAGGAGAGGTGTGATGCGCGAAATATCACTGTAGGACAAGAAGAAGACATTTTGGATCTATTTTTAAATCAAAATGGTACGATTCACAGTGTTAGACGTGAAATTGGCGTATCAGAACATTCGGTGCGTCAAGTTTTACGCAGGAACGGTTTGCGCCCTTATCATTTCCGACGTGTGCAACAATTACTCCCCCGAAATTACGAGTGTCGCATTTATTTTTGTGAAGGTACTGCTACTTAAAAAATTTAATGTTTACGATAGCCCTAAAATACGGATTATTTAAATGGAAAAATAAATTTGAAAAATAGGATTTCTCGCTAAATGCCGAAGCGATTCGACTTTTCCAGACCTGATTCTGTGGAGCGACGAGTCAACATTCACCCCGAATGGAATGTTCAACTCGAGGAACCATGTTTTATGGCGTGAGGAAAATCCGCAGGCCGTACGGGTGTGTGCCTTCCAATATCGATGGTCGGTAAACGTATGGACTGGCCTCCTTGGAGATAAAATCGTAAGCAGAAAACCCTTTTAAATTGAGAAGTTGAAAATTGTATGCTTTTAAAAATTTCAGATTGGTCCCGTTTTCTTTCCGCCGAGACTCGATGGTCTGCATTACGCAGAATTTTTAATAGAAGAGTTAGGCCCATTACTGGAAGATGTACCCTTAAACATGCGGAATAAAATTTTTTTCCAGCATGATGGAGCACCGGCACATTATTCTGCGAATGTGCGTTTCGCGCTAAACCTGATCTTTCCAGGTAGGTGGATTGGTCGAGGTGGTCCTATCGCATGGCCACCGAGATCACCGGATCTGAACCCTCTTGACTATTTTCTGTGGGGTCACGTCAAGAATTTAGTCGAGAATTGTCGTGAAAGCACCGAGGAAGAGGTACGGCACTCAATTTTAGCGGCCTTTCGTACCATCACACCAAATATGGTACAGCGAGCAACGCGTGACATTGTCCGCAGATCGCAAATATGCGTGACACAGGGGGGTAGGCAGTTTGAGCAACTGCTGAATTAAATGGTTAATGTGGATTAGGCTTCCTGGGGAAACCACTATAAAAAAAACGCACCGCACTATCTACCGCCAGGTGGTGAGGAAATGATAGTTTTTAAACCAACCAAAAAGCCTCGCGTTAAACTTGTGCATTTCATCGAACTGAAAATTGTAACATCAATGTCGAGTTTGGGCTTATTTTTATAATAAAAATCCGTTAATTTCATTATTAATAATTATGAGAATATCCAATACATGCAGTTCTCAATCGAATTTTTTAAACGTGTTGACGTTTTCTTTGTTTTTGTGACGCTTAGCCTATTGTTTATCAGCACACACTCACACACATCGTCGTTCGGCAAGAAAAATTTAATTACTAATTACTCCAAAACCGTAGGAGATAGAAAAAAAATTTTCTTGAATTTTCTTCTTAAAATCACACCCTCTTTCCAGGTTTTCCGGGTTGGCAATCTTTAATTACAAACCCTGTATAATGACTAGAAATCCACTTGCTATAATAATTATTAAAGTAATTGTTACATTATGTATTACACATACGTTTTCTTTTATTCTTATTATTATTAGAATGAAAGTAATCATAATTTTCTTCTTCACTAGTACTGTTTGCTTCATATTCGTCATCAGCTGAAAATTATATTTATCATTTATATAAAATTGTAAAATACAATAACTGTAATTTAATTATTTATTATTGAAAGGAAGAACAAACATTTTACTATTTTTCTCTTATTTTTTCCTTTATCCTTTCGCAAATACTTATTCTCTTTTTCTCCATTTTTGCGTTCTTGCTTTATATAACCGGAAACTGAAAAATAAATTATGCATTTAAAAAAAGTGAATGAATTAATTTAATCACCTTATTTATTTTTTAATTAATTTGTTGTACTTCATTTTCAAAACAATTTTATCGAATTTGTTATTATTTAAGTTCTTACTTTTTTTCTTAGGTGACATCTGTTTAATTTTTTTTACTGCTGTTCCTCCATTCGCAGTGTTGCTCATCTCAAATTCGTTATCAGCTAGAAAATATGTTTATTATTTAAAATTAATATACATTATTTGATAAATTGGAATCTAATTTATCTTATTTTGAAAGTATTACAAACATTGAAAAGTTAATTTTCGCTTAGCTTTTTCTTTCTTATTTCGTAACATATTTTCTTTTTCGTTATTTTTGTTTTCCTGCTTGGTAGAACCAGATAGTGCAAAATTCCTCCTTTTCTTACATAATACATCCAATGAATTTTTTACCATAGCTTGTTTCTCATCAGAATTGGAAATTATATTATGACAGCTTGATTCTTGTTGTAAATCATTGACCGCTGAAATAAAATTCATTTATGAAAAACTAGTTTTAATTAAAGAAAAAATTTACCTTTAATATTTTTTTGCCAATACCCGATAATTCAATTGCAGGAGCCTCTGAAGCGTTGTCGTCAGTATTATTTATTACATTGGATAATGTTTTTTTTCCTTGTACAGTTTCTAATATCTGAGACATCTGGACAATCTCTCTTGTTGCCAGGGGCTGTCGGTGATATTCTTTATGAATCTTCAATGCATGGCCTAGGTAAGAAGCTAAGTCTGAAACTTGTTCTTCATTCAATTGGTTGTTTGCAGCTCAAATTGCTATTTGCTTCCGAAGTATTGTCCCTCTTAAAGTTTCAGGAGCATTGGCTCCACACGCAGTAGCAAATTTGTTGAGTATTGCACATTCAACTAAACGTCTGCAAGTTTTATTTTTATCAATTTCCGGAAGAGCAAACAGATATTCATTATTTTTACTGATATTAGCTTCATTTCTATAGCTTATAAGAAGTTCTATATTTTCGACAAGTTCCACTGTCAATAATACTGAGACAGTCCGATTTAGTTTGCCGCGTATTGTAAATCTTACGTAGTTGCGTGCAGCTTTTTGACCTTCACTCGAAAGACTTTTGTAAGCTTCAAGATTCTCTTCAGGGTTAATTCCTTCGTAGGTGTAATAGTCATGCAGTTTGATTTTAGAAACCTCATCTTGACGGCGACGATTAAATAATAATAGCTCGATAATACAAGCTTCGCTAAGAGTTAACCATGTAACCGAATATTTCCCCGTCACAGAATTTTTGTTGTTTGCGGTAAAGCTAGGTGGGCGCGGTCGGTAATTGGGTTACCGTCGCGCGGCCCACTGGCCTAATTCCGTTAGTGAGTCGTCCGCGGCAGCACGTGCCTGAATCTAGGATCGATTACGCAATAATCCGCGAGGAGCGCTAATCGATCCCGGCGCGTGCCAATTGTCGCCGCGAGGACTCACTCTCTTTCTTGGATAGCTTTGTCGAGGACGGAGCTCCTTCGCTTCGCGACTTTTCGTGTAGGTACCAGCTACCTTTCGTCGGTTTATGGGTTTATTCCCTTCCCCCCAGTTAGTGTTTTCCCTCGGGCTTTTTCGCGAGTGCATGTGCCTGCATCGGACGAAGGCGAGGGACCCTGGAAGGCTGGTGGAGGACGGAGAGACTGCCTGAATTCGTAGATAGTAAAGCAGGTAACGTGGAAACCCCACATCGGGGAAGTACACGCTTTTCTCTTCGTTGCCGTGGGGTTCTCGGGGCAGCAGCGGGTATAGGTGGCAGAGGGAAACCGTCCTTCTGTCAGGAGAGAGCCGGCGATCGGTTTCGTCGTAAATTAGTCTTTTTGATTGTCGTTCGGATGCCGGTTCTTAGGCGGGCGGCCATGTTAAAGGCGGCAGCCACCTAAGGAATCGACTCCTATTATTTCGTTATCGTTGTCATATTTTTCGGTCAATATTTTTCGGGTTTTCAGGTTATCCAGGACCAGTGCCCTCTTTCGAGTTTTTCGTGTGTTTTGTCCTATTATTTTTAGATCATAGGTTCACCTAACAAAAAGCCAAAAGCCTAGTGGATTCCGTTGGTTTTTGTTAGATGTTCCTAAATGCATTTTTATTTAGGTAATCGTGATTCAGGTTCCTAAAAGCGTCGGATTAGGACCTGGTAAATAAACATATTAGAATTTTGTACGGATTCGGTAAAGCCAATTATAGCACGACCTGAGACGGTCTCAGCCGGTCAAGCCGCGGAATGAAATGGGATGCCTGGCGCCCAAGTAAGAGGTTTTCACCTATGTATTCATTAATTTAAATAAATTATTGTTAAAAATTAAATCGGCATTCATTTCTTGTTTAAATTCCGTGTGCCTTGTGCACCTCACGTTCGAACTCGTGTTCCCCTCGCGAGTAAAAAGCGGAAAAGTCCGCCCTCGAAAAGTTGTCGTCACAACCAATTCTCATAATCATATTTTCTTTTTTAAATTATTGAAAGAAGGCTTTCGTTTACCCTGTAAGTATAGCTGTAATTTTTGTATGTCATCACTGGTTGGTAAACGAAGTTTCTTGTGGCACTTATTTGAAGCCTGGGCTTCGACTACTTTCTTATTAATAATTTGGAAATTTTGTACGACCAATTTTACAACATTTTTTGTCATTGTTTGTTTCTCTTTTTCTTCTCTTTCTATATATAGTGTTTCTAGCTGCAAGCCTATTTGCTTCAGCATCGTTCCTATGTGCAAGATATTTGAAGGATTATTGTACATATCAGTATTTTCATCATAATCAGCTATTATTTTAACAGCTTCATATGAGTAACAGAAATATTTTGGTCTGTATAAAGAAGAGAAATCTGACACTTCACTGCACTTATTTTTTACGACAATCAAAAATCGGCCTAAAAGTCTCAATTTCGAACGAATCATTGAATGATTTTTTAAGGAATATTTTTCTGTTAAATTATTAGCGAACAAAATCAAAAGCTCATCATATCTAATGATGTCTTTAACATTTCCATCATGCATGTATGGCATAATATCTCTGTTAACTCTAAGATTAGCGCTTGAATGGATTCTTCCATCAGCCATGCGACCTAGAATTTTTACTGCTCTTTGTCCTCCCATGGCATGACCAGATCATTCAGCAAAGTGATGTCTAAGGTTAGACTGCATATATACTCCTTTACAACTGGCACAAGTTATGTAATCATTTGGTCGCTTTTTCGTATTTTTGTTAGGCAATCGGCAAACTATGAGTTCGCCACTGTTTACCGAAGGATTAATATTGTGCTTATAATCGCCTTTTTTACGTATATCAGCTAATAATTTTTTTCGCCTTACATTTCCTTTTGGTAGTTTGTTAATTTCTATTATATTAGTCTCATTTTTATGACATGTTTCTAAATGTCGTCCTATTTTAAAGTATAATTTATTACAGAAATAGTAACAATGCTTTTTTTTTCCTTTCTCTGTAATGTTTAGTTTATCCTCAGCTGGTGCATTTGTAGCAATATCATTTAAGATACTATTCACATCAAATTTTGTATTAATCTCTAAATTACTGCAATTTTGATCATTTGGAATTGATGTAGAGTGTTTATTTCCATTCGGATCATATCCTAAATAGAATAAATGTGTAAAGCTTATAAAACTACTACATTAATAGTTAAACCAGTTTTATAAAGAGATTATAGCTTACGTTTAGAATCATCTATCGTATGTACCGAATCTTCAATACAATTGTCACGTATCCTAATTAAATATTCATCTCTGTTTAAAGGAAAAGAAATTCTTTAATGTAGTAAAAGCTTTAAAAAAAATCTTATGGTACTTAAAATAAAGAATGATTTTGCTGATTTACAAATTACCTTATATTTTCAGCAGAAACAACATTTTCAAAAGACGTAGACTGATTATCGTATACATCTATGTTTACCGCTTGTAATAAACTTCGTTCTTTAAACAAAATAATAGCAATCAAGAGACACGGTAGTGTCTCGACGGCAAGTACATATAAAAGTAGATAATGACATGTCTATACTGCCGAGCACTACCGTTAACTTATACAGTAGGTTTGGCCGCTTCATTTTTCAAACCGATTTATTTCCGTGAATGATCCACTGTCATGATTTTAGTAAAGCTTTTCTTAAACTAGTTTGGAACAAGCTTTCATTTAAGACCATGAACATTAAAAACGGTTCATGCAATCCAGAGATCTCATACTAAGTTAGCTATATATATATATATCGAAAATTGAGATTCTTCTCCTTCATAATCTTCTTCTTCTTCTTCTCCAGCCAGAGTGTATCCCACAAAAAACAGACTTCGCCTGTATAAAAAGGCGGCAAGTACATAAACCATTTAGCATAAATAATATAGTAAAATTATCCAATTAAAAAAAGTAGTGAAATCCAAATATTAGGCAAGTATATTTTTTCACCTTAGCAAAAGTTAAATTTTTGAAAAAAAAGGAACAACAAAATTACTTGCCGGGCCCGTAATGTCCATGCACAGTGAGAAATAGAATCGTCTGTGGTTCGGCTAACTTCACTCTGTATTTCAACATGAAATTTGCTGTACTACGCTATAGCTGAATCTCACACACGATTCAATTTCCCACTGTGCATGGACATTACGGGCCCGGCAAGTAATTTTGTTGTTCCTTTTTTTTCAAAAATTTAACTTTTGCTAAGGTGAAAAAATATACTTGCCTAATATTTGGATTTCACTACTTTTTTTAATTGGATAATTTTACTATATTATTTATGCTAAATGGTTTATGTACTTGCCGCCTTTTTATACAGGCGAAGTCTGTTTTTTGTGGGATTTCATAACGTTTTGTAAGAGTATAATATTTAAAAAATTAAATAATTCTTTTAATTTTTCTACAGAATTTAAAGAAAATTTCCACACTTCTCGTTTTTTGAAACAGCAGAGCTTAACTAATAAAATAATATATATTAATATTGAAAAAATATCACAGTCAACGCATTGAATTTATTGATATTTGTAATGCATTCTGCATAAATGAACTTCATAATTAATGCCCCGGCTACTTGTTTAATGTTTTCAGTTTCACTATAATAAAAGTTTGATTAAATTTTTCATAATCAATAAACATACTTTCAACATAAAAATAATTAAGTAAAATGTATGTTTTAATTAATTTACATTTTCTGTTTATCAACATTTGACTTTTACCACCATCTGACCTTGCTAGACTTCACTAGTTTCATCAACTACTTGAGTTGATACTGGGGCAAGACTAGACAAGCAATTCGCAAAGCTTTAAATAAGCTACAATCAAGCATATATTCAAAGCTGACTATGTCGTTTTGCATACCACGTTTCTTTTTAGCACCAGTTACTATCACATTTATGCTGCTAATTCTTGACAAAGGTGATATAGGAGATATATTAGCGAGTCGTCCTTATAACATTCCCTGTGCCAGAGTCCTCAAATGTTCGTTTCGCTAATTTCTATACACTGTTGAAACTGGTCGGATTTCTGGTGCTGCAAAATGGAGTGGAAACCATTAATTTTTGGACTGAGTTTCAATTGAGAATAAATGTGCATTTTTTCATCCATACCAATGACTAGTATACTGCCTTTGGCCTAGAATACTAGCATAGGTAACAGAGGAAAACAATCAACAGTTATTAACTCAATTTTACAGAATTTCATCCAATGAATCTCATCCTTAAATTATGGCTGAGCAATGGATGACGATTATCGGAATATTGGCTTATTCTTACTTTGCCAATCTTTCAATGCTTTCATCCTTGCCTGTTTCAAATACCAGAATGCAGGAATGAAAAGCCCAATGATTGGTTCAACTCCAATATTCAGTATGTGAGCGAATCTTCTTCCTTGGTTTTCTAATTCAATTGTACCAAATGTATTTTAGTCAAAGCACAAGTATTACTATTTGCTATAATACACTTGCACAGTGACTGTAAAATGCTAAATGATAACATCTGAGTAAACCTAAAATCAAATTACTCATTTAAATATCTCAAATCTTCAAAGAAAATAATATTTTAAAGAAACATGAATCATTCCATTTGTTAATCAACATTTTACTTTTTACCAACATCTGACTTTGTGAAACTTCAGTAACTCCATCAGCTGCTTGAGGTGATACAGGGGCATGACTGGACAAGCAATTCGCAAAGCTTTGAATAAGCTAGAATTAAGCATATATTCAAAGCTGGCATTGTCGTTTTGCATACCACGTTTCTTTTTGGCACCAATCATTATTACATTTATGCTGGTAACTCTTGAAAAAGGTGGCATGGGAGATACATTGGCGAGTCGTCCTTATAACATTTCCTGTGCCAGAGTCCTCAAATGTTCGTTTCGCTAATTTCTATACACTGTTGAAACTGGTCGGACTTCTGGTGCTGCAAAATGGAGTAGAAACCATTAATTTTTGGACTGACTTTCAATTGAGAGTAACCGTGCATTTTTTAATCCATACCAACGACTAGTATACTGCCTTTGGCCTAGAATACTAGCATAGGTAACAGAGGAAAACTATCAACAGTTATTAACTCAATTTTACAGAATTTCATCCAATGAATCTCATCCTTAAATTATGGCTGAGCAATGGATGACGATTATCTGAATATTGGCTTATTCTTACTTTGCCAATCTTTCAATGCTTTCATCCTTGCCTGTTTCAAATACCAGAATGCAGGAATGAAAAGCCCAATGTTTGATTCAACTCCAATAGTCAGTATGTGAGCGAACCTTCTTCCTTGATTTTCTAATTCAATTGTACCAAATGTATTTAAGTCAAAGCACAAGTATTACTATTTGCTATAATAAACTTGCACAGTGACTGTAAAATACTAAATGATAACACTATGCGTAAGCCTGAAATCAAATTCATCATTTAACAGTCTTAATCTTCAAAGAAAATAAATATTTGAAGGAACATGAAACATCTCAGTTATACTTACCAGTATTTGATTTTGCCCCATCTCCATTTTCTTTATTGCTTGTTGACCTAACTTCTGTAATATTTGGTTGTATTCGCATCTTTTGTAAACATCTACTATCGTATAATTTGTTCCAATCCAAATACTGGTCAACTTGTATTTTACGTAAATAAAGATTTTTTGGAATGTTTCATATCTTTCAAATTAGCATTGCCATAATTTAATCTGAAATATTTGTTTATATATATATGATATAACCTATCGGATAATTACAATCAATATCAGTTTAAAGAAAACAAAAAGCAAAACATGCATTTGATTAATGATTTCAATACCTGAAAGTTTAGCATATGATTATTAAGTACCTTAACAATTTCTTTCAATTAATATCCTGCTGATAATGACCGATGCACATTACTGTTGAAAGTATATTTCTCATTGGCACAGACTTGTAAATATTAATTTTATTTAATCCAGTCAGCTCTATCCTCATCAATGAATATGAAAATATTCTGTCTTAATTTATCTGCAAAAAGAAATACCACAAAGTACCACAAAGTATATACTACATCCTGTATTGTAAAATATAATATTATACTTATCTAATTCGCGAATCCTTCAGTCACTGTTAATTGAATTATTTGTGATTGTAGAGATTAACAGATGCAATATCGCAACACGATGAATAACCTCACTGCATTAAATAAAAATAACCTCACATTACAATTTACACAGTTCAATATAGTCGCCGAATTGACAGTTCACAACCATACATAGTTTGATCGTTGAGTATATTATGTTGGAAGCGTTGTGAAAATGACGTCATTTTTCTTAGCGACCAACTTCAGCCCGAGACATACACTCTGGCTGGAGAAGAAGAAGATGACGGAAAGAAATTAAATTTGTTATATATATAGCTAACAGATTATGAGATCTCTGGATTGCGTGAACCAATTTTGATGTTTATGGGCTCAAATAAAAGCTTGTTCTAATCCATTTCAAGAAAAGCTTTACTGAAATCATGACAGTGTTTCATTTACGGAAAAAAATCGATTTAAAAATTGAGACGGCCAATCTTGCTGTATAAGATACAGTAGTGCCTGGACGGCGGTATAGACACGTCTATACCTACTTTTATGTACTTGCCGTCGAGACACTACCGTGTCTCTTGATTGATTTCTGGCATATTCTCTTTCAGATCAAAATCATTTTTATCTTCCTTTCAGCATTCTGTATCAGGAAATACCACAGAGAATATCATTGAAGCCTCAGTTTCTTAGAAATTCTACTGTCAATTTCCTACTTTCATCTACCGTATGCCTGTAATGTGATAAATGATAAATTGGTAGTATTTTCATAATTATAAGCTTCTAGATGTTCTGGTCATAATATTTGTAAACTATTAGCCTCATATTCTAAAGAATTTCAGTCCAAACTGAATTAGAAGCCCTTCATTTGTTAGGATATGGCATTAAATTTACTCCTTTTTTCATATTTTTATTAACTCCAGGTCTCAACATCACCATTGAGTTCTGACATATCCTCTGCCAAACCAAGATCATTTTTATCTTCCCCTGGACCTTCTGTATCAGGAAATACCACAGAGAATTTCATTGAAGCCTCAGTTTCTTAGAAATTCTGCTGTCAATTTCCTACTTTCATCTACCATATGCCTCTAATGTGAAAAATGATAAATTAGTTGTATTTTCATAATTATAAGCTTTTAGATGTTTTGGTCATAATATTTGTTAACTATTTGCCTTATGTTCTAAAGAATTTCAGACCAAACTGAGTTACAAGCCTTTCATTTGTCAGAATTTGGCATTAAATATACTACTTTTTGATATTTTCAGAGACTATAGCTCTCAACATCACCATTGAGTTTTGACATATCCTGTGTCAAACCAAATCATTATTATCTTCCTCTAGAATTGAGCTTTCTGTGCCCATGGTAAATATCTGATGAAATATTTGTAATGCTTCATAACCAAAAAGGATATTAAACCATGGTCATTCAATGAATACATAGAAACCGTTTCTCTTTCTGGTATACATCATTTTCTGTAATAAACTTGCGTAGTGACTGTAAAGTACTAAACGATGGCACTGATAGTAAGCCTAAAACCAATTAATCATTTAATAATCAAAATTCTTCAATAATAATAAATATTTGATGGAACATAAATCATCTCATTTACTTACCTGCATTTGACTTTGTACCACCTTCATTTCCTTTATTTCTTAGTGGCCTAACGTCCTTGAGATTAAAGATCTTTAATACTTGGGTATGTATTTGTTTCGTTTGTGAACATCTACTATTGTAAAATCCAAGCACTGGTCAACTTGGTTTCTACGTAAAGAGGGTTATTTGGAATGTTTCACATCTTTCAATCAAGCATTACTATAATTTAATTTGATATATTTGTTTGTATATATATCATATAACCTATCGGACAATTGAAACCCACATCAGTGTAAAGAAAAGAAACAGTTAAATATGCATTTTGTTAATGATTTCAATACTGGGAAGCTTAACATATGATTTTCAAATACCTTAATAATTTCTTGCAATTAATATGCTCCTGATAATCACCGATGCATATAAATGTTGAAAGTATACTTCTCTTTGGCATAGAATTGAAAATATGTAAATATTAATCTTACTTCATCCAGTAAGCTCTATCCTCAGCAACGATACAATAGTCACATTATATTTCTCTCTACACAGCTCGATCCTTAGCAGTCACAATAAACACATCACTATAATTTAATCTGAAATAAAATCCCACAAAGTACCACAAAATATATTACAATTTATATTATAAAATTCATTGTTATACTTATCTAATGTGTTGATTCCTTTAAGTAATTTTAAAAATCCTTTTAATGAGTATGATGAGTACGAGTATAACCTCATCGGTTTCAAATAAGAATAGCCTAATCATTTTCTTTCATTTATTTATTATAAAATTGGGTTCATTTTAAGGTTAATACTGTCAATCAAACTTGCAGCTTAACCTGATTTACCATATTAAACGAAATAAATCATATATCGCTGAGACACACACACACACACTATTTACGATTGTGTGCAACTATGTTTACGTTTACGTCTACTGACGTCACTAGCATCTACGTTAAGCAACCAACTTCAGCCCGAGACATACATTCTGGCTGGAAAAGAAGAAGAAGAAGATTATGGAGAAGAATCTGATTTTCGATATATATATAGCTAACATAGTATGAGTTCTCTGGATTGCATGAACCGATTTTCATGTTTATGGTCTCAAATGAAAGCTTGTTCAAAACCAGTTTAGGAAAAGCTTTAGTAAAATCATGACAATGGATTATTCACGGAGATAAATCGGTTTGAAAATTGGGACGGCCAAACTTGCTGTATAAGTTAACGGTAGTGCTCGGCGGTATAGACATGTCATTATCTACTTTTAAATGTACTTGCCGTCGAGACACTACCGTGTCTCTTGATTTTAAAGAAACATGAATCATTCCATTTGTTAATCAACATTTTACTTTTTACCAACATCTGACTTTGTGAAACTTCAGTAACTCCATCAGCTGCTTGAGGTGATACAGGGGCATGACTGGACAAGCAATTCGCAAAGCTTTGAATAAGCTAGAATTAAGCATATATTCAAAGCTGGCATTGTCGTTTTGCATACCACGTTTCTTTTTGGCACCAATCATTATTACATTTATGCTGGTAACTCTTGAAAAAGGTGGCATGGGAGATACATTGGCGAGTCGTCCTTATAACATTTCCTGTGCCAGAGTCCTCAAATGTTCGTTTCGCTAATTTCTATACACTGTTGAAACTGGTCGGACTTCTGGTGCTGCAAAATGGAGTAGAAACCATTAATTTTTGGACTGACTTTCAATTGAGAGTAACCGTTCATTTTTTCATCCATACCAACGACTAGTATACTGCCTTTGGCCTAGAATACTAGCATAGGTAACAGAGGAAAACTATCAACAGTTATTAACTCAATTTTACAGAATTTCATCCAATGAATCTCATCCTTAAATTATGGCTGAGCAATGGATGACGATTATCTGAATATTGGCTTATTCTTACTTTGCCAATCTTTCAATGCTTTCATCCTTGCCTGTTTCAAATACCAGAATGCAGGAATGAAAAGCCCAATGTTTGATTCAACTCCAATAGTCAGTATGTGAGCGAACCTTCTTCCTTGGTTTTCTAATTCAATTGTACCAAATGTATTTAAGTCAAAGCACAAGTATTACTATTTGCTATAATAAACTTGCACAGTGACTGTAAAATACTAAATGATAACACTATGCGTAAGCCTGAAATCAAATTCATCATTTAACAATCTTAATCTTCAAAGAAAATAAATATTTGAAGGAACATGAAACATCTCAGTTATACTTACCAGTATTTGATTTTGCCCCATCTCCATTTTCTTTATTGCTTGTTGACCTAACTTCTGTAATATTTGGTTGTATTCGCATCTTTTGTAAACATCTACTATCGTATAATTTGTTCCAATCCAAATACTGGTCAACTTGTATTTTACGTAAATAAAGATTTTTTGGAATGTTTCATATCTTTCAAATTAGCATTGCCATAATTTAATCTGAAATATTTGTTTATATATATATGATATAACCTATCGGATAATTACAATCAATATCAGTTTAAAGAAAACAAAAAGCAAAACATGCATTTGATTAATGATTTCAATACCTGAAAGTTTAGCATATGATTATTAAGTACCTTAACAATTTCTTTCAATTAATATCCTGCTGATAATGACCGATGCACATTACTGTTGAAAGTATATTTCTCATTGGCACAGACTTGTAAATATTAATTTTATTTAATCCAGTCAGCTCTATCCTCATCAATGAATATGAAAATATTCTGTCTTAATTTATCTGCAAAAAGAAATACCACAAAGTACCACAAAGTATATACTACATCCTGTATTGTAAAATATAATATTATACTTATCTAATTCGCGAATCCTTCAGTCACTGTTAATTGAATTATTTGTGATTGTAGAGATTAACAGATGCAATATCGCAACACGATGAATAACCTCACTGCATTAAATAAAAATAACCTCACATTACAATTTACACAGTTCAATATAGTCGCCGAATTGACAGTTCACAACCATACATAGTTTGATCGTTGAGTATATTATGTTGGAAGCGTTGTGAAAATGACGTCATTTTTCTTAGCGACCAACTTCAGCCCGAGACATACACTCTGGCTGGAGAAGAAGAAGATAACAGAAAGAAATTAAATTTGTTATATATATAGCTAACAGATTATGAGATCTCTGGATTGCGTGAACCAATTTTGATGTTTATGGGCTCAAATAAAAGCTTGTTCTAATCCATTTCAAGAAAAGCTTTACTGAAATCATGACAGTGTTTCATTTACGGAAAAAATCGATTTAAAAATTGAGACGGCCAATCTTGCTGTATAAGATACAGTAGTGCCTGGACGGCGGTATAGACACGTCTATACCTACTTTTATGTACTTGCCGTCGAGACACTACCGTGTCTCTTGATTGATTTCTGGCATATTCTCTTTCAGATCAAAATCATTTTTATCTTCCTTTCAGCATTCTGTATCAGGAAATACCACAGAGAATATCATTGAAGCCTCAGTTTCTTAGAAATTCTACTGTCAATTTCCTACTTTCATCTACCGTATGCCTGTAATGTGATAAATGATAAATTGGTAGTATTTTCATAATTATAAGCTTCTAGATGTTCTGGTCATAATATTTGTAAACTATTAGCCTCATATTCTAAAGAATTTCAGTCCAAACTGAATTAGAAGCCCTTCATTTGTTAGGATTTGGCATTAAATTTACTCCTTTTTTCATATTTTTATTAACTCCAGGTCTCAACATCACCATTGAGTTCTGACATATCCTCTGCCAAACCAAGATCATTTTTATCTTCCCCTGGACCTTCTGTATCAGGAAATACCACAGAGAATTTCATTGAAGCCTCAGTTTCTTAGAAATTCTGCTGTCAATTTCCTACTTTCATCTACCATATGCCTCTAATGTGAAAAATGATAAATTAGTTGTATTTTCATAATTATAAGCTTTTAGATGTTTTGGTCATAATATTTGTTAACTATTTGCCTTATGTTCTAAAGAATTTCAGACCAAACTGAGTTACAAGCCTTTCATTTGTCAGAATTTGGCATTAAATATACTACTTTTTGATATTTTCAGAGACTATAGCTCTCAACATCACCATTGAGTTTTGACATATCCTGTGTCAAACCAAATCATTATTATCTTCCTCTAGAATTGAGCTTTCTGTGCCCATGGTAAATATCTGATGAAATATTTGTAATGCTTCATAACCAAAAAGGATATTAAACCATGGTCATTCAATGAATACGTAGAAACCGTTTCTCTTTCTGGTATACATCATTTTCTGTAATAAACTTGCGTAGTGACTGTAAAGTACTAAACGATGGCACTGATAGTAAGCCTAAAACCAATTAATCATTTAATAATCAAAATTCTTCAATAATAATAAATATTTGATGGAACATAAATCATCTCATTTACTTACCTGCATTTGACTTTGTACCACCTTCATTTCCTTTATTTCTTAGTGGCCTAACGTCCTTGAGATTAAAGATCTTTAATACTTGGGTATGTATTTGTTTCGTTTGTGAACATCTACTATTGTAAAATCCAAGCACTGGTCAACTTGGTTTCTACGTAAAGAGGGTTATTTGGAATGTTTCACATCTTTCAATCAAGCATTACTATAATTTAATTTGATATATTTGTTTGTATATATATCATATAACCTATCGGACAATTGAAACCCACATCAGTGTAAAGAAAAGAAACAGTTAAATATGCATTTTGTTAATGATTTCAATACTGGGAAGTTTAACATATGATTTTCAAATACCTTAATAATTTCTTGCAATTAATATGCTCCTGATAATCACTGATGCATATAAATGTTGAAAGTATACTTCTCTTTGGCATAGAATTGAAAATATGTAAATATTAATCTTACTTCATCCAGTAAGCTCTATCCTCAGCAACGATACAATAGTCACATTATATTTCTCTCTACACAGCTCGATCCTTAGCAGTCACAATAAACACATCACTATAATTTAATCTGAAATAAAATCCCACAAAGTACCACAAAATATATTACAATTTATATTATAAAATTCATTGTTATACTTATCTAATGTGTTGATTCCTTTAAGTAATTTTAAAAATCCTTTTAATGAGTATGATGAGTACGAGTATAACCTCATCGGTTTCAAATAAGAATAGCCTAATCATTTTCTTTCATTTATTTATTATAAAATTGGGTTCATTTTAAGGTTAATACTGTCAATCAAACTTGCAGCTTAACCTGATTTACCATATTAAACGAAATAAATCATATATCGCTGAGACACACACACACACACTATTTACGATTGTGTGCAACTATGTTTACGTTTACGTCTACTGACGTCACTAGCATCTACGTTAAGCAACCAACTTCAGCCCGAGACATACATTCTGGCTGGAAAAGAAGAAGAAGAAGATTATGGAGAAAAATCTGATTTTCGATATATATATAGCTAACATAGTATGAGTTCTCTGGATTGCATGAACCGATTTTCATGTTTATGGTCTCAAATGAAAGCTTGTTCAAAACCAGTTTAGGAAAAGCTTTAGTAAAATCATGACAATGGATTATTCACGGAGATAAATCGGTTTGAAAATTGGGACGGCCAAACTTGCTGTATAAGTTAACGGTAGTGCTCGGCGGTATAGACATGTCATTATCTACTTTTAAATGTACTTGCCGTCGAGACACTACCGTGTCTCTTGATGTCTCGGGCTGAAGTTGGCTGCTTGATGTAGGTTTAGTGACGTCAGTAGACGTAAACGTAAATATAGTTGCACACAATCGTAAACAGTGTGTCTGTGTGTATCTCCTAGATATGTTTTACTTCGTTTATTACGGTAAATCAGGTTAAGCTGCAAGATTGACAGTATTAACATTAAAACAATTTGAACCTAATTATGAAATAAATAAATGAAAAAACATGATTAGGCTGTTCTTATTTAAATTTGATGAGGTTATACTCATTAAAAGGATTTTTAATTACATAAAGGAATCAACAGATTAGATAAGTATAAAACTGAATTTTATGATATATAATGTAATATATTTTCTGGTACTTTGTGTGATTTTATTGCAGATTAAATAGTGATGTGTTTATTATCTGACTGCTAAGGGTCGAGCTGTGTGGAGTGAAAGATTAAAATATAATATACACCGTGTCTCTTGATTGCTGAGGATGAAACTACGTGGATTGAGTTGCTGAGGATAGAGCTGACTGGATGAAGTAAGATTAATATTTATATATTTTTAACACTGCTAAGAAGAAGTATACTGTCAACATTTATGTGCATCGGTGATTATCCAGAGTATATATAAATTGCAAGAAATTGTTAAGGTATTTGAAAACCATATGCTAAACTTCCAAGTATTGAAATCATTAACAAAATACATATTTAACTGTTTCTTTTCTTTAAAGTGATGTGGGTTTCAACTGTCCGATAGGTTATACCTTTGTCAAGAATTAGCAGCATAAATGTGACAGTAATTGGTGCTAAAAAGAAATGTGGTATGCAAAACGACAATGTCAGCTTTAATTATATGCTTGATTGTAGTTTATTTAAAGCTTTGCGAATTGCTTGTCCAGTCATGCCCCTGTATCACCCCAAGCAGCTGATGAAGTTACTGAAGTTTCGCAAAGTCAGATGTTGGTAAAAAGTCAAATGTTGATTAACAAATGGAATGATTCATGTTTCTTTAAAATATTATTTTCTTTGAAGAATTGAGATTTTTAAATGATGAATTTGATTTTAGGTTTACTCAGATGTTATCATTTAGTATTTTACAGTCACTGTGCAAGTGTATTATAGCAAATAGTAATACTTGTGCTTTGACTTAAATACATTTGGTACAATTGAATTAAAAATCCAAGGAGGAAGGTTCGCACACATACTGACTATTGGAGTTGAATCAACAATTGGGCTTTTTACTCCTGCATTCTGGTACTAGAAACAGGCAAAGATGCAAGCATTGAAAGATTGGCAAAGTAAGAATAAGCCAATATTCAGAAAAACGTCATCCATTGCTCAGCCATAATTTAAGGATGAGACTCATTGGATGAAATTCTGTAAAATTGAGTTAAAACTGTTGATTGTTTTCCTCTGTTACCTATTCTAGTATTCTAGGCCAAATGCAGAATACTGGTCATTGGTATGGATGAAAAATGCACGTTTATTCTCAATTGAAACTCAGTCCAAAAATTAATGGTTTCCACTCCATTTTGCAGCACTAGAAATCCGATCAGTTTCAACAGTGTATACAAATTAGCGAAACGAACATTTGAGGACTCTGGCACAGGAAATGTTATAAGGACGACTCGCCAATGTGTCTCCTATATCACCTTTGTCAAGAATTAGCAGCATAAATGTGATAGTAATTGGTGCTAAAAAGAAACGTGGTATACAAAACGACATTGTCAGCTTTGAATATATGCTTGATTGTAGCTTATTCAAAGCTTTGCGAATTGCTTGTCCAGTCTTGCCCCAATATCAACTGAAGTAGTTGATGAAACTAGTGAAGTCTGGCAAGGTCAGATGGTGGTAAAAGTCAAATGTTGATAAACAGAAAATGTAAATTAATTAAAACATGCATTTTACTTAATTATTTTTATATGTTGAAAGTATGTTTATTGATTATGAAAAATTAAATCAAACTTTTATTATAGTGAAACTGAAAACATTAAACAAGTAGCCGGGGCATTAATTATGAAGTTCATTTATGCACAATGCATTACAAGTATCAATAAATTCAATGTGTTGATTGTGATATTTTTTCAATATTAATATATATTATTTTATTAGTTAAGCGCTGTTGTTTCAAAAAATGAGAAGTGTGGAAATTTTCTTTAAATTCTGTAGAAAAATTAAGAGAATTATTCAATTTTTTATATATTATACTCTTACAAAACGTTATGAAATCCCACAAAAAACAGACTTCGCCTGTAAAAAAAGGCGGCAAGTACATAAACCATTTAGCATAAATAATATAGTAAAATTATCCAATTAAAAAAAGTAGTGAAATCCAAATATTAGGCAAGTGTATTTTTTCACCTTAGCAAAAGTTAAATTTTTGAAAAAAAAAAGGAACAACAAAGTTACTTGCCGGGCCCGTAATGTCCATGCACAGTGAGAAATAGAATCGTCTGTGGTTCGGCTAACTTCACTCTGTATTTTAACATGAAATTTGCTGTACTACGCTATAGCTGAATCTCACACACGATTCAATTTCCCACTGTGCATGGCCATTACGGGCCCGGCAAGTAACTTTTTTGTTCCTTTTTTTTTCAAAAATTTAACTTTTGCTAAGGTGAAAAAATACACTTGCCTAATATTTGGATTTCACTACTTTTTTTAATTGGATAATTTTACTATATTATTTATGCTAAATGGTTTATGTACTTGCCGCCTTTTTTTACAGGCGAAGTCTGTTTTTTATGGGATAATTATTACTTGTTTGTATTGTTTTTAAAATAAAGTGAAGAAGACGAAGAGAAGCAGACTGAGGAAGATATTGAGTCAAAGGAAACGAAGAAGGAAGAAGAAGATAAAGAGGAGAAAAGAATAGAGGAGGAGGAAGAGGAAGAAAAGAAGGAGGAGGAAGAAAAAGATATTGAGTCAAAGCAATCGAAGAAGGAAGAAGAGGAATAGGAGAAAAAAGTAGTGGAGGAAGATTGTAAGTATTTATATTATCTTTTTTTTTACCTTTTCATAATTATTACCTGTTTGTATTTTTAAAATAAACTGAAGAAAGACAAAGAGAAACAGACTGGGGAAGATATTGAGTCAAAGGAGATGAAGAAGGAAGAAGAGGAGAAAAAAGTAGTGGAGGAGGAGGAGGAAAAAGATATTGCGTCAAAGCAGACTAAGAGGGAAGAAGAGGAACCACCACATTTCTTTTTCTTTTACTATTAAATTATTTTATAGAATAGTTTAAAAACATACATTAATGATTCTTTTATTAAATAAATGGAAAAAATATCATTGTAAATTAACCTTTACTATTTCTTTTATCAAATAAATTGAAAAATATCATTGTAAATATACCTTTTACTAATTCATCTAGAGTTAACGGAAAGAAAGCTAATACGTATTGATAAATAGATATAAACTTCTCTCCGCATTGATAATGAGATGTAAACTTCATCTGAAGTGGAGAGAGAAGGCTAATATGTATTGATAAAGAGATGTAAACTTCATCTGAAGTGGAGAGAGAGAAGGCTAATATGTATTGATAAAGAGATGTAAACTTCATCTGGAGTAGAGAGAGAGAAGGCTAATATGTATTGATAAAGAGATGTAAACTTCATCTGGAGTAGAGAGAGAGAATATTTGAAAACGGAGAGGAGAGCACTCTTCACTTCAGTACTAATTCAAGCATCATGAGCTCCGGACGGAAAATTAATTTACCAGAAAAAAAATTGACTTTATCGGACTTGGAGAAGTCCTCTGTGCCAGTGGGAATTATAAAACCATATGTGCATGATGAAGAGCAGCAACAGGCAGTCCTAAGAGGTCATCGCTGGATACCTCAACAACAGCAGCCACTACGGCGGCCAAATTCGCTGCCCGTATCCCTGCCGATGCTGGCCGCAGCGGAGCAACCTGCAGTCTCGCGTAGGCAGCAATTATTATTACGTTTACGTAATATGCAGCCTATGTGAGCATGTGGATTGTGTGACAGACAGTCACCACCAATCGGTAAGAGTTAATAAAAGTCAATACTAATAAAATAATAATAAATAAATATATAAATAATTTTCTCTTCAATTATAGATGCTGTTACTGTTTGGGAGCCGAGTGGCGGCAAATACATATATATTTAATATCAGTAAATATGTATTTCAATAAAGAGGTTTTTTTATGCCGAAAGGCTTTTTCCCTTAAATTTGTGTTTTTCAATTAAATTACCTCTCCACCAATCCAATTTATCGCGTACTAGAAATATTGCAAAAATCAGCTACAGAGGAACAAAAGAAAAATTTACAACGTATGACATAAGCCCTGAAGATTTCTATTGGACTCGTTATTGGCAAGGTCACGTAGGCTCCGCTCCTGAGGTTTATTACAGAGCGGATGATAAGTATCCCGACGATGGATATAGCGACAGAGGCAAAAAATATGCAAATAAATATTACGATCGTCAAAGATACTAACATAAATAAGGAGGAGCGATCACTGGTCGCTCTCTACGAGTGCTTTCTCTCTCTTTCTCTTTCTCTAAGGCGTCTACACTATTTACCTTAAAAGAAGTCGTTCGCGCGGGCACCCAGGAGCGTAAGGACTAGTGATGGCGATATTGTATCGATATTTGTCAGTCGATATTTTCATGACGATACTATAGATTTTTATATCGATAATTTGCTCTTCGATATAGATCAATATCGATACTAAAGTGTCAATATCGAACTTCGATACATAATTATTATATATTTGAAATATGATTGCATGAAGTATTCCGCGTATTGTAGTCCTCCAACTTTATAAAAAATTTGAAAAAACCATAAGAATCAAATTTCTACTTAAATATTTAGTGGTCATCCAACGGTTTTTAGAAAAATTGCATGGTTATTTGGAATAGATGCAGAAAATAAAAAGATTTTTCAAGTACTATTAGTTAAAACTACATTGAAAGGTATTTTTCTATAATTTGTTATAAATTTGAATTAAGGTTATTTTTTTATTGCTTAGGTATTTATTATAACTTTAGTTAAGAAAGGTTCTAAATTGATTTTTTCAGCACAAACGATCATTTCTTTCCAAAACTCCTTCAAATTTATTTCCTGATTTGTTGCAGTATCCTTCATCACCAGTATGCATAATTATTTCCTTATTTCAACCTTGATTTTGCATTTGTTCCATTTTAAATTTTACATGCAATGATTTAAATGATGGAATTATTAAATTACTAGTAAAGGATTCTATGTGTGCTTTTATTCTAGTGCCCCGAGCAAGTCCAGTATGGAAATACTTTATTAAAACAACAAGAGGGGGAAAGTGTAAATAATGTCAAAAGGATATAAAAGGGAGTGGCAATACAACTAACTTAAGACTTCATTTGGCGAGGGTCCATAATTTGGAGATAAGCATTGAACTTAACAAAAATATATTGACATCGAAGAGAAAATCTATGTTAATAAATGAGTATAAAATAATTTACATAAAAGCATAATACTGTATAACAGTACACACAAACACTAATAAATGTATATGATGAAACACCATACACTTGAAGATATTTTAAATCAAGAGGATCCAGATGACCCGGATTACGCTTCTGTGAATTCTCCATCATGTTTCACAACTTCCACTGTATCTGTTGCTTCAACTTCTTCGCTTGTACAAGGACCAAGAAATAAACAACCTCGAATAGACACAACTTTAGTTAAGCAAAGCTCCTTTCAAGGTAAAGTTAATGAAATCATAATATTTGTATATTCAGTATTACTCTAGATAGAAATTATCAAAATAAATGAAATTGTAACATTTTTATTTTTATTATTGCTAATATTTTCTGAACTAATAGTACGTTACAATAATAATATAATTTCAGATGGAGGAAGTAGAGCATCGGAAATAATAAACAAGTTGTTATTTATGCTTGCAAAGGATAACAAGCCTTTACAAACCGTAGAAAAGGAAGGATTTAAATTATTCGTTAAATCCATAGCCCCATTGTACAAACATTCTGCCAGGACGACAGTTACAAATCTAATGGAAGAAAAATATGAAGCATTATCTGCAATAATTAAAAGAGAAGTGTCAAATGTGGAGCACTTATCTTTGACAACAGATATTTGGACAGACCAAATAAACACCAGAAGCTATATAGGTGTAACTTCTTATTACATATCAAATAATAAGCATAAATCAGTTACGATAGGTGTCACCGAACTAACTGAAAGACACACTGCAGAGAATATAGAAGCATAGCTCTTAGGTATCATCAATGAATGGGAAATCGACAAAGAGAATATAATAGTTATTGTAAGTGATAGTGGATCCAATATTAAAAAAGCCAATAAAGATGCCTTTGGTCATGACAAACATTTACCATGTTTTGCACACACTTTAAACTTAATTGTAGCAAAAGTAATTGAATCTCCTGATATTAACAGTATCTGCAAAAAAATTAAAGCAATTGTCACACACTTCAAAAAATCAGTTATTGCAGCAGATAAATTAAGAGTTATCTCCAATCTAAAGTTAGTTCAGTCTGTTGAAACACGCTGGAATTCCACACATGACATGCTGCAAAGGTTTATTGAACTATCGGACACAGTAAGTGGAATTCTTTTACAGTGTCCTACAGCACCTTCGATGATCACTGCCTCAGAGTTACAAACTGCCAAAGAATTTGTAAATCTTTTACAATCGTTTGTTGATGCTACTAAAATAATATCTGGTGAATTTTATCTAACAGGAAGTAAAGTAATACCAGTGGTTAATACATTAAGAATTGCTTTAAATGTAGCGCAGCCAGAAACAGATATTGGAAAAAAAAATGAAAGTATTACTAACAGAGCAATTTAAATAGCGGTTTGATACGATAGAGAAGGAGATAATTCTAGCAGTATCTACAATATTAGATCCTCGATTTAAAATTATCCATTTTAAGAATGAAAATGCTTGCACTAACACTATTAGTAATATTTCAAAAAATCTAAATAAGAGAAGCTTAGACAAGCGACAGATTCAAACTAATTCTACTAATGCTAATATTAAAAACAACTTTTGGTCGTATCATGAAGATTTAGTGAACAGAATTAAATCGCAAGAAGCAGTACATTTTAATGAAAGTGAAATGTCAGATGATTTAAGGTATGACTTAATATATATATAATATTAAATTTATACATACATATACATATAGCTCACTTATACTACTTCCTTAAGGTATTATTTGATCCAACCTCCAATTGGCATGAACAGCTGTCCTATTCAATTTTGAAGCTTCAATGATACAGTACTAGGTAAATTAGGTAAAAAATACTTAGCTGTTATTGCAACATCAGTTCCATGTGAGACGGTTTTTTCGAAAGCTGGCAGGATTGTCACTGAATCAAGAAATCGTTTAAGTGCAAAACATCTACAGCAGTTACTCTTTTTACGTTCATTATCTAGTCAAGACTGGCAATTACAGATTATTTATTATTAATTAATGTATAATTTTCATCTCATTCAAGCTCAAAAAGATTTTAATAGGATAAATGTAACACATAGTCATGTAAAAACTAGACAAATTAAATTGCAAGCTGGTAATAATAATATAACTGTTTTTTTAAATAAACGTTTTATTTATTATGCATATATTCTTACATTCTTTCCAATAATTTCAACTCACTTTAGACTGCTAAAAACTTTTTACAGCGTAAACACTGATTTTCAAAGATGGATAACTAATTGACCAAATATAAAAGATACAAAACTTTGTTACGTACTGGGTAGTCGTGGCCGCCTATCGGTCGAGTTTCGGCTGACTTGACACTACAGTCTGGGTCAGAAGAAACGCCGACTGAGTTTTGCGACTCGCAGTACAATATACTAAAGTATAACACTCCGAGCGGTAAGAATGTAATGAGTTGGCAAGATTCGGGGTGAATGATAGTATGTATAAACATATGTTGGAACAGCAGATTTGACACAAAACTATGTATTTTCAGGTATTACAATTATACTTACAGTAAACGCTAATTATGCTGGAGCAGCATTCGCAGGCTTATTGACTATTCGTCACAACTATTAGAGAGACTAAACTCTCTTATGGTTGTGGGTTATTCGCACTAGTTAACTATGATCAGTTCGTAGTAGTTGTTGTTATCTTTCAGAACGGTACATGTTAGGCACGACTGAAAGATACACACTCGTGATGATTACTACACGACTTGGTTCGGATTTACTATTACTAGACTTAACTACCAGTACATGGCGACTGGGCAAAAGGTTTGTTAGAATAGGGTGGAGTACTCTGCTCCCGTAGAACGAACACTAGAGTTACGACCTTGGAACGCGGATGATGCGGCTGCGGCTAAGCTTGCACAGAATAAGACTCGACTTGAGGGTCGCGGAACTCGCATATATGTAGGAGGCTTAATAGGTCATGTGTCGTCAGTAGCGCCATGATCTTTCGACACATGACAACCAAAAAGTCTCCACATCCACGGCCGACGCCCAAGGTTTGACGCATTTCCGGAAAAGAAGTCCGGGTGTCAGCAACGTGCAATACTACCGGTATTGCACACGGACGCGTGCGATCTACTTTGGTTCGGCGAGGTGGCTGACCCCTACGTTACACCTCCCCCCTTAGATGAAACATTGTCCTGTGTAGGTCAATGTTTCCAGGACAAGAAGTATGGTGTAGGCCAACTGCCGAAAATTTTTAGAGGAATGTGGTGCTTATTAACTAAAGGGTAGCGAGTCTCGTGGCATTGATATTGGTTCCAGGTAGGGCATACTCTGCGCGTGGCAAATAGGTTGTTGAAATGGCATGTTGACGGTGCGTACAGGAAGCATTGGCATGCTCTCGGCTGCTATCGTTGGAGTGCTTTGAACTCTGATGGAGGTGGTTGACGTCGTGCTGGCACGCGCAGGTGTCGGATTTCGTTTAAACCACAGGGCCGCAGCAATTAATATAATGAATATAAAAAGAGATCCGCGCGCGAATGAAGCATATGAGATGATAGATGCTCTAAGGGTGATAGAATCTTGACTCTGCAGGTCCTTTGCTTCTCGGGCTATGTCCTTTAGGGCTACGCTGTTTTTGGACAGATTCAAGTCCGCTAACGGTTTAGTTATAATGGGCTGTATCTTTATCAGTTTCTGTAGAGCCGGTAGGTAACCTTCGGGTAGAAGTTCGGGGAGAGCCTTCGGCTCTAGGGCTTCGAAGTGGGTCACATCGGACACCATCAGGGTTTGCAGAGATCGTAGCTGAGTAGATGTAGTGTCCGCGAAGCATCCAGCTTCTAACTGTATAATTCCATCTCCAAGGATGGTTTCAGTCCCTCTTACATTTCCTTAGCAAATGAGAGTGATTGGTTCAGGTTTTGATAGAGAGTATAACCAGGTTCGGGGTTGGACCAGGGGTATCCAGAAGGGACCGCTGAAAGAGGCGACCCTGATGTCGCAACCAGTCCATTGGGTGGTGTCATGGTGCTGGAGGACGGATAACTCGCATTCCTGGTTATACGAGATCTTATGAAGAGGTGCTCCAGGAGCGCAGTAGTATGTTTTCAGGTGATGGAGGCAATGGGAGAGAGATTCGGAAGGAATGGGGGTGTAGACGCGTTGGGAAGAGGAGACTGCCAGATAGGGATGGGCACGTTGAATAAAGGTGGTGATAGTTTGGTTATCGGGACGATCATGGTGAGTTGGGTAAGGATAGGTTTTGTACAGATGGTATTCTTCCTTGTTGAGGAGAGGAATTTCCATGACGACCACCAATTGTCCTTTGTAATGATTAACATGTAGGTGAGAGAGTTCCTGGATGTCCTCCATCATTAATTCTTCTTCATCGAATGGCAGGGAAAATCCGGTCTTGAGGATGGCTTCCTGCAAGGCCTGTTGTAACCGGGTAGGTGTAAGTATCATGGTGTGCAAAATTCCACGACGAGCGAAGAGAACAGCATCCACAAGGAATAAAATACTGGTCCTGTATTGGTCTGTGTACATTTCCATTTGTCGGACGTAATCTCGATGTACCCTCGCGTGTTTTTCTTGTTCAAGGGCGACGTCGGTGAGAGCGATAGCGTCAGCCAAGGCCTTGGTTTGTTCTTGAAGCTCTTGAGTATGGTTATTTAGGCTAGTGATAGAAAGTTACAAGGTGGAGAATTCCGACTGTACCACATGCGTCTGTTTTTCCAACAAACGGGCGGTGTGTGCTCCTTTTTCTTGTAGCTTTAATATTTCGCTGGTGTAGTATTCGCCATCTTTTTCGGTCAAGGTACCAAAAAGGGTTTTAGAGACTCCTCCTACGAATCCTAGTGGAGCGCTTCTACGGTTCCGATTAAGGTCCGTAGGATGTAAGCCTCGGCGAAGTATTGAAGCAAAAAGTTCAGTGTCAACGATTTTGCGTCCGATCTCTTCGAGTTTACTGTCATTGATGCAAGAGATATTGCCCTTGCACACATAGAAGAGTGTCGTAGAATTTTCCGAGATTAGGGGCTTGACTAGTCAAATTGGCGATGTCAATGGTTGTGGCGACCTTCCATAGCACAGGATAGTACTGTAGGGTTGCGATTTTTTCAAAGAAGATACCGGGGTTGTGTTTCAGGTGAGTGATGTTGTATGCGTGGATCCAGAAGATCTGCATGAGGCTTAGCATCATTATAAATAATATATTTATAATGGTAGTCATGGTGATATCGGTTGTGTAGTGCAGTGAATCTCGTGCGTCACAAAGGTGGTGTTGCAATCCCGAGCGGATTGGGAAATTTGGTATAAAGGTGAGGTGTTGACGATGAGCGATGTTGTTCTGATTAACTTTTAGGGGCAGTAACAGTGTTGTCAGAGTTATAACAAGAAAAGAAAGGAAAAGAGGAAGAAAAAGGGGAAGAAAAAAAACAATTTCAAGGGAAGTAGAAGTGAAACACGGGATGGTGAGGAGAGACAATAACGCCCACCTTGGGTTTAGAGGAGTGAGGTTCGCAGGCGGGGTATCAATATGTACCCGATTTGGTAAGTGGGTTGAAGGATATTGCCTTCCAAACAACAGTGGCAAATTGTAGCGATTGATAATAATTCGTTTTATAATTTTAGTGGTAGTTTTGGACCTGGCGGAGATGCGAGAGATCAAGCGGGAAAGAGAGTCCAACCGGAGGGTCGATACATGGATTGGCGAGAGGGAACTGGAAACGTGGTCCTTCCGGGAGGACTTCGACTGGTGGGGCCTGCGCTGGCTTCAAGACAGCCGTTGGGAGAGGATAAACCTTCGGGTGGAGGATCCTTGGAGTGGCTGGGAACCAGATTTGACGGAGCAGGAGGTGCTGGAGTGGCACGGGCTGGCCTAGATTTAATTAGACTTAAATAACATTAGTATTAAAGAAAACCAATTGTAACAATATATGATAACTAAAAGGAATTCTTGCGTGTTTATTTATGGAGTATTTCCCTTGCGTCCAATCCTATAGGATTCCAGTTGTCGAGAAAGGGGAGGGACAGGTTTTAAGAAAGAGAGGGATCGTAGAAGTTCGGTGGGAAACGGTGTCCTGCGTCTGGGTTTGCGTGGTCCGGGATTCCTGAAGAACTTGGCGGATAAGGCAAGAGAAGGGGCTTCCTGGGCGGACTTCGAACCTTCCGTCTTGTTCCGGCTATAGGAGGTGCTTGGGTGGCACGGATTTGACTTAGAGTAAAGAATAGATGAATAATTAGGCTATAAAGATTCAGGAATGTAACAATATATTGGTTCTGGTTTCCCCCTGAGATCGTCTCCTTTTTCTCTCTCCTCTTTCCCTTTTTTTTATGTATATATATATATATATATATATATAGCCCAGAGTTCATCAGCAGTTCCCTTCGGTTGTTGGTTGGCAGTGCCGTCCTTTGAGGGTTAGAGTTGGTTGTTCCAGATAGAATGAACGTGGAAGTATGGTAGATTAGTGAGATTGAATAATCTCTAGAATAGTTGCTAGCAAACAGTAATCATTACTACTGGTCGCTAGTAAACGCTAATTATCACCAATGGTCGCTTAGTAAAAGTTAATTATGCTGCAAGAGTCGCTCTATAAAAAGAAAGTCGTACATGCATTAGATTTTGTGGTTAGTAGAGGTGGGTGTAGGGAAGGGGGGTGTGGAGGCAGGTTTTAATTTGTCCAGATGTTTAGTGATGGGAATTCCAGAGTCAGTAAGGATGATAGCGTTGTGCCTGTCGTTGATGGAATCAATGACGTATGGTCCTATATACTGGGAGTCTAATTTATGCTTTCTAGGTTCTCGTAGGACATAGACCAAATCTCCAGGGGAATAGGAGACGACAGCGGCGTTTCGATCGTAGTATTCCTTGGATTTTTCTTTAGCTTGGACTCCGTGTTCTCTTGCTAAAGTGTGAAGCCGGGTTAACTGCTAAGCCAGCTCTTGGGCATATGCGTCGTAGGTTAATATCTCCTCGATCGCATAGGCGGAGACAGGGGACTGTGCTTTGCGCCAATAAACTAATTCATACGGCGTAAATCCTGTAGCTTCATGCACGGAAGTGTTATAGGAGAACATGGCGAAGGGAATGAATAAAACCCAGTCCGCATATTGCTTGATGTTATGTTTTAGGTATTCAGTGAGCACTAGGTGACTTCTTTCTAGGGATCCATTGGTCTGGGGTCGATAACCGGAGGTAGTCAGATGTTTGATTTTGAAAAGAGAGGTTACGCCTTTGAGTAATTTTCCTAAAAAGCTGGTGCCTCGATCCGTGAGAATGGCACGCGGAAGTCCGAATTGCGCAACAAAGTGTCTTGAAAATGCGTCAGCAATGGTAGCGGCGCGAATTTTGGGTATTGCGACAGCAATGCAAAATTTAGTCAAATTACACTGCATGGTTAAAACATGTAAATTTCCGGAGGGTGTAATAGGAAAAGGGCCTACGGTGTCTAAGGCTACCTTATCAAAGGAGGCATAGGGGGTGTCCGATATTAGCATTGTTAGTTTGGGTTTCACACGAACAAGTTTCTGCCGTTGACAGCTATCGCAGGATCGTACAATGCTCTGAACGTCCTTATGGAGACCGGGCCAATTATAATGTTCCCTAATCCCATGATATGTCTTGGTCACTCCCTTATGACCTCCAACTAAGCCTCCATGATACTCCAGAATGATGTGTCTTCTTATCTGAACTGGAGGAGTCACAACTTCACCAGTGCAGATAGTGATTTCGACATCGTCATCGTGGAACGCACGGGAGAAGACGGGGCTCAAATAACGCGCCGTCAGCCGGGTGGTTCCGAGTTTATACGGACCGATGCTGAACTTTGTAATTTTATTCTCGCGAACAAAATCTTTTAGTTTTTCAGAGAATTATGAATTTCTTCGTCGCTGGCGGGGATTAATTCGCGGGGATGGGTAATGACCAGGATGATCTTGGTGGTTTTGTAGGGAAAGTCTTGAACGGACCCAAGAGGAAAAGGATAATTTTTTATGTGGTTTTCAGGTCGATTCTTCCGGTTTCTATTAGCATTTGGCTAATGGGGTCTTGAAAGGAGCAGTCAGATGCGATCAGATGGACGATGTAGCTGGGCCGGTTACACAGAACATAAGCGGAGGTTTCTATGTTACATCTCCTAGGGTTAGGGGAAGAGCTAGAGGAGAATTTCACTGAGATAGGACTGGGCTCGATACGGCTGAGATCAGGATCTAGGGATGGATCATATCGAGGGGGTGGCATGGTTTTGTTTTGGGTGGCGTCCACTACGGTGATATCCGACTCGGCGTCGGAGCCAGATAGTTCATCTTCGGGTTTTTCAAAATCACTAGGTATCCAAGTGGAGCGTCTAATGGGTTTTATTTTAGCAAGCGAGGGGAGAGTAAAGTTCAGGGGTTCAGATGTTGCGGTAGGTGTTAATCACGAGTCCGCATCGGTTTCCTCTTCGGATTCAGTCTCTTCGTCCGATGACTGTTCGTTGTGGAGGGACGTCAAAAGTTTATGGAGTTCTTCTTGGCTAGTGCTCAATTCGGTAAGAATGGAGCATTGTTCGGGAGTCAGTGGGGTACAATCGGCCTCGAACGAATCTCCTAGAACACTGGGTTCCTCAGAGACGTCTTCCAGGTGATTCTCCAAGTTGGTGTCGTCAGGGAGAGTTGTTTCTTCCATAAAAGTGGGTAACATGCTGGTAGGGGGCCTGGAGTCGATACTGGTTAAAGGGTGAACTTCTGTAGAAGTCTCGAGATCGGCGGAAGAGTCCAATTCGGCATAATTAATAGGGGGAGCGGCTTCCTCCCGGCGGCGGCTTCTCAGACGGGCACCAATGGACTGTGTATTCACTGGAAATTGCTTTTGATGGGGAAGGTAGCTGGGGTCATCGCGGAACACAGGCAGAGCAATCGGCACAGGGTTCCGTGATAAATCGTCAGCATTGCAGTTAGTTGCTCCTTTCTTATAGATGATTTCATAATCGAATTCCTTTAAACAGAGTTTCCATCTTTGGATACGATTGGTGGGGTCGGTTGCATTGCTGAGCCAAACGAGAGGTTAGTGGTCAGTGACTAGAGTGAATTTTCTTCCATATACGTAATGACGGATCTGTTTAATAGCATAAACAGCAGCCAGTCCTTCTTTCTCGGAAGTAGAATATCGAGTTTCAGGGTCGGTAAGCGTACGAGATGCGTATGCTATGGGTCGATCGTGTTCAAGTTTTCCTTGACTGAGGATGGCCCCTATAGGAAATTCAGAAGCGTCGCAGGTGATGATAAAAGGGATCTGGAAATCTGGATAGGCCAATACTGGAGCTTCGCACAGGCAGGCTCGTAAGTCTTCAAAGCCTGCCTGGGCCTCCTCGTTCCAAGTAAAGGTGATACCTTTCTTGAGCAGTTGAGTCAGGGGTTTGGCTCTTTGAGCGAAATTTGGAATAAAACGTCGGTAATAACCGGCTAATCCTAGAAATTGTTTGATGTTTTTGGGGTTGGTAGGTACTGGAAATTTTCGTACAGCCTCCACCTTGGAGGGAAGGGGCTGGATGCCATTCGGGATGATAAGGTGGCCTAAATAAGTGATTTCTTGTCTTAGAAAGGCACACTTTTCCGATTGTAGCTTGAGACCGTATTGTCGAATTCTGCTGAATAAGCGCTTGCATTTTTCAATGTGTTCAGAGAGTGTGGCGGAAAATACGATAATATCGTCAAGATATACAAAAAGTTCCTGTCCTTGGAGTCCTTGTAAGACTCGATCCATAAGGCGCTGGAAGGTGGCGGGGGCATTTTTGAGTCCAAAGGGCATACGAGTATACTCGTAATGTCCGAAGGGCGTAGAGAATGCTGTTTTATGTCGATCCCGGGGATGAAGGTGAATTTGATGGAATCCACTGGCCAAGTCGAAAATAGAAAAATACTTAGATCCGCCTAGCTTGTCCAGGATGTCCACGATGATAGGCAAAGGGTAGGAATCTCCTATGGTTTGTTCGTTTAGTCGACGGAAGTCGGTAACTAGGCGCCACCGTTTCTTTCCTTGTGAGTCGGGCGCCTTTGGTACAATCCACAACGGAGAATTGTAGGGAGATGAGGAAGGGCCACTATGCCGTTCTCTAAAAGTACATTGACCTGGCTCTGTACCTCGGAATGTAGCATTTCTTCAATTCGGTACTGTCGGATCTTGAAGGCTGCTCCTCCGGGGGTATCGATTTCATGGTAAAGATCAGCCTTGTTCTCGGTGTCAGGTCGATCTCCCGTCAAATAGAATATGTCAGAATATTCGCGAGTTAAAGAACTAATCACAAGTTGAGCGTCTGGATCTTCCGGTGATGGGTTGAGGAACAGGGCTTCCAAGGCGGTAATCCTTTCCTGGGGTTTTAAAGGTTCAATTCCGGGTCTAGCATCTTCGTAGGGCAACTCTAGTCTAGGATCTTCGCCTAGGTAAGGAAGAGTTGTTGGAGAATCTTCCTCCGGAGGTGATGTTGCAGGAGAGTTTATGGTAACATTAAGGGACTGAGGAGGGTGATGATAGGCGTTGACCTTAGTACACCCTTCTCTTATACTTAGGAGTTCGTCACTATTTTTGAAGGGTAGAGACCTCACTGGTTTACTGGAGGTAACTAAGGTCCGATGTAACAGGTAGATCTGTGCCTCGGTTTGATTGAGGAAGGGCATCCCCAAGACTCCGGTTTAAGGGAGGTCAAAGTCCTCTATGACTTGGAATCTATGAGGTTCCTCATCGATGGTAAGGGTGACAGATCCTACTACGTCCAGTTATCCTCTGAGACCTCGTAGGGCCGGGAAATCGGGGTATTCGAGGCCAATATCCTCCTGAAGGGCATTATACACTATGATGTTAATGTGTGAGTCTGTATCCACCAAAAATTCTCCGTCCAAGTAGCTCTGTTGGGGAACTTTTTTGAGTACCAAGGTCGCGTGAGGCGAATAGCACAAATTGGTGGGTACGGGTGGCGGGTCTTTTCCCTTTTTCTGGGGTGCAGTTAGAATTTGAACGGACGCGGTTTCTATGATGGGTTCGTCGACGCGTCGTTCGGGCGAACCTGATCGTAGTTTAAATCACCGTCTTTTCGACAGCCTCCATTACTGCAGTAGTAGGAACATGAGTATTGGAAGGATATGCAGGAGAAGCTCGACAGCTGGATGCTCTATGCCCAACCCTTCGACACCGTCCTCAGGTGAGTTCCGGATCGTAGGGCTCTGACTGTGGAGGTCTAGGGGGTCGTGATCGATAGTGTTGATCGGACGGAGGTGGATAACCATTAGGTCCAGGTGCAGGTGAAGGTTGAGGATAGCGGGGGAACGGAGGGTATTGAGAAGGATGAGGGGAAGGATATGAGGAACAGTCGGGGAAGGTTGATGGGCACTTGGATTCTGGGAATAAAGAGGATAATTGGAGTGATCGAAGGCTACTCTTGTCTCTATACCGAACTCCCGTAAGCGCGCGTAGTCGCAAGCCTCTTGTAGATTTCGGGGATTTCTGGAATACACGGGAGTGTAATATTCTGGAGCTAATCCATCCATAAATACTTCCAGAAATTCCCGATCATTGGGCTCCTGTATCAAGTCGAGCGATTCTGACCCGTATTTGTTTTCATAAGCGGCATCAAGGTCAGCTTTCAAGCGTTCAGCTCGATCTATATACGAACCTAAGGCTTCGTTAGGACGCATAGCTAATTTTCCACATTGTGTGACCAAATCTATAAAAGTCCGGGGAGGTTGAAATTTTGGTCTTAAGTGAGTGATCAAGTCCTTGACGGTAGGGAATCGTTTACCAGTAACGCTCACACGAGCAGAACCGACTAATTTGGCCAATACCAAAGGAACGAATTCCTGACGAGCGGCGTCCGACAAGGTAGAATAAATATTCTCTAAATTTTCTATAAAAGGTTCCAGATCGTCGCGGGAGCCTTCATAGGAGGGTACGGTTTGGAGTTGGAATAATACCTCTCCTCGGGGTGGGGGGGGGGGGGGGAGAGAGCAAATTCCGTTGGAAACATTTAAATAACCGGACACATTTCCGCGGTGGCTACCGTTAGCGGGTGGAAGAGGTGGAGGTCCGGGTGGTGATCGTGTAGGGGTAAAAGCCATTTTATATAGGAAGTTAGTAGAAAATTGTGAAGAAAACTGTGTCAAAAAAGCTGTTCACACCCTGAGGAAATTCTATGGGAGCAGAATTTCTTGCGAAATCCCACCGCTGTCACCAGATTTGTTACGTACTGGGTAGTCGTGGCCGCCTATCGATCGAGTTTCGGCCGACTTGACACTACAGTCTGGGTCAGTAGAAACGCCAACTGAGTTTTGCGACTCGCAGTACAATATACTAAAGTCTAACACTCCGAGCGGTAAGAATGTAATGAGTTGGCAAGATTCGGGGTGAATGATAGTATGTATAAACATACGTTGGAACAGCAGATTTGACACAAAACTATGTATTTTCAGGTATTACAATTATACTTACAGTAAACGCTAATTATGCTGGAGCAGCATTCGCAGGCTTATTGACTATTCGTCACAACTATTAGAGAGACTAGACTCTCTTATGGTTGTGGGTTACCCGCACTAGTTAACTATGATCAGTTCGTAGTAGTTGTTGTTATCTTTCAGAACGTTACGTGTTAGGCACGACTGAAAGATACACACTCGTGATGATTACTGCACGACTTGGTTCGGATTTACTATTAATAGACTTAACTACTAGTACACGGCGACTGGGCAAGAGGTTTGTTAGAATACGGTGGAGTACTCTGCTCTCGTGGAACGAGCACTAGAGTTACGACCTTGGAACGCGGATGATGGGGCAGCGGCTAAACTTGCATAGAATAAGACTCGACTTGAGGGTTGCGGAACTCCCATATATGTAGGAGGCTTAATAGGTAATGTGTCGTCAGTAGCGCCATGATATTTCGACACATGACAACCAAAAAGTCTCCACATCCACGGCCAACGCCCAAGGTTTGACGCATTTCCGGAAAAGAAGTCCAGGTGTCAGCAATGTGCAATATTACTGGTATTGCACACGGACGCGTGCGATCTACTTTGGTTCGGCGACGTGGCTGACCCCTACGTTACAACTTATGAACAGATTGTTAAAAAAGTTTTGCTTTAAATTTAGAAGTTAGTTAATTAATAAAATGTAAATAATAAAAGACTCTACATAGAATTTAATTATTTATTCAAATAAATATTCACTGAGAATGCAGCAATAATATTTTAAGTATCGATACATTAACTTCGATATTTGACATGTATCGATACTTTCATTCGTGATATGTATCGGTACGAAATATCGACACTTTTGGAAAATATCGGCATCACCAGTAAGGACTCGGTTGGGCACCCCCCCCCCCCCCAACTCTCATCCCAGGAGCGTCAAGATTCGCTTGGGCACCCCCATCCGCTCTATAAGGAATTTAACGTAAGAGGGGGGGAGGTCACATATATACCCCCCAACTATAGGAGTTTAACGTGAGGGGGGATATACGCGGGGGCATCTCAACTACAAAACAATGCGCACAACCAGAGTTCCGCCGAGGAGTGGGGGCAATTCCCCTACTTCCCCTCCCCCCGCGGAACCACGACCCCCTCGACGCCCGGTCCCAGAATCCCCTTAGTCACACTACTAATAGCGATATTTTTGAACCTCAGGATCTGCACGAATATGTTTGGGTAATTAATTCTAATATCTGTGTGTCAATACTATGTGAAAGATACTTTAAAAGTACAATTTTCGGTACGTATTCCAAATGATCACTGCTTAACTCCCCCAAATTTGTAACATCCAACACAAATGCTGGCATAATGAAAACTGATTGAACTCTAAGATTTCATGCCTATAAATAGCTTGTGCAATTACGATTTAATCCCACAGTCGTTCGAGAATGCATTTCGTAAAGCAACCATTAAGTATCAATATCTCTAATACCGATTATCACACTGCCACCGTTAGTGATATTCGCGGATAATTTCGACAATTGAATAGCGACCAAATTCTCTTTAAATATCGCACGACTGTGAAAATTCGGTTTGGAAATCAGCGCTTCCGCCCCGTATCTTCCCTCCCACTTGGTTACGAGCCTCACGTCAACACTATTCCTAACATTTTCCATAGTCTTGCCAAATACCGCGTTGTTCATTAGCTTCAAGATATTCTTCTCGAAATCGTTTTTCGAGGCTGTCCGCAAGCGCGCATTTAATTCGATATACGCCTTCAGCCAGGTGGACTGCCGGAACTTTAAACCGCGATAAATGCGTTTAAGACGATATCGTTACGTATACACTGCTGTAAAGCACGGTAGTGTATCACATAACGCGTCTTATCGCCGACAGTTGCAAGCAGATTCTCCTGGCGTGAACCTAGCGGCTCCTTACGCACCGGGCAGAATGGTAGATCGGAGTGTTTGTCGTGAAGCTCGCTTGGTTATTCCAAGTCCACCTCCAAAATATAGCCTTCGGACGAATTCTCGGACACATTAAGGATGTCGAGATTGGCAGCGTCATCGATCCATTGGAAACCGTGGGTAGGCAACGGTTGACACATGCCCATCCATATAGATTATTAACGTCGTAATACATCAAGTATTTCGACGGTTCCGTCAAATCGTAGTTTCGCATGTACCGATTGTTGGCCCTCTCGTAGCAGTGGGAGAACTGGCTCAAACCACCGCGTACACCGCGTTCCATAAAAAGCAACATGTCCAGGTCTGTGAAGAGTTCCAGACGGATTCCCGTATGCTTGAGCATTGCGTCCCAAGTGAAGCCTGGAAGCGTATAATAGTGAGCGGGATCTAAACTATAATTTTTCATGCAGCTATCGCAAAAACCCTCGAAAACATCGGCCAATAATAGGACATCGGTCTTTAAATAGAGATCGCTGTACTCCCCGAGTGTTGTCACAGAGAATTTGGTCCATACCTCTTTGGCATGATTATATGGTTCTTCCGTAATATCGCTATCGGACAGTCTATTGTAGAACAACTCTCGTGCGGGTAAAACCGTTTCTTCCAAGCGAGTAATGTTATCCACATAATCGTAAGGGAAAATACCTTTTCTCGTAAGCAGGCTGAACTGTTCAATACTTAATTCCGAAAATTGTGACTCTAAATTTTTCAGCTGAGATCTATTCAGATATGAACTCAATTTATCCAAACTGGATGCCATAAATTTGAACGAGTCGATGAATCTTAGCTGTATATTATACTTTCGCAGATATTTACTAAATGAAGTTGTTCGAAATCAGAAGAAGCAGAAAAGCTCAAGGACCGCCAGCGTCCGTGCTCACTCTTTCTTCTATCTATCTTGCGTTCAGGAGCTGAACTGAACACCGATATCGCGCTTGGGCGAACCCTCGAATAGTTCCTCCCGACCGTTTCTCCCTTAATTTTCACAATTTCCTAGAAATAAGCATAGCTACGCATAGCCCCGAATGTTTACTTTCTATAATGTCTAAACAGCCTTTTTCGATAAAATCTGTTTTTACGGCTCAAAACAGCATTTTACTGATTACATGTCTGGGCTTCTATACCCGTCTCTCTCGCTCCGCGGCGAGCCAGCGTGCCTCGTAGGCACTGGCACGCCGCGGTAGCGACACTGGTTTCGCTCGGCCACCAGGTGGCCAGCACCACGATCGCTCTCGCTAGCGAAAATTGCATCGCACAACTATATAGATGGGTCCTTGATAAGGACCCATCGCAGCCTAATCACGCTCGACAGCAGCTCAGCAGCAGCAGCGACAGCAGCAACGACAAGCTCCGCCTCTTACTTTTGAAGCCTTCCGGCTACTGCGCCTCCACGGCCAACCAGCGCCTCCACCAGGCCATCTACGCCTTTTTAGGCATTCTTTGCTTCGGTAAGTATCACCAAACCACCCACCGCCATCCTAGGAGAGGACTTCCCTCCTGCGGCCTTCCACTCCCCTCTCCTACCCCCTCAACACTGCCTTCCAGGGGCTCGCCTGGAACAGTGTTCCTTAGTTCTCTTCCAAGGCTCTCGAGGAGTCGGGTAGTGGGAGGAAACCTCTCCGAGGCAAATTCCCTAGGACTTCTGACGGCAGGAAATTCCCTAGAAAAACTTATAATTGCGCGGCACCTTTAACAGTGCGAAAATCTATCTTTGTAAATTGCGTGAAACACATTACGTGCAATTTTATTGTAAAACTTTGTATATATTTATTTATTTATTTTAATAAACCACCTCTTGTCAACCGACAATTTTTCGCTCTTTTTATTTAAGGCAAACCTTCCCATTGTTCCTCAACAGATTTCTAGGTTAAGTTTCGGCGCACCATTTCGTACAAATTTTTGGTCCTTCGAGCCGGATATCCGGCAAAACGTTTGAGTGCATTTGGTGTTGTCGGCTTTGCTTGGAGCTGTTGGGGAATTTTGGTTTTGTTTTGAGTAAGAATTCGAGATGTCGAAGACAGAGGACGTTTTCGAGCTTATGGCTCTCGTATCTACGCTCCAAGGCGAGTTCAGCCGCTTTTTAACAAACATTAAAAAACGCGGCGTGAAGAATTTTACGGTTCCTTTCCTTGAAGAACGTCTAGCCACCATCGGGAAACGGTTAACGGAGTTACATATAACTCATGCCAAGATTTGCGCAGCATTTAAGTCTGCTGATTTCAGTAAATCTGAATATGTTATACGTGGCACTTACGACTTAGCATTGGATGCGTTTGATGTGGCAGAAAGTTACATTTTGGAACAATTAGAGAACTTACGTTGTTCGGAAGCAGCCGGGCCTAAAGCATCAGCAGCCGATGTTTCCAACATTCGTCTTCCAATAATTGACTTGCCAAAATTCTCAGGGGACTATTCAGAGTGGTCAACTTTTTTTGAAACGTTCCGCTCTATTGTACACGACAATCCAGCTTTACCGGGAGTTCAAAAATTCCATTATTTAAAAGCTAGTTTAAAAGGGGAGGCTGCTTCAATCATTCAATCATTGGCGGTCACTAGTGAAAACTATGCCGTGGCTTGGGGTATTTTAGTTTCGCGTTATACCAACAAACGATTGATCACAGCTACTTTTTTAAATAGAATTACTCAAGTTTCAGTAGCTCATGGGGATAATTTGAACTCACTTAAAACCATTCGGGATTCAGTCGCTGTAGCATTAGACGCACTTAAGGCCATGGGTTATTCGGTCGATAGATGGGACCCTCTGATAGTACACATTTTAACCAATAAATTGGACAATTCATTAAGGTTAGAATGGGAGAAATTACTAGGGAGCAGTACGGACTACCCTACTTACGCTCAATTTTTGGAATTTTTGTCCTGCCATATCAATACGCTAGAATCAATCGGCGTAAAACCAAAGACTTCTAGAAGGGAATCAGAAAAAACGTTCAAATCACATACAGCCGGCGTCGATAAAACAAATTGTGTTCATTGTGGAAGCAATCACTTGATATACCAATGTAAGGACTTCCTTGCCTTAAGCCCGAATGCTAGGTCTAAATTCGCGCTTTCGCAGAATCTTTGCATAAATTGTTTGCGTCCAGGACATAGTTGTACCTCGTGTAATTCTTCGTCGCGCTGTCGTAAGTGCAACAAATTGCACCACACATTATTGCATTTCGAGAGGTTAGGCACCGGGGGGAGCAAACCTAAGGAGACTACTCCTTCGTCGCGAACCGCCGTGGATCCTGAACCTTCTTGTTCAAATGCAGTTTCACATCTGAGCATAACTGATACTAGATCGGTTCTTTTAGCTACTTTCTCTGCTCGAATTGAGACCAACGATGGTTCTCATGTACTGGTACGCGGTTTAGTTGATCCGGGATCTGAAACGTCATTCATCACGGAAAACTTAGCTCAACAGATTCACGTTAAACGTAAACGTATCGCCGCTACCATTTATGGAGTCACAGGAGACTCTGCTCATACAGTTCGGGCAGAAACCGAATTAAAACTGCATTCTATCGCTCGTCGTGGTCTTTCTCTGGATGTAACTGCGTTAATTTTGCCGAAAATTACGAGTTACACTCCGCCGACGTATTCTCCGTCCATGTTTCCACAACTTCGCGAGCTAGAATTAGCAGATAACTTCGCAGCTACTAAAGCTCCAATAGACATACTATTAGGAGCCGATTATTTTCCTGCGTTGATCGAAGGTCCGGTAATTCGTTCTCCAGATCGATCTTTAGTTGCACAAAAGACGATTTTCGGATGGCTCGTTTCTGGGGTTCTGCCTAGTCCGGTCCGACATAGCGCGTTAACCGTTCATCATTGTTCCGGCCTCGAAAAAACGCTTCGTGACTTCTGGGAACTGGAAGAAGTACCAGAAGTAAAATCCGTGTCCACAGAGGACTCTCTCTGTGAACAGCACTTTGTAAATACTTTTTCTCGTACTCCTTCCGGTCGTTTTGTCGTAGCATTACCTTTCCGGTCTGAGGAATCGAAACTTAGTTTAGGGTCTTCTTCCCGCGCCGCGGAAAAGACATTATCACGCATACTCCGTAAATTGGAGAGGTCTCCCTCTCAGGAAGGTAGCTATTCTCAATTTCTACGCGAGTATCAATCTTTGGGACACATGTCTCCCATTAACTTAGATTCCGGTTTTCGAGTCTTTTTACCTCATCACGCGGTTTTTAAGATAGAAAATCAGAAGGAGAAGATTCGCGTCGTGTTTAACGCATCTTCTAAAACCTCGTCCGGTGTCTCGCTCAACGATACGTTGTTTATAGGCCCCAAGCTTCAATAGGATATCACACGTATATTAATGAATTGGCGCGCTTTTAGACACGTGGGTGTGACAGACATCGTTAAAATGTTCCGTCAGATACTTGTGCGCTCAGAGGACCGCAAGTATCAGAACATTTTGTGGAAGACTGAATCTGGTGGGATTCAGGCCTTTGAACTCAACACGGTGACGTACGGCACTGGGCCTGCGCCATTCTTATCCTCGCGTGTCTTACGCGAACTAGCATTTTGTGATGGAAGGGACTTTCCCTTGGCACAAAATGTTTTGCTCAATTCTACGTACGTAGATGATATCCTTTTCGGTGCTCACGACACAGAGCAGCTAGAAGCAACCCAGGATCAACTGATTCGCCTATTGGCAAAAGGAGGATTTTCCTTGAGCAAATGGGCATTTAGTGAGTCACGGTCTTCCGTGAATGAGCCATCCGAACCGCGCGTTTTCTCTGAAGACCCTTCGGATTCGGGTAAGATTTTAGGGATAGCTTGGGATCATGTACACGATCATTTCCGGTTTTTCGTGTCTCCATCGTCGATACTCGTTCTTACCAAGCGCGTTTTGCTGTCTGAAAACGCCCAAATCTACGATCCGTTGGGTTGGATCTCACCGGTAACGGTCGTTTTAAAGCAACTAATGCAATCAACCTGGTTGCTAAAATTAGCGTGGGATGATGAGATTCCAGATCCTATTCGTTCGAAATGGCTTGCGTGTTATGATCAACTTCAGGATCTACGCACCCTGCGCATCTCACGGTGGACTGGTCAAACTCTGACTACGATCAAACGTGAACTCTTAGGATTTTGCTATGCGTCTGAACTCGCTTATGGAGCCGTAGTGTACGAAAGAATTACTGCATCCAACGGGCAGATTTCAGTACATTTAGTTATGTCTAAAACCAAGGTCGCGCCGATCAAGACTACATCCATCCCGCGATTGGAATTGGTCGCTGCCGCACTATTAACCAAACTTATTCTTCATGTGAAACGCAGTCTAACCGGAGATCTCGATTCTATTACGTGTTACTCGGATTCACAAGTTACCTTGGCTTGGCTAGCTAAACAACCGGTTAATTGGAAGACGTTCGTAGCTAATCGCGTATCGCTTATCCAAACGCAACTTCCGAATGCCAAATGGCACTATGTAAATACTAAACTCAATCCCGCGGACCTCTGTTCACGCGGAATCAGCGCCAAACAGCTCACTGAGGACTCACTCTGGTGGCAAGGGCCAGCATTCCTTCGTGAACAGCCTACTCATGACATTCAGGTTTACGAAACCTCTGAAGAGAGTCGCAAAACCAATCTGAACGTTCACGTGGGTGTCGATCAGTGTTGGTTTTTGGATAAATACTCCTCTTGGCATAAACTCGTTCGCGTTATGGCTTACGTCATTCGATTTGTCAATCATGCACGTAAACAGAGTACGCACTCGGATTTAGCCTTCTCGGTCTCCGAAGTTCGTTTTTCTGTCGAAACTTTAGTGAAAGTGGTGCAACGAGCACAGTTCGCTAAGGAATTAGCCGCTTTACAGCAAGGGGAAAGGGTCCCCACGCGGTCAAAGTTGCTTCCTCTCTATCCAACACTGGATTCCCGTGGAATCTTGAGGGTGGGAGGTCGATTACGGAACGCGAATCTTTCGGAACACGCGAAACATCCGATCGTACTGCCTGAGTGCCATCTCGCGTCCATTTTAATTCGCCAAACACATTTAGATACTCTTCATGGGGGACTTCAGTTAACATTGGCTACACTGCGCCAAAAGTTTTGGATCATTAATGCTCGCAACCTTGTCAAATCGGTGGTTCATAAATGCACCTCATGTGTTCGTGAACGCGCTAAATTAGGGGTTCAACTCATGGGTTCTCTTCCGGCAGCTCGGGTCTCCCGGAGTTTCGCCTTCGAGAACACCGGAGTGGACTATGCCGGGCCTTTTTCCATTAAACTTCATCATGGTCGCAATGCAAAATCGGTTAAGGGGTACGTAGCAGTTTTTGTGTGTTTGGCTACTCGCGCCATTCACCTTGAACTCGTGTCTAGACTCGATACCGAGGCCTTCCTCGCCGCGTTAGCTCGATTTATCTCTCGTCGCGGAAAACCTGCCGCAATTTACTCGGATAATGGCTTAAACTTTCAAGGGGCAGATGCTGAACTTACGCGCGCTTTCAAATCATCATTAGAGATCGCTCGCTCTCAAGACACTGAACCGATCAGTGAAATCGAATGGAAATTCATTCCTGTCGCAACTCCGCACTGGGACGGTTTATGGGAAAGCGCCGTTAAAAGCATGAAGCACCATCTCAAACGATCTATCGGTGTTTTCGTGCCTAATTTTGAAGAAATGACCACACTCCTCTCGCGAATTGAGGCCTGCCTCAACTCTCGTCCGATTTCTCGTATGCACGACGATCTCGAGTCGCTTGACGTGTTGACCCCAGGTCATTTTCTGATAGGACGGCCGCTTTTAGCCCCCCCGGAATTCGCCACGCTTGATCTTCGCGAGTCGACTCTCAATCGGTGGCAATCCGTTACGAAAATATCAGAAGTATTCTGGAAGAAATGGTCTTCAGAATACCTTCACACTTTACAAAATCGGCCTAAATGGCAAAACGCTAACATGGACTTTCAAGTCGGAGATATCGTTCTCGTTAAAGTTCCAAACAATCCGCCTCGTACATGGACATGGGGTCGGATACTAAAACTTATTTCTGGGGTGGATGGGCTTGCTCGTGTTGCCACTATTAAAACAGCAAAAAAAGAGATACAACGCAGCGTTTCTCAACTTTGCAAGCTTCCTTCTTAAACCACTCTCTCTCTGTCTTCACTTCTCCTCCTAAATAGCCTTCTCTTATGGCCTCTTGGGACTTCCCAGGTCGCCATTTTGGTTTTTTTCTTCTGAACTTTCTGGGACTCCCCAGGTTGTTCCTTTCCTGTTCCGGGTTTCCTGGGACTCTTCAGGTTGCCGCCATACCGTATCTGTTTGTGAGTTTCTCCTCAAAAGGTTCCCAGCAACTTATGGTTTCTTCTACTCACTACAGTTTCAATTAATTCATGGCGGACAACCCGTGGGCCCATTTATTGGGCGTAGGGTATAAGGAGGAGGAGGAAGATGACGTTTTGGAGCTCCACGCTCCTTTGGAGGAAATTGACCTCCAGAAGGTTTTTGACCTGGAAGAGAGAAAGGAGGAAACCCCACCACCACCAGAACCGCTCATGCGACCACGGCGACAACGCCCTACCGTCGCGTCCACCGTGAGCATTGCGCCGACCAACTGGGCTGGAGGAGTGCTCCACGATCCCAGTGCCAGGGAAGTCGAGCGCAATGCTCACAAAATCATAATCAGGGCCTTTGGTCAAGAAATCGCGGTGCCATTCATATCGGCATTGAAGCATTGAAATGCCGCAAATGGAAGGCCTGGGCCCCTCAGGGTAAAATTATCCTGAAGTGGTCTCCCACTCTTGCCCTGAGGGGTGCCAGCCTTCTCCTGAAGCCGAAGCACTGAGCTTCACTCTTGTTATTGTCCCTATCTGTTTTATATTTTTTTTATATACTTTATTCTGTTAATAAAAATTGTTTGTTGTCTATACAACTTCTTTTATCCTTATTTTGACACCATCGTGTCAACGGGGGGAGTTTGTTCGAAATCAGAAGAAGCAGAAAAGCTCAAGGACCGCCAGCGTCCGTGCTCACTCTTTCTTCTATCTATCTTGCGTTCAGGGGCTGAACTGAACACCGATATCGCGCTTGGGCGAACCCTCGAATAGTTCCTCCCGACCGTTTCTCCCTTAATTTTCACAATTTCCTAGAAATAAGCATAGCTACGCATAGCCCCGAATGTTTACTTTCTATAATGTCTAAACAGCCTTTTTCGATAAAATCTGTTTTTACGGCTCAAAACAGCATTTTACTGATTACATGTCTGGGCTTCTATACCCGTCTCTCTCGCTCCGCGGCGAGCCAGCGTGCCTCGTAGGCACTGGCACGCCGCGGTAGCGACACTGGTTTCGCTCGGCCACCAGGTGGCCAGCACCACGATCGCTCTCGCTAGCGAAAATTGCATCGCACAACTATATAGATGGGTCCTTGATAAGGACCCATCGCAGCCTAATCACGCTCGACAGCAGCTCAGCAGCAGCAGCGACAGCAGCAACGACAAGCTCCGCCTCTTACTTTTGAAGCCTTCCGGCTACTGCGCCTCCACGGCCAACCAGCGCCTCCACCAGGCCATCTACGCCTTTTTAGGCATTCTTTGCTTCGGTAAGTATCACCAAACCACCCACCGCCATCCTAGGAGAGGACTTCCCTCCTGCGGCCTTCCACTCCCCTCTCCTACCCCCTCAACACTGCCTTCAAGGGGCTCGCCTGGAACAGTGTTCCTTAGTTCTCTTCCAAGGCTCTCGAGGAGTCGGGTAGTGGGAGGAAACCTCTCCGAGGCAAATTCCCTAGGACTTCTGACGGCAGGAAATTCCCTAGAAAAACTTATAATTGCGCGGCACCTTTAACAGTGCGAAAATCTATCTTTGTAAATTGCGTGAAACACATTACGTGCAATTTTATTGTAAAACTTTGTATATATTTATTTATTTATTTTAATAAACCACCTCTTGTCAACCGACAATTTTTCGCTCTTTTTATTTAAGGCAAACCTTCCCATTGTTCCTCAACAGATTTCTAGGTTAAGTTTCGGCGCACCATTTCGTACAGAAGTGTATTTTTCCTTATTTACAGGCAGCAAATTTACCGATCCCTCAAGCGTATTCACGATCGCCTCAAAAATAAAATGTGAATCATAGCCAGATAAATTACGGAATATTACGTGAATAACATGCGAGTCTTTAAAGTTTATGTTGCAATTATTATGAGCCGGTCCTCTATATCTACCAGTTAGGTGATCATGATCGCGAATACGCACTTGATTTGGAAGAAACGGTTTTCCACAAATGTGACAATTAGGTTCACTGTAGTGCCGCGAAATTTCAACCTCACTAAGAGTATTCATCGGTATTACAGTCTTCAATTTTTCGCTGACGATGCGTGCAATGCTCTCGAGCTCGCATACGAACCATTCGATGCAATTAGCACCTCGATGTGAATTATAACATGAGAGTGACGCATCGGGAGCACTTTTTAAATAATACCCTACACTAAAAGGTACATGTTTCTGATAATCGTAACTATTTTTACTACTATTACTACTATTGTCAATTTTCTGTAGTAAACATTCAAAGTCTGCATAGACGACAAACGGCACTCTTTCACTGTTCTTCTGGTTCTTAAAAGATACCCAGCAGTCCAGCTTTCCTTGGTAGAATTACGTGCAGGTTATCATTAAGCTGCATACAATCCCTCTCATGCGACTGTAGCTTATCTGCAGTACGGAAATAGTGTAAACAGCTGAAATGAGTTATTGATATTATTAGTATTTTTTATTACAATATTAATATCTCTAGTATAATTCTTACTTACCGATCAAAAATATGAGCACTGTGTTCTCTTTTACTTACTTGACTGTTTATCAACCTTGGAAGATTTCTTATACAAAGAAAGTGTGCAGTTCCCTGGTCATCCGTGATGAGGAGGAGGTTAACATGCCTAGACCGCTTCATCTTTGTTATCTGAAGCGGTACAATGATCACTTTGGCTTTACAATTATGTTCCTGCTCCACCTCCTCCATGGTAAAGACATTAACTGAAATGTCATTATCCGCCTCAAATTTCGGAATTTCTTTTAGAGTGGTCGGAAACGTTATATTTCCTATATCTAAAACAGACCGATAATGTGGATAGGAGAATATTCGGTAGGATTTGGCAGGTGGAATTGCAGGGAATAGTGCTACTGTCACAGCCCATGCGAAACATGCGCTATCTTCATTGTCAATGTTTATCACAGCTTTTTTATGTAAAATAGCGGCTGGAAGCTCAATTCTGCATCCAGCACGTAGTGGATTGTAATAATTAATATTAACTATTAAACTCAGAATTTTCTCCAGAGCCCAACCACTATCACGTTCTTGAAACTTACTCAACTCTTTTAGTAAAATCTCTACAATATTAAGCCTATACCATTCCTTACAATTATCAGTTTTATACAATACGCTATTCTTTGTACATACATGCTTATCATCACTAATGTCCTTAGAAACAAATTGTCCATTAAATACACAGTTTATCTTAACAATATTTACACTATCAAATACTTGGTTTACACGGGTGTACACAATTTCTTCTGCATCTAATAGAAAGCTGCGTGGTTCTATGTAACTACTATTTATCATCATACCACTACATATTCGGCTATTAAACGCTGATCTGAGCTCCTCCCAGATAAGTTCTCCCGCATTATGAGAACCAGAACCAAATTTAATGGAGCTTTTATCCTTTGATGCACGACGCAGAAGGCACTTAATGTTCGCGATTTCAGCAAAATGTTTCTGTCGTGTACCCACTGATGCATTCCGATTATCGTTCCTCAGCTCCTGGATACGATCACGACATTCACGTACCCATGCAGAGTATTCGTGCTCAGTTTTAATTAAGCTAAACTTTTTTCGAAGTTCGGTATACATTTTGAGAATGTAAAATTGATACGTAAAATGGGAGAAGAGGAAGATTGATTCGAGTCCGATTATAATGGAATGAGTGACACATTTCATCAATGATACATCTTTTTATAATTCACATATTGAGATGAAATTTAATATACTTAGTCATCAATTGGTATGTGTGTGTATATAAAAATTAGTTTTAAAATAGAATTTCTGCAGAAACTCGATATGCTTATTCTTCAATTTAAACACGTGTTAAAAATCGTTTCAAAAAGACTGTTGTATGAAATTGCTTAAATAACTGAAACGTAATTTTATTTTTTTTCTTATTTATTGTACATTTCTCTTTCATACATATATTTCATAAAATAAACATTTTTTGATGCACATAAACCTTTATGATTCATACACATGGAAAGCTCCAACTTGTCTTTGCTATCTTTCAATTTAAAATCTCCCCACTCGCATTTATCTGCATTACTTTTGTGGGGTTTTTGAAATGCCCGCCAAAATCCCCTTTGTATATAGAAAGTGTAACCCCGTAGTGAATAGACGACAGTTGGGTCAGTGGTGACGGAGACGTGAGCCGAGATAGAATAAATACTTGATTGTCTTGAACCAGAGTTATATTTATTTCAAAAAAAAAATCCTACAACTGGGGGCTCGTCCCGGGATCGGGTTGAAGTAACTCAAAAAAGTGACGTTCGTAAGCAAAAGTATATTGATCGGTACTTCTTAGACGTAAAATATAAAGTAAATGTACACACGCGCCCCATGAATTCGACGACAAACGAAGCTGCTCTACGAAGTTTAACTGTACTCGAGATTAAAAGTTTATTGGCCGACAGAGGTCTACCGACAAAAGGTACAAGAAAGAACGAATTATTAATTAGACTTCTAAGCGCCAGCCCAAATAATAAGTGGTTATCTCAGTGCACCTCTTCGAGTGATAATCGAGAGTCCAATATGGCGGTCAGTGAAGAAAATTTACTACATATTGGTGAGAATGGCTCCAATCGTGAAGGAATCGATGTGATGGCGGGAAGGGATCAGGGAATTAACTGCAGTAATGGTCCGAATATGCGAATCAACATTGATGGAGCAGGAAGAGAAGCCGAGCTAAACGAAATCTATCGACGTGAGATAGCAGTGTATAAACGAGAAAAAAGGCTCACGAATATCGAGAGGGTGACCTTGTAGCAATAAGGCGAACGCAGCAAGCTCCAGACTCCAAACTCGCCTCAAAATACTTCGGACCGTACGAAGTTATTCGACTTTTAAGAAATAATCGCTATGTTGTTCGCAAAGTAGGCACACATGAAGGTCCAGGACAGACTTCGTCCGCAGCGGACTCGATGAAACACTGGACACAAAGCGAGGATAGTGAAGATGAAGAATTTTAATCATTCGAGGACGAATGTAACCGTAGGACGGCCGAGTGTGGGGTTTTTGAAATGCCCGCCAAAATCCCCTTTGTATATAGAAAGTGTAACCCCGTAGTGAATAGACGACAGTTGGGTCAGTGGTGACGGAGACGTGAGCCGAGATAGAATAAATACTTGATTGTCTTGAACCAGAGTTATATTTATTTCAAAAAAAAAAAACCTACACTTTTTGTATAATCACTGATACCACTAAGCCAATTCCTTTTTTCGAGTCCTTTCATGAATATCTCTTGTTGTTCTTCTTCAGTTATCACATATTTCCTTATAACATATTTATACCTATAATAAGGTGAATAGCCATTTGTCCAATTTAAGCCGTGATAGTTATAATATAACCAGCTAGAAGTAAAAATAAAAATATTACAGAAAAAAGCTTCGGTTTTAATTAAACAATTTCACTTACTTTGCTTGTTTTATCTCTGCCTCATTTAACCAAGTATATGGAAATGATGGTGAAAATAAAATGTGACACACTTTTTTAATGCGCAAAACTGCAAACTCTTTCACTATAAAAGAATTATCTTTCAATAGAAACCCTTGAAAGTCCAAGAATGTAGGAGCCATCGTTTTCAGTATGATCATTCGAAAAATTTGTGTTAAACTGACGCGTCCCCTGCCCCCTGTCCTCGGATTTATTTAGCCGAGAAAACGGAACAGTACGTTGCACCAAGTATGCTTTGAATCAATTGTGTGTTTGCGCATGCTATTATATATTAGTTTAAAAATTGCTGAGCTATGGAAAAAAGTAACACACTCAGCTATATTTAGGGTAAAGCGGATTAAGCGGGGGTAGTAGCATGCTGCAAAGATTCAAGGTTACACGAGCAAAAAAATCAACGTAAGGAGAATCTCTCTCTGTTTTATCATCTAGGAAACTGCTTTTACTGAATGGGACTTGACGTCATACGAGTGAGGGTGTAACGTCAAAAGGCTGCAAGTATCCTCACGCACCCCGCGCAACCCTCTCGCCAAAACTTTATGCGAGCTCACGTGGAGGCTCCGATTTCCTTCACCACCACTTAGCATTTCTTGACTCCCCCCACTACCTCACAACCAGGCTGATCCGAGTGGACAGGAGGGGGGGGGGGGGCAGAACCGGCCTAGCTTGTCTACTGGGTATTATATAAAAAGTTCTCGTGATTCATCGCTCTCAAGTTTTAATTCATATCGAGGTACTGACTGCATCGAGTGGTTTGTACGTGAACTTGAGAGCGTTGCACAAATTATAAGCGATAGGTTAAAGACCGTAGTACCTATGTCAATCCTTAGTGTCAGCGGAAGCTTGAGGCATTATAGTTACCCCAACTGTCATATATGCAAAAAGCCGTTTCTTCCAAATCAACTTCGAATTCGCGATCACGATCACTTAACGGGTAAATATAGAGGACTCACACATAATAATTGCAATTTAAACTTTACAGACTCGCATGCTATTCCAATAATTTTCCACAATTTGTCCGGCTACGATTCACATTTTATTTTCGAAGCGATCGCGAATTTGTTGAAGGGATCTGTACATCTCCTACCTGTACATAAGGAAAAATACATTTCATTTAGTAAATTTCTTCGTCATTATAATATTCATCTGAGATTTATCGATTCATTTAAATTTATAGCATCCAGTTTAGATAAACTGTGTTCATATTTGGAGGAATCTCAGCTAAAGAACTTAGTATCACAGTTTCCTGCTTTAACGGAAGAACATTATAGCATGCTGTAACGAGGTTCTCTCGTTACGTATCAAGATACCGGATTTAATAATGAAATTAAAGAGAAGCTAACGATTAGTAGTGGTTATTTCACACCCTACATTACCGACTCGGTGCATAGGTTTCCGAGTGGACAGGAAGTACCGTCTAGGAACATCCCTGTGGACCGTCAGAAGACCGGATGAAAAGACCGGCGCTCCACTTAAAAGTCCAAGCCGACCAAACGAGCAAGGCAGGGCTGTGCCAAGTAACTTGGCGGCTTGAGACGAGGAGAAGTGGGCACAGGGACTCCTGCGACAAGGCGAATTCTCTAGTCCCCTGAGGAGGGGGAAATAAGAGAGGGAGTCGGGCCTGGGACGTTGCGCAAGGCGGACGTACCCCACACCGGCTCACCGAGGAATGTGTCCGTGTGCGTGAGGTGAGCTTGCTCCCTACGCAACGAACACACTGTATGCTATCGATGCATAAGGGACCTGTGCAGGTACGGTAGGTTTCTGCTGCATGCCGGGTGCCGCCGCTAAGTCTATGACAACGCGCATGGCATCGCGGACTTGGGCATTGCGGGGATGCACCACCCTGACAGTCCCCTATGAGAAAAGATCTCGATAATGTTCTCGTCTCCTCACCTCTCCTCACATGTGTGAGTGGGTGGGTGGGAGAGTATGTCTATTGTCGCGAGGCTCGGGCTACCTGTAAGGGACCCTCCCCTCTCTCCACGACCTAGCACACTGAGCAAACCAGGCTTCCGTACCGTCCTCTATGCACTACCAATCAGCCCACTGGAAAATGCATACGATTGGAATGGCGGGGTAAGACCCCTATGTTAACGCTGGGTTGTTGGTCACCCACACGACCAACTGGCGCCCTGAAAGTACCGAATATAAGGACGGCCGAAGGTAATAGGAAGATAACTATCACGATCAGCCCATCGTGGTAGAAGAATCCATTACAAATGGCGCCCAACGTGGTTTTATGTAAATTAAATTATTGACGGTTTTAATAATCTAAATAAGCCATGTGTCCGAGCATAAATATCGTCAGTAAAAGACTGAAAAACATAGTGCACGTGATTGTCAAGAGAATTTACTCATAGGCAGTAAATTGCTCAATCTGGTTCATGCAACCACAGGGAACTCGAGCAATCAGGGCAAGTTAACGAAAATCATATTAAATAAGAATCACGGACGATAATATAATTTAATATTATATTCGTCCGTGTTAAATTGAAATGCTCTCGTAAAGGCTCTTAGTACAGGCAGGATTCTGCCGAGCGCTTGTTTGTAAACAAAGCTAAGCGTTAGCCAAGGCCGAGCCGGCTGACAACAGTCGTCGGTACTCGCGCACCGGCTGGACTATCAGCCTAGTACCGCGATGTTGTCAACTCAATTAACCGGATTAATCCAGTTAATTAGAAATTCGGCAATATCGGATATCGCCTAGCGAGCGGTGAGCGAGCCGGCAGGAGCTCATATCTAATCCTTCCTTGGACCAGACCAGACCTCCTCAACTCCATGGCCTCACAAGCCCCCCTAACCGTAGCCGACGGCGAAGCCGTCGCCTCCGCGGCCCAGCCGCCTCCTGCAGCCCAGCTGCCCCCCGCAGTCCAGCTGCTCCCTGCAGCTTTGCTGCATCCTGCGGCCGAGCCGCTCCCTCCTGTTCCGCGGGTCCCGGTGACCTTACCACTTTCAGTGGTAAGGCCACTCACCGTGGGATCGGTGTCCCCTTGTGGGTCACCGATCTCATTTGTCGAAGGGGATCTCGATCCCCTCGACCTCCTGGTGGTGGACTTCGGTTCACCATCAGAGATTACCGGAGCGAGCCTCGGCTCGCTCGATCTCGAACTCGAGGAAGAGTTGCTGAACTCTTCCCCGAAATTGCGTAGGGAGAGCCCCAGGACACCTGCAAAGGTGACTGAGCTCTCCCAGCAGTTTCGAGGAATGAGCACAGCGTCTCGTTCCTCCGAGGAAAAGCCGCTGCCAGAGCCTTCCGTGTCTTACACGGAGAAGGACCTGGTGGCGTTTTTCCTCCGGGACCTTGACCTCTTTCACCGTGTGGTGAAAGCGGTCGAGGGGGCCTCGCGTCCTGCGACGGGGAAGCCCCCCCAAGCTCCGCCCCGCAAGGGACGTGGCAAGGGGAAGCGACCTCGTCCGGAGACAGAGGTTTCGAAGCCGCAGCCGAAACCTGCATCATACGCGAGTGTGGTGTTAGGCAAGGCCGCAAAGGCTAAGAAACCCCTGCCGCCGAAGGAGGCAGAGATTCCGCCGGCAAAAAGGCCGAAGCTGGATTCCAGCGTGAGGCCCAAGCAGCCGGCGGCCAGCGGTATCGGCGGTCCCAGCAATTGGTTTTGCTGGAACTGCAAAGGCAGGGGACACCGGTTCAGCCAGTGTCCCACACCCGTTGTGGAGGATTTCTGCAAGGGGTGTGGTCGCAAGGGTAAAACCTTGCGGACCTGTATCGCCTGCAGTCCGACGTGGCAGACACGCGGACCGTACGTGGCGAAGGCCGGTACGAACGTACCGTGGGATCGTCCTGAAGCAAATTCGGAAGGCGTCCAGGTCTAAACCACGGCCTTCGGAGAAGGCGAAGGTGGCATCGCGGAAGGCTTCACAGCCGAAAGCGGGGCCATCCAAGCCTTCAAAGAAGAAGGCGGCGAAAAAGGAGGTAAGCCTCGATAGGGTTTCACAGCTCGTGGAACCGTAAAGAAGCTCCTCCTTAAGCTATCGTTTAAGATACCGCATTATTACCGTTTATGATATCGTTTATGATACCGCAAATCCTTGTGATTTTCCTACCCATCCAAAACTCCTTTCCTTATTTTCCTTCCTTCCCAAAATAAACAAAAACAATTTTCGCGAGGAAATGGATGGGCAGATTGAGGCTGTAAACAGACTCTCTGCCAAAAATGTTAACGGTGCTGCCACCTAGCAGTCACCGATAGAGCCACCGATCGATAATCGATACGAGTGTTGCCATCTAGCGGTGATTGAAGGAACTAGGCCATTGATCATTGATTATCGGCGACTAGATCTATGCAAGCACTGCCATCTGGTGGTGACTGTTGGAACTGGATCGTTGGTGATGGATTATCGATGGATAGATCAATCAAAGAGGGCAGCACGGGTGACAAGCGAATAGTTCGAGTGAGGGCGCCACCGTCCTCGACTATTGCGCGCGCACCCAAGCCACGGGTGGGGCAACCTACCGTGAGCGGGTTATCGGAGCCAGCGGAACAAACCTGGCTCACTCCAGCGACAACCTCCGACATTCATAGACGCCTTAACACCGAACGAGCCTTGAGTAAGTGCGATGGCAGAGAATGCGGAGAGGAGAGGGAGTACCGGGTCGGGAAATACATCGGAGGATTTCGATGACCCGACAGATAACGAGGCTGTCCAGGTTGACCTGGCAAGCAAGGTATCGAATCTCGATGCGAGAATGGAGAAATTGGAAAATTCTTTCCAAGATCTCATCTCGCAAATATCGAGATCCTTCGAGCAATTAGCTCAAGGAAAAGCTATCGGAGGAACAGCGCAGGCTGTTCCCGCTAAGCGTCCCAGAGGCCGTCCGCCTAAAAACGCGACGAACCAACCGGGAACGGCCAATCAGGGCCAGCCTTTGCTGACACTGTCTAGGCCAGGCGAAGATATCGAATCCCAACTAGCATCTGATGAAGCTTCGGGATTAAGTACCGCTGCGGTGTATCGAGGAACCTACGCAACGAAGGTCCCTCGCAAGACACCCGGAAAAGATATCGGCCGAGGGGACGACACCATGCCCCGTTGGCGAGTTCTCGAGTCACTCCAGAAATCGAATCTAACCTTTGCGGGCGATTCAACGGAAACGGTTGAGAGCTTCATTGCCAGGACCGACGCCGTTTTGAATCTGCTTAGGATTAGAGATTCCGACCTGGTTGACGTCTTTCCCCACATCTTAACTGGTGTGGCGAGGATGTGGTTTGAGGATAACAAATTCTCAACCTGGTCTGAAATTAAGTCCGGTTTACGGTCGTATTTCAGATCACAAACCTGGGAAGAGAAGTTGGAAACTGAGCTTCTTACAAGAACTCAGGGAGTTAACGAGCCTGTGCGAGCCTATTTGCAAATTATACAATCGTATATTCGCAAAATAGGCAGAGATAGATCGGACTGGAGCCGAATTGCTATCGCGCACAAGAACATGCTACCGGCGTATAGACGAGGTATCGCTATACATACTGCGATGACGTATCGAGAATTTGAGCGTTTAGCGCTCAATTTCGAAGCCGCATATCGGCCATCATTAGGATATCGGCCACCTGCTATGCCAGAGGAAACTTTAGTTCCCGAACTGGCATATAAAGGCAATCGTGGAAAGATACGGGAGTCTAGGAGACACGCACTGCGTGCTCTTGAAGTGGACGAAAGTTCCGACTCAGATACCGATGAATCTATACCAGAAGATTCAAAAGATACCGAAGAGTATCTACAAGCTTTCAAATCATCCGGTAATCGAGGAAGGAATAATAATTCCAAATCGAAACCGAAGGAGAAAGCTAATAATAAACATCAAGGTCAGCGCGGCTCTAAACAGAAACAACCTGCCTCGAACATGACCTGCTTTAATTGCGGTAAATCGGGACACGGTTGGAGTATGTGTAAAGAGGCCAGAAAGATGTTCTGCTATCGATGCGGGCAAAAAGACGTTTCCCTTGCGGAATGTCCTAACTACTCGTCAAAAAACGGCAAAAGGAGCTCGTAAATTCTACCCAGAATTATACGCAGCTCCAGGCGTCGGATGAAAAGATATCGCAAATCTCGCAAGTGAAGCGAGACGAAAAGATACCGAGTAATCACGAAAATCCAATTTCGGAACAAGGATGTTCGAATATCGAGCATGATTACAGTTATCGCACGTTCCCAAACCCATCGGAAATGCCCAGGTTAGAGAATGTAAATAAAAACAATGCGGAGCGTCCAGACGCTCTGGTTGTCAATACCGAAATCTTCGAAGATTTATCGATCGAGGACAAGTTATCGACTGGTGATTTAGCCGATGTAATAATTACCACATGTGGTAATAGTGCCGAGAAATTAGCGTTTTACACGACAGTCACCATTCAAGGGAACGAACTGCGTGCATTAGTAGATTCTGGTGCATCACGCACGTTCGCAGGACAAAAAGCCATAGATTTATTTAAATCAATTGGTATAAAGTCCAGAAAAATAGAAACCTTGAAAGTTACCGTTGGAAACAATTGCGTTTGGAAAGTTAATGAATCCGCTAAGATACCGATCCTGTTGGAGGGGAAGACAACTATAGTGGACACACTATGGATGCCATCCTTGTCCAGCAATTTTATTCTGGGACTGGATTTCCTTAGTCACGCTTGCGTGATTGTCGACTTCTCTGCAGGAGAATGGGCGTATAAGGAAAAACGACAGAATAAATTTATGTTCTCGAATGCCGAAAGACTAAATTGCGTAGTCATATGTAACGGCTTAACAGTTCCCGATACAGATAACGCTCAGAGGTTACACGATTTTCTAGAAATCAAACTACCCCCCATTTCTGGAAAACCGGGAATCTCCAAATTACCGGCAGTCATAATTGACGTGCAAGATCACGAGCCAATCAGACAGCGAGCTCATAGATGCACGGAGAAAATCCGCCAAGCTATGTGGCAAGAGGTTGATGAAATGCTAACCAATGGCATCATCGAACCATCGCAAAGCGATTGGGCAAGCCCGGTGGTCATGGCAAAGAAAGCCAATGACAAACTTCGGTTTTGCGTAGACCTACGGCGTGTTAACGCAGTAACAAAAAAAGATGCCTACCCATTACCAAATATGGCGGGTATTCTTGACGAGTTACGACAAGCCAATTATCTAACGACGCTCGATTTAAGTCAAGCGTATTGGCAAGTACCGTTAGCGGAGAAATCTCGTGGTATCACGGCTTTCATCGTTCCAGGCAGAGGTTTGTTTCAATTCAAACGTATGCCGTATGGATTAACTAACGCTCCCGCAATTTTCCAGCGTGCTCTGGACAAATTACTTGGTCCCGAATTCTATCCTCATGTGTTCGTCTATTTGGATTACATTATAGTTGTCACCAAAACATTCGATGACCACTTATTGTGGTTAGAGAGAGTTATCGAGAAGTTAAGGCGAGCAAACTTAACAATAAACAAAGAGAAAAGCCATTTCTTTAGAACAGAAGTGAAATATCTCGGGTTTATTGTCGACAGCCAAGGACTTCGGGTAGATCCAGCTAAAACTGAAGCTGTGATTGCCTTCCCGATACCGAAAAATCTCAAGCAAATTCGTAGATTCTTGGGTATGGCTTCCTGGTACAGGAGATTCATACCCGAATTTGCGACTATTGCTGAGCCATTAACAAAGCTAACGAAGAAAAATCAAGCGTGGGAATGGACAACCAATCAGCAGTCAGCAATTGACGCACTGAAAGGATGTTTAACGAGCGCACCAACGCTCGCATGCCCAGATTTTTCCATACCGTTTTCATTACAAACCGACGCCAGCAACGTTGGCCTAGGAGCTGTTTTGACACAAGTTATCGAAGGTCAGGAAAGGGTAATTGCCTACGCAAGTAGAGCGCTTATCGAACCTGAAAGAAAATATACCGTAACCGAGCAAGAATGCTTGGCAGTGGTATGGTCCATCAAGAAGTTTAGATGCTATCTTGAAGGCTACCGTTTCACTGTTATTACCGACCACAGCAGTCTCCGATGGTTACACAATTTAAAAGATCCATCCGGACGACTCGCTCGATGGGCTCTCGCCTTAATGGAATACGATTTTACAATCGTACACCGAAAAGGAGCATTAAATCATGTTCCAGATGCTCTGTCACGAGCACCGGAAAGTTTGAATGCACTAATACCGACAACTTACGCCGATACCAAAGATGCTTGGTATCTGAAGCGCGTAAAAGATATCGAAAAGTCACCAGAAAAGTTCCCAGATTGGAAACTAGACGGTGAGTTGATGTATCATCAACGACGCTCTAATCTAGCTAACGCTGAATTAGAGGATCTCGATGCTTGGAAATTGGTAATACCAACAGAATACAAGCAAAAGGTACTCGAAGAGTGCCATAAATTACCGCAAGCCGGCCACCAAGGTATCGATCGTACCTATCGACGCCTTGCGATAAATTATTTTTGGCCAGGTATGTTCAAAGACGTGACGTCATACGTCAGCCATTGCAACGAATGCCAACGCTGCAAAGTAGAACAACAAGCTCCCGTCGGCTTCATGGGTCGCCGAATTGTTGAACAGCCGTGGACCGTAATATCGGCAGATATTATGGGTGCACTGACGCCAAGTAAACAAGGGGTCTCGTACGTACTGGTCATTCAAGACCTTTACACGAAATGGATCGAGATCGCTCCACTTCGAAAAGCTAACGGCAAGAAAATTGCAGAAGCTATCGAAAACTTGGTGATACACAGATGGGGTACACCGAAAGTCTTAGTGACCGACAACGGTACTGAATTTGTTAACAAAGATATAAACGCTTTGTTACAACTAACGGGTATGAGGCAAACGACAACACCTCCTTACCATCCTCAGGCAAACCCAACAGAAAGGGTCAATAGAAGCCTGAAAATGATGATACGGGCCTTTCTCGATTCTGATCATCGAGAATGGGATCGTCACTTGAGCGCGTACTAATTTGCATTCAATACGGCCCACCATAATTCATTGCAAGCTACACCGGCTTTTGCGAATTTTGGGAGAGAACCAGAAGCAGCAAGGTCGATGAAGCGTGAATTAGAAGGCGATACCGATATCATTCCGCAGCCTACCGAACAGTGGCTAGCGAGAATGAAACGCTTAGAAACCTTAAGGTTGGTTTTCAAGCATGCTCTCGACGAAGCTCACGAACGACAGGCTAAGCCTTACAACTTACGCCGTCGTGAAAAGCAATACGAGGTTGGCGAATTAGTTCTAATTCAAAACCGACAGTTATCGAATGCAGCAAAGCATATATCGGCCGCGTTGAATAAACCATTCACCGGACCGTTCATGGTTGCTAAAAAGTTATCGCAAACAGTGGTTGAACTGTCAGATCTGGCAGGCAAAATGGTTGGAAAAATGTCAACAGTTGACATCAAGCCTTACAAGCCAGAAATACCGCCAAAAGTAGACCCTTAACAAGGATAGAGCGAACTAGGCTCGAAAGTATCGGTTTCGGGTCGAAACCTTCGTTACGGAGGGGGGTATGTAACGAGGTTCTCTCGTTACGTATCAAGATACCGGATTTAATGCAGAAATTAAAGAGAAGCTAACGATTAGTAGTGGTTATTTCAAACCCTACATTACCGACTCGGTGCATAGGTTTCCGAGTGGACAGGAAGTACCGTCTAGGAACATCCCTGTGGACCGTCAGAAGACCGGATGAAAAGACCGGCGCTCCACTTAAAAGTCCAAGCCGACCAAACGAGCAAGGCAGGGCTGTGCCAAGTAACTTGGCGGCTTGAGACGAGGAGAAGTGGGCACAGGGACTCCTGCGAAAAGGCGAATTCTCTAGTCCCCTGAGGAGGGGGAAATAAGAGAGGGAGTCGGGCCTGGGACGTTGCGCAAGGCGGACGTACCCCACACCGGCTCACCGAGGAGTGTGTCCGTGTGCGTGAGGTGAGCTTGCTCCCTACGCAACGAACACACTGTATGCTATCGATGCATAAGGGACCTGTGCAGGTACGGTAGGTTTCTGCTGCATGCCGGGTGCCGCCGCTAAGTCCATGACAGCGCGCATGGCACCGCGGACTTGGGCATTGCGGGGATGCACCACCCTGACAGTCCCCTATGAGAAAAGATCTCGATAATGTTCTCGTCTCCTCACCTCCCCTCACATGTGTGAGTGGGTGGGTGGGAGAGTGTGTCTATTGTCGCGAGGCTCGGGCTACCTGTAAGGGACCCTCCCCTCTCTCCACGACCTAGCACACTGAGCAAACCATGCTTCCGTACCGTCCTCTATGCACTACCAATCAGCCCACTGGAAAATGCATACGATTGGAATGGTGGGGTAAGACCCCTATGTTAACGCTGGGTTGTTGGTCACCCACACGACCAACTGGCACCCTGAAAGTACCGAATGTAAGGACGGCCGAAGGTAATAGGAAGATAACTATCACGATCAGCCCATCGTGGTAGAAGAATCCATTACAATGCTTACAAGGAAAGGTATTTTTCCTTTCGATTACATAGATAGTATAAGTCGTTTGAGGGAAACCGCTTTACCATCACGAGTGTTGTTTTACAACAGATTGTCTGATAGTCATATAATTGATGAAGCATATAATCATGCTAAATATGTATGGACCAAATTCAAAATCCGAACACTTGGGGAGTACAGTGATTTATATTTAAAGACTGATGTTTTATTGTTGGCAGACATTTACGAGAATTTCCGTGATAGCTGTATGCTAAATTATAACTTGAATCCAGCCCATCATTATACGCTTCCGGGCATCACCTGGGACGCGATGTTGAAGCATACGAAAATCAGGCTGGAGCTTTTCACGGACGTGGATATGTTGGTGTTCGTAGAGCGCGGTATACGCGGTGGTTTGAGTCAGTGCTCCCATCGCTATGGAAAGGCTAGCAATCGGTACATGCAAAACTACAATCCCGAGGAACCTTCTAAGTATTTAATGTACTACGATGTAAATAATTTGTATGGATGGGCAATGTCTCAACCGCTACCTACTCACGGATTTCGCTGGATTGAAAATGTTAATAACTTGGATATCTCTAATATACCGATAGATTCACCCGAGAGTTATATTTTAGAGGTTGACTTAGAGTATCCAAGCATGCTTCACGATAAACATTCCGACCTTCCATTTTGTCCCGTACGTGATGCACCACCGGGTACACGTCAGAAGAAGCTACTTGCAACTTTAGAAAATAAGGAGCGCTATGTTATATACTATCGTGCTTTACAGCAATGTATGCGTAATGGTGTTGTCTTAAAACACATTCATCGCGTTTTAGGATTTCAGCAGTCCACCTGGTTACGTAAATATATCGATCTGAACACTAGTTTGCGGGCAGCATCTAAAAATGAGTTTGAGAAAAATCTTTTCAAATTAATGAACAATGCGGTGTTCGGTAAGACTATGGAGAATGTTAGAAATAGAGTTGATGTGAGACTCGTGAGTAGGTGGGAGGGAAGATATGGTGCTGAAGCAATGATTGCTAAGCCTAATTTTCACAGTCGCACTATATTCAGTGAGAATTTGGTCACGATAGAATTAACAAAATTAGCAGCTAAATTCGATAAGCCTATATACGTAGGTATGAGCATTCTTGATATTTCGAAAACATGTTTGTATGATTTTCATTATGATTATATGCTTCCTACGTTCGGTAGCAAATGTAAAGCGTTATATACCGATACGGATAGTCTAATATACAGCATTGAGTGTGATGATATTTGCACTATTATGTAGGAGAATCTTGCTAGATTCGATACAAGCGATTATTCTCCCAACAATCAGTACAATTTGCCTCTAGTGAATAAAAAAGTCCCTGGGCTGATGAAAGATGGGAATAATGGGCAGATAATGACAAAGTTTATTGAACTGAGATAAAAAATGTACACATTTAAAGTACAAAATAAAATTATCAAAAAAGCTAAAGGTATTAAGAATTACGTTGTTGCTAGAAACATAACCTTCGAGGACTATAAGGAATGTTTAACAAATTTTACTGTACAAGTCCGCAATCAAAATTTAATTCACTCAAAATTGCATAATGTTTATTCGATTACGCAACGGAAAGTAGCTCTCAGCCCATGCGATGATAAGCGTTATATCGTGCACGGAACTGTATCGACTCTACCATGGGGTCATTATAGAATAAATTAATTATATTTAAATTGAATAATTTTATTAATGAATATTGTTTTTACAAAATATTATCTTTATTTATCCATGAATTATGTTTATTATCAAATCCTAACCACTTCACAAAGACCTTATCACCCTTCTTACGTAATACCTACTCCACTAGATATACATTAGGATTAGCAGTTTTTAAAAGTTCATATTCGTAGAATCCTCCATATATATCAGTACCACTAGAGTCTCTAAGTAAATATGTAACAGGATTTGTTTTCTGCACTTTTATGATTTCAAATATTTCAGTTGTCCAATTTGGTGTGTATCGCTTTGCGAATACATTCTTGTATTTACTGATTCGTACAAAATCACCTACTTTGAACTTGGCACGGCCAACAATCTTTATATTATTGTATACTGTAGTCAGGAACATATTAGCATGATCTGGCGTCACATCAACTGGTCGCATTCCTATAGTACGATGTTTTCTTGCGTTGTAGTCTTCAACTAGTCGCTGCAGTATGCCTCGCCACTTATAATTTCCATTCAACGTAAATCGTTTCCACATTTCAGTCTTCAGCGTGCGATTCCAGCGCTCAAATATCGTAGCTTTCAATACGCTGTATGTTGAGTAATGATTTATTCTACGTTTTTTTATAAGCGATTTGAAATCACTATTATAAAACTCCTTGCCATCATCTGTCTGCAAATTTTTGGGACATCTCCCACTTTTCAGAATCTTCGTAAATGCGTCTGTCACTTCCTTGCCAGTTTTGGTTTTCAGTGCTACTGCCCATCCAAATTTCGACAATGCATCAATAACTGTGAGATTATAGTGGTAACCTCCGTCAGTATAATTCTTCATATCAACCAGATCTGCTTGCCAGAGGTCATCGAAGCCTCGTATTATAACTCGTCTACGTTGAAAATTCCGTCTTGCAGGTACATGCAGTTCTTCGACCAATTTTTTCTTTTCTTCACTATCCATAACTCTTCAGGTATGTGTTAGGTTTACAAGGGTACAATGAGCACTGATGGTAGTAAAAGTTTCTTTTTCCTAATAAAACTCTTTGTAGAATTATTTCAAGAAGAATTCTCCTTAGCATGATTCTCCCCATGAAAGATAGCACTTTTTTTTTTTAATTTCGCATTATCTTCATTATATTTTCTTTTGATTCAGCATCCTCTTTAGTCTGATTCTCCATGAAAATTGATGCATATTTCTTTAAATCTGCATTATCTTCAGCATGTTTCTGCATGAAATTACTCAATTTCACTTGAAAATCATTCAGCCTTAACTCGGTTTCATCCAGTCTTAACGCAATACTTCGTAAAATATCACTGTTTTCTTGCATTTCATTTTTAAGGTTCTCACGTACAGCATTCATATTATCCAGCAGAACACGCATATTCACAGCACATTTCTCATCAGTAGCATCAAATCCTAAATTTGAAATAATATTCCCCTTAGCATTAAATGCATTCATACATTTATCAAATTTTAATGTTTCATCTTCAGTTTTGCGGAAATATTTTCTCACATTACTGGCAGTGGAAATACCTCCAAATTTATTTATCGACATTGTGAAGTAACACAATCAACTGGGAAATTATGGAAAGTGTAATCTCTTTTATAGGATAATACGTTCTTCATGAAGCTCCTCAATTATTGATTGTATCTCATTATGATGATTCGTATGTCCTGCAGCAGATGATGCTATCAAAAGTCTCAAACGTTCTGTTATGTACATAGAATAAACATACATAACTCATTGCTACAATAAGCATTATATAATTAATATTATTAATATTATTATCATTTGAAGACATAATTAATAAATCTAAATCTATCATAGTTATACTAAAATACCAATAGCCGGACTTTCGTTTCCGGTGTGTGTGTGGATGGATGGAGTGAATGTGAAGGAGGAAAAAGGAGTAGGAAAAACAGGTTAGTCAGAAGGGGGAAAGTGGGAAATTAGGAAAGGTGAAGGCGGAAGAAAAGGGAGGATAAGGGCATAGTAAGGGAAGTGGAGAATGGCGAGGAAGGGAGGGAAAAAAGGGAAAGAAAAAGAGTTGGATTTTGGAGGTTAGGAAGAAGAGCGGGAAAGTGACAAGTAGAATAGGAGACAGGTGAAAGTGAAAGGTGGGAGACAGAGACATCTGTGAGAGAAAAGGAGAGTAAGGAAGAGGAAAGGGTCGGTAAGGTAGGAAAGAGGAAGGAAGTTAAAGAAAGTTGGAGAAATGGAGGAGGCGAGAAAGGGGAAGGAAAAGGAAAGGAATAAAGAAAAGGAAAAGGGAGTGGAAAGAAAGGGGGGAAAAGAAATGGAAAAGTTACAATTAGGGAAACCCGGAAGGATGGGAGGAGAGGAAGGGAGAAGAAGAATTGGGAGTATAGGTAGCTGGGAGGATTTCATGAGAGGAAAAAGGAAGGAAAGGGAGGAGGAAATGGATGAGGAGAGGGGAGAGGGGTGGGCATTTCAAAAGAGTGCAAGGATAGGAAGGACACCGGAGAAGGAAAAAGGGGGGGGGGATGGGATGGAGAGGGTGTTAGGAATATTGGAGGATATACGGAAAAAGATTGAAGGATTAGAAGAGGGAAAGAAGGAGATTATGGGAAAAATAGAGGGGGTAAGGGAAGAGATGGAGAGAGATAGAAAAGAGTGGAGGGGGGAGATTGAGAAACTGAAAAGTAGAGTGAGCGTAATGGAGGGGAGGGAGGAAGAGAGGGAAAAGGCGGAAAAAGATGGGAAGGAAGGAGGAAAGGAAGAGAAGAAGGAGATAGAAAGGAGGCTGAGAAGGATCGAATGGGAGAAGGAAAAAAGGGAGAGGGAAAGCAGAAGAAATAAGGTGGTGGTATGGGGAGTAGAGAAGGCGGAAGGAAGTATGGAGGAGCTAAGAAGGAAGTAGAGGGGATAATGAAAATAGTAGGGGTGGAAAAAGGGGTGAAAGAAGTAAGAACGATGGGAAAAAGGGAAGGGGAAGGAAGAAAGGGAGTAACGGTGGAAATGGAGGATAGGGAGTCAAAAAGGAAGGTGATGGAGGGGAAGCACAAACTACGAGGAAGGAAGGAAAGAATAGAAGAGGATTTGACGTAGAAGGAAAGAAAAGTTATGGGGATAGTGAGGAGAGTGTCGGAGGAGGAAAGGAGGAAAGGGAGGAGGGTGAATGTAGGGTATATGAAGGTATTGGTAGATGGAAGGGAATGGAGATGGGATGAAGAAAGGGAAGGACTCTGGGACAAGCAGGGCAGGAGAAGGGGGGGGGGGAAAGGAGGAAGGAAGCGGGGAATTTTGGGGAAGGGAGGGAGGGATCGGAGAGGGGGAAATGAAGATTGGTGGAAGAGGGAAAAGGGAAAGGGGCAGGGATGAAGAAAAAGCAGAGGCAGGGAGAAGGGAGGAAGGGAGGGGGAGAAGGAGAAGGTGGGAGGAAGGAAAAGAAAGAAGGAATAAAAATAGCTTTCTGGAACGTAGCAGGAGTGACCAATAAAGAAGAGGACTTTTGGAACAAGGTGAAGGAGTGGGATGTGGTGGGAATGGTGGAGACATGGATGGAAGAAAAAGGGTGGAAAGGGATAAAAGGAAAATTACCAAGAGGGTACAAATGGTGGATGCAAAGGGCACGGAAGGAAGAGAAGAGAGGTAGGGCAAAGGGAGGAATAATAATAGGAGTAAGGAAGGAAATGGAAGGGAGAATAAAGGGAGGAGAAGAAGATGAAGAAGGGATAATGGAAGTAGAAGTAAGGATAAAGGGAGAAAGATGGAGAGTAGTTACAGTATATGTGGGAAAGGGAATCAGAGGAATGGAAGAGGGGTTGAAGAGAATAGTGGAAAGGGAACAAGGGAAGAAGGTGATAATAGGGGGGGACTGGAATGCTAGGACAGGGGAGTTAGGAGGCGGGGAAGGGGAACATGAAGGGATGGAGGGAGGAAGGATGTCAAGGGACAAGGTGATAAATACTGAAGGAAGAAGAATGATGAATGTGATAGGAGAAATGGGTCTAGAGATATGGAATGGGAGAGTAAAGGGGGATGAGGAAGGAGAATATACTGTTATGTACATAGAATAAACATACATAACTCATTGCTACAATAAGCATTATATAATTAATATTATTAACCCATTAACGTCCAAAATGTCAAAATTTCTTGCACGTTTTCAAAGTGATTTTTTCCTATGTAATTGGCGTTGAAAAAATTCTTGAACCACATATTCTGATGTAAAATTGCATGCTCTTTCAGAATCCGTTGCCACAATCATGATAAAACTTACAGGAAAAGAGATATGCTCGATTGAAACATAAAAAACACCTAAATTTTCGAAAAAAAAAATTTTTAGGATTTTTTTTCGAAGTGTTACGGTGAAGATATCACCTTGCGACCGTGATAAAAGGTGATCATGGGAGTTGAAGTTTAACAGGGAATTTTTTTGTTGACCTTGAACCATCGCTTCTTTACAAAATGGCGGAAAAAACGATTTTTTTTTTCAATCTTCATCAACTTTTTCCTCGAAATCTATGGTCTTTAGAAAAAAATTCATAAAAACAAAGATGCCTTAGAATCGCTCGAGGAACATTCTCAAATTTTTTCAGAATTTTTTGAGACAATTTTTGATTTTCCGGGAAACTTGTGAAATGGAATTTTCAAAAATGTCTCCAAAAATTCTGAACAAATTTTAGGATGTTTCTCGAGTGCTTCTAAGACATTTTTGTTCTTATGAATTTTTTTCTAAAGTCCATAGATTTCGAGAAAAAAATTGATAAATTTGAAAAAATAAAAATTCGTTTCGGCCGATGTTTTGAAAACCTATTGGTAAAAAAACGTTCTGTCTACGAAAACTCGGAAAAAATTTTACAATATTGCTCGAATGATTCTAACTTATTTTCATTCTTTTTTCAAAGACTTATAGATTCCGACAAAAATTTCATCCTTTATTTCCATTTCATTTCGGCAGATAAGCGTAATTTTTGGTCTCATGTATTCATGAATATTCGTCTTTTTTTGTTCTCTTCTTTCGTATTTTTGTACATACGGATGAGTGATAAATAAACGAAATCATTAATTTCATACATTATGTCGCGGAAACGTGTAAGATCTTCTGAATATGAATCAGATTCTTCAGATAGTGATTCAGAACGCAACGTATTGATTCCGGATCCTGACTATTCAGGTTCCGATGATTCTGGTTCCGATTTTGATTCAGATTGCGAACATGAAATACCCAATATCACTTACAATAAAGCTCGTGCAAATTATTCTGAAAAACAAGATAAACTTGAAAAAGGTCATGAATTCACTTGGATTGAGGGTGAAAAGTTACACCCTGATTCTTGTGAAGATAAAGTATTTGTTCGATCTTTGCATGGCAACAAATCGAATAAGGATCTGAAGTTGTGTAATTAATTTTACGCTCAGCAGCTTCTAGAAAAAATCGAGACAGTTTGTGTTTTGTTTAAGGTAGAGATAGTCAATTTTTTAGATCGAGCATCGTCAGTCACCCAACAACTTTCCTACGATTCAGACGTGTCGGAGTAAAAGATATGTAAAGGCCCGAGCCTAGACGTAAGACGTACAAGTGGAATGAAATATGTAAAGGGCCGAGCCTAGACGTAAAATTGTATAAGTGGAGTGAAAGATGTAAAGGCCCGATCCTAGACTTCAGAATTTGTGCGAACGGAGTAAGAATTGTAAGGCCCGAGCCAAACGAGTGGAGGTGAAGTTAAAGCAGCCCGGCTGTTTGTCCAAATCAAGGGCCCGGCCCATAAATGAAATAATAGCCATGCTATTAAACATAATATCAGGCCCGGCCTAAATTAATAAACGAGGTGATGAATAATTCAGATATCTAACGTGTATCGACCTGAGAGTGAAAATAAATTGTACACATCAAAAAGACATTTTATAAATTGTGTAAATTGTGTAAATTCTGGACAATAAAAAGGGTTTTTTATGCCTTCGGGCTTTTTCCCTTAATTCGTGTAGTTTTCTTTATTTCCTAAAAACCAAGGAATTCATCCGTGCGGAGTAATTCCTCAAATCCATAGAAAAAGGATAAAACATTGGTGCCTCCTGTGAGGTATTCGCACGAAAATAGTGGCAGTGAGAAAGAAGTGAATCTGAAAAAGACACAGTACGAGCAAACGACAGAGCTGAAGGCGGAGACAATTTCAAACAGATCAACAGCGGTGAGCAAGGAAGCAGAGTTTGGATCTGGGCAGCAACAACGAGGAAAGCGGCATACTTCACATCAATCTAGCAGGAAGGAGCTCCAGGGCCAAGCGATCGAGCTGCGGGCGAGAAGGCATAGGAACATCGAAACGGCGAGCGATATTATCTTTATCATATGCATATTTATGTTGCGTTTTCAGCTAGATATTAAGATAGAGCGTTAACATCGGTTCTCACCCCAGCAGAGAAATTCGGAAAAACGAAATAGATATTTAGCTCGGTATTCGCATTCGTTTTTTAGATAAAGATTTAAAATGAATCATAACGGGAGAGCACGATTAATATTACAAAAGCGAATAACGCTTAAAACTCAAATTACCATTTTAACAAACACAATCGATAATGACCGGTTGGATAATGTCAATGTAAAATTGAGGTTTGAACGTATATCGGACCATTTTAAAAATTATGAAGAACTGCATGACGAATTGATGATTCTTGAGCCAAACGGGGACCACCTCGAAGAGATGCTAGAGGTGCAGGATCGTTTTTATAGTTTAGCGAGTAAAGTAGATGCAATATTAAAACAAATTAATTCTAGCACTCCTAATCATTCGGGTAATAGCAATTACATAGAGACATCCCAAAATGAAAGAGTAAAACGAATTAAATTGCCGATCGCTCAGTTACCTAAATTTTCTGGAGAAATAGAAAGTTGGTTATCTTATAAAAATACATTCATAACGATGATAGACTTAAGAGAAGATATAACAGACTTGCAAAAGTTTTTATATTTAAAGGATTCTCTAAAAGGAGAAGCTTTAAATAAGATAAACATATACGATACAAGTGATGCGAGTTACAAACTCGCATGGAACTTGTTAATCGAAACATATGAAAAGCGAAGAATAATTATTGCAAAACATTTGGATGCAATATTAGACATGCCTGCACAAGAGAGAAATGGCAATTTAGAATTAACGCAGATAGTAGATAATATGAAGCAGCATGTAAACATGCTTGCGGCGTTGGATATATGTATTGATGAGATTATTTTAATAAGAATTCTAGAAAGATCGCTTCCATTAAACATACGCTCCAGATGGGAAGAAAGTTTAAAGCTCGACGAAATTCCTTCATTGAAGCAATTGTACGATTTTGTTGCCGGAACTGCATTCAGAATCGCTACAATTGAAAAGGAAAAATTGCGTAAAAGAGCAAGCAATAGCTGTGAACAAAGACATCATTCGAAAATTCGAAAACAAAATATAGATGCTCGAATAATGCTGAGTACGACTCAAGAAGAGAAATGCTCCATTTGTCAAGAAGAAAAACATGTAATATTTCGATGCCCGGTTTATAACAAAATGAACGTTAATCAAAGATGGGATAATATTCGGAGATTAAGACTATGCCAAAATTGCTTGCGCGCTCATAGTAACGATTGTAGATCAATAAAATGCAGAAGTTGTAATCGTTTTCATCACACTTCACTCCATAGAAACAGAATTAGAGAGGAACCGCGTCATTCATTGCAAGCTAGCTTAAACCAAAACACTTCCACGGAGGGGGGAACTCAGGGGGGAGCAGGTTGACGAAATGCGGTCGCGATGCAAACAATCGCGACCCGATTTATGTCTCAGCTGATTATGAGCGCGGAAGTAAGACTAAAGGATTTAAAAGGAAATTTTATTAAAGGCCGCGCATTATTGGATACATGCGCAACTGCAAATTTCGTAACAGAAAACATGGCTCAAAGATTAGGGGGGCCCATTAAGGCTTGCAAATTCAATATCAGCGCAATTGATGGTATTAAAATTTCGGCAAGAGGAATAACAGAAATTACATTTTATTCGATTCACGGGCAATTCAACAAAAAAATAACATGTTTATTAGTACCTAATATCGCAGAATCCATTCCGAGCGAAGTCTTTCCGCGTGAAAATATAGATATTCCTAAAAACATAAAACTTGCTGATCCTAATTTTCATTTACCGCAAGGAATTGATATTCTTATAGGCTCCGGAATAACACTTTCATTATTCAGTATTGGTCAATTAAATTTATCTCGAAATGAATACGATTTATACGCACAAAAAACATTATTAGGATGGGTTATCGTAGGTGAGGCACCCAATAAAGGGCAAAGAAAAGGGGAAATATGTCAATTAACAGGGTTTTTTAAACAAATTGTTTCATTAAACTTGCCAGGAAAAGAGCAAGTTATAAGCAACACAGATGCATGCGAGAGTCATTACAAATTAAACACTGTGCGGAATGAAGAAGGTAGATATGTTGTGCGTTTACCATTTAAAATAAATAAACCAGATTTGGGAGATTCGAAGATTATCGCCACTCGTCGATTTCATGCATTGTTGCGCAAATTTCGAAGTGATCCAAATCTAACAATTGAGTATAAAAAGGTTATGCAAGAGTATATAGATTCCGGACACATGACGTTATTAAATTCGGAAAAGGGAGATGGATATTATTTGCCGCATCATGCCGTAATCAAAAGGGATAGTCTTACAACAAAGGTTAGAGTGGTATTTGATGCATCTGCTAAAACGGAAAAAGGAATATCATTAAATGACATTTTGTTAACCGGTCCAGTCATACAAGATAAAATATTTGAACATCTGATACGAATTCGATTAAATAAATACATAATTACTGCTGATATTGAAAAAATGTATAGGCAAATTTTAGTTAACGATGAGGATAGAAAATATCAAAGAATTCTATGGTTTCATCAAAATGAGATTAGAACGTTCGAACTAAATACGGTAACATTTGGAATATCTTCTTCATCGTTTCTAGCCATTCGCACTTTAAAGCAATTGGCAGAAGATGAAGAAGATAAATTTCCAATCGGAGCAAAAATTTTGAAAAATAACCTATACGTAGATGATCTTATGGCAGGTGCCGATACATTACATGAAATATTGAAAATAAGAGACGAATTAATAGCCCTATTAAATTTGGGTGGATTCAAAATTCGAAAATGGGCTTCCAATCATCCCCGGGCTGTCGAATTTACGAAAGAACGAATGACTGATATGGAATTTTTAAAAGATGAAACAACTACAAAAAAAACCCTCGGAGTATTTTGGAATGCAGCATGTGATGAGTTTTCATATATAATTAAAGCAAATAATACCAATAATAGAGTAACTAAACGAATTATTCTATCGGCAGTTGCAAAAATATTTGATCCAATAGGATTATTGGGCCCTATAATATTTATGGCGAAAATAATGGTACAGGAGTGCTGGAAGGATAGGGTCGAATGGGATGAAACAATAAGCACAGCATTGAATAAAAGGTGGTTATTATTTTCAGTTCAATTACCTCTTTTAAATAATGTAGCAATAAACCGTTATTTATTAATAAATGATGCTTGCGAAATACAAATACACGGATTTTGTGATGCGAGCAAATTAGGATATGGAGCTTGCTTATATCTTAGATCTCAGGATAAAAACGGGAATGTAAATAGTAATTTAATTTGCTCTAAATCTAGAGTAGCTTCGCTAAAGGAAACAACAATTCCACGAATGGAATTAAATGGAGCTTTAATTTTAGTACGCTTATATAAAGAGATTCGATTTCTTATAGAGCACAGAATTCAAAAAATTATATTTTGGTGTGATTCCACAATAGTGCTACATTGGATACGCAAATCACCAATAGAATTAAAAACATATGAGGCTAATCGTGTAGCTGAAATACAGGAATTAAGCGAACTCGTTGATTGGCGGCACGTTAGAACATACGAAAATCCAGCAGATTGCTTATCTAGGGGACAGACTCCAAGTGAATTTGTACAGAATAAGACTTGGTTCAATGGGCCTGCGTGGATTAAAATGAGCGAAGATAGGTGGCCTAAATCAATACAAATATTAATCCCAAACAATTACGGAGAACGAAATGAAGCGTGCTTATTGATTAGAAATAATGGTAACGAAATACTTGAGAAAATATCATCATATTCTCGTTTAATAAGAATAATAGCATATTGTTTGCGTTTCATAAAGGGTAATAAACAAGGAAGAGAATTGAGTAATGAGGAAATAAAACAAGCAGAAACAAGAATATTAAAGCTAATACAGGCTGAAAAATTTTCTTTAGAGTTAAAATGTTTAAAAGATAGCCGAAATATTAAAGAAAATCGGTTAGCATCTTTAAGTCCATTCTTAAATGATGATGGTTTAATGTGTGTAGGAGGACGATTAAAAAATGCTAAAATACCGTTATCGCAAAAACATTCTATTTTATTACCTGCGAAAAATCATGTTACCGATTTGATTATCCGTAATTTTCACGAAAATCTTTATCATGCTGGGGTGCAGACCACGTTATATTCAATAAGACAACGATTTTGGATACCTGACGGCAAAAATCAGGTTCGGAAAATTATACGCAATTGTGTTCGATGTAGAAGATTTAATGCTAAAACGATTAATTACAAAATGGCTGATTTACCTATGTCGCGTGTAGAAGTTTCAACACCATTTTATCACACTGGAATAGATTTTTTCGGGCCCATGTTCATTAAGGAGAAAAAATACAGAAATCAAAAACGGCTAAAGGTGTACGGTTGCGTATTTATTTGTATGGCTAGCAAGGCGGTACATATTGAAATTGCGAGCGAATTGTCTTCAGAAGTATTTTTAGCAGCTTTACGAAGATTTACTGGAAGAAGAGGTATTCCTGCACATATTTATACTGATAATGGGACGAATTTTGTAGGAGCTAATCGAGAATTAAGTGATTTATACGCATTATTAGAGTCCGAAGAGTTTGTAAGTAAAAGAGATCATTATATGTTAAACAATAAGATAGTTTGGCATTTTAATCCGCCTAGTTCTCCGCATTTTGGAGGGATATGGGAAGCTGCGGTTAAATCATTCAAGCATCATTTTAAACGAGTAGTTGGAGATCAATTGCTTACATTAGAGGAGCTTAATACTTTTGCAATCGAGATAGAAGCAATTTTAAATTCTCGACCTTTATGTCCAATCTCTTCTGACCCGAATGATGCATTAGCATTAACACCGGCGCATTTATTAATAGGAAAGCCTTTAATTATGTTACCCGAACATGATGTATCAAACGAAATTAGTACTAGAGGTAATGTTTGGCGAATAATACAAAAAATAAGGATAGATTTTTGGCGAAGATGGCAGCAGGAATATTTAACTGAACTACAAAAGAGAACAAAATGGATTTATCCAGAGCAAAAAGTAACAATAGGATCTATAGTTCTTATCATAGAAAAAAATCAGCCCTGCATGCATTGGCCAATTGGCCGAATAATAGAAGTACATCCTGGTGACGATGGAGTAGTAAGAGTAGTAACGATCAAAACTTCTAAAGGTAATTTTAAACGAAATGTAAAAGCTCTATGCCCTTTAATTGAATGTAAAGAAGATATTTGATCGCCAAGCTCTCAACGGGAGGAGGATGTTCGATCTTTGCATGGCAACAAATCGAGTAAGGATCTGAAGTTGTGTAATTAATTTTACGCTCAGCAGCTTCTAGAAAAAATCGAGACAGTTTGTGTTTTGTTTAAGGTAGAGATAGTCAATTTTTTAGATCGAGCATCGTCAGTCACCCAACAACTTTCCTACGATTCAGACGTGTCGGAGTAAAAGATATGTAAAGGCCCGAGCCTAGACGTAAGACGTACAAGTGGAATGAAATATGTAAAGGCCCGAGCCTAGACGTAAAATTGTATAAGTGGAGTGAAAGATGTAAAGGCCCAATCCTAGACTTCAGAATTTGTGCGAACGGAGTAAGAATTGTAAGGCCCGAGCCAAACGAGTGGAGGTGAAGTTAAAGCAGCCCGGCTGTTTGTCCAAATCAAGGGCCCGGCCCATAAATGAAATAATAGCCATGCTATTAAACATAATATCAGGCCCGGCCTAAATTAATAAACGAGGTGATGAATAATTCAGATATCTAACGTGTATCGACCTGAGAGTGAAAATAAATTGTACACATCAAAAAGACATTTTATAAATTGTGTAAATTGTGTAAATTCTGGACAATAAAAAGGGTTTTTTATGCCTTCGGGCTTTTTCCCTTAATTCGTGTAGTTTTCTTTATTTCCTAAAAACCAAGGAATTCATCCGTGCGGAGTAATTCCTCAAATCCATAGAAAAAGGATAAAACAGTATTATTGTCCGAATCGCAAAAAAAGAAAATACGTAGGAGCGAACCTTTTCAATTGTTTGAAACCTTTTTTTCTATTGAAATGAAAAAATATATTATTGATGCGTGTAAAGACAATGGTTATGATTTGAAATTGAAAGATCTTGATACTTTTATTGGAATAGTTATTTTTTCTACATTCAATCCCAGAAAATCACAGAGAGATTACTGGTCATCTGATCCGTATTAATCTAATGAAGTAGTTTCTTCTGCAATGTCTCGCCAACAATTTGAAATCACAAAATCTAAATTGAAGTTTTCAAAAAACAAAGACAAAGATTCAAATGATCGAGGATGGCGCGTTCGTTCTCTACTGAAACTTTTTCAAAATAACATCATGAAATTCGGAATATGGAGAACTGCTCTATCCGTTCATGAGATGATGGCCAAATCCTATGCAAAAACTGTTTTGAAACAATTTATTCGAGGAAAACCGATAAGATTTGGTTTGAAATTTTGGGGCTTGTGTACTTCGGACGGCTATCTACTGAATTTGGATCTTTATTGCGGCAAGAATTCTCAAATTGGAGATAAGTTATCTAAATGTGCTTTAGGTTCACGAGTAGTATTATATTTATTACAACCATTTTTTCAAATAATAAGTTATAACAAAATTTCTCAATTTCATCTGTACTTTGACAACTTCTTCACTAACATGGATTTGGTATTACATTTGAAGAAATTGCGTTTGAAATGCACTGGTACTATCAGAGATAATCGAGTCAAAGAAAAAAATGTGCTTGATAAGAAAGCTCCAAGAGGGACATATGTGGTGAAGCACGACGTAAACAGTGGCATAAATTTCATTACTATCATGGATTCGAAGCCCGTCTCAATAGCTTCAACTGCAGCAGGTGTCAATCCTCTATCTATTTCAAAAAGATACAGCGCAGAGGCTAAATCTAAAATTGAAATACCTTTTCCGCAAGCTTTTCACCTATATAACAAATTCATGGGAGGTGTTGACCTGCATGACGGACATTGCAATGACATACTCCCAAGTATACGATCAAAAAAATGGACATGGGTAGTTTTTATGAGACTTATACAGGCGTCTATTACTAATTCTCTTGTAATTTTCAATGCTGCTAACGATGGAAAGAAAAAAGTTGGAATAAAAGAGTTCACTATTTCGATTGCCAAATACTACTTACAAAAAAGTAGTCGCAAAAGTAAAGCACATGGACGATCTAATAGTGACAAATTGAGGATTTGTTCCAATGGAAACTGTCCAATAAGAACAAGAATTTTCTGCAAAACATGTAATTTAAATATTTGCAATAAATGTTGGCTAAAAAAGCACACCTAAAAGTATGAATAAGTGAGAGGCAAGGGGACTCACGGAAAACAAGCACCCCGAGACGTGAGAGGCAAGGGGACTCACGGGAAAAAAGCACCCCAAAGGAGACAGAATTTTACCACATCCACGCCGTAGTCTCTGGGTAACGCTAAGAGTAAAAAAATCTTCCTAAAATTTGCACAGAAATCGTTTTTTACCAATAGGTTTTTAGAACAGCGGCCGAAACGAATTTTTATTTTTTCAACTTTATCAATTTTTTTCTCGAAATCTATGGACTTTAGAAAAAAATTCATAAGAACAAAAATGTCTTAGAAGCACTCGGGAAACATCCTAAAATTTTTTCAGAATTTTTGGAGACATTTTTAAAAATTCCATTTCACAAGTTTCCCGGAAAATCAAAAATTGTCTCAAAAAATTCTGAACAAATTTGAGAATGTTCCTCGAGCGATTCTAAGGCATTTTTGTTTTTATGAATTTTTTTCTAAAGACCATAGATTTCGAGAAAAAAGTTGATGAAGATTGAAAAAAAAAAATCGTTTTTTCCGCCATTTTGTAAAGAAGCGATGGTTCAAGGTCAACAAAAAAATTCCCTCTTAAACTTCAACTCCCATGGTCACCTTTGATCACGGTCGCAAGGTGATATCTTCACCGTAACACTTCGAAAAAAAATCCTAAAAATTTTTTTTTTCGAAAATTTAGGTGTTTTTTATGTTTCAATCGAGCATATCTCTTTTCCTGTAAGTTTTATCATGATTGTGGCAACGGATTCTGAAAGAGCATGCAATTTTACATCAGAATATGTGGTTCAAGAATTTTTTCAACGCCAATTACATAGGAAAAAATCACTTTGAAAACGTGCAAGAAATTTTGACATTTTGGACGTTAATGGGTTAATATTATTATCATTTGAAGACATAATTAATAAATCTAAATCTATCACAGTTATACTAAAATACCAATAGCCTCATTGTAAAGGAGAAATACTCCTAATAGCGACAAATTCCTGAGTATAATACGAAGCGCCAGACGCAGCTCGTTCACACTGTCGCCAAGGCTAAGTCCCGACACGTGGCAAATGCACTTCGACGGCAGTCGTATGTTCTAGAACAATGACGCATTTGACCATTGGGACCCGCAAATGTTACCATATAAGGTAATGTTTGACGCTGCACTTTGAGGGTAAGAGCCCCAAACGTGCAGCCCCAAAGTTCAGTTCGAGTCTACAGCTAAGAGGCACCAGTCGAATCTTTTAGGACCTTCAGTCCTCCTGCCTCTTAGACTTCTATAGGCAATCCTTTGCCAATTAAGTACACTATTAACTAGCTCATAGCTCTGGTTATCAACTTGTATAAAGAAGAAACGTTGTAAACAAATCTCAATAAATCTTATTAAACAAAAGAATTTCAAGTTTGTCGTGAATCAGCGATTGAACCACAACAGTTCAACTAATTCGTTCGGATCATTCCAATGTACATAGTTCACTGGTTTATCATTAACACACATATAACCGCTGCCTTTTACAATATTCTTTGGAGGAAATAATGGACTAATTATTTTCTTCCATTTATGACCCTTATTCCCACGAAGCTTTCCCTCGCTACTGTAATCTGCTCGGTGTACATTAGTTTGAGAAAGAATATTCTTATATGTTTTTAAATCATCTTCAGTATAATCATGTGGCTCTTTCATGAAGATCAATTCAAATAGACCAATAGTACCCTGATAATACTCCTTATCAATAATAATAAAATCTCCACGATCTACTTTAAAAGCACATTTTCCAATTCTCATTTTGTTAAGACTACCATCTTGTTCAACTCCAAAATTATAATCAATTATTTCCTTATTTTTACTCATAAACATCTCTATATATTTACGTCCAATTGCTCCATATTCTGACAAAGAACTATTTAAATCTAAGGATCTTTGCAATGGCGATGATGGAGTTTCTGCTTGCTTTGGTGATGGTATTGCTAAATCATTAACATCCTTTTCCACTTTCACTCCCTCCTCCTCCCCATCCCCATCCTCTTCCAGAGAAAGGTATAATGTTTCATTAGGTCGTGAATTTCCTTGCTCATCATCATCAGATGAAGGGGTTGGAATTTTAATTCTAGAGTTGTATGCGAAATCTTTACGTTGTGGAGCCGATGAGAGATAAGTCCTTTTACGTTTCGATGGAATAATAAAAGAATTATCGCTTACAGTTGTCTTCTGTAGCGGTTCCTGTTAATACTCATATTTCGGGGACACGAGGGTCATCTCATTATGTGCAGTGAGCTTCTTCAATGGCTCAACAATTGGTTTAAAAGTTTCATTTAAATTGGTTTCCATCATTTCTCTTCCTGATTTGAGTGCACGATATTTTTCACGAATTACTTTACTTTTCGCAACAACCTTCTTAAGCAGCATCTTTTCTTCCATTTTCCTGCTTTCCATGTTTTCCACGTTCAATCAACGTTCAATCCACGTTCAATCTACGTTTCCACGTTCAATCCACGTTTCCACGTTCAAACCACGTTCAATCTAGGTTCAATCCACGTTCAATCCAGGTTCAGTCCACGTTTTTATTTCCACGTTTATACTAGGTTTATTCCCCGCTCAATTGATGTGTGTGTGTTTTGATGGACACTTAGCTCTAAACTGAACAATCTTAAGCAAACGGTATACTATTTAATCTTAGCATACTCATCGAAACCTTTCCGATATCTACCATTTTGAATTGTACTATCCTTGTCGATCACTAGAAATCCATAATCATGGTGCCAGCACTTTGAACACAATTCATTGAATTTTTCAAATGACATATCCGTGTTTACATGATCGTTATAATTATGTTTTAAATTAGTACCATCTTGCTTAAAGATTATGAGAAGATTTGCATTATCACGAATCATGTGTTTAGGAATTTTAGCATAAGTTTGGCAGAGGTAGAAGCTAGTCAATATTTGAATGTCTACCCATGGAGAAGTAGTCTCTGATATTATCCTGCTTATCGTTAGCAACATCATCAAATATGAAAATAGAATTGGGTAACACCTCAGTTACCTTTACAACGTCGCTATTGTTTGAAAATTTTAAATATCCAATACCTTTTAGTCCTTTTAATAACCGTTCAAGGTATTGATACTTGGGTTGTTGAAGCGACTTTGAGTATACATAAATATTTTCAAATCTCACACCGTTAGGGCTTTCTACGAGACTAAGCAGTACGTTTGTTTTACCGCAATTCGAGGGTCCGCAAATTATACTACGAATTGTAGATGAAAGTAGGGATCCATGACGTTTACTCCTTCCTCCACAACCCCCACCGACAATAAAGCGATCGGCGTTGGAGACACGAATGTGCAGTGGTTGCTTTACGAAATCCATAACTGTAAAACTCTATGATCATGCAAGCTATTTATAGGCTTGAAGCAGATTATCTCATCAGTTCTCATTATGTCGTTGTTAATGTTAGATGTGCTACGTTTGGAGGATTTAACTATTGAGCAGCTTGAATACATTCCAAAAATTTTAGTATTGAAGCGCTTTCCAAACAGTATTCGACTTGTTTGGTGTAAATTGCCTGAGCACATTCGTGCAGATCCTGAAGTGCAACAATATCGTGCCTGTACGGAACATTATAATTTACCTAATCAAGATCATTTTGATGGAATACCGCCTTCAATAAAAAATTGCTGGATGTGTCAACGAACCCGTTAGGAAAGCATGACATGATGAGATATGGTTGTGGATCTTTTTTCAATAAGCTGCTAAATAAACTACCCTTCGAGCTGCATGTACCTGGCTACAATTATTGCGGTCCAGGTACTTGCCTTCATGAACGGTTAGCACGTGGTGATCGAGGAATAAACCCTCTGGATGATGCTTGCCGTGAGCATGATATCGCATATTCAGTATATAAGGACCTGCCCTCGCGTCATCAAGCTGATAAAGTACTTGCACGCCGAGCACGACAACGTATCATAGCTAGTGACTCATCCGTAGGTGAACGAGCGACAGCAACTGCTTTATGGGCATCAATGAATACAAGACGGAAACTCGGCTTAGGACTGCGAGTGTCTAGAAAAAGTACGAAGAAAAGAAAAATTCGTGTACCGAAAAAACGAGGTGGTTTATTGAGGAAAAAGTCACTTACTAAAACAAAACGGGGGGGTTTATTACCATTGCTTCCGCTGCTGAATGCGGTGGGCGCATTAGCTGGCGGTGCTGCAGGTATAGCAAAGGCTGTAAACGACATCAAAGCAGCCAAAAAACAATTGGAAGAAATGCATCGACACAATCGCTTAATGGAAGCGAGACGGGGACAAGGTTTATACCTCGCACCATACAGTCGAATAGGAGAGGGAGTGAAAAGGAAAAGGAAAAGAAAATAAATGGACTTCCTAAATCTGGACCTACTAGTAATATGCAATTATCAAACGTCTGCCGTAAAATACCGCATTTTCGGGGAGTCTTTATGCGTACATCTCTACCTCAAAATGAGCAAACGCAATGAGTGCGCAATTGTGAATCTTGATGACGAACAAGGTCCTGGAACACATTGGGTCCCTTACGTTAAACGTAATAAGCACGTTAAGTATTTCGATTCCTTCGGAAATTTAAAACCTCCAATTGAACTTGTGGAATATTTTGGACCTTCTGCTATAATCTACTACAACCACGACCAATATCAATCGTATGATTCAAGCATATGCGGTTAGTTGTGTGTCAAGTTTCTACGTGAACAATGTCTTTAACAGTTACACTCTCTGGCCGTGACTCGGTATTGGGGTCAGATTTTTTCCCCCCGATCAATCTTCGAGATGGACATTATGAACTCGGTCTCGTAGACTTTCAGAGCTTCAATTCAATCTCTAATGTTGATGAGACAAACAATATATTTTACGTTGATGATCAGGAGCTAACTATACCTACAGGTTGTTATGAGCTCAATGCTATAAATGACTTTTTACGTGCTCAAATGTTCGAAGGTGATGAAGAAGAAGTAATTGTTCTACGTGCTAATAATAATACATTAAAAAGTGAAATAAAGTGTAAATATCAGATTGATTTTACACAACCTAACAATATAGGCTCTTTGTTGGGTTTTTCATCATATAGTGTTATTACACCGAACACTCTAGCTGAATCAGACGAGCCCGTAAACATTATAATAGTAAATATTCTACGAATTGAATGTAACATTACAGCGGGTGCGTACACAAACGGTAGACCTCGACATGTTATACATGAATTTTTTCCGAGTGTTCCGCCAGGTTATAAAATCGCAGAAACACCGAAGAACGTCATTTACTTGCCAGTCATTGCGAAAGTAATTGACCGTCTCACCTTGCGTATTCTCGATCAGGAAGATCGTATAGTAAATTTCGGAGGTGAAGAAATCACAATTCGTTTACATATTAGAAAATGTTGATTTACAAGAATACTGTTATATACATATAACTACTTATACTACTTTTCTCTATTAACTAGCCAATAACTAGAATTAAAACATTTAATTAATAAAAGTTAGTTAAATTCAAAAAGGCTCCGGTTGCATTCTAACCAAGAGCCGTGTGGCATCATTCGTATGCAACCTGAACCTCTTTCTTAGGCAACAGTACTTCTTTGTTGCCAGGGCCTCAGAGCGCGCGTGGCCGAAAGTCTTAGTCAGCTATTAGAACAATCGACTTATTGACGCACGATCGATTCCCTAAAACCATACCATATATGGTCATGAGAATCGATGCATTTTAGGCAACGACTTGACTGCTCGGTTCCTGACCGATCAGTCCAGGCCCAGCAGTAACTAGAACAAGTCATCTGTGACTTTATCTGAGCATTAGCTCCCAAGTTACTCTAAATTCAATCTAACTTCAATTAGATAATCATTTTATTAAAAAACCTCTAAAACCTGTATAACTATAATTTATTTTTATAATTCAACATTATAAATAACTCTACAAGGACTGAATAAATTTAGTTGTACCAAAAGTACTTAAATTAGTTTGTCACGGTGTGAACCCATAACAATACTTATAAATCACCGATACTCGATGAGCCTATCAGTCCAACTGCTGCAGCAGGACAGAATACATTGAGTGAAGGTAACGCGGGAGGACAAAATACATTGAGCGAAGGTAACGTTGGAGCATCATTAACAAGAAGAAATATCACCTTTCTACAATCACTGGGTTTCAACGTTAGAAATAAAAATGGATCCATTAGATGTAACCGCTCAACCGGTGTTCGACAATCGCATCACTAAAATGGAAATGCATGCATACAATCCTTATGCAAATGCCTCATTGGGAAATAGTGATGAAATTCGAATTCCTATACAACAGCAAGATTTAATTCTTCTACCCTGTGAAAGTTATCTCTACATTGAGGGAAAGATAATCGTTGGAACCCGTGCTCCGGATGCAGCAACCCAAGATGTCGTAGGACTTGACTGTAATTCCATGGCATTCTTGTTTGATGAAATTCGTTATGAACTGAATGGTATTGAGATTGATCGCTGCAAGAATGTGGGTATTACTAGCTCCATGAAGAATCTCATCTCCTTAACTGCTGAGGAAAGTGCGTCTACGTCATTCAGGATGGTTTCTAACTGATCACAGGTCTACGAATCATTTCAACTTTTGTGTACAATTGCAAATGCTGTTGGGTTTTTGTGAAGACTACAGAAGAGTTATAATAAATGCACGTCATGAACTCGTTCTTATTCGAGCACGTGATGATATAAATTCACTACATTCTTCGAGAAAAATCATCAACTCCAAAATTGATTTGCAAAAAGTGCAATGGAGGATTCCTCATGTATCACTGAATGATTATACAAAACTTAAATTTCTACGTTTGATTGAGCAAAACAAAAGTCTAACCATGGCTTTTCGTTCCTGGGAACTCTACGAATATCCACTTCTACCTGAAATACAGAGGCATACATGGGCCGTAAAAGCTGCAACACAATTGGAGAAACCTCGATATGTTATACAAGCATTTAGACAAAATAAGAAGAGTACGCAGCATATGGAGGTGCTTAGATTCAATGACAGTTCTGTTCGTGATGTTAAAGTCTATCTGAATTCAGAATTTTATCCATATGACCGAATTGATAGTGATAGCGAAAAAAACCGTTATTCTGTACTATATGATATGTAAGTTAAATTTATCCATTCATATTATGCAGGAGAAAAACAGTCGAAACCAATGCTTAATTACAAAAACTTTGTGGAATACGGTCCTCTCTTCGTCCTCGATTGTTCGCATCAAAATGAATCTATAAAATCAGGCACTGTTGACGTTAAAATTGAGATTGATTGTACTAGAAATATTCCAAGTAATACTACTGCGTTTTGTTTAATTATACATGATAAAATCGTTGAATATAACCCGTTTACTAGTATTGTTAGAAATGTAAGTTAATAGACTAGATTAATATGTATCTTACTAATGTAGTGAGGGATAAAGAAAAAATAAATAAATAAGATATAATAAACATTTATTGATGTCATTCCTTAAAAACATTCCTTACAAACATTTCCAAAATTTATCTTATGATTATCATTGGGTAACTTTAAATTCTAAATTATTGTATCGTCCTCCAACATATAAGATTTTTAATGTATTCGCTGATGCAGCATTTTGAAGTTCTTTGATTAGTTCAGGCGACTCCAGTAACTTCATCATCCTTGAGGGTAGGAAGAACCATTCGTCTGTAGCCAGCTTCGCTATTAATTTCTCTCCATATTTGGTCTTAATTTTCACTAATTCAGTGATTTGATACTCCTTATTCTCCTCAAAAGTATTCAGCTTTACGAAAGTCTTAGGTTCGTAAGTTACAGTTGCAAGTGCATTGATCTTGGTTAAATCCTTTTTTCTGTGAAAAAACATAGAAATTGAGAAAAGAAAAACATTGAAATAGAATAGGAAGAAAAGAGAATAATAATAAAAGAATAATTCTTACCACCCAAAAGAGTTTCTGTGGTACAGCAAGGAAAATATTCGGAATATAGCTTTGCACTGGATCTTTCACCTCCTTGAAGCTTCTAATGAAAACTGACTGACTGAAATTTCCCGATTGCTAACAACAAGGGTTTTAAAAATGGTGGAAGGGATGAGATGCATTCATGGAAGGGGATGAGATGCATTCTTATTGGAAGTTAATATTTGGGTGGTTGGGTATTCTTGCCCGCCTACGAAATTTGCGTCAAACAAGTCGTAACACGTTACAAGCGGTTTCTCCTGATTTCTTTTAATTGCATAATCATGTTGTAGACTTTTCTAAAGTGAACTAGGGAAAATTTGCGTTAAACAAGTCACGACACGTTACCAGTGGGTTTTCCAGAATTCTTTTAATTGCATAAACGTGTTGCAGACTTTTCTTAAGTGAAAAGTGAAACGGGAAAATTTACGAGCACATTCCTTTTGATAGCTAGACATATAAAAAAATGAGAGAATATGAAAAAATCGGGGCTCTAAAGGGGTCATAAATCAAGTAACATTAGTCTAGACGTTTGTTTTGAACAAGTCATGGCACGATCTCAGACGTCCGGTGCTCGAGCATATCCGTTCTAGAAGATATCTGCACACTCTACAATCAGTTCTCCAATCGCTAGAATGGTGCCAATACAGTTTCTTAAAGTCTAGGTAAAAGTTATGTTTTTTTTGCTTTACCTACCCCTCCAAAAAAATGAAGTGCACTGACAACTCTTTCCCTTTCTAATACCTAGCCTGCTTGTTAGATGGATCGTATGATATGCTTAACTGAAAAGCTAAAAATGGCTAAAAGATAAGTCAGGAAAGGCTATAAAAATTCTTAAAACTGTTTTTTATTCAATAACTAAAGTTTTACTATCAGTTACTCATCCAGTCTCCATGTCTCATCCTCCTCCTCCTCCTCCTTTTTCATCCACATCCTCCTCTTGAAGGCTAGCTTCTGTATAGCCGTATCCCGTGGTACCGCGAGTGTATAATTTTAGTCAAACATCTTTTTTAAATTGAACTAGTTCACCCGTGTGTGTAATTACGTAATATTAAAATACCATTAGCGCGAAAGAAGATTAAGGAAGGCAGTCACCTGGCGGTGACTACTGGAACTAGCAATTAACTCAACCTAGTTTATCTGTGTAGCAGAGTCGGAAATAGTTAGGCTACGTAAGGTAACTAACCATCGACTTCGAAGGGTGAAAAAACTTTCCCTCAACTAGGGCCCCGTAGGATAACTTAGGTCCCCATAGGATAATTAACCAACGGTACCATAGGGTGAAAAATACCCCCTCCCTCCCTAACCAAACTCGATCCCACTATAAGACCCTTTCCTTCCTCATCCCCACCATTACCATACTAAGAGAGTCTTATCCCCACCCATCCCCCATCCACACCACAAAACAGCTTCCCCCACTCCCTGTCATCGGAACCGCATTGCTCCTCTACTATTGCACACCCAAAAACACGTGTAGCTCCTTCCTTCCTCTTCTCCTTCAATGAGGAGTGTGATAATGTCAATCAAAATCAAGTGAAGAAAAATGAAAGAGGAGAAATATAGCTCTTTCCACCTTTTTTCTCTTCAAGAGAGAAAAAGTGTGATAATGCCAATGAAAAATCATGTGAAAACAAAGGAATGAGAAGAGAGAAAATTCATTAATCATGTAAAATTATGTCAGCTTTTTCCTCTTTACCTATCTAAACTTCTGCAGTTTATGATAAGAAGCTGACGTATAAATGTGTGATAAAAGAGAAACATTATGTAGCGCTGCTGCTGTTGCGTGGGTAAGTTAAAACTGCGAATTAAGATATAATAAGTGAGCGAGTTCTACGAATTACTGCTGTGAACAGGGATTTAATTGAATAATTTCAAATCTAGTTTTACTGCTGATTGATTAGATAAAATATTAAGTAAATGAATTCTGTAGCTCTTTGATCAGGCCTATAGGATGAAAATCCGTAGCTTTACGGCTTTGATTCAGTCTATCGCTGAATATTACTGTATAAAGTTGAACATGGTGAATCTATGGAACCTACCAACGTATGATACAGCATCATTGGAACTATTAGATGAAGAACCATTACCTTCGATGGAAATACAAGAAGAATCATTACCTTTAATAAATCCACCAACTCCACCTCCACGACCACCAACACCAACACCATGGGAACCACCAACTCCACCTCCACGACCGCCAACACCAATGCCACGAGGGGTATCATTTGAATTTCATTCACAACCGTCGCCAATATTATGGGAATTACCAATTCCATCCCCTTCGCCACCACCATCAATATCATCGGAATTAACAATTCCATCTTCTTCACAACCACCACCACCACCACCACCATCAACATCTTAATTTAGTTTTCTAAAAGTAAGTAAAAAGAAAGGAAAGGGGGGAGTGAGGGGGAGTAGGAAAAAGAGATTAAGTAATTTAAAACTTGAATAAATGAGTGGAAATCCAAGGAAGAAAGATTTGTTTTCGTTGAGTGTAAATAGAGTGAGAGAGAAACATATTTGTACCAAATATTCGACTATACCATGAATATCAGCTAACTAAAATTTCAAAGGTTATAACGAGGTATGGTCAGCAAATACAATTAATGTTAAACACTGTAGAGTGTCTTCGACTACCATTGAAAATAAGTCGAAATATACTGGAAAATCATCCAGAGGTCTTTGATGAAATCTGTGAAACTCTTGAAAAATATAAAAAAGTGAATATCAAATTTGAAGATCTAACGAGAAAAACTTTTAAATTTCACATATATCAAGAGAAAAAGTTGATAAACAAAAAGAATGATTACGATGAAAACACAGAAGGCAATGGAGCTTCTGGAGTCGAAAGAGTTGTAAGAGAGGGAGGAGAAGAAGAGGAGGGAAAAGAAAAAAAAGAGTATTTAAATATGATGTATCAAATTAAAACTTACAGTAAGTATTAAGAGAATATGGTATAAATGTTTTAAAATATATTGAAATAATGAATCGTTTATTCAGAACCGTACAGTGAGAATAATTGAGAATCTCTGAGTATTTTGGTGTAACCAAGTTAACACCTGATTAGTGATTTTGGATCTCCAGCCAAGTTCTTCTTATAGCAGCCCAACGCTCAAAGAGAAGGAAAAAGCTTACAAAAGTTTTGCATGGATGCCAAGCATGGTGGCGCCACTTGTCTCGCGCAAAATTCAAATATTCGTTGCTCGTTATTAAAACTTAAAAACTAACAATAACTTATTTTGTTTCTTTGTTATTTCATTCTCTCTTTCTATTTTACAGATTAAAGGTTTTTCTCCCTCTTCCCCCCATCAGTCTTGGTCATCAAATGTGTAATCAGTGTTTGACGTAAATCACACACACACACACACACAACGCCCACATGTTTGCATCGTATAAAAATAAAAAAATTTAATCCTCTGATTTTAGTATATTATTTACTCTCATGTGTTACTGTTGTGTCTTAAAATGAATTTCCTACGTAAATTCACAGTTATATCAATATTCTCTCTATGGGTTGTGTTTTGTGATAATAATAGTACTTTCATTTCAAATTATTTAACAAAATATAGTTATGTTGACGATGAAAATTTCAATAATAACAATGGTATGGTATTAAATGCTGCGGATAATGAAATCTATAAACATGGATTAAGAATTTTTAAGCAAAACTTTAACTTAGTCGAGGATATTACGACCGAAGAAATTATTGATTTCATGCAAAGACCCCGATGTGGATTAAGAGATTTTTCGCAAAATAATGATTAGGAAGAGAACAGATGGTATAAAAAGGAATTATCGTGGTATTTTCATGTAGCTAGTATACCTCAATTGAAAACTGCACATGAAGTATTTAATCAATGGTCAATTGTGACAAATTTAACTTTTAAAGAAGTACAAGAAAAAAGTAAAGCAGATATAATTATTTCAGTTCAAAGTGTTAATCATAACTTTGTTTATGATTCAACAAAATGTGATGCTAGATTAGGAGGTCAGGTTGTGGGACATGCATATTTTCCTGATAAACTACAACAGCGAAAAGAAATTCATTTATATATGGATAAAAAACAATGGTTTTTTGGTTTAGGACCGTACAATTCACATTTGAATAGTTTATATTGGATTTTAATGCATGAAGTTGGACACAATTTAAGCTTACATCATGATACATTTGGGCATATAATGCATTCTTATGTTCAACACCACGATACTACGAATGGATCACCTTTTAATACAGTTGATTTAAATAATATTTATAATTTATATAAATCGGGCGAGGGAGTAAAAAATAGTCCAATGATTCCAACAACAAATGAAGATGTAACACCGCGAAGAAAGAAAACTTTTACCACCATTAATCCTACTTCAGATAAAAAACCACAATCAGAGGAAGAAGATGTTTCAAATTTTAACACAATTTGTAAATTACCTGCGAGTTATTTTCTCTATTTTATTCATGGTAAAAGATTTTTTGTTATTTATAAACAATGTTTTGGTCTTTTGACGTGAATTCAAAAGAATTTAAAAATCCACAATTAATTAAAAATTGGCTTAAATTTTTACCCTCGGACTTCAAATCAATTAAAGCTATACATGAAGTATCATTAGATGAGATTGCAGTATATTCTGATAATTATGTTTATGTTTTTAATGCAAAATCTTTGAAACTTATTTATAGCTATCCAAAAACGTATCAACAACTTTTTGGAAGTGAAGTACCATAAGATGGAATTCCGGCAGCTGTTTTAAGTAATATGGGTACTATCTTCGTTATCGTTGATAATAATTATGTGAGAGTATTCAAGAATTGCGCACTTTTTAAGGATATAAGCTATGGTGTACTGAATGAAGTATTTCCAACAATTTTCAATTTCAACAGTAAAATGTCACTATTTAAGTTTAACAACGGTAAGATTTATATAATTCAGGATGGTAATTATCGAGAATTCAATGAATGTCGTAATATTATTACAAAGACTGACAAATTTGATCTATCATTATTTGGAATAGAGTGTCCAACATACTCCGTAGTTGAAAAATTAAAAAATTTAATGGAAAGTTTGTTTGGTTTTTATTCATATAAATTAAGAAAAAATAATAAGAATAATGATGGTGAGTAAGAATCAATAAATCAAATTATTCCATATATTAAAACTTTTAACTCTATAAATGACACACACAATTACATTGTTTCAAAGTATGTTATATAATCTACTTCTAACCGCATACCTAATATTTCCCCACTTTTTATTTCTCCCACTTATAACTTATTCTATTCTCCCACTAATGTGTTTTTTCTTAGTATAGAAGAATATATGTATAAAATATTTCTTTATTCGTATAAGAGTTTCTGTTTTTTTACGACGGTTGCTGTGCTAAGATCAAATATTGAAATGGTTAAAATGAGTGACGACTTACATACTTTTATATTGAGAATTGAGAAGAATCTTACGGAACAATTAACATTAATCCATACTGTTATTGAAAAACAAAAATGGATGAGAGAATGTGATGAATTTATTGAAAATCTTGTAAAATATTTGAAAAGTGTTAATGAAAAAAAGCATACAATAAGTATAGGATTACAACAACATATTTTGGCGAAAATTACAAAATTTAAAAGTTATAAGAAAATTTTATTATATAATTTTTGTCTGGTGGTGGTAATAGTGGTAATAGTAGGAGTGAAATAAAAAAATCATCATTAAATAATGTTTGCCGTTGGGAAAATGTAGAATCTGGTTTTGAAAAGAGAATTATTACTGGTTTAATAGTAAATATCCTACACGTAGATCCACATAGATTTTTATTGGATATTAAAGAAATGATAATTGATAAAATTAAATATTATTTGGAACAATATAATTCTATAAAGGTAAATGCTATTTTTAATGGTGAGTTTACTATATCTAACATGAATAAATTTAGTTTGGATGTTAAAAGTCTTCAAACGAGAAATAACATTTTATTGAATACCAGTGATTTGGAGAAATGGTATATGAATAACATTGTGAGTTCAATTTTAACATCTCTGGAAGAATTTCAAGAACGTGACAGTGGATGGGCCTTATCAAAAATTTTAAATTTAGTAATAAATATTAACAAGTGTAAATTACTAAGAGGAGAACATTGGATGAATCTTCCGTTAGAAATACGAAAAACACGAGTAATTGTGAATGTTAAATCTAACGATGATAAATGTTTTATGTGGGCTATTGTGACTGCTTTATATCCAAAACACAACAATGACTGCAGTTCTTTTAAGGATTATCCTCATTATCTTGATGTTTTGAATTGCGATGGAATAAAATTTCCCATGACTTTAAATTAAATTAAAAAATTTGAAACAAATAACAATTTGACTATTAATGTATTCATATACGATGAAAATGAGAAACAATATTTGCCACTTCGTTTAAGTAAACATTTTGATGATCACGATGATGAAAATCATATGAGAAAAAAACACATTGATTTACTTCTGTGGAAAGATATTCATTTTGTTTGGATTAAAAATTTATCAAGTTTACTATCTAAACAACTAAGCAAGAATAGATACAAAAAATATATTTGTAACAGGTAAATATTTCTTATAAAATTAACAATACATATACATATTTTACATTATATATATTTTTTTTAACAGATGTCTACATTATTTCCAATCAAAGGAGAAATTAAATCATCATTATAAGGATTGTAAAAGACACAACGATTGTATAATACAGCTACCACATCAAGATGAAAAATGGATATATTTTAAAAATTTTTGTCGTAAAATTCAATTACCGTATATTATGTATGCTGATTTTGAATGCATTTTAGAAAAAATAGAGAATATTGATAATGAGAACAACAGTAAAATGAATACCGGTATAAATATCAAAAACATATACTATGCAGTATTAGATATTATTTTCATTCAAATTTAAATAAAGAATCATGTATATATCAATTTTATAGAGGAGTTAATTGTGTGAAATGGTTTGTCAATGAGCTAAAAAAGATAATTGAACAATGTATATTTAATATGAACATTCCTATGAATGAATTAACTAAAATAGAAAAGTTAGAATTTTTTAAGGCAACAAAATGTCATATATGTGAGAAAGATTTTCTTGAAAATGATGAAAAGGTAAAAGATCATTGTCATTTAACTGGTATATTTAGAGGAGCGGCACATAGTACATATAATTTAAATTATCGTGATTCCCATATTTTACCAATAGTTTTTCATAACTTAAGTAATTATGCTGCACATTTTTTAATAGAAGACGTAGCTTTATTATTAAATGGTATTACTAAAGTAATTGCTTTAAACACTGAAAGATATGTTGGAATTATGAAAACAGTTAAGATTCATGAAAACAAAAAAAATTTACAAATACGATTTATTGATTCATACAGATTCCTAAATACATCGCTTAGTAAACTATCGCAAACATTGTGTAAAAGTGATATGAAAATTGTAAGAGAAAATTTTATTAATAATACTGAGTTTGAATTAGTTACGCAAAAAGGTGTATTTCCATATGGTTATCTTGACAGTTGGGATAAATTTGAAGATACTACATTACCAAAATATGAAGATTTTTATAATGAATTAAGTTTATGTAATATAACATTAGAGGAATATGAACATGCGAAAAAAGTATGGAAAATTTTTAACATTAAAAATTTAGGTGAATATAATGATCTCTATTTAAAAACTAATGTTCTTCTATTAGCCGATATATCTCAAACTTCTAGAATGAATTGTTTATCAAGTTATGGATTAGATCCTGCTTATTATTTTACTCTCCCGAGTTTTACCTGGGATGCAATGTTAATGTTTACAAATTTAAAACTAGAACTATTTACAGATATTGATAAGGTAATGTTTATTGAGCGAGGTATACGAGGTGGTATTAGTCAATGTTGTAAAAGACATTCTGTGGCAAATAATAAGTATATGCATGATCTTTATGATCCTATGAAGGATGATGTTTATTTAATGTATTTTGATGTTAATAATTTATATGGATGGGCAATGTCACAAGCATTACCATATGCGGAATTCAAATGGGTTGATAATTGCGAGAATTTTGATGTTAATAATATAGACACAAATTCTACATTAGGTTATATATTAGAAGTCGACTTAAAATATCCGCAAAGTATTCATAATTCTCATATAGATTTACCATTTTGTCCTACTCATGATTTATCACCGGTAAATAGTAAACATAAGAAGCTTTTAACAACGTTATACGATAAGAAAAGATACGTTATACACATTAGAATGTTGAAAACATGCTTAAAACATGGTCTTCAACTGGATAAAATACATCGTATTTTACAATTTAAGCAAAAAGAATGGTTACGCGTTTACATTGAATTCAACACGGAATTACGTGTAAAAGCTAATAATGATTTTGAAAAAAACTTATATAAATTAATGAATAATGCCGTTTTCGGTAAAACAATGGAAAATGTTCGAAATCATGTGGATGTAAAATTGTGTACTGTATGGGACGGTCGTTACGGTGCTAATTCATATATTTCAAAACCTAATTTTCATAGTAGAGTTATTTTTAATGAAAACTTAATGGCGATTAAAATGAATAGATTATGTGTAACGATTAATAAACCCATTTACGTTGGTATGTCAATATTAGATATTTCAAAACTTTGTTTATACGATTTTCACTATAATTATATGAAAACGAGCTTTAATGATTGCGTTAAAATTTTATATATGGATACTGATAGCTTGATTTACGAAATCAAACATTTTGATATATATGAAACTATTAAAAGAGATTGGTAGAACAATGTTTGATACCAGTGATTATTCAACAAATAATATTTATAAAATACCATTGGTTAATAAAAAAGTGCCTGGGCTGATAAAAGATGAAAATAATGGATATATAATGAAAGAATTTATTGGTTTAAGATCAAAAATGTATGCCATACAAGTTTTCGATAAATGTGACATAAAGAAAATTAAGGGAATTTCATCAAATGTTGTAAAAAGAAATATTACTTTTCAAGATTATTTAGATTGTCTATACAATCAAGATATTAAAGTAAGTTTACAAGGTAGAGTAAATTCTAAAATGCATAAAGTGTATAGTATTTTAGAAGAAAAAATAGCTTTAAATCCATACGATGATAAACGTTTTATAATGGATGATTTTGTAAATACACTACCATGGGGACATTTCAAAAGTAACGAAAAAAAAATGTAAAGATAGAGAATAAAATGTATGTTAAAATTTATTTTGTAAAACAATTTTAAAGAATATTAAAAATACATATATACATATATAAAATTAGAAATTTAATTATAACATATTTTTTTAAAATTATTACTTATTATCTATTACCTAATTTCTAAATATTTGAACTTCCTCGAATGGGCAATGTACTCTTGTATTTTTTATAGTGTACATTCTAGCATGTAATTTACATTTTGTTTCTTGAAAATTATATAATTCTATAAGATCATTGAATTTAGGACATCCAAATTTTTCAATATTCACATACTCCATACCTAAATTTTTCAATATTTTTTGCTCAATGATACCTCTTTTGTAGCCAATTATTGCAGACTCTATGTCATAAAAATTTTTTTTACAATTACTTAAAATAAAATCATTCATATCACTTTGTTCATATTCCTCAAAACCATAATCTTTATATAACATTCCATGTAAATTTAAATATAAATATTGTAACGAGGTTCTCTCGTTACGTATCAAGATACCGGATTTAATAAAGAAATTAAAGAAAAGCTAACGATTAGTAGTGGTTATCTCAAACCCTACATTACCGACTCGGTGCATAGGTTTCCGAGTGGACAGGAAGTACCGTCTAGGAACATCCCTGTGGACCGTCAGAAGACCGGATGAAAAGACCGGCGCTCCACTTAAAAGTCCAAACCGACCAAGCGAGCAAGGCAGGGCTGTGCCAAGTAACTTGGTGGCTTGAGACGAGGAGAAGTGGGCACAGGGACTCCTGCGAAAGGCGAATTCTCTAGTCCCCTGAGGAGGGGGAAATAAGAGAGGGAGTCGGGCCTGGGACGTCGCGCAAGGCGGACGTACACCACACCGGCTCACCGATGAGTGTGTCCGTGTGCGTGAGGTGAGCTTGCTCCCTACGCAACGAACACACTGTATGCTATCGATGCATAAGGGGCCTGTGCAGGTATGGTAGGTTTCTGCTGCATGCCGGGTGCCGCCGCTAAGTCCATGGCTACGCGCATGGCACCGCGGACTTGGGCATTGCGGGGATGCACCACCCTGACAGTCCCTTATGGGAAAAGATCACGATAATGTTCTCGTCTCCTCACCTCCCCTCATATGTATGAGTGGGTGGGTGGGAGAGTGTGTCTATTGTCGCGAGGCTCGGGCTACCTGTAAGGAACCCTCCCCTCTCTCCACGACCTAGCACACTGAGCAAACCAGGCTTCCGTACCGTCCTCTATGCACTACCAATCAGCCCATTGGGAAATGCATACGATTGGAATGGCGGGGTAAGACCCCTATGTTAACGATGGGTTGTTGGTCACCCACACGACCAACTGGCGCCCTGAAAGTACCGAATGTAAGGACGGCCGAAGGTAATAGGAAGATAGCTATCACGATCAGCCCATCGTGGTAGAAGAATCCATTACAATATCGTGCACTTATTTGATCTTCTTTACGTTGTAACGTAGGGGTCAGCCACCTCGCCGAACCAAAGTAGATCGCACGCGTCCGTGTGCAATACCGGTAGTATTGCACATTGCTGACGCCCGGAATTCCTTTCCGGAAATGCGTAAATCCTTAGGCGCTGGCCGTGGATGTGGAGACTTTTTGGTCGTCATGTGTCGAAAGATCATGGCGCTACTGACGACACATGACCTATTAAGCCTCCTACATATATGCGAGCTCCGCGACCCTCGAGTCGAGTCTTATTCTGTGCAAGCTTAGCCGCTGCCGCATCTTCCGCGTTCCAAGGTCGTAACTCTAGTGTTCGTTCCACGGGAGCAGAGTACTCCACCGTATTCTAACTAAAATCTCTTGCCCAGTCGCCGTGTACTGGTAGTTAAGTCTAGTATAATTCAATCCGAAACAAGTCGTGTAGAAATCATCGCGAGTGTGTATCTTTCAGTCGTGCCTAACACGTACCGTTCTGAAAGATAACAACAACTGCTACGAACTGATTATAATTATTTAAGTGCGAGTAAAATCCACAACCATAGGAGGGTCTAGTCTCTCCAATAGTTGTGACGAACAATAAATAATCCTGCGAATGCTGATACAGCATATTTAGTGTTTACTGTAAGTACATTTGTAATATCTGAAAATATATAGATTTGTGTCAAATCTGCTGTTCCAACGTGTGTTTATACACACTATCATTCACCCCGAATCCTGCCAATTCATTACATTCTTACCGCTCGGAGTGTAATACTTTAGTTCATTGTACTGTGAGTCGCAAAGCTCAATCGGCGTTTCTACTGACCCAGACTGTAGTGTCTAGTCAGCGCGAAACACGACCGATAGGCGGCCACGACTACCCAGTACGTAACAACGTAATGCATAGTAATTATCATTTAACTTAAAATTAGCTGTATATATAAATCCAGTATTAATATCTATAAGAGCTGCATCTTTAAATTTAATTTCAATATCCACGTTAAAACCATCTACATCAAATATATGTGTAATTCTAAAATAATGAATAAATATTAGTTATTAAAAAATAATATTTTGATAGAAAATAACACTGACTTATCCATTTTGAAATTAGTAGGTGAAGAAAGGGAGAGAGAGAGACGATTGAAAGTTTTATAGAACTGTTTAAAAAAATTAGTTGTAGAATAGATGTTATTGACGGTAATGGAGCTATATATATAGAAAGAGTTACTTCATGTCTTTATACTCTATTCTCCCCACTCCAACGTTGTGCGAAACAGTGCCCCAAGTTGGCTCCGAACCTGTGGTCAGAAAGGAAGGTCTTATTCTAGAATAAAATATTCAAGGCAGAGGTAATAGGTAAAAGTGTTTTTTATTCAAATAAATAAAAAATATACAAACGTTTAAAAAGTAATTTTATGTACAAGAAAAACCGCGATATTTACAATGGCGAAGGCCTAGGGAATTTGCTGCCGTTAAATTCTACGGAATTTCTTTTCGCAGACGATTCCCTAGAACCCCAAGACTCAAAATTCCCCAGGAGGGAACGCGGACTTAGAAACTCCCTGACTGGACAATTTTTCCTAGGGTATTCCCTAGTAAAATCCCCAGCCACGGGAGAAAGCGAAGTCGGAGAGGTGGATTTAGGGAAGGGGAAGTCCCCTTACCCCTCAGCCCCCTTCTCCCAGAGCTATGGTGGCTCCGAGCCACCCCAACCCCTAGGGTGAATCTACCCCTCCCACTACCCGACTCGTCGAGAGCCCTGGATTTGAGGGTCGGAACACTGGGTCCGAGGTAGTCCTCGGAGGCAGTGTGGAGGGGAAGGAGAGGGTGGACTTCTCCCGGGCAGTCCCCGGAGAAATTTCCCTTAGGAGGGAGGAAATGCCGCAGAGGGGTAGTCCCCTCTTGGTTGGCAGTGGGTGGTGGGTGATACTTACCAAGGTAGTAGACCCGTAGAGTTCGCCGGTGGAGGCGCTCGTTGGCTGGCCTGGTGGAGGCGTCAAAATTGCCGTGGAGGCGGTTGTGCCGAAAGGCTCAAAAAAAAGGTGCTGCGGTTGCTGCGGGTAGCAGCGGTCGAGCAATGCTGAGGTGCGATGGGTCCTTATCAAGGACCCATCTATATAATTACGCGACACTAATCTTGCCAGCGAGAGAGCTGCCGCGGGCGATGGCCACCTAGTGGCCAAGCGCGCAAGTAGTGTCGCTTCGCGGCCGCGACGCGCCAGGGCCAGAAGACGCGCAAGCGCGCCGCGGAGAGAGAGACAGATAGAGCGGCTAGACGCTGTCGGTCTAGCCGTCTATTGTGAGCGCAATAGAGATGGGAGATATAACAGAGAAATGCGGAATCTACTTCGCAACATTTTCTGCTCCTCCCAATCTCGAACAAACTCCCCCCGTTGACGCGATGGCGTCAAAACAAGGAAGAAGAAAGTTAACTCAGTTTAATCACAAGTTTATTTACAAAAAAAAATAAAAATAAACGACATAAAACAGATAAGGACGAGACGACTATTTACATGGCTTCATTTGAAGTTTCGCGGAATTTAATTCCAGGGCCGGAGTCCACCGGAGTATAATTTTGCCCTGAGGGGCCCAGGCCTTCCATCTCCGAAGTTTGAGGGCCGAATAGAGCGGCACCTCGATCGTCTGCCCGAAGGCTCTGACAATAATTTTTTGCGCATTGCGCTCGATTTCCCTGGCGCTGGGATCGTCTAAGACTTTCCCAGCCCAGTTCGTCGAGGCAATGCGCTTCTGGGCGGCAACCACGGGCCTCCGACGTCGCGGGTTCGATGGTGGTTTCCGTGGCGTTGGTGGTGGTGGCTTCTCTTTTTGCCCCGCCGGGAGAACGTGGCCGAACAGCCGTCGAAATTCCGCTTCCTCCCGGGGGGCATGCAATTCGAGGACATCGTCCCCCTCGTCCTCGTACCCTACGCCCAAGAGGTGGGCCCACGGATAGTCCGCCATGATCAATCGCGCTGCACCAAAAAAGGCAAATGATGAGTACGAAGACTCAGTAAGTATCGTGGGAGTTTTGGAAGAAATGACATGGCGGAGATCATAAAGTGTTCCTGAAGGTTTGGATCAGGAAACAAGACGACCTGAAGAGTCCCAGGATGCCCGAGAGAGGAGGTGGTAACCTGAAGAGTCCCAGGAAACCAGGAAAAGAAAGTTAAGCAACCTGAAGAGTCCCAGGAAGCTTGAGAAGGAGAGATGACAACCTGAAGAGTCCCAGGATGCCGGAAAGCAGGGTGAAGATAGACCCTGATAAGACCCAAAGTGAGGGCTAAGAGAGGAGTTTACAGAGTTGCGAGAGACTCCGTTGAATCTCTTTTCTCGCGGTTTTAAGGACAGCTACGCGAGCTACTCCGTCCACCCCAGGAACTAGTTTGAGAATCCGCCCCAAGGTCCACATACGGGGAGGATTGTTAGGTACTTTGACAAGCACCAAATCTCCTTCACCGAATTCTGAGTTAGAGTTCTGCCATTTCGGTCTATGTTGCAAAGTGTGTAAGTATTCGGAAGACCACTTCTTCCAAAAGGTCTCGGTGATTCGATTTACGGTTTGCCAACGGTTTAATGATGATTCTCGTAAATCCAAGGTGGATAATTCAGGTGGGGAATTTAACGCCCGTCCTGACAAAAAATGCCCCGGAGTGAGTACGTCCAACGACTCTGGATCATCATGTAACCGCGATATAGGTCGTGAATTTAGGCAGGCCTCAATCTTAGTCAGTAGTGTGGTCATTTCCTCGAAATTAGGCACGAAAACTCCGAGGGAGCGCTTCAGGTGGTGTTTCATACTTTTTACAGCACTTTCCCAAAGACCGCCCCAGTGGGGAGTAGCGACCGGAATGAATTTCCACTCGATTTCACGGATGGACTCGGTGGGTTGAGCGCGGGCGGCTTCTAAGGCACATCGGTAGGCGCGTTTTAGTTCCGCGTCCGCTCCTTGAAAATTAAGGCCGTTGTCTGAGTACATAACGGCGGGTTTTCCACGACGAGAAATGAATCGAGACAGCGCAGCGAGGAAGGCCTCGGTATCCAATCGAGAAACGAGTTCCAAGTGAACAGCACGGGTAGATAGACATACGAACACTGCCACGTAACATTTCATGGATTTTGCGTTACGACCGTGATGCAATTTAACCAAGAAAGGCCCAGCATAGTCTACTCCGGTGTGTTCAAAAGTGAAGCTTCGCGAAACCCTAGCGGCAGGGAGTGATCCCATAAGCTGGTTACCGAGTTTAGCGCGTTCGCGAACACACGTGACGCATTTGTGAACGCATGATTTTACTAGATTTCGCGCATTCACGACCCAAAACTTTTGTCGCAACGTGGACAAAGTTAGTTGGAGCCCCCCGTGAAGTGTATCTAGGTGCGTTTGCCTAATGAGTATGGCCGTTAAGTGGCAATCCGGAAGAATAATGGGGTGTTACATTTGTTCAGAAATTTCGGCGTTCCGAAGCCGCCCCCCTATTCTTAGGATTCCTTGTGAATCAATGACCGGATGTAAGGAAAGAAGCTTTGACCGCGACGATATACGTAACCCATGATTCAAGGCTGAGATTTCGCTCGCGAAGTGCGTTCGTTGAACAACCTTTACCAAGGCTTCAATCGAACTGCGAATTTCCGTTGCAGACAGGAGGGAGTCCTCCCATTGGCCGTTTTTTCTGGTCCGCTGGACAAATCGAAGAACATAGGCCATAACTCGGACCAGTTTAGACCAAGACGAAAACTTATCAAAAAACCAACACTCAGTTGTGTCGAATTGAGCGGTTAACGCTACCTTCCGACTTTCTTCCGCGGTTTCAAAGACCTGAACGGGATTTGCGGTGTGCTCACGGAGAAAAGCAGGCCCATGCCACCAAAGTGAGTCCTCTGATAACTGTTAAGCACTGGTTCCTCTTGAGCACAAGTCTGCAGGATTCAACTTAGTGGGTACATGATGCCAGCTGGCTTCCGATAAATGCGTTTGGATATATGAAACGCGATTAGCCACAAACGTCTTCCAATGCACAGGTTGCTTTGCTATCCAGGCTAAAGCGACTTGCGAATCCGAATAGCAACGAATCGCATCACAACTCCCGACCAAGCTTCCCTTGACGTGAACCAATAACTTGACTAGAAGGGCAGCTGCGACCAACTCCAGACGAGGGATTGAAGTGGTCTTGATCGGAGCGACCTTTGTTTTGGACATTACTAAATGTACCGAGAGTTTAGCGTCCTCATCAGTGAGGCGTTCATAAACGACTGCGCCGTACGCAAGTTCTGAGGCGTCACAAAATCCAATTAATTCGCGTTTTCCAGTAGTAAGTGATTGTCCGGTCCACCGTGGAATCCGTAAAGTCTGTAAGTCTCGGAGATGCTCATAGCACTTGAGCCATTTTGACTTAATAGGCTCAGGAATTTCTTCATCCCAAGAGAGTTTAAGCAACCAGGTGGATTGCATTAACTGCTTTAGAGTGATGATTATTGGAGAAATCCATCCCAATGGATCGAAGATCTTAGCATTCTCTGATAAGAGGATGCGTTTGGTTAGTACACCAATGTGTGAAGGAGAAACACGGAAGCGGAAGCTATCATCCCCGTGATCCCAATATATGCCCAAGACTTTACTTGATCCAGCAGGATCCTCAAAGAAAGAATGTAGCTCGGTAGGTTCAAGCGGGGAAGACCCCGGTTGGTTGAATGCCCATTTGCTTAAGGAGAAGCCCCCTTTTGCCAGTAGAGCGATGAGTTGTTCCCTAACCGAACTAAGTTGCTGTAAGTCATGGGCGCCAAAAAGTATATCGTCTACATAAGTAGAATTTAACAACACATCCTGCGCGAGAGGGAAGTTAGCTCCGTCCGTGTAAGCTAATTCGCGCAAAACTCGCGAGGATAGGAAAGGTGCCGGTCCAGTACCGTAGGTCACCGTGTTGAGTTCGAAGGCCTGAAGCTCACCGGAATCAGACTTCCATAAAATGTTCTGATACTTGCGGTCCTCAAAACGCACAAGAATCTGTCTGAACATTTTAACAATGTCAGTGACGCCTACATATCGAAAGGAACGCCAATTCATTAGGATCCGCGTGATGTCCTGTTGGAGCTTGGGTCCAATGAATAACGTATCGTTAAGCGAGACGCCAGTAGAAGTTTTAGATGATGCGTTGAATACAACGCGAATCTTGGTCTTCTGATTCTCGGTCTTGAATACTGCATGATGAGGCAGGAAAACGCGAAAGTCAGAGTTCCTAGGAACAGGAGACATATGTCCCAACATAAGATACTCCTGTAAGAATTGAGAATAACTTTCAGCCTGTTCTGGAGAAGTATCCAATCGCCGAAGTATTCTTGATAAGGTTTTCTCTGTTACCCGAGAAGAAGAACCTAGATTATGCCTTTCGATGTCGGATCGAAAAGGTAAGGCAACGACAAAACGACCCGAAGGGGTGCGTGATACCGTATCCACAAAATGTTGTTCACAGAGGGAGTCCTCTGTGGACATGGGTTTGACCTCAGGAACTTCTTCCAGTTCCCAGAAATCGCGAAGAGTGTTTTCGAAGTCAAAGCAATGATGAACCGTGTAACTATGGGAGCGACTAGCCTTGGATAAGACTCCGGCTACGATCCACCCGAAAATCGTCTGCTGAGCAAGTACTGAATGATCAGGACAACGAATGTACGGACCTTCTACCACCTCAGCAAGATAATCTGCACCAAGGAGCACATCAATTGGAACCTTGGTAGAAGCGAAAGTATCTGCGAGCTCAATTCCGTTTAGTGCTGGAATAGATGACGGAGAATAAGACGGAGGTAGATATGGAGTAATCTTTGATAAGATTATTGCGGTTACATCCAATGAAGCACCGTGTCGTTTGAGAGAATGAAGGGTAATCTGTGCCTCCGCTCGAACGGTTTGAGCCGAATTCACTCCATGGATGGTAGCGTTGATACGTTGTCGCGGTACTCGTAACTGCTGAGCTAACTTTTCTGAGATAAAGGAAGTTTCTGAGCCCGGGTCAACTAAACCGCGGACTATAACACGAGAACCGTCATGAGCATCAATCCTGGCAGAGAACGTGGCCAATAGGACTGATCGTGTATCGGTAACGCTAAGATGCGTTGTAGAATGCGAGCTAGAGGGTTCAGGCTCGGAAGCGGAGTTTGTCGCAGGGGTAGTCCCCCGTGACTTGCTCCCCCCGGTGCCAGATTTGTCAAAATGCAACAACGTATGATGCATTTTACTACATTTCCTGCATCGTGACGAAGAAGAACAATTGGAGCAACTATGCCCTGGCCTCAGGCAGTTGATGCAGAGGTTCTGTGAAAATGCAAACTTTGATCGAGCCTGAGGGGTCAATGCAAGGTAGTCCTTGCACTGATACAAGAGATGGTTACTACCACAGTGAGCACAACCGGTACTATTCACACTCGCAGCGTGTGACTTCAAGGATTTCCCCGATTCCTTTTTGGAAGTCTTAGGTTTGTTGCCTAATGATTGCAAAGAGTTAATGTGACGCGTTAGAAACTCCGAAAATTGAAGAAAGGTGGGATAATCCTTGCTGCTTCCCAGATACATCTCCCAGGCCAAGCGGAGGGTGTCATCCAGTTTGTTCTTCAGTGAATGAACAATGATGGGATCCCAATGATCGACGGCGTAACCCATAGTTTTGAGGGCGTTGAGAGCAACCGTGACAGAGTCCCTAACTTCCTTGAGAACTTTAAAATTGTCACCCCGAAGCGTGGGTACTTGCGAGATCTGGTCTAAGAACGTATCCGTGATCATTCGTCTGTCAGTATACCTAGCTACTAGAGTGTCCCATGCTATCTCATAGTTCTCGGAGGTGATCGCTAAAGATTTAATGACCGTAGCCGCTTCACCTTGCAAGCAAGATTTTAGATAGTGGAACTTGTCTCGCCCGGAGACATATGCCTTTTCATGAACAATGGAACTGAATGTTTCATAAAAGTTGTTCCATTCTAAATAATCCCCGGAAAACTTCGGCAAATCGATAATTGGAAGCCTAATGTGGTTTATTTCGCCTGAAGGCGCCGTGGGACCTGATGCTGGCATCACCTGATTGGAGCGAAGTTCATCTAAATGTCCTAGGATGTATTCTTCCGCGTCACTATGGGCATCAAGGGCCGCTTCATACCAGCTTTCGGTTACGTAATCCATTTTAGCTAATTCAGCCGGTTTAGTATGAGTAGTGATCTTAACGTGAGTTTTATGCAACACCTTAAGCCACTTCTCGACGGCCGCAAGCCTATCCTCCAAGAAAGGGAGGGTGAAGTTGCGTACTCCACGTTTCTTAATGTTAACGACCAACCGAACGAATTCATCCCGAATCATGGGCACGTAATTGATCGCTTCTAGTAATTCCCCTGAGCTAGGCGTAGTCATCTTGAATCTCTATTCCAGAACAAACCACAATCTTAACCCAGTCAGAATCTCCAACTTAAAAACACTGATGCACTTCGAACGTTTTTTGCCGGAAATCCGGCTCGAAGGACCAAAAATTTGTGCGAAACAGTGCCCCAAGTTGGCTCTGAACCTGTGGTCAGAAAGGAAGGTCTTATTCTAGAATAAAATATTCAAGGCAGAGGTAATAGGTAAAAGTGTTTTTTATTCAAATAAATATAAAATATACAAACGTTTAAAAAGTAATTTTATATACAAGAAAAACCGCGATATTTACAATGGCGAAGGCCTAGGGAATTTGCTGCCGTTAAATTCTAGGGAATTTCTTTTCGCAGACGATTCCCTAGAACCCCAAGACTCAAAATTCCCCAGGAGGGAACGCGGACTTAGAAACTCCCTGACTGGACAATTTTTCCTAGGGTATTCCCTAGTAAAATCCCCAGCCACGGGAGGAAGCGAAGTCGGAGAGGTGGATTTAGGGAAGGGGAAGTCCCCTTACCCCTCAGCCCCCTTCTCCCAGAGCTATGGTGGCTCCGAGCCACCCCAACCCCTAGGGTGAATCTACCCCTCCCACTACCCGACTCGTCGAGAGCCCTGGATTTGAGGGTCGGAACACTGGGTCCGAGGTAGTCCTCGGAGGCAGTGTGGAGGGGAAGGAGAGGGTGGACTTCTCCCGGGCAGTCCCCGGAGAAATTTCCCTTAGGAGGGAGGAAATGCCGCAGAGGGGTAGTCCCCTCTTGGTTGGCAGTGGGTGGTGGGTGATACTTACCAAGGTAGTAGACCCGTAGAGTTCGCCGGTGGAGGCGCTCGTTGGCTGGCCTGGTGGAGGCGTCAAAATTGCCGTGGAGGCGGTTGTGCCGAAAGGCTCAAAAAAAAGGTGCTGCGGTTGCTGCGGGTAGCAGCGGTCGAGCAATGCTGAGGTGCGATGGGTCCTTATCAAGGACCCATCTATATAATTACGCGACACTAATCTTGCCAGCGAGAGAGCTGCCGCGGGCGATGGCCACCTAGTGGCCAAGCGCGCAAGTAGTGTCGCTTCGCGGCCGCGACGCGCCAGGGCCAGAAGACGCGCAAGCGCGCCGCGGAGAGAGAGACAGATAGAGCGGCTAGACGCTGTCGGTCTAGCCGTCTATTGTGAGCGCAATAGAGATGGGAGATATAACAGAGAAATGCGGAATCTACTTCGCAACATTTTCTGCTCCTCCCAATCTCGAACAAACGTTTTAGATATATATATCACAATCGTTGTGGTTAATGAAAGAAAGGAAAAGAATAGGAGAAAAAGTAGTTTGAAAATAAAACTTAAATATATATATTTAAGTAATAAAATATTTTTTATTTTATAATTGTTTACAATACATTATCTTTATCTATCCATGAATTATGTGATTTATCAAAACCTAACCATTTTACAAAAACTTTATTTCCCTTTTTACGCAATATTTTCTCCACAAGATATACATTTTTATCTTTAACTTCTGACAATTCTTGCTCATAAAATGCTCTTTTAATATCATTATTACTCAAATCTTGCAACAGATAACTAACTGGATTAGTTTTTTGAATAACTTTTACTTTAAACACTTCAGTAGTCCAATTTGGTGTATATCCTTTCTCAAATAACATCTTATATTTACTTAAACGCACAAAATCACCAATTTTAAATTTTCCTGGAGCAGCAACTTTTATATTACTATACACTGTATTCAATAAATGTGTTGAATACTTTGCATTAATATCAATAGGTTTCATGCCAGTAGTACGATGTTTTCTTCTATTATAGTCGTTAATTATTGTTGGAAGAATATTTATACATTTATAGCTTCCATTCATTGTAAATAATTTCCACATATCATTTTTTAAGGTTCGATTAAAGCGTTCGACAATACTTGCTTTCATAATACTATATGTTGAATAATGATTGATTGTATGTTTCTTCATGAGATCTTGAAATGTTTTGTTATAAAACTCTTTACCACCGTCAGTCTGTAAATTTTTTGGTTTTCTACTTTTTATAATTTTACCAAATGCTTTAGTCACTTCATTTCCTGTTTTCTTTTTTATCGGTTCTGCCCATACATATTTTGAAAAAGTATCAATAACAACCAAAATATATTGGTTACCCTTATTTTGATGAGTGTAAGCTCGCATATCAACTAAGTCTGCTTGCCGTAAATCATCATATCCCTTTATTATTACTCGACGTTGTGGAAAATTTTTTCTTGCCGATCTATGAAGTTCTTTTACTAGTTGAACTTTCTCCTTATTCATTGTAGATATTATTATTGTTGTTGTTGTTTAATCAAAACTCTTTTCATTACTATTCTTCTTAAAAAAAAAAATCCTTTTAAATTTACTCACGTTATTTATTCTCCTTTTTCATTGTTTTTTGTGTCAGGTATAATTTTTTTTAGTGGAATTGATCCTGAAGTCATTATTCCTGTTCCAAAGAAAGGTTGATGATTTTCCAATCTTAATTGATTTTCCAATTGTTTATTTTCATTATTTTGCGTGTTTGAGATTGATTTTAAATGATCAATTTGTTTATTCAATACTTCTTTTGGATTAGGTATAACTTTTAGTGGAATTGATCCTGAAGTTATTCCTGTTTCAGAGAAAGACTGATTTTCTTGTAGTAATTGTGTTTTCAATGGTTTATTAATATCTTTTAGTTTCTCATTAAATTCTCTCACAAGTGCATTTATTTTTTCATTAACTTCTTCCTCAGTCATTACTTTCGCTTTCTCATCAATTTTCACCTCTAAGGATTTTATTGTTTTTTCAAAATTATTTATCTCTGAATTAACTATTTTTCTTTAATCTTTAAAGGAATTACTTAATTTAGTCAATTCTTCGTTTGAATATGTTAAAACATCATTTTTTACTTTATTCAACTTGATATCTTTCGTCTCGTTATGTATATTTATTTCATCAGAAAGATTTCTTATTTCAGTTAATATGTGATCGCGAAGATCTTTGAATTTTCCTTCAATTAGTGAATAAATTTTTTCAAACATTTGTGATCTTGCTATTAAGTTGTGATAATATTTTAGTATTAAGATCTTGTAATTCACTTTGTATATGTTTACGAAGATCAACATCTTTTTCATTAATCTTTGATAGTGTATTCTCATGAATATGTTGATAAAATTTATCATTGTTTTCCGAAATTAGATTATATAAATATTTTAAAGTAACAGCACATCATTAATATTCTCAGTATCGAATACATTAATAATTTTTTTATTTTGAGCGTCGAAAGAACGCTATGAATAATTGATATTCATTGATATTTCTCTTTTTCTTTTATACTGTAAACGATCTTTATATCTACTACTATCACTAGTACCATCAAACTTATTAATAGACATTCTCACTACTTCTATAAAACGAACTTATGACTTGCTTCGTTGAGTTATGAACAACACTGGCAAAATTTTTCAAGAATATACTGTTTTAAGCAATGACACCATCCTCGCGCAGTTCTTCAATAATAGATATGATTTCATTATCATGATTAGTATGACCAGCGTTTTTTGATGCTATTAATAATTTCAATCTATCGACAAGTTCATTTGGATTGTCCCAGTAAACATAATCTTTTACATGATTATTTAATAACATTCTAGATGGTATCAATTGATTTTGATCGTTGTCATCGTCGTCATCATCATCACTAGATAAATAATTTTTTGTTTATATAAGGATGATTCAAATCCCCTCCCCGAAAATGATTGTGATCTTGGTCTTGTATTTAACTGTTTTGTAGAATTTTCCAAGGAAGAAGATGCTTTTACTCTTGATTGACTTTCAGACAAACTTGGTAATGTTTTAGCTACTCTTGTTCTTGATTGATTTTCAGATGAGCTTGATAATGTTTTAGATGCTCTTGTTCTTGATTGATTTTCAGATAAACCAGATAATGTTTTAGATGTTGTTGATTTTGTTGCGGATTTTTTCGTTATTAAATTAGAAATAATATTTTTATACTTACTACCTTTAATTTGATCTTCAGATGACCTATTTCGCCGATATGCATTAGTTTTTAGTAATATTTTTTTATAATTCTACTCATCATCCTTAGAGTATTCGTTCGGTTGTTTCATGAAAATAAGCTCGTAAAGTCCACGTGTTCCAGGATATTTCTTTTCACCAATAATAATATCATCATTTTCATCGGTATTAAATAATACATTTCCTAACATTAATTGATTCGAAATAGGATCCATATACACTCCATATGTACGATCAACGTCAACATTTTTATTATTATAACATTTTTGAATATACTCAAAGGATAAATTTCCAAAACTATTATCAGTATCGAAAAAAACTTCTGAATCATCAACTAACATCGACTGGTCCGATTTTTCTGCAAGAGATTTATCTGACAAATTTTCCAAACTTTCCTTTCCATTTTTTTCCTCTTCTTTTTTCCCCTTCTTTTTATCCACTTTAAATGTATTTTCCATATCTTCTTCTTCATCATCATATTCTTCATTTTTAATCTTTTCTTTTTCACTTGTAATGAATTATGAACTAACTTTTTTAATGGTTCAATTATGGGTATATATGCTTCTTCAGCAAATTATTCAGCATCTGCTATTCCCATTTTTAAGTCCTTATATTTTTTTTAATCACTCGACTTGCTTTCGCAATTTTAGTTAAAACTTTTTTATTGGTAAAATCCATGATTATTTTTTACCGAACAATGTAATGTACACAAGTACACGAAATCAACTGATTTTCAAATCAAATATCTCCACTATTATAACACACAGAACGGATCAAAATTTTTACGATAACGTCCTTGAACACTTGAACTATCCTTATGTATTACCAAAAAGTTGTAATTATTTCGCCAACAATGATTACATAATTTTAAAAATGTTTCATAAGACATGTCTGTATTTACATGATCGTTATATATATGTTTTAAATTTGTTCCATCTTGTTTGCATAAAATTAAAAAATTTGCATTATCACGAATCAAATGTTTTGGTATTTTTGCATATGTTTGACACAGATAAAAACTATCAATATTAGAATGCCTACCCATAGAAAAATATTCTTTCACAAGAATTTGTTTATCACATGCTATATCATCAAATATAAAAATAGAGTTTGGTAATGCATCATTTATCGATATAACATCGGTATTATTCGAATATGTAAAATAGCCAATATTATTGATTGTTAACAAAACCTCTTCTAAATACTTATCGGTTTATCCATGGTTTAGGGATAAATTAATTATAATAAAGTTGACTATAAAGATTATTTATTCAAATCTTATTGCAACTAAATTAGAGATTACAAAGAATAGCACTACACTTATAATAATTAACCACACTTTTCACCACACGTCCGCACCCTTGCTTGGTCGAAGGTAGACTCCCTCCCACTCTACACCTCTGCTTCCTCATTGGTTCCTTCCCTTGTCACCAACCGACACGGCCATTCTGACTGCACGTTCGTCCTCGAACAATCTATTAACATAAATAAATACAAAACTATGCCCAGTTTTGGCTTTTGCACCACCAAATCTAGGGACTGACACCCTTATAGAGGACAGCAGGCCAGAGGTTTGCAACCAAAACCGAGAAACATTAACTATAAATACAAATTACCAATACTTTTTAACAATCTTTCTCAAATTGTCACTTTAATAAATTTTACCATCCTCTCCTTTCAAACTCTCCATTTCAGTATGAGAGTCAATACTCAAATCAGATGCATTTCTATCATCCAACATCAAACAATCCTCATCGCAGATATCCGAATCCTGCTCCAAAACCATATTATTACATATTACTTTTATTATTTCTGTTAAACCATCACGACCATGTGGGACTTCTCGTAAACTTTCATGCGGATATTTACAAATTTGGTTAGAACCGTCAATATGTTGAAGTTCATAGCGATCATTTTCCAACATTCGCATTATCTTATATGGTCCTTTATATTTAGGATCTAGCTTTGCTTGATTTCTTTCACAGCATTTTATAAATACGAAGTCATCAACTTTAAATTTCTTAACTTTTGCTTTATAACGGTTAAATCGTTCAGTTTCGTACTTAGCTTGTTTTTCTATATTTTTATGTGCAATTTCTCTAATTTGTTCAAGATTAGATTGCTCTTCGTTATTAAAATTTACTGCATTTACTTTGGAAAGTCCTAACGACCTAGCTTTTGTACCAAACATTAATTCAATTGGGGAGTAACCTGTGACTCTACATAACTGTACTATTTAAGGCTACTTGAACTTCCCCTAGTTCCTCTCTCCATATATTCTCTGTACTATTCTCGATTACTGTAATTATATTTTTTAACGTAGACATAATCCTTTCTACCTGCCCATTAGATCTACTGGCTCCAGATGCAATGAAATGTAATTCAATATTATGCTCTAAACAACATTTTTTAAAATCTGCACTAGTGTAACATCGGCCTTGATCGGCAATAATACGTAATGGCGTTCCAAACAACGTTACAGCATATTTAACTGTTTCAATAGCACTAACTGAATCTAACCTAAGTGTATGTCGAAGTAAAATATACTTCGTAAATGCATCAACAATAACATAAGCATACTCTTTTATTTGACTTTTACCGCTAAGTTTTCCCGTAATATCAAGATGTATAGTGTGCCAAGGTATCGACATTTTAGGTATAGGGTGTAACCGAATTTGCTGGGCTCCCGATGGCCCCTTACAAGCTTTACATACCACACAAGTATCTATAAATTTCTTTACCGTTCTCGACATATTAGGAAACCAATACGATTCATATAACTTTGCTAGAGTTTTATCAAAAACCAAATGCTTTAACTCAGTATGAACATGGTTAATCAAAGACCACACTAACGATCTAGGAATTATAGGTAACCAACAACTATTCCTATTTCGCTCTATCTTGCGTAACAATATTCCTTGCCTTATATCATAAGTTTTACTTATATCAGTTGATAGTTCTTTATTTTTCCACTTCTCCATAAGATCTTTAATCTCAATATCTCGCTGTTGTTCTACCAAAAGCCACCCCTTTTGTAAATCTAGTTTCTTAACAAACTTAGTAGAAAATATTGGCTTTATATTACAATCTATGATAGCATTGTCAACAGGACCAATTGGATTACGAGAAAAGTAATCAGCATGAGCCATTTTACGTCCTTCACGATAGATTATTTTGAAATCATAAGATTGCAGTATAGCCCACCATCTATGCACTCGCGGTGTTAGATCTTTTTTAACAAAGGATGCTTTGAGCGCATTGCAATCGGTATGCACGGTAAAAGGTCGTCCGTATAAATAATGACGGAAATTGGTGACAGCACATACTACCGCTAAAGTTTCTAATTCATAAGAATGATAACGAGACTCTGCTGCCGTGGTACGTCTGCTATAATACGCGATTACATAAGGTAATTTGTTACTACGTTGGATTAGAATAGCCCCATAACCAAGTGTACTAGCATCGGTATGTAATTCTGTATCTAAAGCTGGGTCAAAAATAGTTAGTACGGGATCAGAAGTTAAAATTCGTATCAAATCTTGATGTAAAGCTCTATGCCTATCCGTCCAATTGATTTCCTTCTTAGGTTGTGTTAGTTCATATAGTGGACCCATTAAAACTGAAAAATTAGGAATGAACTGTCTAAAATAGGAAGCTAAACCAATAAATTGTCTCACTTGCGAAGCTGTACTTGAAATAGGAGCATCTATCAAAGCTTGGACTTTACAAGGGTTTGGTTGTACTTGGCCAGAACTAATCACATAACCTAAATACGTTAATTTTCTTTTAAGAAAACTACATTTCTTTATGTTTAACGTAAACTTGGCTTTACTTAATGACTTCAACACCTGCCCTAATCTATCTAAACCCTCCTGAACGAACAGTAGTAGATGGACATAAGATATCATCAATATAGATCAAAACGTATTCACAATCGCTAAGAGCTTTATTTATGCATCTTTGAAACACGGAAGGAGCATTTTTCAGACCGAAAGGCATGGCTAAATACTCATACTGCCCGTCAGGCGTAACAAATGCTGTTTTTTCTATAGAATCATGATCCATACCAATCCCATGAAATCCAGAAGACATATCCAAAGTAGTGAAATAGTGAGCACCATGGAGCCTATCTATTTGATCACCTATACGCGGGAGTGAATAATTATCTGCCCGGGTGTTAGAATTTAACTCTCTATAATCGACTACTATTCTATCACTACCATCCTTTTTCTTCACCAATAGAATAGGGCTGGCAAAAGGCGAATTACTTTCACGGATAATCCCTACATTCATTAATTTTGTTTGTAACAATTTGTCGCTCAATAGGGGATAATCTATAAGGTCGTCTTTGTACAGTTTTACTTGGTTCTATAAGGTCAATTTTCATAAAACCTGTAGTTATACGTTCCGAAGGTAAATTATTGCTAGTAAACGAATTAGAATATCGGGATAATAATTCCAATAATTTTTGTTTTCCTTCACCAATAAGATCAGTATCTATTTTACTCTCGTTAATATCAATTATACTACAACCCAAAGAATTAAGGGTTCGACTAAATTTTATTCCCTCTTCGTTGATTTCTATGGTTACTCTTACAGTGACTATATCCCTTCCCAAAATAAAAGATTCGTTCAACAAGCTATCACCGACTACATAAAATAGAATTTCCATAACTATTTTCGGTACTATTACTTCAGTTTTAATTTGTGTGGAACATTTTATATCCATATTCCCAATTCCAACCAATACAGTGGGCTCATAATAAGCTTTACCCTTTAGGCTTCTAGCTAAACTTTCTTTTACTAAAGAACATTCGGAACCCGAATCGAAGATATATGGATAGACCTTACCCCCATGGCTCAGAGATCCAGCAATATTCCTTTTGCCACATACAGGGTGTAACGAAACGACCGCCTTTTCTCGTAACTGGAGGTTCGGGGTGACCATCCAAATGCACGTGTAAAATTTTGTTCGAATCGTTCAAGGGGTTTAAAAGTTATTTCCATTTAAAACTCACCCTTTTTCGGTCCTTTTCGAACGACTTTAACTGTGCATAATAAAGTGGAGAAAGTGAAAAAACAATTGACGAACACCCCACTAGAATGTAAAAATTATCGATCGCGCGCGATAATACATTTGCTATTTATTTCATTAATTTGGCTATTAGATTAATTTTAAAAATAGCAAAATCCTTTTCATTACAATTCCAAATCAATTCAATACAAGTATCATTGACTGAATTGATGGAAAGAGGGAGAAGATAGAATGAAAAGGAAAGTATCAAAAGCTAAGATGTCACGCGACTGCACTGATAATTTAATAGGAAACACATCAAGGCATTTTCTTTCTACAAACGAAGGTAAAAAGAATTATTTAAAATCAATTCATTGATGATAGAAAAAATTAAACTTACCCATTATTGTTCTCCAAGTTCCTTTACACCGAAGTTTTTGAAAAAGCTTCAAACTGGCTCCTCGATGATTTCCAGAATGCACACTTTCATTGATTTTGCATTTAAGAACTCGCGAATTTAAGCAAATTAGGTGTTAACCTACGTTTCTTCAAAACACCGGTTAATTTGAAACTTTTTGAACTGTTTGAAGTAGGCTGAAAAGAGAGACACAGAGAGATAGAATAATCAATAATTCGTTTCGACCACTCTTAATCACCCTACTTCAAACAGTTCAAAAGTGTCAAATTCTCCAGTGTTTTGAAGAAACGTAGGTTAATACCTAATTTGTTTAAATTCACAAGTGTTTAAATAAAAAATTAGTGATAGTGTGCTTTCTGGAAATCATCGAGGAGCCAGTTTGAAGCTTTTTCAAAAACTTCGATATAAAGGAACTTGCAGAACATTTAATGGGTGAGTTTAGTTTTCTCCTTCATCAATGTATTGATTTTGAATCATTCCCTTTAGCTTCGTTAGTAGAAAGAGAATGCCCTCATGCATTGTCTATTAAGTTATCATTGCGCTCGCGCGATATCTTAGCTTTTGATACTTTCCTTTACATTGCGTCAACTCGCTCTTTCCATCAAATCAGTCAATGATGCTTGTACTGAATTGAATTGGAATAGTAATATAAAGGATTTTGTTATTTTTAAAATTAATCTAATAGCCAGATTAAAGAATTAAATAGCAAAAGTATTACCGCACGCGATCGATAATTTTTACATTCTAGCTGGGTGCTCATCAATTGTTTTTCACTTTCTCCACTTTCCATTATGCAGTTAAAGTCGTTCGAAAAGGACCGAAAAAGGGTGATTTTTAAATGGAAATAACTTTTAAACCCCTTGACCGATTCGAACGAAATTTTACACAAGTACTCGAGTTGTCATCACGAACCTCCAGTTACGAGAAAAGGCGGTCGTTTCGTTACACCCTGTATAAATTATATTAAAAAAAGAACTTAGTTTCATTGAAATCTTTCGTTGAATCATATGAGATTTGTAATAGATTCTTCTACCACGATGGGCTGATCGTGATAGCTATCTTCCTATTACCTTCGGCCGTCCTTACATTCGGTACTTTCAGGGCGCCAGTTGGTCGTGTGGGTGACCAACAACCCATCGCTAACATAGGGGCTTTACCCCGCCATTCCAATCGCATGCATTCCCCAATGGGCTGATTGGTAGTGCATAGAGGACGGTACGGAAGCCTGGTTTGCTCAGTGTGCTAGGTCGTGGAGAGAGGGGAGGGTTCCTTACAGGTAGCCCGAGCCTCGGGACAATAGACACACTCTCCCACCCACCCACTCACACATGTGAGGGGAGGTGAGGAGACGAGAACATTATCGAGATCTTTTCTCATAGGGGACTGTCAGGGTGGTGCATCCCCGCAATGCCCAAGTCCGCGGTGCCATGCGCGTTGCCATGGACTTAGCGGCGGCACCCGGCATGCAGCAGAAACCTACCATACCTGCACAGATCCCTTATGCATCGATAGCATACAGTGTGTTCGTTGCGTAGGGAGCAAGCTCACCTCACGCACACGGACACACTCATCGGTGAGCTGGTGTGGTGTACGTCCGCCTTGCGTGACGTCCCAGGCCCGACTCACTCTCTTATTTCCCCCTCCTCAGGGGACTAGAGAATTCGCCTTTCGCAGGAGTCCCTGTGCCCACTTCTTCTCGTCTCAAGCCACCAAGTTACTTGGCACAGCCCTGCCTTGCTCGCTTGGTCGGCTTGGACTTTTAAGTGGAGCGCCGGTCTTTTCATCCGGTCTTCTGACGGTCCACAGGGATGTTCCTAGACGGTACTTCCTGTCCACTCGGAAACCTATGCACCGAGTCGGTAATGTAGGGTTTGAAATAACCACTACTAGTCGTTAGCTTCTCTTTAATTTCTTTATTAAATCCGGTATCTTGATACGTAACGAGAGAACCTCGTTACAGATTTTTTAAACAAAAAAAAATAGATTTTTTCGAAAATAACATTGAATTTTGGTTATATGTTATTAATAATGAAAAGTAAAGGATTTGTTAATAGTGTAATAAACAATCTTCCCTTTGAGCTTCACGTACCAGGATATCAATTTTGTGGACCCGGAACACGATTACAGGAAAGATTATCACGCGGTTAAAAAGGTATAAATCAACTTGATGCTGCATGTCGAGAACATGATATTGCATATTCTCAAAGTAAAGAATTATTGAGAAGACACGAAACAGATAAAATTTTAGCAAAGAAGGCTAAAAAAATAGTTTTTTCTGAAGACACTAAATTTGGTGAACGACTCGCTTCAGCAGCAACTTGGGCTGCAATGAACGTAAAAAGAAAAGTAGGAATGGGTTTGAAAAAAAGAAAGAAGACAAGAAATCTAAAAGTTGCAAAACGTGGTGGATTCTTACCTATTCTACCAATTTTGAAAGCATTAGGATCATTAGTTGGAGGAACAGCTGGTGTAGCTAATGCAGTGAATACAGCAAAGCAGGCTCGTAAACGGTTGGATGAATTACAACGTCATAATAGAGCCATGGAAGGTCGTGGTCTTTATCTAACATCTTATAAACGTGGTAGTGGTATAAAGCATGGGGGGAAAAAAAGTTAAGAGAGAGAAAAAGAAGAAAGAACTAATAAGTGGATTAATAACAAATTTTCAATTACTCGATATGTGTAAAAATATACAAAATTTTCGTGGTGTATTTATGCGCAATAAACTTCCACCGTTTCCATTCAAACATGAATGTGGAATTATCAATTTAGATAATTACGAAGGTTTAGGTACTCATTGAGTGGGTTATATTAAACATGGTAAAAACATAGATTATTTTGATTCTTTTGCAAATTTGTAGCCACCAATAGAATTAATACAGTATTTCCATCGTGATAAAAATGGGTACAATCAAGACATAAAAATTGAATATAATTATAATAAATATTTAGTCGTACAATCAAACAATATGTGGTCAGTTGTGTGTTAAATTTAAAAAAGAAATAATTAAGTAATTAGAGTTGGTGTGTATATATTATTTTTAATAATCAATTCTTTAACATTTACGCTTTCGGGTAATTCTTCAATATTGAACGCTAATTTTTATCCACCAATAGATATTAGTGATGGGAAATATGAGCTTGGCTTGATTGATTTGCAAACCTTTAATACAATTCAAAATATAAATTCATCGTATAATACATTTTATTATGAAAAAAATAAAATTGAGGACAAAATCGAAATTCCACATGGATCGTATGAGCTTCGCGCTATTAATGAATATCTACAAGATGCTCTTATTGATCAATTAAATGATGATGATGCGGATAATAGTATAGATGATATATTAATCATACGTGCTAATAATTATACATTGAAAAGTGAAATTAAATGTAAATATGATGTTGACGTTAGTAAAAAAAATAATATAGGAAAATTGTTGGGTTTTTCGGAAAAAAGAGGAGTCCTCAAAGCTAATGAATTACATGCATCTGACATGCCTGTGAATATATTGAAATTAAATATTATACGAATAATGACGAATATAACTGCAGGAGCCTACAATAATGGTGAACTTGTGCACGCTATTCATGAATTTTTTCCAAACGTTGAGCCGGGATGTAAAATCTCGGAAACGCCAAATAATGTCATTTATCTGCCGATAATCGTGAAGGTAATTGATAGTTTAACTGTTTCCATTGTCGACCAAGATAACGATATTGTAAATCGCAGTGGTGAAAATAATACAATTAGCCTCCATCTACGAAAATGTTAATTTACAACAAAGATTTTACATATAAATTACAATCTCCACGAATTTAAGGAATTAGTTGGAATAAAACTTCGAAATCAACACAACAACGACGAGGGCGACGAAGAAATATCAAAAAACGACAGAGTAAGCTGAATATTAAAAATAAAAAGTTTTTAAAATCAATTGGTTTAAAAGTGTTGAAATAAGAAGAAATATTTGTTGATTTATTAAACATTATCGAAACACCTCATTACGATAACCGTATCAATAACATTGAAATACACTCTTACAATCCATATGTGAATTCATCACTCAACCACAACGACGAAATACGCATTCCTATCCAACAACAGGCCTCGTTGTGTTATCAAGCGAAAGTTTCTTATTTATTGAAGGAGATGTATCTGCAGTCGCTGCTAATAATGCCACTATTGATGAGAATAAATTGTTCTTGGATTCAAATGGAGCTGCTTTTTTGTTTAATGAAATACGTTATGAATTAAATGGTGTTGAAGTGGATCGTTGTAAAAATGTAGGTATTACTACTACATTGCGAAACTATGCATTATTGTCATCACATGAGAGTACAACTTTGAAATCAGCATCGTTTGATATTAATAGTAAAAATCCAATTAAGAATTTCCAATACTTCAGCTTTTGCATACCGTTGAACAAACTGATGGAATTTTTTGATGATTATAAAAGTGTTATCGTAAATACACGTCATGAACTCATACTGATAAGATCGCGCAATGATTCTAATGCTGTTTATTGTACAATGGATAATATTAATGTTAAAGTAGACTTAGTACTATCGAAAATTCAGTGGAAAATACCTCATATTACGTTGGAAGAATATACAAAATTACAATTTTTAAACATTATTGAAAAAGATCATCCTATTACAATGACGTATCGTTCATGGGAATTGTATGAATATCCTATGCTTCTCAAAACTCAAAACCACTCTTGGTCAGTAAAAGTTTCAACAAAATTAGAAAAGCCACGTTTTATAGTATTTGCATTTCAAACCAATAGGAAAGATAATGTAAAGAAGAGTATGGCTAAATTTGATCATTGTAATTTGAGAAATTTAAAATTATATTTAAATTCCGCATCATATCCCTACGATAAATTAATTCTTAATTTTGCCAATAATAACTATACTATTTTATATGATATGTATTATAAATTTATTAATTTCTATTATAATACTGAATCAAAGTATATTATGCCTATGCTGAATTTCGAAAATTTTATAGACTATGGTCCATTTGTTGCAATTGACTGTTCTCATCAAAACGAATCAATTAAAAGTGGTACTGTAGATATTAAGATAGAATTTGAGTATGATTCTAATATACCTGAGAATACTAGCGCATATTGTTTAATTATTCATGATCAAATTATTGAATATAAACCATTAAGTGGCATTGTACGTAAATTAATATAAAAATGATGATGTAATATGTATTTTTTTTATGAGAAAGGATAGGTAAAAAGTGTCTTGAATATGTAATATTTATTAATGGTTTAAGTACAAAATATTTATGTATAGATATATATTTACTGTTTTATGATTAAATCATCCTCTTTTTCATCATTGATACTATTAACTTCAGTCTATTCCGTATTCATTCTCAATACAACATTTGATAAAATTACGATCTTCGTCATTATCAATTAAAAAATAATATGTATCTACAGCACTGTATCCATCCTGTGAAAAAAATTAGTTTCGATTATAAAAAGAAATTGATATTACAAAAAAATTTTTAAATATTTTCTCTTTTATATTTACCGTCCGCATTATATGCTCTGGACTTAAAAATTTGTAATAAACTCCAAATTTATAATAACGGAAAAATGGCTGTAGATTATTATCGCAATAAAATGTAATAATTTTCTTCAATATCTCCATATCTTCAGATTCTAATTGATTTAATTCATAAGGTATATTAAAAGTTTTATCATTTATATTAAAATTCACATTTTTAGTATGGTCTTATATCTATGAACATAAAAAAATATTTATGTATAAAATTATTTGCATATAATGATTTTTTACTTACTAGCTTTCGAAAATTGATTTCATCATTTTCCTTCACTAACTGATATATCCCAATACCAGATCTATAATAAAAGATTTTATCATCAGACAAATCGCTAAGCCATAACTCTATTAAAAATTCTAATTCATTGATTATACACCGCTTTTCATAGTTAAATATTTCCGTTGGTAAATTGACAATTGTACCATCAATCAACATAAATGCCATTTTTTAAAGAAAAAAAAATGTAAAAACAAGTAAAAAAATATATACACACATACACAAACTTTTATTTCTCTCTTTCAGAAGAGGTTCGACAAGTTAATGCGAGGAAGAGAAGGAGAAAGGTCAAAGGAGAAAAAATGATTGAAGAGTAGGCTTTGTGACATGGGTAAACTAGATTGTTTGAGCTAGAACTGAGTTTTTTATCTACGGTCATATGCTATTATACTAGACATTTTTTCCCCATATTCTTGTAGTAAGATTTGGTATAAGAAGGAGTAGGGAGAAGGATGAATATAGAGCAAAAGGAAGTAGAGGGGAAAGAGTAGGGATATACCACCTACTTTATATAATTAGTAATTCAATACCACTTTTTCCTCAGTCTATCAATTAAAACGAAAGCTGTGTGTGTTTTAGTAAAGAATAAAGTATAGAAAAAAATAATTCTTCTACATACATCATCATGAAGTGGTTGGAAGAGATTAACAATACTCTCAGTAGCATGAAATCGTATTTGCCTAATATAAGATGGTCTGATTTAAACGAAGGTGAATATATAATCAATGATATAAGAAATGTGAAAACTAAATTTGCTGATAAAATAATTTTTGAATTGAATAATGATTATTCACTATTTCTACCAATGAGGTTGCAAAATATTCTTATGTGCAATGATCAGGATTTATTGAATAAATTGATAGACATTTTACATGAATGTAAAAAAGATATAGTCATGTATGTTGATTCTACAAAAAGTATGACTCTAAATATATTGACGAAAAAGAGAGTTATTAATAAGAACAACTGTCGGCAAAGTAAAGTAAACGATGAAAATGGTGACGACGACGACGACGATTGTGACAACGGTGGTGGTAGTGGTGCTGATGATGATGATGATACAGCAGAGGATGACATAGAAGAGGTAGAATACATCAATACCGAAGATGAAGTATTGCTATATGAGGAAAATAAGAATAAAATTGCTGAAGAAAATAAAAACAATTCTATTGCTGGAAAATATCGTAAAAGAAATGCAAAAACTGTATTATCAAGAAATAAACTATCGCCATCGGTAAAAAACAAAAAAATAAAGATAAATTAAAAAAATATCTGATTTTTAAGACATACTATTTTTTTATGTAATATTGATTCAAACATTTTACCTTATACATTAATATATATGTCTATAATCAATGTAATTTTTTTTCACTTTATCAATGTAAATCACACACGCATAATCTAAAAAATATATATAATCAATTTTATTCAAGTTTTAAATTACTTAATCCCTTTTTCCTACTCCCCCTCACTCCCCCCTTTCCTTTCTTTTTACTTACTTTTAGAAAACTAAATTAAGATGTTGATGGTGGTGGTGGTGGTGGTTGTGAAGAAGATGGAATTGTTAATTCCGATGATATTGATGGTGGTGGCGAAGGGGATGGAATTGATAATTCCCATAATATTGGTGATGGTTGTGAATGAAATTCAAATGATAGCCCTCGTGGCATTGTTGTTGGCGGTCGTGGAGGTGAAGTTGGTGGTTCCCATGGTGTTGGTGTTGGTGGTCGTGGAGGTGGAGTTGATGGATTTATTAAACGTAATAATTCTTCTTGTATTTCCATCGAAGGTAATGGTTCTTCTTCTAATAGTTCCAATGATGCTGTATCATACGTTGGTAGGTTCCATAGATTCACCATGTTCAACTTTATACAGTAATATTCAGCGATAGACTGAATCAAAGCCGTAAAGCTATGGATTTTCATCCTATAGGCCTGATCAAAGAGCTACAGAATTCATTTACTTAATATTTTGTCTAATCAATCAGCAGTAAAACTAGATTTGAAATTATTCAATTAAATCCCTGTTCACAGCAGTAATTCGTAGAACTCGCTCACTTATTATATCTTAATTCGCAGTTTTAACTTACCCACGCAACAGCAGCAGCGCTGCATAATATTTCTCTTTTATCACACATTTATACGTCAGCTTCTTAACATAAACTGCAGATGTTTAGATAGGTAAAGAGGAAAAAGCTGACATAATTTTACATGATTAATGAATTTTCTCTCTTCTCATTCCTTTGTTTTCACATGATTTTTCATTGACATTATCACACTTTTTTCTCTCTTGAAGAGATAAAAGGTGGAAAGAGCTATATTTCTCCTCTTTCATTTTTCTTCACTTGATTTTGATTGACATTATCACACTCCTCATTGAAGGAGAAGAGGAAGGAAGGAACTACACGTGTTTTTGGGTGTGCAATACCACATAAAATTTTAATGATTTTATTTTGATTGACATTATTACACTCTTCATTGAAGGAGAAGAGGAAAGAACGAGCTACACGTGTCTTTTTTTTGTGGGTGTGCAATACCACATAAAAATCTGTGTTATTAACGAAAAACATTTTTTTAGATTGACAGGATGAAACGTGTACGCATATCTGCAAATTAGCAGTATTTAATCTCCCCTCTCTCTTCCTCTCCATCTTTCCCTCTTTCACAAAAAAATTTTCCTAAAAGGAGTGTCTAACGCACGCACACGCGTGATGACCTTGTGAGAGAGAAAAAAAAGTTTTCAGTGGCGGTGGGATTCGAACCCACGAGTATCCTACACAATCGTAGGGGGACTTTATACTGGTTTCTTTTATACCAGTGCTTTAGACCGCTCGGCCACACCACCTTACAAGTATGAACCATTAGTTCACAGTATCTTTTTTATTAGAGTAACAAAGGTAGGAACAAAACTCTACCTCATTCCCCCCCCCCCCCCCCAAGCAATACCAACCCCAAAAATATCCAACTTTTTTTAAACTTACTTTTTAAATATACCACCACCCTCACAGGCCGGGCTGCAGCGGGGCTGGACCTCGCGCACGCCGCCACCTAGCCACGCCGCCATAAAAAAATAATTACTAGACAAGCCGCCAGGCGGCGCCACACACAAAAATTTACTATACTCGCCACCAGGCGTCGCCACAAAATAAAATTCACTATACTCGCTGCCAGGCGGCGCCACTAGGATGTAGGGGAAAAAGTACGTTGAGAAATTTACCCCCACCACATCTAGGGAAAAAGTATGTTCAGAAATTCGTACACCCGCTGTGGTGACATAGATATCCTACTACAATTAGGCCGTTTTCCTATTATAAAAATTGCTACAACACTGTGCATCACGGAGTAACACAGTGCAGCAAAAAACGTTTTGTAATAGGAACATTGAAATAATACTAGATGAATTTTCTCAACCGTTCAGTAATCTTATACCAAGGGGCATTTACGAACAATGCTTTTTCTATGCAGATTGCAGAGAATAGTTTCGAACAGTTCCCTTTCATTATATATTATTAAAGAAAAAGTAATTATTTTGATTTTTGATTCATGAATAAAACCATTAAGGATCGATATATATGCGTATATATTAATGCTGTAGATATTGGTACTAAAATATTACTTGTTATGTTAACTTTATTTTAAAATATTTTTATATCGTAGGGCCGAGGCTCAATAACTTTTAAGTTGAAGTAGTATAGTTAATGTTATGTGAACTATATCACTTTCACTTGTGATTTGATGGAACTGGGCCTTAGATCTTTATCAATAATATTCATCAGCTAAAAAGACTGCAGAAATGGATAAAAAGAGCATTCTTTTCTTTATTGTAGAAACTAATAACAATGTTTCAACAGAAAGTAGTTCAACTTCTGACATAGATTCAAGTGATTCAACTTTGAGCATTATAAGTGCTAATAATGCATTAAGTGACGTAAGTGATTCAGAATCAGAAACAGCGAATAAATTTTTGTTTCCATTGTATAAATTACTTTTTTTTGGTAAAAGAAAATGTCATACCGAGGAATTTTTGTATACTGTACATAAGTATTCAGATTTTGAGTTTAAAATGCATTTCAGATTGCCTCGCTGCATAGTGTACAATCTTATTGGTAAGTATAATTTTATATTAAATCTTAACATGTAAAAATTCTTTTAAATAATGTTGTAAATATTTAATTTAGAATTGCTTTAATTTCAACTTCCAGAAACAAGTAAATTGTGTGTAATACTTCTTAAATGTATATACAATGCATAATTATTATTGAACAACATGTCAAAAATGAAGTAATATATAATATTAGTCTAAACTTTTACTGATTGTATAAATTTTCTTTTCAGATGAACTTCAAATGACAGATATTTTGCCAAAACAAACATATGGTCCACGAAAAATATCAGCAGAGTATAGTATTCTATTATTTCTCTGGTTTATAGGTAATACTGAACCCCTAAGGACCCTTGCTGAGAGATTTAAAATTTCAATTTCATCTGTTTTTCGGATCATACGTCGAGTAAACACTTTTTTTAAAGAGAAAGTGACCAATATAATAAAATGGCCTTTAGGAAATGAAGCAATAAAAATTGAGTCTGAATTTCAAAGGAAGAGAGGAATACCAAAAGTTATCGGGGCTATTGATTCAACACATATAAGAATTCAAAAACCAAAATCTGAAAATGGAAACCATTATTTTAATAGAAAAAGGTATCCTTCCATCAATTTAATGGCTGTGTGTGGTCCAGACATGAAATTTACTTATATTTATTGTGGGGAGCCTGGCTCCTATCATGATGCTAGAGTTCTGCGGAGATCTGAGTTATACCATGAAGCAATGAATCATTGTGAAGCATTATTTCCTAATGAAACATTTATTCTTGGTGATTCTGCGTACCCCACATTAACGTGGCTTGTACCACCGTTTAAAGATAATGGTGCTTTATCAGAACAGCAGAAACAGTTCAATTTTTCGCATTCCTCGACACGAATAGTAATAGAACGTGCATTCGGTTTTTTAAAGTCAAAATTTCGTAGGTTAAAATTTTTCAATGAGTATATGGACTTGAAATTTATTAATGATATAATAATTTCATCATGTGTTTTACATAATTTAAGTATTATGGATATAGAAAATTTTGATATTGATGAATTAGACAGCGGTCAATCTAATGATGTTCTGGATGAATATGAAAATATGGTAGATATAATTGTTAATAACCATGACAGAAGAATGACATTGTTTATGCAATTGTACAATTAAATAAATATATATATCATGATACACACAGTTTATTATAATAATTATTAAATCATTTATTTTGCTATAAAAATGTTACAAATAATATAATGAAATTGCAAATAAAAGACTTTATTTCAAATTACTCCTAATAACTTAAACTTAATATGTTATATTATTAAACAAATACAACCAAAATTAACTATTTTAAACCATTTCTTCGTCGTTCTCTTGAATAACATAATATATTTGTTTTATGAATTATATTATTAAATTTTTTCAACATATAATAATCTTTTTAACGTGCATGTCTATCACAGTTGCTCATATATGGCAATTATATATAGAACTTATAAAGATAAAATATAAAAACAGTAGTTTTAATTAAAAATTGAAAAGAATATTTAGTACTTTAATTATAATAACTTAAAAATAGAAAGTATAACATTAATTATGTTTATCTTTTCTTAGTAGTTCAAGCATTAAATGATATTTTTTATTTTCAATATCAATAATATCCCGGTGCCTATCCATTTTTTCCTCTAATTTCCTTTTTAACATTTTTTGCTTTATTTCAGAGTTTTTCTTTTTAAGCGATATATAATCTTCTTTTAACTTCATTTCTTGATCTTTTTTTTGTAAAAGTTCATTATGTCTATGCCGTAAATCTGTTTGTTTTACTTCTAATAAATCTAAATATTGCTCCCAATTGTGTTCCAAACCTATCTTTTTTATTTTTTTAGATTTTTCTTGCTTTTGTTCTTTCTGTAATTCCTCACTTTACATGAAAGTATTCAAAGATAATATAATAATAAATAATAATTATATTTTAAAGTAATTCATTTTAAAATCATACACATTACCTTTGGTTCATGACTGAATTGTTTGTTATATTTTTTTCAATTATGTGATCTTCCTTGTCCTGATTTTTCTTGTTTATCTCTTCAGTACTTTCTAAGATGGTATAATTACCAATTGAGCAGGAAATATTTGTAGGCTTCTTTGTATTTTCTACATTTGCCTTTGCAGAAAATGAAGAAAAAGTTGAAATCTGGGACAATTTTTCTTTGTATCCGAAAATTTCATCAAACTCTTCGTAATACTTAAAATTTTTTAGCTGCCGCCCACTTTTGCTATTGTTATCGACACATTCCTTATATGATTTGTGTAAGGCATTAAATTTCCATCTAACTTGATCTCTGCTAAACTGAAAACAGTTTATCTGTATTATAATTGACAAACTGTGGATTACTGTACGGATACAAAAAATTTGTTTTTTTAGCTACGCTTTATGGTTTTCTGCACTTTACAGTATATTTGATTTTTATCTTATTCTTTAATGAAAAAAGTATGTTGTATATGTATATATATAAGGGAAGAGAAAGAGATTTTACTCTGTCTTATTAATTATTTTACAGTTGACATTGTAAACTACAGAAAACTCAACATAGTCAAAATGAAGATGTGACTCTTACTTGAAAACCTAAATCATCCATATCTAAAACAATCTGATCCCATAAATGAGTTTTCTTTTTAGGATGTTCTAAGGAATCTTTATTTGCATCATATGATGGTAGCATACATAATATTGAATTGTGAGTCCATTGAGCAGCTGTAAAACAATAATTATAATAATTTTGAGTATTTATTTAAAGAAAGGCATCTTATAATAATTATAATAAATGCCAACTTTAATTAGGCATATATATTAATTTTAATTAAATGATTTTCATATTATTTAGTTTAGTTAGAAATGCACTTATATTAAAATATAATTAAAGCATATTGATAATAATATCTTACTTATTTTATTTGAAAACTCCGTGGACTCCATTGCCTCCTCCATATTTCAAACTGCTTAAACTTAAACTATATAAACACTACTGCCAACCTGAAGACTGTACCGACTGTGTACATACATAATTACAGTATTTTTCTTTTATTATGTTGATATTAGTGACATTTAACTCTGAACTTCTTAGAGTTTGACTGTGTTTCAGGGTGTTGGAAGAAAAATTAATAGGAACATAACTTGTGTTAGAATGTGTTGCACAGTGCTACACTGTGTTGCTAGTAACTTCAATAGGAAAGCAGCCTTAGTATCATACATTTTGGTGCCCCGGGTGAGGAAAAATGAGCTGTAGAACTGGTATGATGATGGGTTTAAAGATAAAGATAATTGAAATTGGGTGACTTCTGGGAAAGGCCCTATAAAGTGTGCTTACGCACCTGAAGCGCCATACTCGAACCGCTCATTAACATGTAATGAAAAGTTCGTATTTAGTTTGCGCAATCCATTTCCATCTGAAGTGAGTAAAAAAAAAGAGAAATGAGAGGATATTAAAAAAAACACGATTGAAAAGGCTAGGAAGGCATGTGAAACCAAGAGTTTTTTATAAAAAAAAAGGAAGGTTGATTCATAATGGCTCCATTACCTCTAAAGCGTTTAATTAGACGTCAAATACATTTTGAGGAAGAAATCAAATCATTAGGAGAACGATTAAAGGTTAAACCTAAGGATTCGCTCAATGAATTAATTTTGAGGTCACGATTAGACATTTTGAATTCCTATTGGGATAAGGTACGTGAAACACATCTTGAAATTATTACAAGAGAAGATGCATCAGTTGAAGATTATATCAAGGATAATGTTTATAGGCGTATTCAAACTTCTTATGAAGATGCTAATGATTTTATATTAATGATGTTAAAGGAGATAGTTTCGAATAACCCTATTCGTTCTTTCAATGGATCATTAATTGAGTCACAGATTGTAGATCAGGAAGTCATGGAACCGATGATATGTGCAAAATTACTTAAATTAGATTTACCTAAATTTTCGGGTCAATTTGAAGATTGGGCGAGTTTTTCTGATTTGTTCAGGGCTTTAGTTGATTCTCCACCTATTAACCCATTTGCATCACACAGAAAAGTGAAAAATTCGTTCTTATCACCAAACATTTTTTTTATTGTGTTTAAATAAAAATGTTTTCAAATGTTAAAAATAAAAGCAATATTACATAAATAAAGAAATTTTACTTCCTAATAGATTTACCTTGAAGCTATTCGCGATCACCTCTCTGCATTGATTGAGAGCCAAATGCGCATGGGTATAATATACGCTCTGGTGATAAATGCCCAAGTGCAATGTGCGCATATATGCGCGCTCTGGTGATAGTGGCCAGGCAAAATGCGCGCATATGTGCGCTTATGATGCAAATGGGTTAATAATGCCACTAAATTAAGTTATTTGAAATTATGTCTTACGGAATCTGCAGCTGAGTTAATTAAAGAAGTTGCTACGACCAATAACAATTATAATTCCACCTGGCAGGCATTACAAGATCGGTATGACAATCCCAGATTAATTGTTAATAATCATTTAACTGCATTTATGAATTTATCGAAAATAACAAAGGAATCTGCTAATGATTTGCGTAAATTAGCTGACGATTCTCAAAGAATTGTGAGAGCTTTAGATAATCTAGATGTACGCATTTCTTACTGGGATGGTTGGTTAGTTCACATTTTATCTAATAAATTAGATGTTTATTCTAGAAAATTATGGGAATACGAGTTAAATTCTTTTGAACTTAAAACTAAATTTCCTACGTTTAATCAATTTATTCAATTTTTAGAAAAGAGAGCTTGTACATTAGGAATGATAGGATTAAACAAAGCTATTGAGCACAAGGATGGTGCTGGGAGGAAAATATCGAAGAGACCTTTTTTGGCTAGAAGTGATTCCACTCCGTATATCAAATGTTTTCTTTGAAGCGTTGCACATTACTTGGCTAAATGTAATTAATTCAAAGCAAAAAATGTCGGTGAGAGACATGAATATGTTTCACGAATTCGGCTTTGTTTCAATTGTTTGGGTAAACATATGGTAAAAGGGTGTAATAAAAAGGCTGGTTGTCGTGTTTGTAATATCAAATATCATTATTTAATATGTCGTTCCTCAAATAAAGCATCTAATATCTCCAACGATGAAAATTCCGCTAATATCTTGAAGGTTCAATCAAATTCGATAAATGTAAATACTGTTTCAAGAATACATTTAAGGAATTTAGTTTTTTTGCCTACAGCTCAAATCATAGTTAAGGATATTTATAATGAGAGTTATAATATCAGAGCTTTGCTGGATCAAGGTTCAGAAGCGACTTTCATTTCAGAAAATATTGTGCAACTTTTACATTTGAAAAAAAGAGAAATCAATATTGATTTGATTGGTATAGGTGCATCAAAAGCAGGACATAGTAAATTTTGCACCAATATTACTATCAGTTCTATCTTGGAACCAAATTTTGAGGTTAAGGTTGAAGTATTAATACTACCAAGATTGACCGAATTCTTACCAGCACGCGATTTGATTGAAACTGAATTGAACTTATTTAGTGATATTTCGCTGGCTGACCCGATGTTCTACAAGAAGTCCAAGATAGATATGATAATAGGAGCGGATGTTTACGGTAAAATTCTATAAGAAGGTTTACGAAGATTTGATAATGTTAATTTAACTGCTCAAAATACTGAATTTGGTTGGGTTATTTTTGGAAGTACTAAAGATAATAAATAGATCAGGTTATCAAAGTCTATAGCTAATATTAATTGTTCATTTTCTCAATTTGATCATTCAGCAATTTCCGAATTAACTTTCGATTTAACAAAATTTTGGAATTTAGAAGGAGTACCAAACTCAACTGATAAACTGACAAATAATGAGATTGATAGGTGTGAATTGCTGTTTCGTGAAACTCATTTTCGAGATGAAAAAGGAAGATTTGTAGTCAGATTTCCCTTGAAAGGGAAATTACCTGCTGTTGGTTTAGAAACAAGTTATATAGCTGAAAGGACTTTAAAAAGTGTTTTCAAAAGATTTGAGTCAGATTCTCGATTAGCTAAAGAATATAAAGAATTTATGCGTACATATGAATCTTTAGGGCATATGACAGAGATTTCTGCTTCAGAATATAAGGATTCGAAAGCTTGGTATCTACCACACCATGCTGTGGTTACATCTAACAATTTGAATTGGAAATTACGAGTGGTATTTGATGCATCGCGAAAAACATCTGAAAGTTATTGTTTAAATGATTTTTTATTAGTCGGACCGGTATTACAAGCAGATTTATCGTTGATTTTATTAAACTGGAGAACATTTAAAATCGTTTTCACCGCTGATATAATAAAGATGTTTAGGCAAATGCAAGTATTGTTTGATGATCAAAATTGTCAACGGATACTATGGACAAAAAATTTAAATGAAGGTATAATAGAGTATAAATTGAATACGGTAACGTATGGTAATTCGTGTGTGTTCCTTTTCTTGTTATTAGAACATTAATTCAACTTGCTCAAGATGGTCGAACCAAATACCCTTTGGGTTCCTTTTGCCTCGAAAATCATACATACGTAGATGATATATTTACAGGTGCAGAATCTCTTGAAGATGCTTTAATCATTCGTAATGAATTATTAGAATTGTTGAGCACTGCTGGTATTCATTTAGATAAATGGGCATCTAATTGTAAGGAGTTAATCCCATTAAGTAAAGATGAAATTAAAGAAAATAAATAGATTAAACTGGAAAATAGTGATAATGTTAAAACATTGGGTTTAATTTGGAATTCTACTAGGGATTCTTTCATCTTTAATTTTAGTCATTTGGTGTGCGACAAGATTGTTACAAAGTGTTCGATATTATCTAACATAGCTAAGTTTTTTAATCCATTAGGATTATTGTCTCCAATTATTATTACAGCAAAAATTATTATGCAAGATTTATGGATTCTTAAGTTTGATTGGGACATGCCTTTGTTAGGTGAAGTATATGATAAATGGTTAAAATATTGTAAAGCTTTAAAAATGAATTCCGATATTATTGTAAATAGGTGGTTAAATTGTAGGAATGGACAATCTTGTCAATTACATTGTTTTTCCGATGCATCAAACAGAGCATATGCGGCCTGTTTATATTTAAGAGTTGAGGATAAATATGGTAATGTTTTTGTAACTATGTTGATGGCTAAAACAAAAGTTGCTCCTGTAAAAACTATAAGCATTCCAAATTTGGAATTATGTGGGGCGGTATTATTGGTGCGGTTAATAAGACATATAAATAAATTAGATTTCTTTAAGAGCTTAAAAGTATTTTGTTGGACAGATAGTTAAATAGTGTTATCATGGTTACAAAAACATCCGCGAAATTGGAAAACTTTTGTGGCTAACCGAGTATCATTAATACAAACTGAGTTACCTAATGCACAATGGATGCATGTTCCTGGTAAGGATAATCCTGCAGATATGGCATCAAGAGGGTGTCTTCCTGCTGAATTGTCTGATTTATGGTGGAAAGGACCAAGTTGGCTTGTCCTCAATCAAGAGAAATGGCAAATGACAGTTGCAAAAATACAAATTCTTATTGTACAATCTGGTTTTTTAGAACCAGAAATTATATCTAGATATTCTAATTTCACGCGTTTGAAACGGATAGTGGCATTGTGCATTAGGTGGATAACTCGATTTAGAAATAAGAATGTTATATTGCATACATTTATAACAACAGGTGAGTTACAATTATCTCAATTTTGTATTATTAAACTAGTACAGAGTTATAGTTTTGGGAAAGAAAATTGAAGCTTTAAAATTATCAAAAGCCTTGCCTAAAAAAAATATGTTGCGTAAATTTAATCCTTTTTTGGATTCAAATGAATTATTACGTATAGGTGGTAGGTTAGAATATTCGGATTTGAATTACGAGCATAAATATCCTCTATTATTACCTAAAAATTCGTATGTAAGCAAATTAATTATAAGAGAAGCCCATATAAACTGTTTGAATGGAGGTATTACTTTAACTTTATCTTATGTGCAAAGAATTGTTTGGATTATCAACTGTAAACGATTAGTAAAAACAGAAATAAGAAATTGTATTATCTGTCAGCGAATTAAACCTAAATTCGCACAACAATTAATGGGTAACTTACCTAAATTAAGAATAACACCAAATAGAGCTTTTTCAGTATCTGGAATTGATTATGCTGGACCTATTCAAATCGAATTAAGTAAAGGACGCTGTATTCGTACTTCGAAGGGCTATATTGCTTTATACATCTGTTTCACAACAAAAGCCATCCATTTATAATTGGTTAGTGACTTAACTACAGCTGCCTTTATTGCATCGTTCAGAAGATTTGTAGGTAGAAGAGGTATTTGTTCAAAATTATTAAGTGATAACGCTACCAATTTTCGTGGAGCAAGTAAGGAATTGAAGATAATGTTTCATGCAGCGTCGGCATTTTACAAGCAATCTGCAAATTTATTAGTTAATGGTGGTACCATGTGGACTTTTATTCCCCCAAATACGCCTCATTATGGGGGACTATGGGAAGCTGGAGTTACATCTACCAAATACCATTTGAAACGTATTATTGGAGAGAGGGTGTTAACATATGAGGAAATGACTACACTTTTAGTTGAGATTGAAGCATGCTTAAACTCAAGACCTTTGTGTCCTTTAACAAATGAACCTGATGACTTAAGGGTTTTAACACCAGGTAATTTTTTAATTGGTACTAGTGCAATGATTATCCCTGATGAAGAGTTACCTTTAAATATTCCAATAAACAGATTGAGTAACTATCAACAAATTCAAAGAATGAGAAATCATTTTTGAAAAAGATGGTCACAAGAATATTTACAAGAAAGAAACAAATGGAGAAGTACGGAAGAAAACTTCAAGTTGGGTCAATTAGATATTGCTAAAGATGATCGATTACCACCATCAAAGTAGTCTATTGGAAGAATAATAATGTTACATCCTGGTCCAGATAATGTAGTTCGTGTCGTTACAGTGAAAACTGCGACTCTAATAGCGAAGCGGCACATTAGAAATTTAAGTCCGTTACATATTTCTGATCATTAAATATTTAAGATTGTTAATTTGTATTGAGAGATTCGCCTTGATTGGCGAAGCCGGGCGGTATGTTCATGCAATTTAAGAATTAGCTATAGTTTGTCATTATATATATATATATACAGGGAGGTTCTCTAACGGCGGCATATAGGAGATTCGTGTTAGTTGACTATAGCGCTCAGGATGATGGTATCTGAGAGCGCTGATTGGTCAATATCATGTAGTGCCAACATGAAATGATCCGTTACCAATAGATGAATACGAAAAATGAGACCCATCCGCCATTTTGGAGTAGAGAAGTGTTTACATGCTAGTTGTAGAAGAAAAAGGTGTGAAATGGAAAAATGTCAAATAGTGAGGTTACTAAAGTAAAAATGGAAAATAATGAATGGAAAGTTCGACTATTCTTACTTTCTATTCATTATTTTCCATTTTTACTTTAGTAACCTCACTATTTAACATTTTTCCATTTCACACCTCTTTCTTCTACAACTAGCATGTAAACACTTCTCTACTCCAAAATGGCGGATGGGTCTCATTTTTCGTATTCATCTATTGGTAACGGACCATTTCATGTTGGCACTACATGATATTGACCAATCAGCGCTCTCAGATACCATCATCCTGAGCGCTATAGTCAACTAACACGAATCTCCTATATGCCGCTGTTAGAGAACCTCCCTGTATATATATTAGTTTTGCGTTGCGTTGGAAACATATAAAAAAGAAAAATAAAGAAGTATTGTGGTGAGTTTTTTGGTAAGGGAGGAGTAAAAAAGAAAAGTGAGATAATTAACAAAAAGGAGGACCATTCCTAATGGAGGTCATAAGATGATACTAAAGTATTTAGTAGCCTAAAGACTGGCAGCTCAAAGGAGTATTGATAAATATAAATATTGAGGTTAAGATTGGAAAGAGTTAGAGCTCAAAAGGTTGGTGAATATTTGTTGGTCGAAATGCCCTCAGGTGGGTTAATAATTTTATTCTGTTCTATTGTATTTCCTTATTTGTAAATTTTTATCAAGATTGGTTTAGTTCATAAAATTATTTATTGTTTGATTGAAGTAAAATAAAGGGAAGATTTTAACTTGCAATGGCTTTTTCCCATCTCTCGAGGGTTTTTTATGCCATTGCAAGATTTGAATTTTCGAATCTCGGTATTTAAGTTGTTTTCACTCATCATCATTCACCGGTGGAGCAGTTCATTTTTTTAAGCTATGAACTTCACTAAGAGAATATATTTGGTTTACAATTAGTATCAAACAACTGGAATGGAAAAATCATAAAAAATTGAAAAATGAAAATTTGGCATTGAAGGCAGAGTTGCCAAGTGTAGTACTTTCAGTCAGAGTTGCCAGAAACAAGCTTTTTTGCAACAGAAACAGTTGAACAGGGAAGGCAAGCACACAAAGCCGTAAGCCCCTATAAGTGTCAAATGGCTACTGCGCCAGTCAAGAGAAGAAGGTAAGGGCTACTCACACTACTTTAGGCCATATCCGTGTGATCAGCATTCTGCTGAGCACTGCTGAGGAGAAGTGAAGTTGAATGAAGCCAGATCTTGCCTCTCTGTATACCTTAAATGCTGTGTTTACCCAAAAAGTCGAAGCAAATAAAAATCTTTTTCCTAAATTAGTTTTTAATTATTATAAAATGCTTATTTGTAGCTATTAATTTAGTAGATTTGGTAATAAATGCGTTCTTATAATAATAAATAAGCAGTTGAGGTATAGTAAACTTAATGTTTTTATATTAACCTGCTAACAAATGCATTTTTTTATTTATTATTTAGTCCAATAAGTTAATGGTTATTAAAAAAAAATCTGCGTGTAAAGAAAAAAAATTAAAAAATTTTAAACTTCGCCAAGACTCGAACACGAACCCGCCGTGTGGTAAACGGCAACCTTACCGTCTGCGCTACACAGCTCATTTGTTATACCAGAAGCAAAACAGCCTTTTAAAGACTGACTACAATTCTTTCACTAACTCGTCATAAACGATCAAGAATTAGCTGCAACAATAAATACATTTATCTCCACAGCATTATTGCACTAAATTTATTATGTTTTTAATTTGAAGCATACAGTTTACATGAAGATACGATACTTTAAGGGTGTTCATGCAGTACTTTAAATACAGAGCTATTCATATGCTCAACTATCATAAATTAATTAAGTAATATTATAATATATCTTATATGTAGTCGAATAACTATGATAATCGAGCATATGAATAGCTTTGTATTTAGAGTACTGCATGAACACCCTAAAAGTATCGTATCTTCATGTAAACTGTATGCTTCAAATAAAAAACATAATAAATTTAGTGCAATAATGCTGTGGAGATAAATGTATTTATTTTTGCAGCTAATTCTTGATCGTTTATGACGAGTTAATGAAAGAATTGTACTCAGTCTTTAAAAGGCTGTTTTGCTCTTGGTATAACAAGCGAGCGCTGTAGCGCAGGCAGTAAGGTTTCAGTTTGTCATGCGGTGGGCTCGGGTTCGAGTCTTGGTGAAGTTTAAAATTTTTTCATTTTTTTTTTCATTACAAGGAATTTTTTTTTTAATAACCATTAACTTATTGGACTCAATAATAAATAAAAAAATGCATTTGTTAACAGATTAATATAAAAACATTGAGTTTATTTTACCTCAGCTCATTTGTTATAATAAAACGCATTTTTTGTATTTATTACCAAATCTAATTAATTAATGGCTACATTTGACCATTTTATAAAAATTAAAAATCAATTTAGGAAAAGCATTTTTATTTTATTTATTCACTTATACCATAAGTACCTCAGCTGTCAGATAGATCAAAGCTGTCACTACTCCTTATTTCTTTATTACATTTTATTTTTCCGTATACTAACATTTGTCTTCGTTCACGCCGTTCACGGTGACAGGCTGTGAATATAATATATATAATTTTTGATATATTACGTTCTGCATTTAGGATGGCGACTGACGTATTTCCGCTGGCAGTATACTTTGTGCAGTCTGCATTCCTTATATCAAAATTCACTTACTATAGAGCGTAGTACTATTTAAGATGGCGGACTTGGCAACGCTGATTGAAGGTCATTTTTCAAGTTCAAAATGCCTCTGGGAATTTTTTAACTATTTTTTCCTTTCTCAGCGCACAAAAATACATTAGAAATGACTCCTAAACTTACCGCTCCGATTATAACAATATTACCCTCAAGTACGCAAGGTCTGCTACGTTTCTGCTACAAATCTGCTGCAGGCTCTGACGCAGGTTATGTTGCGTTTATGTGCTGATCTGTCGCAGATTTTGCCACAGAAAGCGGTATCATTTTGTTATTAATCTGTTAGCAGGAACTGATAAACCAGGTTCTGTTTCAAATATGTTGTCATTCTATTGACTAGATTTTGTAGCAGAATTTCGTTTACTTTTGCGAAATCAGAAAAGGCTATCTGGAACGGTGGTTGAGAATCGTTTTCCAACATGCGATAGACTAATAAATTCAAACAGGACCGGGATCCTCCCAAGATTCGTAATCATGGTGACTTCTCTCCCTTTTAGCCGATGAAAGCATACTAAAGCGCTATCTCCAAGGATCAACGGTCGACAATCTCGGAACGTATAAATAATCGACAAAATTAGGACAAGTCTTAATAACAGTCATTTGCCATCATCATGTGGGCGATGTGCAGCGTTACCGAATCCACCACGATTTCTAAGCCTAAAGGTGGGCATCATTTAGTGATGCTAAGCGTTACAATATATTTTAAGAAGCTTTCGTTTTCTGACCTCAGGTAAACCTTTTTAATTCATTGCTGTCAACACCATTCAAGCCAAATTAAATATTGATGTTTTCAACAGGACCATTGCACAAAATTAAATCAGAAAAAAATAATCTGTACATGCAACTGTACAAAAGATATGTACAAAGTTTTAAGTAAATCAATCAAACTGATTTCTTTATATAAAATATACAAAAACCGCCGAAAATTTAAACGTTTACGCTGTTCATACCTTTTAAAGATACATAAGATAACTTTAACTCCGATTCTTAACGGAAGATGTGTATTCTGTGACACTAAGAATAAATCAGTAATTTCTTCTTTTTACCATGAACTTAACAGCAGACTCTAACGAAATTTCACTAGACCAAAACTCCATCATGGACTTTATCCGCAAATTCGCACAAATTTTTGCCGCGATTGGTATTTTCAGCCTAACAATAGCTAGCGTATTGCGGCCTGGACGAAAATCCTTAGGAGGAAAGAAGACTCCCCCATTAACCTTTTTAACGTAGCTGTGATAGCAGCGAGACAGCGTTAGATGAAACAGCAGACGATACAGTGGGAAATGTGGCAAATAAGCGACAAAATCTTTGTTCTTGGATGATTAGTCTGATTGGAGTTCAAATTTCGGGTGATCTTCTGATCAATGCGCGAAGTCTGCTAACTCTCGGTCTCGTTATCCCCATCTTAAGGTCTAGCCTCAGTCCTATTAGTGTAATCCGATGATACAATCGAATCCACCAATAACTTTAAATTTTGCAATCTACCCTATAATTCAAGCCGAAGTTGTTGAAGTCACGTTTGATTACTTTTCGGTTAATCCGCTCATCATAGAACTTGTGGGAGAAGGCCGTTGATGGTCTATTGTGACCTGTCAATCACTGCTATCTTTCAAATAAGCCTAATGAAGTTCAACCAAATTATGCCTACGATATTGACGATACCGACCATATTCTACCAATATAACCCTATGGCCTTAAACTTTTTGTTTTAGCGTTGTATTCGAATGCGGCTATGGATATTTATTATTTTATAGTATATTTTGTGCTCATGCATGGCATACTCAAAAGTGTAGAGTCACGACTTATTTGAATTTGGTATAACTTACACCACTCGCACACACACATATCCAACTTCTTTGGTCTCCCAACTGCAATAGCGTTCACGTAGGCCGCTGGATAGGCCAGCTACCACGAAATATCCTTACTGCTATTCGATACTATTTTCATCAGGTAATTATTAATATTTTTTTTTTGTTTACTTCTTTGATTCTAATATCATTTTATACGTTCAAAATTTTTGCTAACCCACCTTTGCCTCTTCACGCTAACCAGTCCATTTAAATCAGTGTGTTAACCTCCAACAGTGACTTAAATTTAGACGACTCTTTTTCGAGTCAGTAATTACTATTTACCTTTCTCTGGACATTATTATACATGGATATCTACAGAGCCGCACCTAATTAAGCAATAAACAACTGTGACAAAAATTATACCTCTAATCAATTTCAGATATAATAAAAAATTTCTCGTTTAAGATTCCTTGTGACACAGTTCCCTTCCTGCCCTAAAGTTCCAAATGGTTGAAAATTCGTAGGTAGAGCCTTTTGAATCCCTAAGGTAGTTTTCTCTCCCCCTCCACAATGCTATCGCTGTCCCGTCGTATTTGTAATTATAACATTCTAAGCTATTTGCTTTGATAATTAATTATTTATTGGTTGCAATGTATACTTATTTTTACAGAACTCCCATTATCTTTTTCAATAAATACTGTATTACCGCTATGTAGTTTCGGGGGAAATAGTATTCAAAGGACCTAACTAGATAGAATTAAATTACAAACATTAAAATTTATAAATCACACAGTACACTTTGGGAAATTGAATTGTTGTTCTTGTGCGCTATACTATAGTATAGGAGTTTTGCAGAGAATGCACGAAGTAAATTGTTAACTGAAAGGACGATGATACAATTTCTTACAGTGTACGGTTATTTTCATTCCTTGGGCGATTAAAATTTTGGTTCTCACTTGTAGCTCTACTAGATATGGAAAGTGAAATTCATAGATAACAAAATAATAAATTTATTTCATGAACGATTTTGGTAAGCATTATCAATTCAGATTTAAATTTCCTTATATAATTTTTAAATGAATCATTTTAAACTTCTAGGTATGTTATAGCTGTACCAAACACAGTTTTATTATTTTTAAATTTACATTTAGTTATGAATGATGTGGGCACATACATAAATGCTACAATATTTTTAATTACTAAGAAATTTGTACTCTACTATGATTGATCTATTTAAAAACGAAATAAAGGACAGACACTGAACATTTTCCGGATTCTGTTTTACGTATTATCACAAATATTGCAATCCAATACCAAACTGGAACTGCCGAAAAACATCAGTTTTAAAGATTTTATATGGTATTATAAAATTTAATTCAACTCTTGCCACATTTCCTAACTTCATTGCAACACCTGCTCCAAATGACAAACGAAAGTCCTTGGTAAACATTTTAATATTTTCCTCGTAAGTACTTCCTGAAACAAAATAATAATAATATAATAAGAAACATATCTTAAAGACATTGATTAATGCCCTAATATTAAAGCACAGGTTTTAGAACTAAAAGCAACTTTTCATGAAGATTTAAAATGTTCTTCCCATAAATTGATATCTGAATTCAACAGCCACACCATTATGCACCCATCCACCAAGTTATATCAGATTACATAGTCATTGTTATGAATTACGCCTAGAAATTCAACGAAAAGTTGTAGTTAGTTGCTAGATCTATAATAAAGGATACTTGTTTTTTAGCAAGGTGTAAGGAATTTTGGTGTTTCATTGTTTAAGTTACTAATCAGATGTCTTAATGAGATATAAAAAATTGAAAACTAATACGTTTTTTATTAATAGAAATTAAAAGTGTTTGGCATAATTGCCATATGTTGAAGTAAAAATAAGGAACTATATCAATAATTTTAATGAAATAAATCTTGTAAAGAGAAATTGATTTCCAGCAAGCAATTTCACAACATGTAACGATTTCTCAAGCATTTCATGTAATTAAACGGATTAATCAAGTGGTTGAAATTTAATTCAAGAATATCTTCTACAATGTTAGGAATATGTACTTCTTTTTAAATATCAAATTGGATAGTTTTACTCTGCTTAAATGCGATATACTTTTGCTTTTTGGATTTTAAAACATTATTACGAATAAAAAAGCCCAAAGTACGATGCTGAAGCTAGCAGCTAGACTTAGCAGCCGTTCAGGGACGAATAGGCAATGGGCGCATGTGGGGCCCATATTAAAATCTGATGATAAATTTCTCCTTTAAAATTCAAAATACTGACGTCTATAGTTTTTGATAGATCAATTAGATTAAAATGTTCTTCTTTTGATTCCGTAAAAATTAATTTTAATTAGATTAATGCTACCCCTGCACCTATCTTCCTTGCAAGTCAACTGTCCACCAGACGCAAAATAAAAGTTAAATAAAATTTGGCAGAAATATTCTACACTTAGAGTAGAATTAATATGCATTTAGTTTTTGAGGAAGCGGGAAGGGTAAACATTGTTTTCTTACTTTCAAACGATCCACTGCACGCACTTATGTATGTTAAAATCCCACAAAAAACAAGCTTCGCTTGTAAAGAAAGGGCGGCAAGTACATAAGTCGTATCTAGCATAATTAATATAGTAATATAAAATATTTTAATTAAAAAAAATAGTGAAATCCAAATGCTAGGCAAGTATAAATTATTGTTACAATGATGAAAGTTAAAATTTGGAAAAAGGAAAATAGTAACACAAAAATTACTTGCCGGTGGCCCGTTGTATGCAATCGTATTAAATAGCCACATTTTTAACTTATGAGAAGCAACGCTTAAATTGCAAGATAGCGACTTACACATGAATATTACGGGCCCGGCAAGTAATTTTTGTGTTACTATTTTCCTTTTTCCAAATTTTAACTTTCATGATGGTAACAATAATTTATACTTGCCTAGCATTTGGATTTCACTATTTTTTTTAAATAAAATATTTTATATTACTATATTAATTATGCTAGATACGACTTATGTACTTGCCGTCCTTTCTTTACAAACGAAGCTTGTTTTTTGTGGGATCTTCTATACTTAGAGAAGAATTAATGTGCATTTAGTTATTGAGGGAGCGCGAAGTTTAAACTTTTTTTTTTTACTTAAGAACAGCCTCAGCCACGCAATTCTTCCCTTTAAACTCAGCTGCTGACCAGACACAAAATAGGATTCGATTGAAATTTGGAAAAAATTTTATTGTAGCGGTGTAGAAGAATTATTTATACATTTACTTATATTGTATGCATAGGATTTCTTGTGATTTTTAATTGGATTACATTTTACATTTTTCCGCCAAATAGTTTTGAATAGGCACTAATAGATTAGGGAGATTCTTAAAAAGCAAAAAGAAATTATATTAAACATTCCACAGGAAACGTAATTATTAGCTTTTATTACTTATCTGCTTATCAGTGAATAAATTAGTTTGAAAACTCTAAACTTTGTAAACAACATTTACTAGCTTATTATCATTCACATTACATCGACATAAGCATAGATTTTGTTATCTGCATGCAGTAAATGGATGTGAAGATGAGGACAAATACGAGTGCTCCATCATTAAAAATTAATAGATATTGTATATACAGAATTTTTAGATTAGTTATATTAATTTTCACATGCCTTTTTGTAATGCCTGCAATATTTTTATCCGTTATTCCGTGAACATATCCATAAAAAAAGGACCTTATTTTTTTTTATTTTTGAGCCTTGAACATACCTACCCTAGCAAATTTATTTAAACTGTCCTGCAATTTTTTGAGAAATACTTTCAACTTTGGGTACAAACCATTCTTTTTATTTAGCTAGCTCTATCTCAATTTTCTCCAAAAGCATAAAGCTTGGCGTATCCTTGTGATTCCTCTCTTTTTTATAAATTATACATTTAGTCATTTCAAAAAATTCATAAAGTTATCATTTTCATGAAGTTCTTCTATCGCTACCATAAGATCTTCAAATTTTGCAAGAATAAGATGCTATATATTGTGACGAGGTAAAAACTTCGTCCCGTGGTTTCTGGTTGTTCGCGCTTCAATGGTCGCGGAAGATGGGGAGGCAGCGCCATCTGCCTGTCGCAGCGATCATCCCGCTGATTAATTTACATCGCGGATCGAAGACGGAGTCGATACGCGCATGCGTGGTTGGCTTCGAGTCGCGTGCCGTCGTCGCCTGACGACATTCGATCGCTGGGACCTACCAAAGACAGACGCGAAAATTCTATCGGGATACTTTTCTCTCCGAACAAGACGAGTCGACGAACGTTTATAACGATTGCTTCGTCCACGGTAAGGGAATTCCCTGAGGATATCCTTGTAGGAATTTAAGTAATAGCAGTGTGCACAGGTGTATGGCAAGTGCAGTGTAGAACTAAGTAGTTGCCGGATGGAAACCCTGATGGAAATTGGGATCCAGGAGACTTGGGATTTGGACGGCATGCAGTATCGACCCGAATTACCACTAGACCTGCATGAGTAGCCTATTAGCAGGTACAACTGGCTTTTCGCGAGAAGAGCCAGTTCCCTTATTACCCTATAATACCTCTGTTTCCACGAACCGTGGGGTTCTCATAACAGCCGGGGCGCGTGGGCGCAGCGTGCTCAGGGAGCAGCCTGCCCGTGCCTTATCGTCGGGCCTCCCCGCGGACTAGCGTACCTCGGTGGATCGAAATAGAACAGATCCTCTATATCCCTACTTGGCATACCGCGGATTTAGTGGGTCCGGAAGCCCGATGCCCCGTAGACGCCGCGGACCGGCGCGTATTATTAAAGAGGAGAGACGCATTATTGACTTGTCCTCCTGGGCTCCCTGGTAACTCGAGAGATCAAGCCATCCCTGGCCATTAGGTAGTTTCTCCTTTTAGGCGGAATCGTACAGAGTGTCTAGCACCATCCCCTGAAGCAGTCTCAAGCCGGACAGCTGTGGAGAGGGACTCAGGAAAAGCAGCTAACTAGCGCCCGGTAGTTTCTCGTGTGAATTCCGAAGCTAATGAAAATTATTACCAAGAGGGAGTGCCCTATCACATAGCCTTGCAGATGTGTGCACGAGAAACTTTTATTTGTTAAATATAGATGTTACGCTGCTAAAACCCGAATGTTCATTTACCCTTCTTCAGACAGGCCAATTCCCCTCTCCGCATGCCTTGTGCGTCGATTCTGGTCACTGCCCATCCCCTGGCAAACCAAGGTCTAGAAATAGTGTTTTTCCCGTTCCTAGGCACTACCCTTAGTAGAAGCACAAAATTGGCCAAGCCGCGAAATACGACGTCACAATATATTTTAAAACATCTGAAATGCGTATGCTATAAACATAATAGAAATTGTGAATTTTAATTGTTTCAAATTACAAAATAGTTGAAATCAGGCTGTCGTTCTCTTATTGCAGCATTGAATATTGGTTAAAGTTTAATAGAGTGTAGAATTATTAAAATGAAAGTTAAAAAAGTGAAATTTGAAGATCTTGTAGTAGCGATAGAAGAACTTCATGAAGATGATAATGTTATGGATTTTTTGGAACGACTTAAATGAACAAGCTATAAAAAAAAGGGAATCTATGGGAATTGGTTTGTCGAACAATTTTTATGAATATTATAGATAATAGGACAATAAAGAGATACGTAAAGATATGCTACTATACGTTTCATCGACATATCAAATCAATAACTGAATTGTTATCATCACAATCACGAAAGAAAGAATCGAGGAAAGAATCATCTGCTGTTTATGATTTAAAATCTAAAATTGATAATAAAGCTGATGAACCAGAAAGAATCATAGATGACGTTGACTTTGTTGTTTATCATTTTTGTGATGAAAATTTTGCAACTAAGAATGCTGGGACTTTAACCAAACATTTAAAGAAAATCGGTGATGATGACTTTTCTTTATCCTCTACAATTACACAAGATTGTGATAGTGTTAAAACTAAAGATTCGTCCTTTATCATACTAAAAAAATGTTGGGAAACCTTCTGGAATGAACCTAAAAAGTCATTAAAAAAGGGTTGGTGTGACGAGTTCAATAAATACTTCGAAAGAAGCTTTGAGAAATGAGTTCTAGCTATCAAGTGGCATAAATGCTATGGAAAAAGATCTGGTAATAACTTCATAGCATCAGCAATTTGCAAGCATTCCACCTGTTGTACGTACCAATTCATTGTTAGGGAAGAAATAAAATTTCCATTTGAAGATACTGTTGTCCTCGTCTCTAGAAGTAAAGAAATTAATCATGAAATATCTGAATGTCACCGTCGACATATTAAGGGAAAACGGTGTAAACAATATGCAGAAGAATTAAGAGCTACAACGCGCCAGGCTTGCTGAAATTGGACAAATTATCCTCTACTTCCTTAACCAAATTAAATGCTGAGAACCTCAATGATGCACCAAGCTCTATGCTTTTACAGAAAATTTCAAGTGAGTTACATAAAGAGAATGATTTAGATCCGAACTTGGAAATATTTATCAAAAAATTGAAGGATCAATGTAAAGAAATCTGGAAGGGCAAGTACGTTCAGGGCTACATACAACAAATATGTGATCCTTTTTTTATCATTATGTACACAGAAGAACAAATCAAATTATTACAGGCATTACAAAAAGGCAAAGTATTTTGTCATTTAAATGCAACAGGGTCAATAATTGATAATCCTGAAGGAGTATTGAAAAGAATATATTATTATCCATTAATTTTGCCGGGTTCGGAAGAATATGGACCTATACAAATATCTGAATGCATTTCAAGTATGCATAATATTGTATATATATCACATTTTTTAACAAAGTTTGTTAGTGCTGCTAGACAAGTGACGCGCCATCGATATATTGTACATAAAGTAGAAACGGATTTTACTCTTGCTCTATTGCAGTTTGCGTGCCTTTCTTTTAATGGAATGACTCTAGAGTATTTTTTAAATGTCATTTATAACGAGTTGATGGGTGATAATGTGACAAAACGAACTATTCTTCACATATGTTCTTCGCACTTCATTCATACCGTTTTAAAGAAAATTAAACAGATATTTAATAAAAGCCCTGATGAACTACGAGTCGCTCCTTTGGCGATAACACAACTACTCCATACAACCAGTTTAACGATGGCTTCATCTATTGCAGCTAAGTTAGTTCGAATATTCGCTTCTGTATATAAATGTAATAATTTCTCTCATATTCTTCAATCTTTCGAAAGCGCTGATACTAATAATACATTATTTGATTTGGATGATATCTGTGATTTTAGTCCTGTAGCGAATGACGACAATGAATTTGCAGATGCTGTAAGATTGAGCTCTCCATTTTACAAACATTTTAATAATTGTAACGTTATTCCCGTCAGTGTGAGGTGCCACTCACACTACGGGTTTTCCCATTACCTTTGCCCGTTCTTATTTATCGGTATCAGGGCGCCAGTTGGTCAGTTGGGTGGCCAACAACCCTACGGTATCATTTGAGTCTTTCGACTCCATTTTCTATGCATCTTATACGGCCCTCCGGCCATGCATTTGGACGGTAGCGGTAGCCAGGGTCGCTCAGTATGCTAGGTCGTGGAGAGAGGGGAGGGTTCCTCACGGAAGTCCGAGCCTCGCAGACCTATCTACTGAGGGGCATACATTTATCCCTCACCACCCACACACAGGTGGTGGTGAGGAGTGCGGGAACATGCGGTATCATTTGCCAAGCATAGAGCCTGCCAGGAGCGGACCACCACGGAGGCAATGTTCGCGGCTCGTCCAGTCATAGCGCAAGCCTATGGAATTACGGAGGGCACCGGGACACATTCCAACGGGCTAACTACGCCCCTGCACAACCCACTATGCATTGGCCGGTATCCAGTCATGACGTACGTGCAGGCTGGCCTATAGCACACGCCTCACGTACGCGAACCGACCCATGGCTACTGAGTGCCGCGTCACGCGCTCACCAACACGCACGGACACATCAGCACAGTCCCATGGTCGCGTTCCGACTGCCTGCTTCAAGCGCGTAACTAGCGTTCAAGCCAGACTCGATGTTCTATTTCCCCTCCTCGTGGGGACTTATAGACATGGTCATTCTTTTTAGGACTCCCCGAGGCCGCTTCTCCTTATCTCAGGTTGCCTGGATTGTTTGGCATGGTCCTGCCTTACTTCTCAGGGTAACCTGGACATCGTTTACTGGAGCGCCGGTCTTTTCATCCGGGCCTCTGCCTGTCAACGGGGTCTATCCTTGACGTTAGCTATACTCCTCTCGTGAGCCTATCTCACGAGTCGGTAACGTAGGGATTAATAATATCCACTGTTCGGTAGCTTTTATACTTTTTATTCGGTATCTCGTATACGTAACGGGGAACTTCGTTACATAATATTTACGAAAGAATATTGACAGAAAAGTCAGAGTTAACAAATGTTCGCAATCCATATTATTCATTACCCTTTATAAAGTATGTGTACTGCTTCCTACTTCCGTATTATCCAATATAGTCGGGAATTTTAATAAAAAAATTTGGGTTATTAGTGCTTACTGTCAGATATTCTATTTTTGCATTATAGAAGTATTGGACAAGTCTTAGAATATTTTTATCTACGACGGAACAATTTTTTAAGGTAATAATTCCTCTCTGCAGTGCGAATTTTTATGGAACCATTCAAAACTTTTGCATTTATCTCAATTTTCATCGAAACTTGAAATTGTTTGCAAATTTTGTGTTAAAGAGTTAATTGCAGCCCAGATTCTTCCTGCATTTGCTACAAAATATTTTCTTTGTTCGAATTTGAACCTGGCTTAGTGTCGCGTAATGGTTTTTGAGAGCAGAAACTCAACCTCAGAAATTCAATAAAATAAATACTTCTTTTCATTATTCTGTCTACGGATAGTGATAACTTAGTCACTGAAAATCTGAATTCGTAAATATTGTAAATATGCCCAAACGGAAAGCAGCAAAAAATATCTAAAATGGACGAATCTAAATCTACCCTGAATGAAAATTTAGAATGTGATGAGGATGATGAGTATGTAATAATACGTGATGCAGAAAACTTATGTTCTAATAGAGATTTTGAGTCAGATGATGAAAATTCTAAGTCGAGCATTTCACTTTCAAATGTATCATACAAATCTATTTTTCATAATTATACCGGAAATAAAAAAAAATTAGAAGCAAATCATAATTTTTCATGGAGTGAAGGAGAAAAGCATTGGATGGGGAATCTAGATGATCAATTACTTTTGAGCGATGAAATACAGAGAGAAATATCGTCAATAACCTGCAGAATTATTTGAGCTTCTTTTTTCTTTAGAAATAATAAATTATGTCATCGAAGCTTGTGAAAAAAACGGATTTGATTTATCTATAGAAGAACTGAATATTTTTTTAGGAATATTATTGCTATCGTCATATAACATACAAAATGATCAAAAAGAGTATTGGGAAAAGGACTGTCTCGTCTCATGCCCTGCTGTTTCTTTAGCAATGTGTCGGGATAAATTTATTGAAATAAAATCTAACACAAATTATTCAAAATCTTATGATAAAAATGATAATGAAAAAGCCTGGAAAGATGGGACAATTTTTCTATTTATTTAAAAAAAAATTCAACAATTAGGATTTTTTTAAACCGCTCTTTCTGTGGATGAAATGATGATTAGATTTTTCGGGCGCACATGTCTAATATAATATTTGCCCTACTAACCTGACAAATATGGTATAAGGGTTTGGGGATTGTGTGGAGCGAATTGATATATTCTCAATTTAGACATTTATTGTGGTAAAAACGATCAAAGTTTTGGAATAAATTTATCTTCGTGTCCACTTGGCTCCAGAGTAGTCTTACAAATGATCAATCCACTTTTAATGGGGCTATCAAAAAGAAAATTTTCTAACTATCATATTTAATTTGATAATTATATTACCAGTCCAAATTTAGTAATTCATTTGAGTAAATGTGGTTTTTGATCGACAGGAACAGCTTGTAAAGACAGAATAAAAGGAAAGCATACATTTGAAAAACAAGCTCCACGAAGATCGTTCAAAGTAAGTCCTGACAAGAATAGTTATATGAATTTTGTCAGTGTGATTGACTCAAAAGAATTTTCTATTCTATCTACAGCTGCTGGTGTGACTTCTATCAAACTAATTAAAAGATATTCACAAAATCTTTGCAATAGAACAGAAATAGGATTTCCTTTTGCTTTCACGTTATACAATACATGGAACTGATTGACTTACATGGTTTTCGATGTACGAAAGCTTCACCAAGCATTAGTTTAAAAAAAATGGGCATTCAAAATTTGTATACGAATGATTGAAACGTCAGTCACAAATGCTGTAACAACCTGGAACATTTGCAACAAACATCAAAGTACTGACAGGAAAACAAAATATCTTTGTAAAGAATTGAGTAGAAGGTATTTATCGAACTCAAAGTTGGTTAATATAAAATCCGACCAGTACCAGCAGATTTTGCATCAATTACGGCAAATACTATTACTTGCACTGTTTTCCAAAATTGCATTCTGGAAAAGCACATAAAGTAAACGATCGGATAATCGAAAATAGAAAAGGTAGAAAATGCGAAAAGCATTCGTTTAAAAATGATAAAATCAAATAAAACTAAAAAAGATACATAAAACCAATAAATTGTTCAAGAAAAAACGCACAAAACAGACTATTTATATTCGTCGACCTCCATGCTGGTGATAGTTGGGCAACGTGAACTTTATTTACGGCAAACAGACGATGAAACTATTGCATATTAATACAAAATTTACCAGAATAAAAGACTTTGAGAATTAGCTAAAGCACAGATGAGAATTTTTCGGAAGAGTTTTGAGCTATTTTTCGATTTTGCAAAAATTTTATTTGCAAAAAAAAAATCTGCAAAATTTTTTTTTTTTAAATTCGGTGAATTGGTTGAAAGATTTTAAGAATATTTTCCCTTTTGACAATTCACTGATAAGCTTGTAGTTTTCGAATAAAAAATTCATCAAAGTATTAGTAAAAATGTTACGATTTGGACACCATTTTTAAAATACTAAAGCTTAAAATGAATTCTTCAAGTATGTATTCTTTAACTTCAGACGTTTATTCCACGGGTTAAAAAGGTCCCAAATCAATTGCTAAAGGAAAAATCTTTGAAAACCCGAGTTAATAAAAAAAGAGTAAAAAAATCCTCCGTTTTTTGTGTTTAAATGAAATTTTCATATAATTAGCTATGTTATAGCAATTTCGATTTTATCATCGGAAAGAACAGGTTTCAAGCTTTAAAATTATGTATTGCCTAAATTTGTCTAATGCTTATAACATTAGGTATAAGCTCTGAAAAACCGGTGCACGGTGAGTGTGGCATTCTCGGCCGAAACGGGTTAAACTGGTAACATTTAAATTGAGTTAAATAATTTTATTAAAACGTTAGCGTACTATTTACAATTTGAAGAACAATTCTTATTGTGTTAAGATGATTAAGATGTTCCACGATGAAGACAAAACTTCATTTGAAAAAATATAAAATACAGGGAATAAATAATTTCCCCATCAACATAGTTATTTAGTTTATTGCGCATAATGGTGCTAAAATTTTGGCATTTTGGAAATAAAAAGAAATAGAACTTTTAATATAAAGGATAAATTAGTCAGTCAAGTATATCTTCCAAATTTTTAAGAGTATTTGTTTCTTTTTGGTATTAAATTACTCGTTAACGTTTGCCCGAAGGCGCTATAATGCTCACTTTTTTAAATTTATATGAAAGGAAATAAATATTAATCTTACACTTTTCGTTTGGATTTTTTTTGTGTATTTCAAGAAACTGACTGGGTTAAGCCCTTAAGCACACTGAATAGAATAAATTTAATCCTTCGTAAACAAATCGTATCTTCAATAGTTTAGAACAGTTCCCTGATATCCTGTTAGTTCCCTTGTCTGCTTGTTGAAGACGGTGACGCTAGTAACATTCACCACTGCTTCATATACAGGGTGTAACAGCAATGATGTTTTTAATTTTAACCACATATTCTTGAGCATAAACTAAGGCGAAAAGTCCGATACTATGACACCCTTAAAAGCATCATTGCTTCGATAAATCAATTTTAAACCGTTAAATCAGCGTTTTGATTCAACAGAAAAATTACTTTACTTTCACTTTCGTTGATAGTTCCCCTCCAAAAAATAAAAGAAGTTTGTACTTCTCTGTCGATCCGTATAGTCGTACACGCATATACACACACGAACGTAACTACGCCGATTATTAATATTACCTCCTTATGTCTTACATTCCTAATCCTGATACTGATGAAATTCATTTTCTGCCTATTTTTAAAGGACTCTCGATAGCACCCATTTAATTGAAAAGTCTGGAGAATAATACGGCGTAATTCGTAGATTAACTTTCAAGTCGTTTTATCTTTTCGGTAACGCGACATATGAACTGCTCTAAGGTAGTCAAGAAATAAGTATTATATTAAAAAAACTATTATAAGAAATTGTACTTTTTGCCTGTTTTTGGAAATCTCATTGTTTTATCAGATAAAGAAGTTTGCTGTATCATTGGAAGAGCAAAATGATTCGAAAATTGGTTTTCAAGTAAAGCCATAGTCTTATCTCGAAATTTCGGTCTAATAAATGGAGAGCTTGAAGGATCCCTTTAAGAATAAATGAGCCTTTTTTCATTTTAAAAAAGGTCAAGCTACAAAATTAAGAATAATTTTTTGTTAATGCTGTAGATTATTATTCATAGTCTTTGCACGTTCTTAGGTATATACGGCGAGATATATCCTGTCCAACTTATAACCAAATGTTTTAAGGAGCGTATTTCAATAGCGGTCAACACTTTTCCACATCACGCTGGTTACCTGATCTAGCACCGAGTCCTGAGCAATAAACCGAGAACAATCGAAGAACTCTAATATGCCTGATACTCTAATCACTAATCCAAAATTACAATTTTTATATTTTTAATCGAACATATTTGAAATAATTATGAATACATTCCTTGTATTTTTAACATGAAAATGAGTCCAAATTCGACATTAATCGGTCCATTATTTCTTTTAGTTATACCTTGTACAGTTGCTACTTTATTATACAGGGCGTTCAAAAAGTCCTTGTATCCCTAGTTATCACGGAAACTAAAGGTTTTAGAAAAAAATTGTGAAGTAGGTATATTTAATATTTTTGAAAAGCTATCAAACTGGATTATTGGCTTAACCTTGGGTGATGTACTGAAGGTCATATGAAGGTCACAAAGAGATTTTTAAATGGATTACCCTATTTTTTTATTACATAATCTTGTAGCTTATTTCAAGGGCTTTTCAAAACACTACGACAAAGTTTGATTCCATCCAGTCGTTTGTTAGATATTTCAATTCCAAATAACAAGAGTGTCAGGCGTATTCGAATTCCGCACTTCATTTTAGAATAAACATCTGATGTAAACGATAGCCCAAATAATCGATATGATTTTATGCGAGGAATCCAATAGAAACTGTAATTTCTATTCTGACTTTGAAGTCATTTGAAGGTCATAAGAGGAATTAGAAACTGAAATGGATAGACACCAGTAATTAAAAAATTATTTTCTAGGGAAGAAACGTATTCGCAAAATTATTTTCCTGTCAGTACTCTCTGATGTTTATAAATGCTGCATATCATAGTAAACCATCCATATGTCAATAACTCATCGCAGTCTAGTCTTGAAAACGTTTTCTAAGTTTACTATTTCACGAATTTACTCGTATTGATTTATTAATTTAGGAGGTTACTCGTGGGAGGAAGTTTACTGAGAACCGATAATCAGTCTTTTTTACGATTTTGTCATCATTGTATTTTTTGACGGACCTACCTAAACATTCATTATGGCACAACTATCTGAGAAGGAGCGTCTATCTCTGCTAATGATGTGAGAATGGGGCGATCAGCAAAGGAGCTATAAAAAAGTAGCTCAGTTATTTAATGAGCAATTTCGAAATGAGAATGATAAGATTCCTGTATCTACAGTTGCTCATACAGTTAAATATTTTGAAAAGACAGGCTCTGTTAGTAATCGTTCAAGATCTGGTAGACCAAAATCAGCAACAACTAACGAGAAATCACAACTGATTTTACAATCTTTCATTGAAAATCCACACGCTTCCATACGTCATGTTGCCCTTGAACAAAATATCTCGACTGGATCCGTTTCTAAAATTGTGAAATTAAATAAGTGGCATCCCTACAAAATTCATTTACATTAAGAGTTATCAGAAAATGATTACGACAGATGTATTGAAATTTGCGAAATTATGATGAATATGATCGACAATAATCCTCTATTATTAAACAACATTGTATTTTTTGACGAGTCAACATTTGTAATTACTGGCAATGTTAATAGGCATAATTGCAGGTACTGGAGTGATTATAATCTTTACTGGTCAAGGGAAAATCATACTCAAAATCCACAGTCTGAATGTGTGAACTGCCATTTCTAATCATCAAAAAGTCGGTCCTTTTTTTATAGAAGGTACTATGAATGCTTTTAAATACGAAAAAATACTTCGAGAACAAATTGTTCCAGCTATTTTAGCCTAAAATAATAATCAAATAAGTGAAATTTATTTTCAACAATATGGGGCTCCTCCTCATTATGCTCGAAGTGTTTGTAAATATCTTGATCAGGTGTTCCAAGGAAAATGAATAGGACGAAGAGGTTACATTGAATGGCCGCCACGTTCGCCCGACTTAATACCTCTTGACTTTTTCCTATGGGGCTATTTAAAATCTAAAGTATACGCAACTAAACCAAAAATTCTAGATGAATTGCGTATCAGAATGGTGGATGAAATGAAAGCGATACCCTCAAAAATGTATCAAAATGCTATTAAAGATTTTTACACCAGGCTGGGTCATTGCCAAATTAATGAAGGAAAACATCTCGAACATTTGTTGTAGGCCAATGCATATTTTGCCTTAAGAGATCAGATATCTAATATTAATTGATAGTCTGGGTTGAGGTCATATTCAATTATAAAATTTCCACTTCTTTCCATTTCTGCGGTAAAATGTAGAGATACTGTTTCTAATTCCTTTTATGACCTTCAAATGACCTCAAAGTCAGAATAGAAATTACAGTTTCTATTGGATTCCTCGCATAAAATCCTGTCGATTATTGGGACTACCGTTTACATCAGATGTTTATTCTAAAATGAAGTGCGGAATTCGGATACATCTGACACTCTTGTTATTTGGAATTGAAATATCTAACAAACGATTGGATGGAATCAAACTTTATCATAGTGGTTTCAAAAGCCCTTGAAATAAGCTATGAGATTATGTAATAAAAAATAGGGTAATCCATTTAAAAATTTCTTTGTGACCTTCATATGACCTTCAGTACTCCACCCAAGGTTAAGCCAATAATTCCAGTTTGACAGCTTTTTAAAAATATTAAATATACGTACTTCACAATTTTTTTCTAAAACTTTTAGTTTCCGAGATAACTAGGGGTACAAGGACTTTTTGAACGCCCTGTATAATAAAGTAGCAACTGTGCAAGGTATAACTAAAAGAAACAATGGTCCGATTAATGTTGTATTTGAACTCATATTCCTGTTAAAAATACAAGGAATGTATTCATAATTATTTCAAATATGTTCGATTAAAAATATAAAAATTTTAATTTTGGATTAGTGATTAGAGTATCAGATATATTAGGGTTCTTCGAATGTTCTCGGTTTATTGCTCGAGACTCGGTGCTAGACAAGGTAACCAGCGTGATGTGGAAAAGTGTTGACCGCTATTGAAGTACGGCCATTTAAAACATTTGGTTTTAAGTTGGACAGAATATATTTCCCCGAGTGTACATGTGTCTTATTTTCGATCGCGTAATCGCCCTTCTAAATTTATTGCATTGTCCTTTCTACGACAAGCTTTATAAAAATAAGAAATAATTAGAGTTGTATGTACATTATCGTGAGCTTGTAATGTATTTATTCAATGGACAATCATACTTTTGCTTTTCTCAAAATGAATTGCAGAATAAATGAGTCAGTGACGCTTGAAGATCTGAGAGTACGGAAAACGCGGAATAATAAAACAAACGTATTTCTAAATAGAATTGGGTGAAGCTAATTATAAGCAAAGCTATTCTTCGTGTATATTGTCCTAAGAATCTTGAATTTTGTATGAATCTTTTACTTTCTTAAATATAAATAACTGAAGCTGAGCGGGGCACATACAGGGTTTTTCTCTAACTCCGGCATATAGGAGATTCGTGTTAGTTGATTATAGCACTCGGTTAGATGAAATCGGAGGACGCTAATTGGTCAACCTTGTGTAGTGCCAACTTAAAATGGGGCATTACCAACATATGGAAAAAGAAAATGAGACAAATCCGCCATCTTGGTATGTAGAAGTGTTTACTAGCTAGTCATAGCAGAAAGAGGTGTAAAATGGAGAAATGTCAAAAATAATGGGGTTAAGGAACAAAAATGTAAATACATGAAGTGATCCTTAGAAAAATATTAAACTAAGGATACGTAAGAAAATAATTAGAGTTTAATATTGTAGTTAATTATGTTCTTTGATATAATAAAAAGCACTTTTTAATCAATATTAATTCTCAATTATTTGTGTTAGATTAATTAACATAATAAGGGTCTTATTAAATTGCACAATTAATAAGACAACGAGAGGATGCACAGTGTGTCACAAATACATTAAAGCAATCGAAGAAGATCAGGTAGTAGCGAATCTCAAACAAATAATGGATTTTTACCTGTAGACATGCTTGACCATACTAAATTCCAGTGTACTTATAAACAAATTGATTAGACGCTGAAGTAATTTATAAATAAAAAATTAAGGGATTAATGCAGCGCACAGGTTTTAAGGTATGAAACATTGATTGTCATTAAAGTTTCATACTTTAATACCTGTGCGCTGCATTAATTCCTTAATTTTTTATTTATAAATTACTTCAGCGTCTAATCAATTTGTTTATAAGTACACTGGAATTTAGTATGGTCAAGCATGTCTACAGGTAAAAATCCATTATTTGTTTGAGATTCGCTACTACCTGATCTTCTTCGATTGCTTTAATGTATTTGTGACACACTGTGCATCCTCTCGTTGTCTTATTAATTGTGCAATTTAATAAGACCCTTATTATGTTAATTAATCTAAAACAAATAATTGAGAATTAATAATGATTAAAAAGTGCTTTTTATTATATCAAAGAACATAATTAACTACAATATTAAACTCTAATTATTTTCTTACGTATCCTTAGTTTAATATTTTTCTAACGATCACTTCATGTATTTACATTTTTGTTCCTTAACCCCATTATTTTTGACATTTCTCCATTTTACACCTCTTTCTGCTATGATTAGCTAGTAAACACTTCTACATACGAAGATCGCGGATTTGTCTCATTTTCTTTTTCCATCTGTTGGTAATGCCCCATTTTAAGTTGGCACTATACAAAATTGACCAATCAGCGTCCTCCGATTTCATCTAATCGAGTGCTATAATTAACTAACACGAACCTCCTATATGCCGGAGTTAGAGAAAAACCCTGTATATATTTATCTTTATATATATATATATATATCGCATGGATTAGCTGTTGCGTATCTTCCATCATCAGTCGTCTATAGCTGGATGACTATAAGTTTTACTAAAAATGCAAGTTCTTTATGATAATTTGCATAAAGATAAACATTTACTACATCCAGTTTCATCTCTATTTCTGATAGGAAATACGTATGTAGCATTATACGGGGTTTGTGCCGTATGCCTTGTATTTCAAGCGTTACGAAATCACCTTTTTGACGATTTTATTTCACACACAATAATAATTGCATTTAAAGCAATTCCCTTATAACGACAAGATGAAATGTTCTCAATTTTATTTTTCCAATACTTTTGTGTAGTTGTGATAGGAGAATAGCATAAGTGGGGTAAGCTTTCGCATTAGACCATATTTTGACACTGAAAAGAGGGAACACATTAGTATGAGCCGCGAGAGGCTAGCTTTCTTCCCTACAGCCCTCCTTACAAGTTTCGGTTATCGTCCACCTCAAAAACGCGGGATAATGAGAGATACGATGTTATTTCTTATCTGATTTCAATTTTTTGGGCTTATTGAAATCGTTAGATCGGATACCTTGCCTTAAATAAGCCCATTTTTCATTTTATTTTGCATTTAAACATTATTAACGCAATTATTTAAACAATTTGATTTTTCTTTTGGTTTTTGTCAAATCCGGCTTTCTCATGACACGGTACCTGTCCTAATGATTCCAACTAGCCTAAGAACATTGAAATCGAACGAAAAATAACGCCGGACCATTACCTTTCGTTTTTCCTTCCATAGTGTTGGTAACATACAGCTTGAAATTGTATAGATACATATTGCTTGTTAAAAGGATAAAAAGTTTAGAAAGCTTCCTTATATTCTGGAGCAATTAAAACAATAATATTTTTTTTAAGTACTTTATTGTTACAAATCTTTATGAGATCCCACAAGAATAATAAGCTTCACTTGTAAAAAATTTCAACAAGTACATACATATCCTAGTAAATATAGTAGGCTAATAGGAGATAACATTATTAAATCATTCATTTACTAAACAATACAAATAATATTATAAAGTAATTTTCCTATGAATAAAATCTACCAAACACGCGCGCGCACGTGCGCGTACTAGAATTACAAATATTTATAATAAAAAAACAGTGAAATCAATATTGCACGCAAGTACTATAAATCCTAGCTGAAGATTCTAATATATTAATTCCGAATATAGTTAAATCGAAATATGGTAAGTAGTTGACTTAGACTATCCATCGTAAAAAAATGTTCAAGAAATTTACATCACTAGAATGAACATATGAAAATGAAAATGTCAAATTGCTTATGAAACCATAGTAGTTAAAACATAATCAGATGCATACATTCCTAAACAGAAAAGTAACTGAAATTTTATATCTAGAAACTAATATCTAAACCAAGAAGCTACTTGCCGAGTCCGTGCTTTATGAAATGACTAAAAGTGACCAAACTTTTTTTAATAACGATAAACAAGGTTTTTATGATAGTAATGTAACGATATAGTATTTGTATAAAATGCACGAGCCCGGCAAGTAGCTTTTTGGTTTTGAAATTAGTATCTGTAGTGGGATTCTGTAACACTTAGCGACAACTTTCAATATCGTTAAGTCCAGTTACCGACAGAAATCACTAAGTACGATTCTGTAACACAGAGTCACCGATGATTGTCGCTAGTAATGTCGGCACTGTCGGTAGCCTACTGAATCCTACCGAATAATAGTAGCTTTTCGTTTTAAGAAAATTCTCAGCTCAATCTCAATTAAGCGATGTAGTTACGAACAATTGAAGTTAATATAAAGAGTACTAAACCGAGTCGATCAGCTGAAAATTGAGATTTAAATGAGTTTTTTATTGAAAGGAAAACTAATAATATCGTTATAACTTAACAACGACCGAGATAGATATCGCTAGAGGTTCAACGGTATTAATATAAAATTTATCCGAAGAATAACTTTAAAAAACTTTAGCTTTTCCTTGGACGCGTTCCACCAAAGACTCACAATGCTCGTAATAAATAATACATATCACATCAACTATTATATTATGAGTATTTTTGGCCTCAAGTGGGTCGCTCCCCCCTTAATAATAGCTATCGGTATCGCTAACTACCGACAGAGTTATCGCTTGCGCTAACAAATGAGCAATTCTGTAACATTGGCTTAACGACAATAGTCGGTGCAACTTATGTTTGTATGATAACGATAAAATTCGTTAAGTTTTTAGGAAAGTTAATAATGTTGGTATATGTAACACCAACCTCAATAAGAATTTCTGTGTTACTTGACTAAATCAATTTTGACTATAGCAATTTTGAAAATAGCAAAATTATCATATTTTATTTAAACGAAGTATTAAACTTATAAGTATATTTGAATCAAAATAAGCATTAAAAATTAATGTTCTAACATTTTTTTAAGTCAGACAATGTACAGTTAGTGCCTGTGTGTGCTATAGTTAAATAACACAATTAATTCTATATTTTATAGAAAATTCCTGCATGTATGTATACATGGTGTAACGAAACGACCGCCTTTTCTCGTAACTAGAGGTTCGGAGTGACAACCTGAGTGCACGTTTAAAATTTTGTTCGAATCGTTCAAGGGGGTTAAAAGTTATTTCTACTTAAAAATCACCCTTTTTTCGGTCCTTTTCGAACGGCTTTAACTGCACAATGGAAAATGGAAAAAGTGAAAAAACAATTGATGAATACCCCCCTAGAATGTAAAATTTATCGTTCATACGCGATAATACTTTTGCTATTTTTGAAATTAATTTGGCTATTAGATTAACTTCATAAATAGCGAATTCCTTTTCATTACAATTCCAGTTCAATTCAGTATAAGCATCATTGACTGAATTGATGAAAAGAACGAGTTGACACAATGAAGGAAAGTATCAGAAGCTAAGAGTCGCGCGAGCGCACTGATAGTTTAATAGGTAATGCATGAGGGCAATCTCTTTTTACTAACGAAGCTATAGAGAATGATTCAAAATCAATGCATTGATGATAAAGAAAACTAAACTTGTCTATTTAACGTTCTCCAAAGTCCTTTAGATCGAAGTTTTTGAGAAAGCTTCAAACTAGCTCCTCGATGATTTCCAGAAAACACACTATCACTGTTTTTGCATTTAAACACTCGCGAATTTAAACAAATTAGGTATTAACCTACGCTTCTTCAAAATACTGGTCAATTTGACTCTTTTTCTGTTTGAAGTAGGCTGACAAAGAGTGGTCGAAACCAATTATTGATTATTCTTTCTCTCTGTGTCTCTCTCTTCAGCCTACGTCAAACAGTTCAAAAGTGTCAAATTAACCAGTGTTTTGAAGAAACGTAGGTTAATACCTAATTCGTTTAAATTTGCGAGTGTTTAAATGCAAAAACAGTGATAGTGTGTTTTCTGGAAATCATCGAGGAGCTAGTTTGAAACTTTCTCAAAAACTTCGATCTAAAGGACCTTGGAGAACATTAAATAGATAAGTCTAGTTTTCTCTATCATCAATGCATTGATTTTGAATCATTCTCTATAGCTTCGTTAGTAAAAAGAGAATGCCCTCATGCATTACCTATTAAACTAATAGTGCGCTCGCACGACATCTTAGCTTCTGATACTTCCCTTCATTGTATCAACTCGTTCTTTTCATCAATTCAGTCAATGATGCTTATACTGAATTGAACTGGAATTGTAATGAAAAGGAATTCGCTATTTATGAAGTTAATCTAATAGCCAAATTAATTTCAAAAATAGCAAAAGTATTATCGCGTATGAACGATAAATTTTACATTCTAGGGGGGTATTCATCAATTGTTTTTTCACTTTTTCCATTTTCCATTGAGCAGTTAAAGCCGTTCGAAAAGGACCGAAAAAAGGGTGATTTTTAAGTGTAAATAACTTTTAAAACCCTTGAACAATTCGAACGAAATTTTAAACGTGCACTCAGGTTGTCACCCCGAACATCCAGTTAGGAGAAAAGGCGGTCGTTTCGTTACACCCGTATATACAATATAGTTTTTATTTGAATATAAAAAATTGGAAAAATATTAAGTTTTATTTCCTACGATTTTTATTGTAAGTTTTAATTTATAAGGTAAATTTATTGTAAGTACTTTTCTATGATTTCTAAATATTAATTTAAGAAATATTTGTGACATTTATCATATTTACTTTTTCGATAAACCTCTACCGATGCCTATCTCGGTCGTCGTCAAGTTAACGATAGAATTCGGTAGCGACCCCGAGAGAGACATTTTTAACGACAATTATCGAAAATTTTGTGATACAGAATTGTTGTTAGCGATATCTCTTGGTAACTCGAGTCAACTACCTAAAGTTGTCGGTAACGTGTTACTGAATCCTTATAGATGGAAGTTACAGAATAGCTCATTTCGTTACTGCAAGCGACAACTATTGGTAGTTAGCGATACCGATAATCGTTGCTGGGAAGTTATAGAATCCCACTACTGGACATAAAAAATTTCAGTTATTTATATATTTAGTAATGTAAATTTCCGACTATATTTTAAATACTATGATTTCATAAGTAATTTGACATTTTCATTATCATATATTTATTCCTGCGATGTTAAATTTGTGAACGTTTTTTTTTAAATGAACAATCGCAGTCAATTGCTTACCCTATTTTGAATTTAGCTATATTCGGAATTAATATATAAGAATCTTTTGTTAGGATTAATAATACTTGTCTGCAAAATTGATTTCACTATGTTTTTTAATTATAAATTTTTGTAACTCTAGTACGTGTTTGATAGATTTTATTAGTAGGAAAAAATTACTTTAATATTATTTGTATTTTTTACTAAATGAATGATTCAATAATATTGTCTCCTACTAGCCTACTATAATTACTAGGACTTGTATGTACTTGCCGAAATTTTTTACAGTCGAAAGCTTGTATTTTTGCGGGTTTTATTCACCGCGGTTTGGTTTCAAAAAATTGCCATTTAGACATTTGGAAGTTTATCGAAAATCAAAAAGCGATAAGGCCCCTTGAATTTAGTCTAGTTTAACAGCATCATTCCGTCTTTTCTTTTACATAGATTGGCAAGATTGTAGAGCGCCCCGAGCAGACTAGTACCGTGTTCTAAAATTTACTGCCAGTACTGCGGACATCATTATATCTTTATAAATAATGAAGCATTGAAAGAAGAAAGAAAAATATTCGCATTGCTGGGCACTGAATTCAAGAACACGGCCTAGTTTACGACTTTATTTAACAGGAGGTACGAACGCCATTTTGGATTTGTTTATGTCAATAAAATTGGAATGTACCCTTCTTTGATAGAAGAATAAAATGTGCTGAATCCCATATTTAAAGAAACTATATTATATAAAAAAATAATTCCAAAGGTAATGTAATTTTTAAAGCCTCTCGAAGGTATAACCTCCCATTAACGGGATCCCTCACACGTGCTTTACCGACAGTATAAGTCAATAAACAATTAGTTTAATAAAATTCAAATGCGAAGTAAATTGAACAATCGGGCGTTTGTAAGACAATGTGCTAGTCCTAACGAGTCAAACGATCTTAAAAACACTCAAATTAGTTGAAAAATAACGCTGTACCATTGTGCCGCGTTCTTGAAGAAAGGTTACTTTTGGTTATTTCCACTTCAAGAACGCGGGAGAGTGGTACAGCGTTATTCTTCATCCAATTTGAGTTTTTTTAAGCTCGATTAACTTGTTAGAACTGGCACCTTATCATAAAGATGTCCGTTTCTTCAATTTGCTTCGCATTTGATTTTTATTAAACTAGTTGTTTATTGACTTTTGTATTGTTGGTAAAACAGGCGTGAGTGATTCCGTTAAGGCTATACATGCGTTGCATAGCCAATCGTATCTAAATTATGAAATTTTCTGTTTTTTTCCAACTGTTTTATTGCACGAGTAATTCATCCAGCCGTGAAGTTGTATTTGAAAAAAATATTTTCAAAGATTCTTTATCAATGCAATTTCCAACGCTTAAGATAGGGCGAGCGCGACTCTCTAGTGAAATAGAGTTATATATGTAATTACAAAATTGAAAGTAGTACTTTACTTATTCTGGTTATGATAGAAAACCAATTTGTAAATTATAAATAATTTAAGTGTTATTTTTATCAATATTTTTGAAACAATTATATTAACAGAAATACGCATAAGATTTGAGTAGTTGTCACATTTCCATGCAGAATATAGACAAGCACGAGATTTAACATTTTTCACGAGTAATAATAAGAGATTATTATCGGTAATATACACGTTTTTGATGATTAAAAAATTGCTATTAATTTAAAATATATTACTACAGTTTTTTATTGCTTTGTGCAGTCATTGCAATACAGGACATCATAAATTTCTTCACAATGTGTTGATCGCCCATTAGGCTACACGTTAAAAGTGCCAATTTCAAATAATTATTTCTTTCTTATGTCATCGGTAACACATCATTCCAAATTTTAGTAGATTATTCCTCTATGCCTAAATAACCTTTCTTTAAAATTTTAAATAATTCTGAAGAAATTTTAAAGAAAGGTTATTTAGGCATAGAGGAATAATCTACTAAAATTTGGAATGATGTGTTACCGATGACATAAGTAAGAAATAATTATTTGAAATTGGCACTTTTAACGTGTAGCCTAATGGGCGTTCAACACATTGTGAAGATATTTATGATGTCCTGTATTGCAATGACTGCACAAAGCATTAAAAAACAGTAGTAATATATTTTAAATTAAAAGCAATTTTTTAATCATCAAAAATGTGTATATTACCGATAATAATCTCTTATTATTACTCGTGAAAAATGTTAAATCTCGTACTTGTCTATATTCTGCATGGAAATGTGGCAACTACTCAAATCTTATGCGTATTTCTGTTAATATAATTGTTTCAAAAATATTAATAAAAATAACACTTAAATTATTTATAATTTACAAATTGATTTTCTATCATAACCAGAATAAGTAAAGTACTACTTTCAATTTTGTAACTACCTACAACTCTGTTTGACCAGAGAATCGCGCTCGAACCACCTTAAGAAAGATATATATGTATAAACTTAAATATGAATGTATATTAAATAAGCCCTCTGAAATGTTTTTCCGCTCCCCTATCTATATTATATGCTTTTAAGAAAAAACAGCAAAATTCAGTTTCTTTTCAAACGTTAAAATGGTGCTACTCTTTGAAATAACTTTAAAACCGCTACATTAAATCCGCAATCTCGAACTCTGTTACTATGACGATAACATAGTAATTGGTGACCCTAAAAAATCTCATGAAGTATATAATTTTTCCAACGAGAAAAGTTTCTGGAAAAAGGCTAATTAGTTTCGGAATTTAGCTTAAAATAGACACATAAGTATATTAACAATTGACTTTTCAAGTGAATTATAGGAATGAATCCATAAAACATGCTTTAACGACTAAAATAACTATTTAAAAATAAAAATTTAATAAAAAAAAAATTTCAAAATAATACCGAAATTTAATCGGAAAAAGTATAGTTCATAATATTGTATTTAATATTAATATACTATTGAAATATGTTACTGTTTTTTAATTGCTTTGTGTGTGTGAATAATTCATAATTTATTACCTAAATATAGCTTAACTATATACAACGTATCCAAAGTGTAAAATAGATATTAAAAAAATTAAAACTGTAGGCAAATAACATTAAGGCTTATTGGCATTCAGTAGTTGAATATAGAAATTTTGCTAATTTCAAAATGATCATAAAATATTTATACTTACGTAATTTAAAAGTAAAGTTAGATAAATTTCCTCCATTAATGAAACCATGAAGTCGAAACATGTCACTAGAACTAAAACCTCCTGGTCTGAATGGTAATGGTGTATATATGTGCAAACCTAATGCCCAATAAATTTCTCCACCCATAAAGTCTCCATCGCAACAAGGACCACAACTTCTGGTTTCAAATCCTCTTATATTTAATGGTCCACCAAGAAAAAATCGATCAGCAATATTTATTTTTAAATCGTTATTAATTCCTCTCATTAGACCGAATTGAAAGCCTAACTGAAGTATCTGTAAATTAAAATATTTTATGAATATAATTATTCAATATAAAAGTTATAAACAATTTCGTTTTCAAACTTACAATATTTTCCAATAATAGCCAGTTATTCTGAAAAAGAAATTCATTTTTTAAAAATCCAATATCTCCACCTAATCCAGCCAGCTCTGATGTCAGCTGTAGAAGTGACCCGTAGCTTGGGAAAATTGTTTCATTTCGTTTATCTATTGAGCAAATGTACTTTAATGCTGATTTCAGATTAAAACCGCATTGCTCACGAATTGTAAAAGCTACTTGTTTTGATGTAGATAATTCTCTAATTACAGCTTCATACTGAAATTTATGTTTCAAAGCACCAGCCCGAATTGAGTTAAATGCTAGATCTATCAAAAATCCATAATCACACTGTTTATATCCTGACGATGGATATTCACTTGATGCGTTAAAAACACTCCCAGTAAATCTATCATAAAAATAAGAAAATATTCACATATAAATACACAACTGACCGAATTAAGCTTTTCTATAAACATAATATATGTAGACTGAGCTAAGAGCAATTATAAGGACACTCCTAAAGAGAAAGGATAAAATGATGTTATACCATATACATATTTCATTTAATGTATGTGTAAGATAGAGAGCAATGACATCTCTTAATAGGTCTGTTTCTTTTTCTCTGCATTGCTGCACTAATACAATAACTTAAACTAAGAAAACATGTTTGCTTATTTCAACTAAGTGCATCAGTTCAATAGTGCAAGAAAAAAGAACAGATCCAATAACTATCACCATTCTCCATCTTCAAGAGGGTACCTCCTACAATAGGTGAAGTAACCATGGCTCAGCCTATATATATTATGCCATAGATGTTTCCTCTGTATTTAAACATCTTGATAATACATCTGTAGTAATACTAATCTTAATTAAATATAAATTATAATTTTTACTGAACAGATGAAATAACAAAGTTGAAGCAGTCAGCCTTATATAGTATACAAGACACTTTTCTAACAGCAAAACGTAGCATTCAAATTGTTTGACCTTAACATCCTCTATTATCATGTTTCCTGATACCTGAAATGTACTAAATTTTTCTATGTCAGTTGAAGAAACTATACTCATCAGTAGAAGTATTATTTTTTCTTAATTGATCACAATTATTTTATATAATACTAAATTAAATAAAATATAAAGTACTAAAGTGATTTAGTTAAACAACAGAAAATCAGCAACTGCTTTGCTTTTAGAAAAATGATTTGTATAATAATTCTTATTAATGCTTACAACTATCTTGCAGCTTTATATCAACTATTATTCCTGTTATTGCATTGTAGTAAGATTTTTGTCTCATCCCTCTGATTCCTACATGGTATTCTGGTGAGCTCGTATGAATCATTAAAAAGTAACAAAATTTCAATGATATCATTATAATAGGAATATCAGTTGATCTGACTTCATATGCCTACTTAATGGATAATGCAGCAACTGAATGTAAAAACACTTACATAGGTTGAAGTCTGTTGCTATAAATAGGTTTGATGATAGATACATTGAAATTTGTTGAGTTTTTATTACTGTATGAATATTCCATTTGAATCCTTTCTGCTCGTCCAAACATATTAGGTGCTGTGGCTCCAATCATAAGAGATCCCTCATTGTTCCCAACTGTAGTCTTTATTCCACCCATTAACCTCTTCATTTCATTGACGATAAATGTGACCTACGATTTAAAATCTTGTAGTTTTTGAAGAGTAAATAGCATTAAAAATAATTATAATATACTTATGCAATAGAGTTTTTAAAAGGCTTAATACAGAAATTACTTATTCTTTGTTGAAATAGTTTGTAATTATTTAGACCCACTTCTACACCTTCTGGGGTAGCATCTGGACCTTGGCTTGTATCAATATAAATTCCAATGTTCTTGAAACATCCTAATGCTTCTAATTTGGCCCGTACATTATGTGCTTTTAGAACAACATCTTGGAAATCATGTGCATTAAATAATTCGGTCACTTGAGCTTTCACAATATCATCTTTGGTTCTTTTGAGTCCATCAATATGGACTTTATCTACACGCACCTACACGATAAATTAAGTAATATATCAATATATTTCTCTAGTTTATTTACAACAATAATTTTTATGTTAATTAAAATAGAAACCTTCACTTCCTCTAAGTTTAATGGTTTTGATTCCATGGTACTATGTTTTGATACAGATTTAAAATCCTTGTTTTGCAGAGCAGACTATAAATGAGAAAAATGGAGTTTAACAAAAATTAAATATAATAATTCAATATTCTTATAAATTTTTTATACACAATATACAATTTTATACATAAGCTTTAATCAAAATTTTTGACAATCAACTTTTAGAAAAAATGGTCAAAAGCTGATAACAAAATTAATGTACCACAATGGAAAAAAACATTATGATATTTAATAACATGCAATATGATATATGAAGCTAATGGCTTCAGTGTCGGTATTTTTAAAATTATAATACTAGCTTAAAACATTATTAATTCAAAGCGCTTAATTATACCTATTTTTAATTACGTACAAATTAATAGTTAAAAGCTCTGTAAGACTAAATTAAAAATAATTTATTATTTTATCAAACATTACCTTTGCATAAACCGTGCCCATATTTTACCTACTTCTATATATTATTGATAAAATCTTATGTGTGTGTGTGAATTATAAAACAGTTTCTTATAAATCCTTCAATTTCGCTGAAATTAATATAAAACTAACATTTGCAAAAACAATTAAAATTTATCGTTCCTAAAATACCCACCATTATAGCTCGGCTGAAATTTGCTGAATATCAAAATGAGCAATTTACAGCGGGGATTGGTGGAACAGCCAGAAAATCATATTGGCAACAAAAACCTGATCCAACACCCTACTTTTCTCTAGTAAAAAAATGGCGATTGAGGTTTTTTGGGGTAATGCGGGTCAACAGTGTCAACACCTACCAAGGTTGCCAAGTGTAGTACTTTCGGTACTACCGTAGTACCCAAAAGCGACATATCCTATAGCGTAGTACTATTTTGGGTACTACGCTATAGTCGCTGCTGATACTACTGGTCGGCGGAAATACGTCAGAGGGTAGAGACTGTAGAGGGACCGCAATATAGATATTTCTAATTACTAATTTCAAAATACATAATGCATGGTCCGTGAGCCAAGACAAATGTTAGTATATACATACCACAAGTTATAAAGTAATATAAAGAAATAAAGTGACAGTTTTAATCTTACTGACAGCTGATGTACTGATGGTATAAGTGAATAAATAAAGTGACGAAATTTGTAAAATGTACATAAAAATAATTTTTAAAAGTATATAAAGGACTGAACATTTTAGATAAGTATAACAATAAATTTTATAATATAAAATGTAAGATATAAATATTTTGTGGTACTTTGTGGGATTTTATTTCAGATTAAATTATAGTAATGTGTTTACTATGTCACTGTGCTGAGGATGGAGCTATGCAGATTTTCAAAATTAAAATAAAGGAATAGACTAAACATAATGTGGTTATTGTGTCATCGTTGAGATTCAAACTATGTTAATTGAGACGGATAATAAAATAAACGAGTGAAAAAACTGGGTAAATACAATAATAAATAAAGAAGCTGACAAATTAGATATATAATATAAAATGTAAGATATTTTATAGTACTTTCTGGGATTTTATTTCAGATTAAATTATAGTAATGTGTTTACTATGTCACTACTGAGGATGGAGCTATGTGGATTGAACATTAAAATGAAAGGAATAGATTCACCATATTATGGTTACTGTGTCATCGCTGAGGATCAAACTGTGTTAATTGAGATGAATATTAAAATAAACAAGTCAACACATTGGGTAAATACGATACAAATAAAGAAGCTGACAGATTACATTTGTAATTTCAAATGTAAGATTTTATATAGTACGTTTTGGGATTTTGTTTCAGATTAAATTATTGTAAAGTGTTTACTATGTCAATGCTGAGAATGGAGCTATGTGGATTGAACATTAAAACAAAAGGAATAGATTCACCATAATGTTGTTTCTGTGTCATCGCTGATGAGGATCAAACTGTGTTAATTGAGACAGACATTAAAATAAATGAGTCAGCATTTTGGGTAAATACAATAATAAATAAAGAAAATGACAGAATAAATATATAATATAAAATGTAAGATGTTTTATAGTACTTTGTGGGATTTTGTTTCAGATTAAATTATAGTAATGTACGTGTGTTTACTGTATCACTGCTGAGGATGAAGCTATGTGGATCGAACATTAAAAGAAAAGAATAGATTCACCATAATGTGGTTACTGTGTCATCGCTGAGGATCAAACTGTGATAATTGAGATGAATATTAAAATAAAGAAGCTGACAGATTAGATATATAATATAACATGTTAGATATTTTACAGTACTTTGTGGGATTTTATTTAAAGTTAATATATGTAAAATAAAATTTTTGTTTTCTTTTTACAATTGTATCTATATTAATTACTATATGTTGCAATCTCTTAAAATTAAGCCTCTGCTTTTATTAGCAAACTAATAGTTCCACACGGCAGTGATGCCAGAATCAAGCTTTTAGCAACAAAAATGAAGATAAGCGCTAGCCAGCAGGAGTATAGAAAATTTAAAGGGAAGCGGTACAAACACAACTATGCCTGGAGAGCATAGGTGTGATTTGGACTTCAGGCAACATTGGCTTTAGAAGAAGAGCGACTACCGCTAACCGTGACATTTTTACGTGTTATCCGTGTGAAGTGGTGCTGCGTTTACCTAAAAACTCAAAGCAAATAAAAATGCTTTTCCTAAATTGATTTGTAATATTGATAAAATGGTCAAATGTAGCCATTAATTAATTAGATTTGGTAATAAATACAGAAAATGCGTTTTATTATAACAAATGAGTTGAGGTAAAATAAACTCAATGTTTTTATATTAATCTGTTAACAAATGCATTTTTTTATTTATTATTGAGTCCAATAAATTAATGGTTATTAAAAAAAAAATTCCTTGTAATGAAAAAAAAAATGAAAAAATTCTAAATTTCACCAAGACTCGAACACGAGCCCACCGCATGACAAACGATAACCTTACCACCTGCGCTACAGCGCTCACTTGATGTACCAAGAGCAAAACAGCCTTTTAAAGACTGACTACAATTCTTTCACTAACTCGTCATAAACGATCAAGAATTAGCTGCAATAATAAATACATTTATCTCCATAGCATTATTGCACTAAATTTATTATGTTTTTAATTTGAAGCATACATTTTACATGAAGATACGATACTTTAAGGATGTTCATGCAATACTTTAAATACAAAACTATTCATATGCTGGTTTATCATAGTTATTCGACTACATATAACAAATATTATAATATTACTTAATTAATTTATGATAGTTGAGCATATGAGTAGTTTTATATATAGAGTACTGAATGGTTTTAAATTATCATATCTTCATGCAAAATGTATGCTTCAAATTAAAAACAATAAATTTAGTACAATAATGCTATGTAGATAAATGTATTTATTATTACAGCTAATTCTTGATCGTTTATGACGAGGTAGTGAAAGAATTGTAGTCAGTCTTTAAAAGGCTGTTTTGCTCTTGGTAGTTGGTACATCAAGTGAGCGCTGTAGCGCAGGCGGTAAGGTTGCCGTTTGTCATGCGGTGGGCTCGTGTTCGAGTCTTGGTGAAGATTAAAATTTTTTCATTTTTTGTTTCATTACAAAGAATGTTTTTTTTAATAACCGTTAACTTATTGGACTCAATAATAAATAAAAAAATGCATTTGTTAACAAATTAATATAAAAACATTGAGTTTATTTTACCTCAACTCATTTGTTATAATAAAACGCATTTTTTGTATTTATTACCAAATCTAATTAATTAATGGCTACATTTGACCATTTTATCAAAATTAAAAATCAATTTAGGAAAAGCATTTTTATTTTATTTATTCACTTATATCATAAGTACATCAACTGTCAGATAGATCAAAGCTGTCACTACTCCTTATTTCTTTATTACACTTTATTTTTCCGTATACTAACATTTGTCTTCGTTCACGCCGTTCACGGTGACAGGCTGTGAATATAATATATATAATTTTTGATATATTACGTTCTGCATTTAAGATGGCTACTGACGTATTTCCGCTGGCAGTATACTTTGTGCAGTCTGCATTCCTTATATCAAAATTCACTTACTATAGAGCGTAGTACTATTCAAGATGGCGGACTTGGCAACCTTGACACCTACTTTTCTCTAGTGACAAGATGGCGGCGGCGGTTACGTTTTCTATGGAGCGCATTCCATCTATGTTATTAAATGAATTATGGAGGAATTTTTTTGTAACATACACTATTGCTCAATAATCTTGCGTCAGGCGAGGGGCAGTGGGGATAAGAGGGTCAAGGGGTTATCTAGGGAATTCTAGTGGACACCGTCAAATTTTAGATCGGCTATCCCTTTGACGTCAAAAGAGCTGTCAAAACCTAAATTAACCTGTATTTTGAAGAAATACAGAAAGATAAATATTTTTAAAAAACGAATAAAAGGAAAGAAAGAAAGGATTTTAATAAATATATAAAGAAAAAATATCAGATGAGTATTAGTTAATAGGAAATGTTAAAGTAATTATAAATTATTAAGAAAATATACTTTGTGGTTTTTTTATATATGTTACAGGTTAAATGCTGTTTCTGATGAGTTTAAATTACAGCAAAGAAATATATATAGACCAATGAATAAAAAAGGACTAATTTATGAAGCATTTCTGTGTGGACCAGTTATTTCAATAATTATGGTTTAATTATGTTATAATAGTGATTGTGAAAGCGTTTGGTGTATATACACAAAGAAATTCTATTATAAATTAATAATTATATATAATAATGTGTTGATTCCTATTACTATAAATTAAAGCTAGTTCAATTAAAATACTCGTTCTCTTTCTTCCTTATCCAAATTCTATACATACATAGTAATTAGATATTCTCATAGAATCTATCCTTTAAACTAATTAAATTGCAACTATTTGAAATGTGCAAGTCATAACTATTTGCTTCAATTATTTGTATTATTCAATGCGAGACAAATTGCATAAAGACTCTTCAAATTTCTTATTGATCTGTCACATTCTTTCACATCTTGTGTGACATTTATTTGCCTTGTTTGTTCCTTCTTCTTTTAGTTTTCAACATATACCAATATTTCTCTAGATATTTTCAAATACGCTGAAGTATGCTTATTCTGCTGTCTAATTGATTCTATCAATGTGAGGATGATAGGTAAGCTATTGCTCTATTAAATTTGAAGAATCTAGACACTTCACTTAATTTATTGTACTTAAATGTAATGTTTGGTACTTCATCTACATGATATCTTTTCTTTACATTTGACAGGATATTGTCCTCCAATACATTCATGTATACTGCTGAGTTAATCTTGTTTTCAGCTTCAAATAATTTTCCAACTACATATTTGGATATCCATTCCTAATATACAATACTTATTTTGTTACTCCTATTTGTTGTTGAGAATTATCTGTCTTAAATCCTTAATTTATCTAGTCGCCATATATATATTCTATTATTTTCAGATGATTGATATATCTTACTACCAATTCTGTCAACATTATAATAGGAGTAACAAAATAAATATATTCTATATTCAAAATGTATATCCAAACACGTAGTTGAAAAACTATTCGAAGCTGAAAGCAAAATGAACTCATTAGTATACACATACCTTCTAAAGAACTTTATCTTCCCAAGTACTATGAGAACATATCTCACAAAAGAGATACCAAATTTAAATAACATCATTCAAATGCCTATTTTTCAAATTTAACTAGACAATGGTTTATCAATGATTTCAATATTTATAAAATTAATTAGAGATCAGCAGAATCATCAGATCTGCGTGTAATAATTAATGATTGTAAAATTATTTTTATATGTTATAGACTAGAAGAAAATAGTGCAAAGGAGGCATATAAATGTCATAAAAGATAATATGTAGAAGGATGTGACATATTAATAAGAAATTTGCAGAGGCTCTATGCAATTTCTCTTACAATGAATAATAAATATCATTGAAGCAAATAGTTATGACTTGCACATTCCAAATAGTTACAATTTAATTAGTTTAAAGAATAGATTCTACGAGAATATGTAATTACTATGTATGTATAGAATTCAGATAAGGAGGAAAGAAAAAGAATATTTTAATTGAACTAGCTTTAATTTATAGTAATAAGAATCAACACATTATTATATATAATTATTAATTTATAATAAAATTTCTTTGTGTATATACACCAAACGCTTACACATTCACTATTAGAACATTACATCATAATTATTGAAATGACTGGTCCACACAGAAATGCTTCATAAATTAGTCCTTTTTTATTTATTGGTCTATATATATTTCTTTTCTGTAATTTAAGCTCATCAGAAAACGCATTTAACCTGTAACAGAAATAAAAAAACCACAAAGTATATTTTCTTAATAATTAACAATTACTTTAACATTTCCTATTAACTAATACTCATCTGATATTTTTTCTTTATATATTTATTAAAATCCTTTCTTTCTTTCTTCTTATTTGTTTTTTAAAAATATTTATGTTTCTGTATTTCTTCAAAATACAGATTAATTTAGCTTTTGACAGCTCTTTTGACGTCAAAGGGATAGCCGATCAAAAATTTGACGGTGTCCACTAGAATTCCCTAGATAACCCCTTGCCTCTCTTATCCCCACTGCCCCTCGCCTGACGCAAGATTATTGAGCAATAGTGATGTATTTCCGGTGGGTACAGTGTGGTAAAAAGATATGAACGATATGAACTGACATAATACGAAGATTTCGAAAAAGAGGATATATAGTTAATAATGTTTATTAAATGACCATTTATTCTAATTAAAACGAGGAAATGAGGGATTTAAGACATTTAGATACGTAAAGTAATACAAAAATGAAAGTATGAGTTGTTTTTCTAAATTAAAGATCATTTATTTTGTGAACATTTCAATTTGTTACAGGTAAAGTACATGGATTATTTTATTCTTATCCGTGTTTGGGATCTATACTTTCTATTAGAGTATTATGAAGGAAGCATTATCAGTGTATTGTACAATGAATGAAAAAAAGATTACGTATATATGACCTACGAATAAACTCATTTACTCTTAACGGGAATCCGTATATCGACATTACAGAGCAAAAACTATTTCGCATGCAGCTTCATTATTTGTTGACGGATTGTAAAGTTATTACAGGTGTTTGGAAATGCCAGAAGTTTATCTACTAAGTTACGTTAGGAAAATTAACAAAAAATGAAAAAAAATTTTTGTTTAAATAAATATATTAACATTATTGAGAAACAACAATTAAATCGCAAAATCCCCCAACGTACTTTACTAGATAATGTTCATACGTTTCCAAAAAGTCCACATAAATGCAAATCCGTCAAGAAATGACGATGCTGCATGCGAAATAAATAATGGAAGAATTTCGTGTTAGCGACTTCCCGAACACGAAATTCTTCCATTATTTATTTCGCATGCAGCATCGTCATTTCTTGACGGATTTGCATTTATGTGGACTTTTTGGAAACGTATGAACATTATCTAGTACAGTACGTTGGGGGATTTTGCGATTTAATTGTTGTTTCTCAATAATGTTAATTTATTTATTTAAACAAAATTTTTTTTTCATTTTTTGTTAATTGTCCTAACGTAACTTAGTAGATAAGCTTCTGGCATTTCCAAAAACCTGTAATAACTTTACAATCCGTCAACAAATGACGACGCTGCATGCGAAATAGTTTTCGCCCTGTAATGTCGGTATACGGATTCCCGTTAAGGATGTTCTACCCCAAAGGGGTAGTATCCCATATGGCCGAACAGTATTATGGCCGAACAGTATTATGGCCGAAAGGTATTTTGGCCGAAAGGTATTATGGCCGAAAGGTATTATGGCCGAAAGGTATTATGGCCGAAAAAGTGCTATAGTTAGATCAGACAATCTGTCGTAAGATTGTTACCGACAGAACAACATTTCTGTAGGTAACTTGACAGTTAGCCGGAGAATAAGTATATGATACAGGCTGTTCAAAAAGTATGTACGTGTGATTCTCTAACGGCGGGACATAGGCTATGTCCCGCCGTTAGAGAATCACACGTACATACTTTTTGAACAGCCTGTATCATATACTTATTCTCCGGCTAACTGTCAAGTTACCTACAGAAATGTTGTTCTGTCGGTAACAATCTTACGACAGATTGTCTGATCTAACTATAGCACTTTTTCGGCCATAATACCTTTCGGCCATAATACCTTTCGGCCATAATACTGTTCGGCCATATGGGATACTACCGCCATGACCAATCTCCCGTTTCATCTCTGGTTTTATTCAAGATAGGATCCCTATAGCCATTTTCTGCAACTACTAACACATACAAGGTACATACATACATGTGTTTTTGACAGGATGAGGTTAACTGAGAAATAATTCCAGTGAGAAAATAGGAGTAAGATATAGTATAGAATTGAAATACTTGGAAAAATATATAAGAAATATTAATAAATGAATTTAATTGGTTTTTGTATAAAATTAATGAAGAATACTTTATTGTCACATCACATTGAAGAATGGAGATACAATTAGATAAGTTATCATTTATTTGTATATATCTATCAAATTGATGAATTAACGGGATCCCTCACGCGTGCTTTACCGACAGTACAAGTCAATAAACAATTCGTTTAATAAAATTCAAATGCGAAGCAAATTGAACAATCGGGCGTTTGTTGGACAATGTACCAGTCCTAATGAGTCAAACGAACTTAAAAACACTCAAATTAGTTAAAAATAACGCTGTACCATTGTGCCGCGTTCTTGAAGAGAGGTTACTTTTGGTTATTTCCACTTCAAGAACGCGGGACAGTGGTACAGCGTTATTCTTCATCCGATTTGAGTTTTTTTAAGCTCGATTGACTCGTTAGAATTGGCACCTTGTCATAAAGAAGCCCGTTTTTGCAATTTGCTTCGCATTTGGCTTTTATTAAACGATTTGTTTATTGACTTGTACTGTCGGTAAAGCACGCGTGAGGGATCCCGTTAATGTAAGGGCAAAATTCTTTGTTCAAATGTGGCTTTAATTTTACAGATTAACAAATTATAAACTGATGATTGACTTCGATGAATAATCTATAGGAAATAATAAGCCAATTGAGTTTTTTCATTGATGTATGGATGGACTTAAATTTAGCGAAGACTGCATGCTCAAATCTACGTACCATTGTATCCAGCTGATTAAACTCCGCTAACGTGTTCCCCCACTCCAGCATCGAAACTTACTGTGAAGCTTTCCTCATATTTACGCTACTCCCCTATCTGTAGCTATACACATATAAATACCGCTAAAATAATGTTGAGAACATTTCATTTCACCGATATAATGAAATTGCTGAAAATGCAATTCATTTTGTGTGCGAAACAATGTCCCAAGCTAGCTCCGTACCTGTGGTCAGAAGGGAAGGTCTTATTCTAGAATAAAATATTCAAAGCCAAAGATAAGAGGTAAAAGTAGTTTTTATTAAAATAAATAAAATGTAAAAAATATATTTACAAAAGAACCGCTAGACTAATGATCGACTTTCTAGGGAATTTGCTCTCGTCAACCTCTAGGGAATTTCGGTCTACGAAGATTCCCCAGAACCCCAGAAAACAGAATTCCCCAGAAAGGAACGCGGACTTAGAAGCTCCCGGACTGGGCAATTTTCCCTGGAGTATTCCCCAGTAAAATCCCCAGCCACGGGAGGAAGCGAAATAGGAGAAGTGGTTTTAGGGAAGGGGAAGTCCCCTTACCCCTCGGCCTACTTCTCCTAGAGCTATAGTGGCTCCGAGCCACCCCAACCCCTAGGGTGAATGCTACCCCTCCCGCTACCCGACTCTTTCGAGAGCCCTGGACTTGAGGGTCGGAACACTGGGTCCGAGGTAGTCCTCGGAGGCAGTGTGGAGGGGAAGGAGAGGGTTAACTTCTCCCGGGCAGTCCCCGGAGAAATTTCCCTTAGGAGGGAGGATATTGCCGCAGAGGGGTAGTCCCCTCTTGGTAGGCAGTGGGTGGTGGGTGATACTTACCAAAGTATTTGCCCGATGAGTTCGCCGGTGGAGGCGCTCTTCAAGATGCCGTTGAGGCGTCAAAAAACAAGCCGTGGAGGCGTCAAAGGATGCTGCTGTTGCTGCTGTCAAAGCAGCGGTCGAGTAAGGCTGAGGTGCGATGGGTCCTTACCAAGGACCCATATAAGTAATTCCGCGGCACGAAACTTGCCAGCGAGAGAGCTGCTCGTGGCGCTGGCCAGCTAGTGGCCAAGCGCGCAAGCTGTGCAGCGGCCGCGACGCGCCATGGCCAGTAGACGCGTAAGCGCGCCGCGGTGAGAGATAGAGAGAGACAGATGGAGCGGCTAAACGCTGTTGTTCTAGCCGTCCTGTGTAAACGCAATAGAGATAGGGAGATATAGCAGAAAATGTGGAATCTACTTCTCATCATTTTTGCTCCTCCCGATCTCGAACATTTTGAAATAAAACAGTAGAAAAGTAGATTTCGTAATGCTTGAAGTATAGGGCATACGGCGAAACGCGGGACAATGGTACAGTCATATTTTTCAACAGAATTTGATGAGACTAGTAATAATTAAAGTCATTCTTCATGTAGATTGTCCTAAAGAGCTCGCATTTTCGATAAATCTTATAGTTTTTCAACTATGAACGTTTGAAGTTGCACGGCGCACAAATACATATTTCTTCTCTCGCGTAGATCAGCTGTTGCGTACGTCCATCTTCAATCGTTCATAACTGGAAAACTATAGGCTTTATCGAAAATGCGAGCTCTTTAGGACAATCTACATGAAGAACGGCTTTAGTTATGACTAGTCTCATGAAATTCTATTGAGAAATACGCCTGTATCATTGTCCCGCGTTTTGCCGGAATTTCAGGTCTTCAAGCGTCACTGACTCGTTCTTTCTGCTATTTATTCCGAGCAAAGTAAAAATGCACCAACAACTTGGATAGCATCATTGAATAGAGCGTGAAAAGGGGAAACGCTTTTATAATATTTTCATAATTTTGCAACGCTTCTTTTGGTCATTATAATGCAAACTGTAACAAGATGCGTACTCGGAGTAAATAAAGTTGGCATCCCCTTTCCCCTCTGCAGCTTATTGCCTTGTCCAGCGTATGTAAACCAGCATAGTAGGCCTACATACATACGGGTGCGACTGTGTTAGTGACTCGTGCAGTGTACTGTAAACAAACACACATAGCGTTTACCATGTATGTACGTGGGTCTTATTTACAATCGCGAAAATGCCCTTCTAAATTTATTGCATTGCATCTTCTACGACAAGCTTCATAAGATTAAGAAATACTCATAGCAGCATGTACATTATCGAGAGCTTCTAATGTAATTTCTCAATGTGCAATCGTACTTTTATTTGTTCCGAAATAAATAGCAAAATGAACGAGTCAGTGAAGCTTGAAGACCTGAAATTACGGCAAAACGCGGGACAATGGTACAGGCGTATTTCTCAATAGAATTTGATGAGGCTAGTCATAACTAAAACCGTTCTTCATGTAGATTGTCCTAAAGAGCTCGCATTTTCGATAAAGCTTATAGTTTTCCAGTCATGAACGATTGAAGATGGACGTGCGCAACAGCTGATCTACGTGAGAGAAGAAATATGTATTTGTGCGCCGTGCAACTTCAAACGTTCATAGCTGAAAAACTATAAGCTTTATCGAAAATGCGAGCTCTTTAGGACAATCTACATGAAGAATGGCTTTAATTATTACTAGTCTCATCAAATTCTGTTAAAAAATACGAATGTACCATTGTCCCGCGTTTCGCCGTATGTCTTATATTTCAAGCATTACGAAATCTCCTTTTCTACAATTTTATTTCAAAATGATAATTGCATTTTTAGCAATTTCATTATATCGGCAAGATGAAATATTCTCAACATTATTTTAGCGATATTTATATGTGTATAGTTACAGATAGTGGAATAGCGTAAATATGAGGAAAGCTTCGCAGTAAGTTTCGATGCTGGAGTGGGGGAACACGTTAGCTTGAGCCGCGAGAGGGGCGGAAGCCTAGCTTTCTTCCTAAAAATTTTTGCTTTTCGTCCACCTCAAAAACGCGGGACAATGGTACGGCTCTATTTCTCAACCGATTTTAATGTTTTTGGGCTTCTTGGAATCGTTAGGTCTGGTACCTCGTCATAAAGAAGCCCGATTTTTCGATTTGTTTTGCGATTAAATATTATTAATGCGATTTTTTAAACAATTTGATTTTTTTCATTTTTTGGAAAGTAAGGCTTTTTTATGACAAGGTGCGAGTCCTAACGGTTCCAACAAGCCCAAAATTATTAAAATCAGTCGATAAATAACGTTGGACAATTCTCCCTGGTTTTTTTTTCCGTAATGTTGGCTACAGAGGGCTTGAGGGATCCCTCACGCGTACTTTACCGACAGTACAGGTCAATAAACAATTAGTTTAATAAAAGCCAAATGCGAAGCAAATTGCAAAAACGGGCTTCTTTATGAAAAGGTGCCAATTCTAACGAGTCAATCGAGCTTAAAAAAACTCAAATCGGATGAAGAATAATGCTGTATCACTGTCCCGCGTTCTTGAAGTGGAAATAACCAAAAGTAACCTCTTTTCAAGAACGCGGCACAATGGTACAGCGTTATTTTTCAACTAATTTGAGTGTTTTTAAGTTTGTTTGACTCTTTAGGACTGGCACATTGTCCTACAAACGTCCGATTGTTCAATTTGCTTCGCATTTGAATTTTATTAAACTAATTGTTTATTGACTTGAACTGTCGATAAAGTAGGCGTGAGGGATCCCGTTAATATTGGTAGCAGAGGATCAGAAGTGCAAACTATTAATAACAAGGATATTCCAGCTTTCGTAATAGATAATTCAACAAATATTGCAGATAAATTGATTGTAATAAAAAATAAATACTTACAAAAGAAGGAACAACTCCAATTTGTAATTATAAATGAAGGTGTTTTATAAAGTAAATAAACGAATAGTATTTATGCCCATATTGTCTTTATACAATTATGTGTTATTATTTTCAGATCCTTTCATATAGACATAGAATTAATGTGAATTACTATATACCATAGTAAACCAAATAAGTTAATTCATATTTTTCAACGTTAGACCTACAAATTTCAAAGATACATTAACTCATGTTACCTATACATATGTGTATAACAGATTTTATCGGATAAAATAGATTGATAATTCTATAAGTAATTAACCAAACCTAACACTTACAAACTCATAATAATAAATATGATAATTTTGAATTACTCACTTGTGTGTTTACATTGTATCATACATAGAAAATACTAAACTGTTCCCAATACAAACAATTTCATTCTCACATCCAATATTATGCTCTAGCAAAGTGCGACTCATATTAATGCCATTGTTAAATTATGTAAATATGAGTTTAATCAGCTGGATACAATGGTATGTAGATTTGAGCATGCAGTCTTCGCTAAATTTAAGTCCATCCATACATCAATGGAAAAACTCAATTGGCTTATTATTTCCTATAGATTATTCATCGAAGTCAATCATCAGTTTATAATTTGTTAATCTGTAAAATTAAAGCCACATTTGAACAAAGAATTTTGCCCTTACATTAATTTATCCATTTGATAGATATATACAAATAAATGATAACTTATCTAATTGTATCTCCATTCTTCAATGTGATATATGTGACAATAAAGTATTCTTCATTAATTTTATACAAAAACCAATTAAATTCATTTATTAATATTTCTTAAATATTTTTCCAAGTATTCCAATTCTATACTATATCTTGCTCCTATTTTCTCACTGGAATTATTTCTCAGTTAACCTCATCCTGTCAAAAACACATGTATTTACCTTGTATGTGTTAGTAGTTGCAGAAAATGGCTATAGGGATCCTATCTTGAATAAAACTCTTTGTGCTCTCAGTGCTGCCAACCTTGTAGACGAAAAGTTCCTCTAATGGGTGGTAAAATGTTGCAGTCCCCCACTGCGTAGCTACTTCGCAGAGCTGCCAGTTCAAATTGACTTTTTTCTGGTTTGTTTTATTTTTGTTGGGAATGCTGCTTTCCACTTTACAACGCTGGCCCTTAAATATCCACTGTGTGACTGACGTGTTTCTAAATACGATCGTTGGAGATAGAAAGCAAAAGCATTTAAAATGGGTCTAATAAAATTATTTTTGCGTCAGTACAGATTTATATCGACTAATAATCATATTTGGAAGGCAACCACACTTTATCGTATTCCTAAAGAAAAAACTATTACCACTGAAAAATCATTTAATATAAATGATAATAAATCATCAGAAACTATTTTAAACTTAGGAAAAATTTCACAAAAACACCCTGATTATCATATAGTGTATATGTTTAAATTTCCTAATTTTGCATTACTTTATAATAAAGTTAAAATTGCATTCACAGTAGGTTCAATTCTGAATATGCCTTTAGCATATTATTTTCATTATATGAGTTGGATTTCCTATAATGAAGCTTTATCGAGTATTGCTTCAGGTGAACAAACTTTTATTATTTAATATTTCTTATTAACTAATAATTCATTTTTTTACTTTGCCAACAGGAATATACTTTTCATTCTTATTACATATGAATGGAATTCTTTTCAATAATACTGTTAACTGTGTATACTACAATAAAGATATGGATAACATCAAAATATCTTATACTTCATATTGTGGTAAAAAGATAGAATGTGATACAAAGATACAAGAAATTTACAGCCCCATGGATACACCTTCATTGTTCATGGATAAATATTTTACAGATGTATATCAACGAATAAAAATTCACCATCACAAAAAGCTTCTTAAACTATATAATGAAAAAGTAGCTTCTATATATAATAAACAAGTCATAAATAAACTTTTTCAAAATATAAAATAATTGTTATATTTGAAGCTAAACAATATTTATAGCAAAAATAAAAACTTATTTTAACCATCTAAAGTGAGCAAAAGCTCTATTTGCTTCACATTGCTTATGCAAATCTTGTTTTCGTTTCAGTACACTGCCCTGAATAATGGAAAAAATATTCTTATGAAATTTGTACTAAAATATTCTTTTAAGAATTATATGAACTGAATACCTGGTTATTGTATGCATTTATAAGTTCTTTAGCTAATTTGTCTTCAAACCCACATGAGCGATCTTTCACTTTTGCAGCTTCAATAAACCACTTAATAGCCAGAAATTGCTGTTTCTTTTCAGTCAATGGCGTTGGGACCTAAATGTATCAATTTATGAGATACAGATAAGTTCCTACAAATACTTAAAGATAAAATAAATACCTGATATGTAATCCCACCTCTTTTAACTTTCGTCAAATGAATTATAGGTTTAACATTAGAAATTGCATTATGCATAATGGCTTTTGGATTAAGTTCAATCAAGAGTTTCTGTTTCTCATTTACATTATTATATTTTTCTAATTGCAGTCGTTTAATATTTTCAAATGTTTTCTCCATTAATTCTTGGGCTAGTACCTTATTACCTTTTTTCATAATATAATTAATAAACTTTCTAGTTGAAAAAGTATAATCATTAAAAATCAATAACAAATATAAAATAATAATGTCTACAAATTTCTGATAAAAAATAATATTTACTCTACTTTAGCATCATGAAATTCACTGCAAGTTGCACCAGTAGGAGCAGGCTTCATCATTGCATGTTTTAAAGAATCCATTTGTCCATTTTTAACAAAATATTCTTGCTCTTCCTTCTTGAAAATTGGCTTAATATAAGAAGGTGGAAAAACGCTGTATTTTCTAAAATATTAATAGAACTTTTCAATGTAAACAAACATCTGAATAAATCTCAAATATATTTAAGGAATATCGAAAGTATGAAAAAATTCTACAATAAACTTTAAACTTTATATCAAACTTATATATTTGATGTTACTACAGCATATAATGAACAATAAAATGTTTACCTAGATAAAATACAAATCTTTTGTAAATTTGAATATCTCTCTAGATTCATCAAACACAGAAACATTTTATTTGATAATAACTTTCCTTTCCATTAAAAAAAATGTGATAAAAATACAGATGTAACTGAATGCTTCGACGTAGTGGACGTTTAGGGTGATGGCAGACAACTCGATGGAACTGACGCAGCGGCCGTAAACGTAAACATAATGTAAGACAGACGAAGTCGTAAACTTAAGCGGCGAATTTGAATGATTTGATATTGTCTGCCGATGTCTGGTCGAAATCGTTAGCGTAATTTTTGCAACTGTGCTAGCTGTTTTGCAAAAATACTTTATTTATATCATTATTTAAGAAAAATATAATTCTGTAAGTAGCATTTTTAATTAAAAATGTATTGTACTAGTTTTTCGTACCCATTCCTTAAGTTATACAGAAATCGTTAAATAATATATATATATATATATAGTTATTATTTATCACTGTTAGGTTATAATATTAGTTTTGGAGAAATATAGTAAATTTTAAAATTTATAATTCAGGAATTTTAAAAATGCTTAGATTTGATTAAAATTTTCCGTTTTATTTTTTACATTTTTAAATTATGTAGAAGTATGGATCATGAAGATTATAGTGCTTCGTATGATATAATAAATGACACGGTTGACGATCCTGATGATGACTTAGATAATAATAGAAAAACTGGTGATGAGCTACTTATTGATTTGTACAAGGAAAGAAGCTTTTTGTATGATAAGCAGAATAAAAATTTTAAAGACAATATTATGAAAAGCAATGCATGGAAGGAGATATCTACGATAATGACAGAATTGCATGAAGGTTTTTAGATTACAAAGTTTCTATTTTAACTGAAAGCAATTTAACTTGTCACACATTATTTTGAATGCTTTGGTATATTTGGTTAATTTTAGATGATATGTATACTCCTATTTATTGTCAGAAAAGATGCAATTCTCTCAGAGATCAATACAACAGAGAAAAACGAAAAGCTCTTGAATGCAGAAGTGGAAGTGGAGCTGTCAAGCAAAGTTCATTTCTTTATTTACGTCAGCTTTCATTTTTGGACAAGATTGTAAAAAGAAGAAGGTAAAACAATATTTAGTTTTCGTTTTGTTTTAATTTGAATTACAATTTCTATTTTTTAGAAGCTACACTAATAGCAGCATTAATAAGAATAATAATAATGATTTATTAAATAACTTGCAAGAAAGTAATAAGCAGGTACTTGACGAAGAATGTATCAATACAGGTGATACTGAGCCAAATATTATGAAAAGACGTAAAGTTCATGAAACAAAATCTTTAGAGACTGCATTCTTAAATATGGGTGACACTATTTCTGAATATATGAAAAAGAAGAAAACAGAAATGGATAGTGTAGATGATGCCTTCATGAAATATTTAAAATTGCAGTTCGATACCTTCTCTGATAATGAGAAGCTTATAAGGAAAAAAATGATAATGGATGCTCTGGTAGCACGGATTGAGTAATATTATACACTATGTTATACATAAATTAATAATGATGACTATATAGTTGCTACAAAATAATTTAACATATATAAGGTATAAAATATGTATTTATGTTGAAATGCAAATATAAGGAAATACTTTATTTATTTTTTTAATTGTTCAACATTAATTGTTGGGAAGAAGAAATATTAAATTAAAATTTTAATTATTTACATAGGAATAAATATTTTTCTCAAACAATGTCTAATACTAAAATTGTTTCAATCTAACAGATTAATAGTTATTAAACATTATCCTCTATTTTTGTATCGATCTATTCGTCTGCATAAATCCCTCTCTGCACATATTCGTGTTGCCATTCTACTTGGCCATCTGTTGACTGAAAAAAGTTGTTTAAGATGGTTCTTTGGTGCTCACCCGTTAGTACAGAATTATTGGATGCGTGAATAGTTTCATTACTAATTTCAACCCAAGGAGGATGCTAAAATATTTCAAACAAAATTTTTACCGAATAAAATTGTTCAATTCCTTTTGTTTTACCTGAACAAGACGGTAATTTGATTCTTTGCTGTATGATTTATATCCATCAATTTGTTCTTCCTTCAAAATATAATTATGTAAGCATACAGAGGCGCTTACTATTAGGTCTGCTGTTTCTGGAAGTATAGTAATAGCAGTATGAAATATTCTCCATTTATTACTTAAAATTCCGAAAGCGCTTTCCACGGTTCTACGGGCTCTCGAAATCCTATAATTGAAAATTTTCTCATCATATGTTAAATTATGTTTGGAATAAGGCTTCATTATTCTATGAGACAGCTTAAAGGCATCATCTGCCACAAAATAAGCCGATGTTTTATTTTCGCTATTAGGTAAAGGCATTTGTTCTTTTGGCAAATTTAAGGTTTCATTTGTTAAATTTATTCCTATATTCGAGCCATTAAATATACCTGCATCGTTCATTCCTATAAATTAAAAAATTATAATACATGTATGTATATACATTTTAAAAATTTCACATAATATTTCACTGTTAATTTCTTACCACCAAATGCACCAATATCTACTAGTGTAAATCTATACAAGTGGTCGGCGATAGCCATTAAAACAATGCTGTAATATTTTTTATAATTGTAATATAGGCTTCCAGAATTTGGTGGTGCGCGTAATCTAATGTGTTTTCCATCTATAGACCCTACACAATTTGGTAGGTTCCATTTTTCCCAATATCCTGTGGCACATTTCTTCCAATCTTCTTCAGTAGGTTCAGCAAGATATTTTGTTTTTAAACTTTTTATTATGGCCATACAAACTTCTTTCACAATATTTCTTACTGTGGATTCACCTACTCTAAAAGCTAGAGCTATGGTATTTGGCAAGTCTCCAGTAGCCAAATATCTTCAAAAGTATATATATATGTGTTATATATTATTTATAAAAACATTATATCTCGTACATAGAATATATGAAATATTAGAAAAATATATAAATACCGTATAGCAATTATTAGCTTCAACTCTGGGGTAAAGGCTCGCCAATTCTTTTTATGTAAAAATGGTTCGGTTAATTTCAATAATTTTTTAAAATGTACTTCAGACATTCTTGTGTAGCGGTAAAATCTATGTGGTTCATTTTTTAGCTCTACAAATAGATTGTTGTAATCTCCTTGAGATAGCCTATTCTGGTTGATTGGATTTACTAACCATCTTCTATTCAACCAACGCTTTTGTTTCCTTTTTCTAATATATATATAAATGAATGCTAGCCAATAACTTGATAAAATTAAAATATCATTTTCCAGATCTCCATCCATATTTTCTAGAAATTGCATTTTTGCATGATACAAACAATATCTATGCTAATAAAGGTGAGGGTATAAAAAATCTATTGAAATATATTATTTCAATTTAATTTTTATTAAAATGCTACTTACAGAATTATATTTTTCTTAAATAATGATATAAATAAAGTATTTTTGCAAAACAGCTAGCACAATTGCAAAAATTACGTTAACGATTTCGACCAGACATCGGCAGACAATATCAAATCATTCAAATTCGCCGCTTAAGTTTACGACTTCGTCTGTCTTACATTATGTTTACGTTTACGGCCGCTGCGTCAGTTCCATCGAGTTGTCTGCCATCACCCTTACGTTCATGTTCCGATCCAGACAGCGTTGCCAAGTGTCAAGGTTGCCAAGTGTAGTACTTTCGGTACTACCGTAGCAGAGATGAAACGGGAGATTGCTCATGCGAGGTCCCGAGGCAATCCCTACCGGTAGGCGGCGCTGGTGTTGGCAAACGCGTGTCTCAGGTCCATCTAACCCGTAACGCCATCTATCGGAAGAGACCACGAAGCACGAGCGTTAAGCTTAGAATAGGGTAAAACATATATGCATTGTTGCCAGAAAGCGGAATAAAGAGAGAGCGGAGATATTTTCTCGGACCTCTCTGTCTTTCTCGCTGTTAGCTTCTAGCAGAAGAGTCGAGGCAAAATCTTTCCGTTTCGCTTTGCCGAAAATCTACCAATATTCGATGTCATTTATATTTGCAGGCCAATGCCTTTATACATGATTTTTTCAGCATATTTATTTATCAGCATTGACTTATTTAAATCAATAATAAATTAAGGAAATGCGTATTTGATATATAATAATTATTTTAACTATAATTTCATCGTTATATTTCGCTTATTTCCGTAAAATCTGAATTTCTTTAGTTTATTATTGATTATTGTAAGTCAATGGCCATTAAAAAAAATTTAATCTTAAAAAAAAAAAGAAAAGTACCGTTCAGGAATCGAACCCGGACCCACAAATCGCCACGCTATTACCTTACTGCCTAGACCACGAGGCTTCTTCAGTGCACCGTAAACAGATAGTCTTTTTAAGGGCTTGAAATCTTCTTTTAAACCATATAAATAAACGAAGAACCGACATCTTTATTCATTATTATTCTATCATAATGGTACACAAATTAAAGAATAATTATATAATGTAGATTTTCAAAAGCTTTTCCAATAACCAAGAACGGAAACTGCGAGCGTTGATTATTTATCTTCGTTCTTGGCTATTGGAAAAGCTTTTGAAAACTATTCAAAATATAATTATTCCTTAATTTGTGTACCATTATGACAGAATAATAATGAATAAAGCTGTCGGTTGCTCGTTTATTTATATGGTTTAAAAGAAGATTTCAAGCCCTTAAAAAGACTATCTGTTTACGGTGCACTGAAGAAGCCTCGTGGTCTAGGCGGTAAGGTAATAGCGTGGCGATTTGTGGGTCCGGGTTCGATTCCTGAACGGTACTTTTCTTTTTTTTTTTAAGATTAAATTTTTTTAATGGCCATTGACTTACAATAATCAATAATAAACTAAAGAAATTCAGATTTTACGGAAATAAGCGAAATATAACGATGAAATTATAGTTAAAATAATTATTATATATCAAATACGCATTTCCTTAATTTATTATTGATTTAAATAAGTCAATGCTGATAAATAAATATGCTGAAAAAATCATGTATAAAGGCATTGGCCTGCAAATATAAATGACATCGAATATTGGTAGATTTTCGGCAAAGCGAAACGGAAAGATTTTGCCTCGACTCTTCTGCTAGAAGCTAACAGCGAGAAAGACAGAGAGGTCCGAGAAAATATCTCCGCTCTCTCTTTATTCCGCTTTCTGGCAACAATGCATATATGTTTTACCCTATTCTAAGCTTAACGCTCGTGCTTCGTGGTCTCTTCCGATAGATGGCGTTACGGGTTAGATGGACCTGAGACACGCGTTTGCCAACACCAGCGCCGCCTACCGGTAGGGATTGCCTCGGGACCTCGCATGAGCAATCTCCCGTTTCATCTCTGACCGTAGTACCCAAAAGCGACATATCCTATAGCGTAGTACTATTTTGGGTACTACGCTATAGTCGCTGCTGATACTACTGGTCGGCGGAAATACGTCAGAGGGTAGAGACTGTAGAGGGACCGCAATATAGATATTTCTAATTACTAATTTCAAAATACATAATGCATGGTCCGTGAGCCAAGACAAATGTTAGTATATACATACCACAAGTTATAAAGTAATATAAAGAAATAAAGTGACAGTTTTAATCTTACTGACAGCTGATGTACTGATGGTATAAGTGAATAAATAAAGTGACGAAATTTGTAAAATGTACATAAAAATAATTTTTAAAAGTATATAAAGGACTGAACCTTTTAGATAAGTATAACAATAAATTTTATAATATAAAATGTAAGATATAAATATTTTGTGGTACTTTGTGGGATTTTATTTCAGATTAAATTATAGTAATGTGTTTACTATGTCACTGTGCTGAGGATGGAGCTATGCAGATTTTCAAAATTAAAATAAAGGAATAGACTAAACATAATGTGGTTATTGTGTCATCGTTGAGATTCAAACTATTATGTTAATTGAGACGGATAATAAAATAAACGAGTGAAAAAACTGGGTAAATACAATAATAAATAAAGAAGCTGACAAATTAGATATATAATATAAAATGTAAGATATTTTACAGTACTTTGTGGGATTTTATTTAAAGTTAATATATGTAAAATAAAATTTTTGTTTTCTTTTTACAATTGTATCTATATTAATTACTATATGTTGCAATCTCTTAAAATTAAGCCTCTGCTTTTATTAGCAAACTAATAGTTCCACACGGCAGTGATGCCAGAATCAAGCTTTTAGCAACAAAAATGAAGATAAGCGCTAGCCAGCAGGAGTATAGAAAATTTAAAGGGAAGCGGTACAAACACAACTATGCCTGGAGAGCATAGGTGTGATTTGGACTTCAGGCAACATTGGCTTTAGAAGAAGAGCGACTACTGCTAACCGTGACATTTTTACGTGTTATCCGTGTGAAGTGGTGCTGCGTTTACCTAAAAACTCAAAGCAAATAAAAATGCTTTTCCTAAATTGATTTGTAATATTGATAAAATGGTCAAATGTAGCCATTAATTAATTAGATTTGGTAATAAATACAGAAAATGCGTTTTATTATAACAAATGAGTTGAGGTAAAATAAACTCAATGTTTTTATATTAATCTGTTAACAAATGCATTTTTTTATTTATTATTGAGTCCAATAAATTAATGGTTATTAAAAAAAAAATTCCTTGTAATGAAAAAAAAAATGAAAAAATTTTAAACTTCACCAAGACTCGAACACGAGCCCACCGCATGACAAACGACAACCTTACCACCTGCGCTACAGCGCTCACTTGATGTACCAAGAGCAAAACAGCCTTTTAAAGACTGACTACAATTCTTTCACTAACTCGTCATAAACGATCAAGAATTAGCTGCAATAATAAATACATTTATCTCCACAGCATTATTGCACTAAATTTATTATGTTTTTAATTTGAAGCATACATTTTACATGAAGATACGATACTTTAAGGATGTTCATGCAATACTTTAAATACAAAACTATTCATATGCTGGTTTATCATAGTTATTCGACTACATATAACAAATATTATAATATTACTTAATTAATTTATGATAGTTGAGCATATGAATAGTTTTGTATATAGAGTACTGAATGGTTTTAAATTATCATATCTTCATGCAAAATGTATGCTTCAAATTAAAAACAATAAATTTAGTACAATAATGCTATGTAGATAAATGTATTTATTATTACAGCTAATTCTTAATCGTTTATGACGAGTTAGTGAAAGAATTGTAGTCAGTCTTTAAAAGGCTGTTTTGCTCTTGACATCAAGTGAGCGCTGTAGCGCAGGCGGTAAGGTTGCCGTTTGTCATGCGGTGGGCTCGTGTTCGAGTCTTGGTGAAGTTTAAAATTTTTTCATTTTTTTTTCATTACAAGGAATTTTTTTTTTAATAACCATTAATTTATTGGACTCCATAATAAATAAAAAAATGCATTTATTAACAGATTAATATAAAAACATTGAGTTTATTTTACCTCAACTCATTTGTTATAATAAAACGCATTTTTTGTATTTATTACCAAATCTAATTTATTAATGGCTACATTTGACCATTTTATCAAAATTAAAAATCAATTTAGGAAAAGCATTTTTATTTTATTTATTCACTTATACCATAAGTACATCAGCTGTCAGATAGATCAAATATTTCTTTATTACACTTTATTTTTCCGTATACTAACATTTGTCTTCGTTCACGCCGTTCACGGTGACAGGCTGTGAATATAATATATATAATTTTTGATATATTACGTTCTGCATTTAAGATGGCTACTGACGTATTTCCGCTGGCAGTACACTTTGTGCAGTCTGCATTCCTTATATCAAAATTCACTTACTATAGAGCGTAGTACTATTCAAGATGGCGGACTTGCCAAGTGTAGTGTAATGGTAGAGGGTAAAGGTAGAGGGTAAAGTGCCATAAAATTTTATAGTTACTTTCTAGGGATGGAGCTTTCGATGAGTAGACTATATTATAATGTATTTTGTGCGCTTGCGTGCGAGTAGAAGAAACTTACGAACACAAGTAATCCAAAAATGTTTTCATGTAAATGTGTGTGCATTGATACTTACAGCTGAAATTAAAAGATTATAATAAGTAATATAGAAAGTTTGAGGCATAAAAGAATTAAAAGTATAATAACCATCTCTGTAAGAAAACCAAAGAGAAATGGCCTGTCATTCACTATACATATTGATGCCATATGGCATATGCACAAAGAATATAATAAAAATACTTTTAGATAAGTATATCTTTTGTATATAATAAGTGCATATTCAAGAATAAATCTTTTGTATGCTTTGTGGATGTAATTTGTTTATTTTACAGATTTAATCATTTATTTATTGTAAGCCATCTTCAATTTTTTATTGATCTGAAGTTTACATAGAATGGAAATCTCCCACAGAATAATTTCCATACCCTTCGACAAAGAGTGAAAGATCAACTTAGTAATTTTTGACATATTGTCTAACAATAGCATGTTATATATTGTGTTTATATGCTTGATTAACACTAATACTTTACATATCGAAAAAAAGTACTCTTGACTATTTAATTAGAAAAATTTCATCATACAGTCTTAGGTCTAGTTGAGATAGTGTCTTTAATAGGTCTGTTGATTTGATATTATTTGTAATATTCTAATGTATTTTTCATATTATTATTATATGTCGAGTTTCGAAGCTGCAATTAAGATCCTCATACCGTGTTTAATGATTACAGGAAGTTCAACTTATATATAAAAGAAGAAAATATTTGGAATTGTCATACAAGAATGAGATAAGGAAATGGAGGAATTTTTACCAGCAGCCATAAAGGAAATTTCACAAGTATTTTCTGAACGGTGTGAAAAGATGAGAACAATTCAACAACTCCTATGGTAGCATGTGTGGTATCTATGCTATTATTGTAATATGTATAGTTTGCTACGACTTTATATCTTCAACAATAACACAGACCTGGAAAATTGAATTTTCTCAGTTTCAAGAATGGTCGGGAAGGAGGGGGGGGGGGCAATTCTTCCATTTTTTTTACTGAATATGAATGTGGCTTTGAAATTTCTCTATCACATCAGGTGTTTTGAAATATCAGTTAAATGGCTGAAAAACGGCTGTTTTCCTCAGTTTATGATTTTTATTTTAGAGAACAAATTTTCTTTTTGTAAATTACCACTATTGCATCGCATCCTGCTAGTATAATAAGTTTTGAAAATGGATTTTAAAGCTAACGAATAATACTATATGGTTTAATTGTGGAATTTAAACAAAATTCGTTCTCTGAAGTAAAATAATGAAAATGGCGAAAAAAGCCATTTTGTACTATTTAAGCTAAAAATTAAAAAAAAATCTGATGTACTGGAGTAATTTCAAAATCAGGTTCGTTTACAACACAATAAGATCAACAAGAATCGTCTCCGACCATTTTTAAAAATGAGGAAAATGAGATTTGGCACGTCTGTGTAAATATTTATTAAAATAAAGTGTATTAATTACTTTTCATATTATAAAAAAGAGGAATATAAAAAGCAACTTTAAAATACAATAAGTAACAGCTATAACACTAGTGAGATTAGACTGTTAAAATCTGGGTGTAGATAAGTGATGCTGAAATTATAAGGTTCTCAAAGGCGAGTGCTTAGAAAGGCTATAACTATTATTCTTCATCAAAAATATCTTCAGCTTTAGTGTAGAAAACATTAAAATTGTGTAATATGAAAAGGGGAATTTGTAAACGATTATATGGTATCATAAAAAATAATAGTAAAGCATTACGTAATTTATGAAAAACAATTATTTTATTGAAGACGAAGAAACACTAAAAAAGGAATACAAATATTTGTTTAAACATGCATACAAGTTTTACCTATTTATGAGTTCGCTCCTTAGTAAAGGATAATATTAAACACGTCAATGTATCCACTAAATTGTGTAGACATGCATAATCAAAATGTGTTTGTATGTTTTCTGAATAAGTTTTATTTAATTTCAATAAAAAATAAGAATAGTTTGCATTTCAAAACTATTATACAGTCAACATTTTGTAACTGAAAGAAAAAATATATGATTTCATAATCTCCAAATTAACCTCATACAGTACATAAATGTTTAAGGAAGGATGAACATTACTATATCATATTATTTTATAGTTGATGAGACGGTAGAGGGCATGTGCTGCATAATATAAACTACTCACCCAAAGTTCCTTAAATTTGCTATAGGAAAATATTATGGCACTTTACCCTCTACCTTACTATGCAGCGTAGTGTAATTCAAAATGGTGGACTTGGCAACGCTGGATCCAGATCACGATCCAACCTAACTGCAGGAATGCAACGTCGGAAAAAAAATTACTAGATGGATCAGAGGCTTCCGCGTGAGCACGATCCGATCCGATCAGGAGATTCAGAGGGTTGGTGATCAGACAGATCAGACAGATTTGGCTCCTGCATTGGGGTATTACTGACGTACCAACAGCGAGCGGCATTGGTGTAATTGAAGTGACAATAACTATTATCCAAAATAAATTTAATTTAAAAATATATAAAAAAGATAAGCTGATATTATAGAAAGCAATTATATTTAAAATGACATAAGCTTAACGCATATTTTTGAAAATTCTTTGATATAGATATTGTACAAAGTGATAGAATTAATATTGATTTTTTTCTTTAGATTTATGAAATAGAATAATGAATAGAAGTTGACAATATAGCATAGGTATATTAATGATATAGAATAAATAATATTTGAAAATATTTGTTTTTTTAATTACTATTTATATGTAACACATATCAGATCCATGTAAAAGTGTAGATTTTACTTGTTATAATAACTTAATTGTATATATATGTGTTTAACGTATGATAAAAAAATAAATTGCATTTATAATACTTGAAACGACAGTATAGACTTTGCTAATACTATGTGTCAAATAAAAAATTACCCACTTTATACATTTTAGTAATAATTTAAAATTTTTCATTATTTGGAAAGCTTATAATATTTCTTTCTGAAGTCATATTTGAGCAGTGTCTCCTCTTCACAAGTACCTTATCAAGAATAAGCATAATTAGTGGAACCAATTGTTGAAGGCATATTACACATGTAAAGGACTACGCATGGGGTAAAACCTTTTACGAAGAGGTGATATGGCTATATGAGCTACCAGAAATAAGAAAATGTACTATTATGTCTTCGTAAAAGGTTTTACCTCAGGCGTATTCCCTTTACATGTATAATATGCCTTGAACAATTGATTCCACTAATTATACTTATTCTTGATAAGGCAATTGTGAAGAGGAGACACTGCTCAAATATGACTTCAGAAAGAAATTTTATAAGCTTTCCAAATAATAATAAATTTGTAATTATTACTAAAATGTATAAAGTGGGTAATTTTTTATTTGACACATAGTATTAGCAAAGCTTATACTATCGTTTCAAGTATTATAAATGCTATTTATTTTTTTATCATACATTAAACATATTGTGACGCTACTGGCTATCCGTGGGAATAGTATAGAAGGGGAGGGAGGAGTGATCCCTCACCGATCGCGTTCACGTCCCAATAGGCGACTTCCTACAAGACCCGGGCGCCTTCGAAGTACTTTTATTAATACCCGAATATTTATGTATACAGAGGGGGTTCTAACCCTCGTACGCGACTATTGGGGATGGGGTGTTAATACAATAACTCGCTAATCTCGGTTAAATTCTCTTTATTATAAAAGAAATGCTCAATACAATCTCCGTTTCGCGGTACACGGTCTTGGTGAGTTACGCTAGGTCCTACGGGTGGACGCGGCCTAAGTGGTGTGAACGCGGCTGAAGTCCCGATGACGTACTAGCTAGCGTCGCGCTCGAGCCACTAGTCGTCGTCCGCGGCGGCCCAACCGAGTCGCGCGGTACTCGCGCGCCACCGGCGGATCCCTAGGTCAACTACTACTCGGCGCTACGCGGATAAGTCCCTCTTTCCGCACGTGCGCGTTCCGCGACGGTTATTCGCACTCACTCCGTTCCCGCGTACTTAAACACAACAACGACCCGGAGTGTTTACTTCCGTAAGCCTGAGGTCGCGAGTCCTCACAATAATGATACTAAGTCCGCGGCCTTGAAATGACTGAAGGGAACGTCCCTGTCAACGGTCAAACTCACGCGGAGTCGATGTAATCGCGAACACTTTTACTAAGTCGCGCTTCCACACACACTGACGCGATGTACAGGTCCGACGGAATGACCACTCCGCTAAGTTGCCCGCTTACCCTTGACAGGTGAGCCGGGCCAGCGGTTCCCTATAAAACCGTTCGGTGCTACGAGCCCTAAAGCCCTAGCACACCCCGGGACGTCACAGGACTATGATACAAAACGAATAATCACCCTTACTTCAGCTTTCTAGGGCTGGCTCTCTTCTTTTCTCTCTCTCTCTCTCTATCTCGCTCTCCTCTCGTCTCTCTCTCTCTCTCTCTCTCTCTCTCTCTCTCTCCTTCTATCGCTCTCGCCCTTGGTGGCTGGCCCGAAGGGCTAGGGAGTCCCGTCGTCCGATATGGGTTCGCGGCTCCCTGGCAGTCGCTGCACCTTCTTATTTTTTCTGCTTTGTGTGGCGGCTGTCGGTGGGGTCGCACTATATCGGCGGCGGGGCACTATGAGGCACTATCAGTGTCACCTTTGACATCCAAACTACGTGTGTCGGGGCAGTCCGCGGAAGCAGGTAAGGCCCTGCGCCTGTCCCGCCGCTGCCCCGCTACACCCATCGCGCGGCACTAGGGAGCCGACAAGTTATCGATCCTAGATCAATACTTATCGGTTGATAACTCCCTAGTTCGTACGCGACCCGCCTATCTAGCGCTTGAGATTAGCAAAGCGCTAGATGGCAGCTATAGTAACGTTGCGAGAACGCAACGTTACAATATATGTAGAATTAAGTTATTATTATAACAAGTAGAATCTACACTTTTACATGGATCTGGTATGTGTTACATATAAATAGTAATTAAAGAAACAAATATTTTCAGATATTATTTATTCTATAGCATTAATATACCCATGCTATATTGTCAACTTCTATTCATTATTCTATTTCATAAATCTAAAGAAAAAAATCAATATTAATTCTATCACTTTGTACAATATCCATATAAAAGAATTTTCAGAAATATGCCGAAAGCTTATGTCATTTTAAATATAATTGCTTTCTATAATATTAGCTTATCTTTTTTATATTTTTTTAAATTAAAATTATTTTGGATAATAGTTATTGTCACTTCAATTACACCAATGCCGCTCGCTGTTGGTACGTCAGTAATACCCCAATGCAGGAGCCAAATCTGTCTGATCAGTCTGATCACCAACCCTCTGAATCTCCTGATCGGATCGGATCGAGCTCACGCGGAAGCCTCTGATCCATCTAGTATTTTTTTTTCCGACGTTGCATTCCTGCGGCTAGGTTGGATCGTGATCTGGATCGGATCACGAACGTAAACGTCCAGTATGACACAGAGGGTGCGTTCGTTTTTGTGCTGGCAGTACTGGCAGTACTACGTCATCACAGTGTATTGCAATTAATGTTCGTTTTTTAATAAGCGTACTGCATTGTGTACTACTGCATACTGTATTTTCGAATGGTTGACAGCAGTTTAGTTCCAGTTACCGTGGGGTGGGAAATAACAGCTTATCACATCGAGTATTTACGTGAGCTATCAGAAAGGAAGAAGGGGAGAGGTATATAGTAATTCGGATTGATCATTAGAATAGATCTTTTTTTTTACTTTGCTTGAAAAAAAAACTTTGATAACATTTTTTGTATTCAGTGTGGTTAAAGTAATACTGAAAAAGTCTGAAAAATTTGGGAAATTAATAACTTAACGGGATCCCTCACGCCTATTTTATCGACAGTTCAAGTCAATAAACAATTAGTTTAATAAAATTCAAATGCAAAGCGAATTGAACAATCGTGAGTTTGTAGGACAATGTGCCAGTCCTAACGAGTCAAACGAACTTAAAAACACTCAAATTAGTTGAAAAATAACCCTGTACCATTGTGCCACGTTCTTGAAGAGAGGTTACTTTTGGTTATTTCCACTTCAAGAACGCGGGACAGTAGTACAGCGTTATTCTTCATCCGATTTGAGTTTTTTTAAGCTCAATTGACTCGTTATAATTGGCACCTTGTCATAAAGAAGCCCGTTTTTGCAATTTGCTTCGCATTTGACTTTTATTAAACGAATTGTTTATTGACTTGTACTGTCGGTAAAGCACGCGTGAGGGATCCCGTTAACTGAATATCTTGAATACTGATATTCTGATCGATTGGAAAAGACTTTATATTTGTTTAATGAAAATAGTTTGAAATAAACTGTATTCCACACCATCTTGCGAATAAATTTGTAAGCACAGTTTTTTTAAAATGCATGGTATTCTTGCCTAGATGGTATACAATAAGTAATCCATGGTAACTCATATCATTTAGCTTTTGGACAATTATCATACGAATTTTATTTATAACTTCGTATATTAATTGGTTATTTGAAGAGGTGTCAGTAGTATGTGTATACGTGATCGAACAAAATCAACTTAAGCGCCCTATGTCCATGCTCTGTTTGCGTAAAATTATAGAATTTAATTAATCAAACTGTTCTAGTAAATTATGAGATGTATAAAAACCATATGAATATTTGTCTAATCAAAACCATTTTAGCTTAAGAGATTGTAAATTAAATAAGTTAACTTATACCAATTTTTCGCATTTTGATTTATAACTTTTTAAATAAAATTTTTAGATATTTTTTTGAGTAATATAAAAAATAAAAAACATATTTTTCAGTCAACAGAAGTCGAGATATAATTATTTACCTTTCTTTCATCCCACCGTCGTTCATATTAATGAAAAAAAGTAGTCAAAAGCAAATTTTACTTATATATCCCCCCTAAGCTCATACCCTAAGACTTCAAATTTTGCGAAATTTATTTTCTTAAGTAGACCGTCGTTAAACAAAAAATAAAGAAACCTAAACTTAAGTATTTTTATACATATATATTTGAGCATTTTAACCTTAATTTGACTGGAGTAGCCTACAACTAGAAATTAAAATGAGCAGCAACATACACATTAATAAGAAGGTCTGCGTTGATGGCATTTATTTGCGTGTATTGCCGTGTATGTAATGCCCTTTACTCGTGTTTTGGCTGGTGTCGTCTGCTGTACAGCAGCTATACTACCTTTTCAGGCACAGTATTCGCAGTAGGAAGTGACATAAAAAGTTATAAAAACATTGAAGTTTTCAAATGTTGAATATCTGCGACTAAGCGGTTCTCATTGGCTGCAGTACCCACAGTAGGAAATGACATCAAAATCATTACGTCATAAAAACTTCACAGTACCGTAAAAGCGTACTGCAATGTATAAACGAACGTTACCTGTTATACTGCCGATACTGGCAGTACAAAAACGAACACAGCCAGAGGTAGCAGGTCAGTAACGTTACCAGATTTCTTTTTAAACTTCTACTTCTATTCGATAAAATTATAGGATCTAAGAGTAATAGCCAATAACATACACCGCTCCCTCAACATTTGTCTCTGCTGAATGCTACCAATGTGTCGGATCGGCGACAAAATGGTAGAGGGTAAAGTGCCATAATATTTTCCTATAGCAAATTTAAGGAACTTTGGGTGAGTAGTTTATATTATGCAGCACATGCCTTCTACCGTCTCATCAATTATAAAATAATATGATATAGTAATGTTCATCCTTCCTTAAACATTTATGTACTGTATGAGGTTAATTTGGAGATTATGAAATCATATATTTTTTCTTTCAGTTACAAAATGTTGACTGTATAATAGTTTTGAAATGCAAACTATTCTTATTTTTTATTGAAATTAAATAAAACTTATTCAGAAAACATACAAACACATTTTGATTATGCATGTCTACACAATTTAGTGGATACATTGACGTGTTTAATATTATCCTTTACTAAGGAGCGAACTCATAAATAGGTAAAACTTGTATGCATGTTTAAACAAATATTTGTATTCCTTTTTTAGTGTTTCTTCGTCTTCAATAAAATAATTTTTTTTTCATAAATTACGTAATGCTTTACTATTATTTTTTATGATACCATATAATCGTTTACAAATTCCCCTTTTCATATTACACAATTTTAATGTTTTCTACACTAAAGCTGAAGATATTTTTGATGAAGAATAATAGTTATAGCCTTTCTAAACACTCGCCTTTGAGAACCTTATAATTTCAGCATCACTTATCTACACCCAGATTTTAACAGTCTAATCTCACTAGTGTTATAGCTGTTACTTATTGTATTTTAAAGTTGCTTTTTATATTCCTCTTTTTTATAATATGAAAAGTAATTAATACACTTTATTTTAATAAATATTTACACAGACGTGCCAAATCTCATTTTCCTCATTTTTAAAAATGGTCGGAGACGATTCTTGTAGATCTTATTGTGTTGTAAACGAACCTGATTTTGAAATTACTCCAGTACATCAGATTTTTTTTTAATTTTTAGCTTAAATAGTACAAAATGGCTTTTTTCGCCATTTCCATTATTTTACTTCAGAGAACGAATTTTGTTTAAATTCCACAATTAAACCATATAGTATTATTCGTTACCTTTAAAATCCATTTTCAAAACTTATTATACTAGCAGGATGCGATGCAATAGTGGTAATTTACAAAAAGAAAATTTGTTCTCTAAAATAAAAATCATAAACTGAGGAAAACAGCCGTTTTTCAGCCATTTAACTGATATTTCAAAACACCTGATGTGATAGAGAAATTTCAAAGCCACATTCATATTCAGTAAAAAAAATGGAAGAATTGCCCCTCCCCCCCCCCCCCCCCCCTCCTTCCCGTCCATTCTTGAAACTGAGAAAATTGAATTTTCCAGGTCTGTGTTATTGTTGAAGATATAAAGTCGTAGCAAACTATACATATTACAATAATAGCATAGATACCACACATGCTACCATAGGAGTTGTTGAATTGTTCTCATCTTTTCACACCGTTCAGAAAATACTTGTAAAATTTCCTTTATGGCTGCTGGTAAAAATTCCTCCATTTCCTTATCTCATTCTTGTATGACAATTCCAAATATTTTCTTCTTTTATATATAAGTTGAACTTCCTGTAATCATTAAACACGGTATGAGGATCTTAATTGCAGCTTCGAAACTCGACATATAATAATAATATGAAAAATACATTAGAATATTACAAATAATATCAAATCAACAGACCTATTAAAGACACTATCTCAACTAGACCTAAGACTGTATGATGAAATTTTTCTAATTAAATAGTCAAGAGTACTTTCGATATGTAAAGTATTAGTGTTAATCAAGCATATAAACACAATATATAACATGCTATTGTTAGACAATATGTCAAAAATTACTAAGTTGATCTTTCACTCTTTGTCGAAGGGTATGGAAATTATTCTGTGGGAGATTTCCATTCTATGTAAACTTTAGATCAATAAAAAATTGAAGATGGCTTACAATAAATAAATGATTAAATCTGTAAAATAAACAAAATACATCCACAAAGCATACAAAAGATTTATTCTTGAATATGCACTTATTATATACAAAAGATATACTTATCTAAAAGTATTTTTGTTATATTCTTTGTGCATATGCCATATGGCATCAATATGTATAGTGAATGACAGGCCATTTCTCTTTGGTTTTCTTACAGAGATGGTTATTATACTTTTAATTCTTTTATGCCTCAAACTTTCTATATTACTTATTATAATCTTTTAATTTCAGCTGTAAGTATCAATGCACACACATTTACATGAAAACATTTTTGGATTACTTGTGTTCGTAAGTTTCTTCTACTCGCACGCATGCGCACAAAATACATTATAATATAGTCTACTCATCGAAAGCTCCATCCCTAGAAAGTAACTATAAAATTTTATGGCACTTTACCCTCTACCCTACGGTAGTACCGAAAGTACTACACTTGGCAACCTTGGATGGACCTGAGACACGCGTTTGCCAACACCAGCGCCGCCTACCGATAGGGATTGCCTCGGGACCTCGCATGAGCAATCTCCCGTTTCATCTCTGGTACTACACTTGGCAACCTTGCTTCTAACAAGCATCAGCGCCGCCTACCGGCAAGGATTATTTTAGAACCCTGCCATGAGCAATCTCCCGTTTCATCTCTGGTAGTATATGCAACTAGCCACCGCATTAACAGGATATGTTTCGATACCAATCACTAAACAAAAAGTTACTAGATAGTTTTCGGTATTTTGTCGGGTAGAGGGTAAAGTGCCATAAAATTTTATAGTTACTTTCTAGGGATGGAGCTTTCGATGAGTAGACTATATTATAATGTATTTTGTGCGCTTGCGTGCGAGTAGAAGAAACTTACGAACACAAGTAATCCAAAAATGTTTTCATGTAAATGTGTGTGCATTGATACTTACAGCTGAAATTAAAAGATTATAATAAGTAATATAGAAAGTTTGAGGCATAAAAGAATTAAAAGTATAATAACCATCTCTGTAAGAAAACCAAAGAGAAATGGCCTGTCATTCACTATACATATTGATGCCATATGGCATATGCACAAAGAATATAACAAAAATACTTTTAGATAAGTATATCTTTTGTATATAATAAGTGCATATTCAAGAATAAATCTTTTGTATGCTTTGTGGATGTATTTTGTTTATTTTACAGATTTAATCATTTATTTATTGTAAGCCATCTTCAATTTTTTATTGATCTAAAGTTTACATAGAATGGAAATCTCCCACAGAATAATTTCCATACCCTTCGACAAAGAGTGAAAGATCAACTTAGTAATTTTTGACATATTGTCTAACAATAGCATGTTATATATTGTGTTTATATGCTTGATTAACACTAATACTTTACATATCGAAAGTACTCTTGACTATTTAATTAGAAAAATTTCATCATACAGTCTTAGGTCTAGTTGAGATAGTGTCTTTAATAGGTCTGTTGATTTGATATTATTTGTAATATTCTAATGTATTTTTCATATTATTATTATATGTCGAGTTTCGAAGCTGCAATTAAGATCCTCATACCGTGTTTAATGATTACAGGAAGTTCAACTTATATATAAAAGAAGAAAATATTTGGAATTGTCATACAAGAATGAGATAAGGAAATGGAGGAATTTTTACCAGCAGCCATAAAGGAAATTTTACAAGTATTTTCTGAACGGTGTGAAAAGATGAGAACAATTCAACAACTCCTATGGTAGCATGTGTGGTATCTATGCTATTATTGTAATATGTATAGTTTGCTACGACTTTATATCTTCAACAATAACACAGACCTGGAAAATTCAATTTTCTCAGTTTCAAGAATGGACGGGAAGGAGGGGGGGGGGGAGGGGCAATTCTTCCATTTTTTTTACTGAATATGAATGTGGCTTTGAAATTTCTCTATCACATCAGGTGTTTTGAAATATCAGTTAAATGGCTGAAAAACGGCTGTTTTCCTCAGTTTATGATTTTTATTTTAGAGAACAAATTTTCTTTTTGTAAATTACCACTATTGCATCGCATCCTGCTAGTATAATAAGTTTTGAAAATGGATTTTAAAGGTAACGAATAATACTATATGGTTTAATTGTGGAATTTAAACAAAATTCGTTCTCTGAAGTAAAATAATGGAAATGGCGAAAAAAGCCATTTTGTACTATTTAAGCTAAAAATTAAAAAAAAATCTGATGTACTGGAGTAATTTCAAAATCAGGTTCGTTTACAACACAATAAGATCTACAAGAATCGTCTCCGACCATTTTTAAAAATGAGGAAAATGAGATTTGGCACGTCTGTGTAAATATTTATTAAAATAAAGTGTATTAATTACTTTTCATATTATAAAAAAGAGGAATATAAAAAGCAACTTTAAAATACAATAAGTAACAGCTATAACACTAGTGAGATTAGACTGTTAAAATCTGGGTGTAGATAAGTGATGCTGAAATTATAAGGTTCTCAAAGGCGAGTGTTTAGAAAGGCTATAACTATTATTCTTCATCAAAAATATCTTCAGCTTTAGTGTAGAAAACATTAAAATTGTGTAATATGAAAAGGGGAATTTGTAAACGATTATATGGTATCATAAAAAATAATAGTAAAGCATTACGTAATTTATGAAAAAAAAATTATTTTATTGAAGACGAAGAAACACTAAAAAAGGAATACAAATATTTGTTTAAACATGCATACAAGTTTTACCTATTTATGAGTTCGCTCCTTAGTAAAGGATAATATTAAACACGTCAATGTATCCACTAAATTGTGTAGACATGCATAATCAAAATGTGTTTGTATGTTTTCTGAATAAGTTTTATTTAATTTCAATAAAAAATAAGAATAGTTTGCATTTCAAAACTATTATACAGTCAACATTTTGTAACTGAAAGAAAAAATATATGATTTCATAATCTCCAAATTAACCTCATACAGTACATAAATGTTTAAGGAAGGATGAACATTACTATATCATATTATTTTATAGTTGATGAGACGGTAGAAGGCATGTGCTGCATAATATAAACTACTCACCCAAAGTTCCTTAAATTTGCTATAGGAAAATATTATGGCACTTTCCCTCTACCGACGTTAAAGATTTGGAGTAAACCATACTATTGTAAAAATATGTGAAATTGGAATAAACTATAGCAAACAGTTTAGACAACTGCAAAGAAAGTTAGTATAGTCAGATCTATAGTGTTTTTGCCATAAATCTTGCGTCGAGGCGAGGGGATTTATAGGGAGTTTGTCCATAGCTGCAAGGTTGCCAAGTGTAGTACTTTCGGTACTACCGTAGTACCCAAAAGCGACATATCCTATAGCGTAGTACTATTTTGGGTACTACGCTATAGTCGCTGCTGATACTACTGGTCGGCGGAAATACGTCAGAGGGTAGAGACTGTAGAGGGACCGCAATATAGATATTTCTAATTACTAATTTCAAAATACATAATGCATGGTCCGTGAGCCAAGACAAATGTTAGTATATACATACCACAAGTTATAAAGTAATATAAAGAAATAAAGTGACAGTTTTAATCTTACTGACAGCTGATGTACTGATGGTATAAGTGAATAAATAAAGTGACGAAATTTGTAAAATGTACATAAAAATAATTTTTAAAAGTATATAAAGGACTGAACATTTTAGATAAGTATAACAATAAATTTTATAATATAAAATGTAAGATATAAATATTTTGTGGTACTTTGTGGGATTTTATTTCAGATTAAATTATAGTAATGTGTTTACTATGTCACTGTGCTGAGGATGGAGCTATGCAGATTTTCAAAATTAAAATAACGGAATAGACTAAACATAATGTGGTTATTGTGTCATCGTTGAGATTCAAACTATGTTAATTGAGACGGATAATAAAATAAACGAGTGAAAAAACTGGGTAAATACAATAATAAATAAAGAAGCTGACAAATTAGATATATAATATAAAATGTAAGATATTTTATAGTACTTTCTGGGATTTTATTTCAGATTAAATTATAGTAATGTGTTTACTATGTCACTACTGAGGATGGAGCTATGTGGATTGAACATTAAAATGAAAGGAATAGATTCACCATAATGTTGTTTCTGTGTCATCGCTGATGAGGATCAAACTGTGTTAATTGAGACAGACATTAAAATAAATGAGTCAGCATTTTGGGTAAATACAATAATAAATAAAGAAAATGACAGAATAAATATATAATATAAAATGTAAGATGTTTTATAGTACTTTGTGGGATTTTGTTTCAGATTAAATTATAGTAATGTACGTGTGTTTACTGTACCACTGCTGAGGATGAAGCTATGTGGATCGAACATTAAAAGAAAAGAATAGATTCACCATAATGTGGTTACTGTGTCATCGCTGAGGATCAAACTGTGATAATTGAGATGAATATTAAAATAAAGAAGCTGACAGATTAGATATATAATATAACATGTTAGATATTTTACAGTACTTTGTGGGATTTTATTTAAAGTTAATATATGTAAAATAAAATTTTTGTTTTCTTTTTACAATTGTATCTATATTAATTACTATATGTTGCAATCTCTTAAAATTAAGCCTCTGCTTTTATTAGCAAACTAATAGTTCCACACGGCAGTGATGCCAGAATCAAGCTTTTAGCAACAAAAATGAAGATAAGCGCTAGCCAGCAGGAGTATAGAAAATTTAAAGGGAAGCGGTACAAACACAACTATGCCTGGAGAGCATAGGTGTGATTTGGACATCAGGCAACATTGGCTTTAGAAGAAGAGCGACTACCGCTAACCGTGACATTTTTACGTGTTATCCGTGTGAAGTGGTGCTGCGTTTACCTAAAAACTCAAAGCAAATAAAAATGCTTTTCCTAAATTGATTTGTAATATTGATAAAATGGTCAAATGTAGCCATTAATTAATTAGATTTGGTAATAAATACAGAAAATGCGTTTTATTATAACAAATGAGTTGAGGTAAAATAAACTCAATGTTTTTATATTAATCTGTTAACAAATGCATTTTTTTATTTATTATTGAGTCCAATAAATTAATGGTTATTAAAAAAAAAATTCCTTGTAATGAAAAAAAAATGAAAAAATTCTAAACTTCACCAAGACTCGAGCACGAGCCCACCGCATGACAAACGACAACCTTACCACCTGCGCTACAGCGCTCACTTGATGTACCAAGAGCAAAACAGCCTTTTAAAGACTGACTACAATTCTTTCACTAACTCGTCATAAACGATCAAGAATTAGCTGCAATAATAAATACATTTATCTCCATAGCATTATTGCACTAAATTTATTATGTTTTTAATTTGAAGCATACATTTTACATGAAGATACGATACTTTAAGGATGTTCATGCAATACTTTAAATACAAAACTATTCATATGCTGGTTTATCATAGTTATTCGACTACATATAACAAATATTATAATATTACTTAATTAATTTATGATAGTTGAGCATATGAGTAGTTTTGTATATAGAGTACTGAATGGTTTTAAATTATCATATCTTCATGCAAAATGTATGCTTCAAATTAAAAACAATAAATTTAGTACAATAATGCTATGTAGATAAATGTATTTATTATTACAGCTAATTCTTGATCGTTTATGACGAGTTAGTGAAAGAATTGTAGTCAGTCTTTAAAAGGCTGTTTTGCTCTTGGTACATCAAGTGAGCGCTGTAGCGCAGGCGGTAAGGTTGCCGTTGTCATGCGGTGGGCTCGTGTTCGAGGCTTGGTGAAGATTAAAATTTTTTCATTTTTTGTTTCATTACAAAGAATGTTTTTTTTAATAACCGTTAACTTATTGGACTCAATAATAAATAAAAAAATGCATTTGTTAACAAATTAATATAAAAACATTGAGTTTATTTTACCTCAACTCATTTGTTATAATAAAACGCATTTTTTGTATTTATTACCAAATCTAATTAATTAATGGCTACATTTGACCATTTTATCAAAATTAAAAATCAATTTAGGAAAAGCATTTTTATTTTATTTATTCACTTATACCATAAGTACATCAACTGTCAGATAGATCAAAGCTGTCACTACTCCTTATTTCTTTATTACACTTTATTTTTCCGTATACTAACATTTGTCTTCGTTCACGCCGTTCACGGTGACAGGCTGTGAATATAATATATATAATTTTTGATATATTACGTTCTGCATTTAAGATGGCTACTGACGTATTTCCGCTGGCAGTATACTTTGTGCAGTCTGCATTCCTTATATCAAAATTCACTTACTATAGAGCGTAGTACTATTCAAGATGGCGGACTTGGCAACCTTGCATAGCTGTCAAATGGCGCAATTAACCCTTAATTCTGTATTGCAAACAAAAATAATATTTTTGGAAAACGATTGCGGAAAAGAAGGAAGGATTGTAATACATAACAGAAAAGAAAAAATATATCAGATGAGTATAAATTAATAACAAAAAATGAAAATTAATGTGAATTTTTAAGGAAATATACTTTGTGGTTATTTTATTTTTGTTACAGGTGAAATCCTGTTATGATGACTTTCTATTAAGGAAAAAGTACTTATAAACAAAAAAGTGCAAAAGCATTTCTGTGTGGCCCAGTCATTTCGATAATTGTGACTTAATGTTATAATAGTGAATGTGTAAGCAATTAGTGTATATACAACGAACTCTTATTGTAAATTGAATAATCTTGTATGACAATGTTTTAATTGCTATTATTTTAAATTAAAGCTAGTACAATAAACATATTATTTTTATTGTTTCCCTTCCTCCAAATTCTATACACATAGTAATTGCCTATTCTCGTAGTAGTCATATATTCTTTAAATTACTAACAAAATTAGAACAGTTTTATATTTGTAAATCATAGCTGTTTGTTGGAATGGTCTTTATTATTCAATGTGAGACAAATTGCATAGGGTTTAGGCAAATATCTTATTGATCCGCCACATTTTTCCATATCTTATGTTACATTTATTTGCCTCCGTTGCACTAATTTCTTCTAGTCTTTAACATATAACAATAATTCTCCAATCATTTTTGCATATATACAGATGTGATAATACTGCTGACCTACAATTATTTTTGTAATAGTTGAAATGATTGTTAAACCATTATCTTGTTTAATTTGAATAATGAATATTTGAATGATGGTATTTTATCTTAACATATGTTGGTATTATTTCTGCTAGATATTTCTTATAATGTTTGGGAAGATAAAGTTCTTTAAAAGGTATGTGTATATTTCTGAGTTCATCTTATTTTCAGCTTCGAATAGTTTTCCAACTACAAGATTGGATATCCACTCTGCAGATAAAATACTTATTTCGTTACTCCTATTATGATGTTGCTAGGATTGATAGAAAGATATATTAATCCTTTGAAAATGATATATAATATGTCTTGTAACTGGATATACTAAGGATTTAGAACAGGTAAATTTCACAAACAAATAGGACTAACTAAATATGTATTGTATATTGAGGAAGGATATCCAAATGTAAATTATTTGAAGCTAAAAGCAAGATAAATTCAACAATATACTTAAATGTATTGCAGAACAATATCATCTCAAATGTAAAGAGAAGATATCCTATGCAAGAGGTGCCAAACATTATAAGTAAAATAATTCAAGTGTCCATTCTTCAATTTTAATAGAACATTGATTTACCAATCATCTTAACATTTATAAAATTAATTAGTCAATAGAATAGCCATATCCAAGTGTATTTTAAAATAGCACAAAAATATTGGTATATGTTGAAAACTAGAAAAAGGGACTAATGAGGAAAATAGATGTCATACAAGATGTGGAAAGATGTGGCGGATCAATAAGATATTTGCCTAAACCCTATGCAATTTGTCTCACATTGAATAATAAAGACCACTCCAACAAACAGCTATGATTTACAAAATATAAAACAGTTGTAATTTTGTTAGTAATTTAAAGAATATATGACTACTACGAGAATAGGTAATTACTATGTGTATAGAATTTGGAGGAAGGGAAACAATAAAAATAATATGTTTATTGTACTAGCTTTAATTTAAAATAATAGCAATTAAAACATTGTCATACAAGATTATTCAATTTACAATAAGAGTTCGTTGTATATACACTAATTGCTTACACATTCACTATTATAACATTAAGTCACAATTATCGAAATGACTGGGCCACACAGAAATGCTTTTGCACTTTTTTGTTTATAAGTACTTTTTCCTTAATAGAAAGTCATCATAACAGGATTTCACCTGTAACAAAAATAAAATAACCACAAAGTATATTTCCTTAAAAATTCACATTAATTTTCATTTTTTGTTATTAATTTATACTCATCTGATATATTTTTTCTTTTCTGTTATGTATTACAATCCTTCTTTTCCGCAATCGTTTTCCAAAAATATTATTTTTGTTTACAATACAGAATTAAGGGTTAATTGCGCCATTTGACAGCTATGGACAAACTTCCTATAAATCCCCTCGTCTCGACGCAAGATTTATGGCAAAAACACTATAGATATCTGACTATACTAAATATTCTTTGCAGTTGTCTAAACTGTTTGCTATAGTTTATTCCAATTTCACATATTTTTACTATAGTATGGTTTACTCCAAATCTTACAGGTATTGGCTGCTTTCCTATTGAAGTTACTAGCAACACAGTGTAGCACTGTGCAACACATTCTAACACAAGTTATGTTCCTATTAATTTTTCTTCCAACACCCTGAAACACAGTCAAACTCTAAGAAGTTCAGAGTTAAATGTCACTAATATCAACATAATAAAAGAAAAATACTGTAATTATGTATGTACACAGTCGGTACAGTCTTCAGGCTGGCAGTAGTGTTTATATAGTTTAAGTTTAAGCAGTTTGAAATATGGAGGAGGCAATGGAGTCCACGGAGTTTTCAAATAAAATAAGTAAGATATTATTATCAATATGCTTTAATTATATTTTAATATAAGTGCATTTCTAACTAAACTAAATAATATGAAAATCATTTAATTAAAATTAATATATATGCCTAATTAAAGTTGGCATTTATTATAATTATTATAAGATGCCTTTCTTTAAATAAATACTCAAAATTATTATAATTATTGTTTTACAGCTGCTCAATGGACTCACAATGCAATATTATGTATGCTAGCATCATATGATGCAAATAAAGATTCCTTAGAACATCCTAAAAAGAAAACTCATTTATGGGATCAGATTGTTTTAGATATGGATGATTTAGGTTTTCAAGTAAGAGTCACATCTTCATTTTGACTATGTTGAGTTTTCTGTAGTTTACAATGTCAACTGTAAAATAATTAATAAGACAGAGTAAAATCTCTTTCTCTTCCCTTATATATATACATATACAACATACTTTTTTCATTAAAGAATAAGATAAAAATCAAATATACTGTAAAGTGCAGAAAACCATAAAGCGTAGCTAAAAAAACAAATTTTTTGTATCCGTACAGTAATCCACAGTTTGTCAATTATAATACAGATAAACTGTTTTCAGTTTAGCAGAGATCAAGTTAGATGGAAATTTAATGCCTTACACAAATCATATAAGGAATGTGTCGATAACAATAGCAAAAGTGGGCGGCAGCTAAAAAATTTTAAGTATTACGAAGAGTTTGATGAAATTTTCGGATACAAAGAAAAATTGTCCCAGATTTCAACTTTTTCTTCATTTTCTGCAAAGGCAAATGTAGAAAATACAAAGAAGCCTACAAATATTTCCTGCTCAATTGGTAATTATACCATCTTAGAAAGTACTGAAGAGATAAACAAGAAAAATCAGGACAAGGAAGATCACATAATTGAAAAAAATATAACAAACAATTCAGTCATGAACCAAAGGTAATGTGTATGATTTTAAAATGAATTACTTTAAAATATAATTATTATTTATTATTATATTATCTTTGAATACTTTCATGTAAAGTGAGGAATTACAGAAAGAACAAAAGCAAGAAAAATCTAAAAAAATAAAAAAGATAGGTTTGGAACACAATTGGGAGCAATATTTAGATTTATTAGAAGTAAAACAAACAGATTTACGGCATAGACATAATGAACTTTTACAAAAAAAAGATCAAGAAATGAAGTTAAAAGAAGATTATATATCGCTTAAAAAGAAAAACTCTGAAATAAAGCAAAAAATGTTAAAAAGGAAATTAGAGGAAAAAATGGATAGGCACCGGGATATTATTGATATTGAAAATAAAAAATATCATTTAATGCTTGAACTACTAAGAAAAGATAAACATAATTAATGTTATACTTTCTATTTTTAAGTTATTATAATTAAAGTACTAAATATTCTTTTCAATTTTTAATTAAAACTACTGTTTTTATATTTTATCTTTATAAGTTCTATATATAATTGCCATATATGAGCAACTGTGATAGACATGCACGTTAAAAAGATTATTATATGTTGAAAAAATTTAATAATATAATTCATAAAACAAATATATTATGTTATTCAAGAGAACGACGAAGAAATGGTTTAAAATAGTTAATTTTGGTTGTATTTGTTTAATAATATAACATATTAAGTTTAAGTTATTAGGAGTAATTTGAAATAAAGTCTTTTATTTGCAATTTCATTATATTATTTGTAACATTTTTATAGCAAAATAAATGATTTAATAATTATTATAATAAACTGTGTGTATCATGATATATATATTTATTTAATTGTACAATTGCATAAACAATGTCATTCTTCTGTCATGGTTATTAACAATTATATCTACCATATTTTCATATTCATCCAGAACATCATTAGATTGACCGCTGTCTAATTCATCAATATCAAAATTTTCTATATCCATAATACTTAAATTATGTAAAACACATGATGAAATTATTATATCATTAATAAATTTCAAGTCCATATACTCATTGAAAAATTTTAACCTACGAAATTTTGACTTTAAAAAACCGAATGCACGTTCTATTACTATTCGTGTCGAGGAATGCGAAAAATTGAACTGTTTCTGCTGTTCTGATAAAGCACCATTATCTTTAAACGGTGGTACAAGCCACGTTAATGTGGGGTACGCAGAATCACCAAGAATAAATGTTTCATTAGGAAATAATGCTTCACAATGATTCATTGCTTCATGGTATAACTCAGATCTCCGCAGAACTCTAGCATCATGATAGGAGCCAGGCTCCCCACAATAAATATAAGTAAATTTCATGTCTGGACCACACACAGCCATTAAATTGATGGAAGGATACCTTTTTCTATTAAAATAATGGTTTCCATTTTCAGATTTTGGTTTTTGAATTCTTATATGTGTTGAATCAATAGCCCCGATAACTTTTGGTATTCCTCTCTTCCTTTGAAATTCAGACTCAATTTTTATTGCTTCATTTCCTAAAGGCCATTTTATTATATTGGTCACTTTCTCTTTAAAAAAAGTGTTTACTCGACGTATGATCCGAAAAACAGATGAAATTGAAATTTTAAATCTCTCAGCAAGGGTCCTTAGGGGTTCAGTATTACCTATAAACCAGAGAAATAATAGAATACTATACTCTGCTGATATTTTTCGTGGACCATATGTTTGTTTTGGCAAAATATCTGTCATTTGAAGTTCATCTGAAAAGAAAATTTATACAATCAGTAAAAGTTTAGACTAATATTATATATTACTTCATTTTTGACATGTTGTTCAATAATAATTATGCATTGTATATACATTTAAGAAGTATTACACACAATTTACTTGTTTCTGGAAGTTGAAATTAAAGCAATTCTAAATTAAATATTTACAACATTATTTAAAAGAATTTTTACATGTTAAGATTTAATATAAAATTATACTTACCAATAAGATTGTACACTATGCAGCGAGGCAATCTGAAATGCATTTTAAACTCAAAATCTGAATACTTATGTACAGTATACAAAAATTCCTCGGTATGACATTTTCTTTTACCAAAAAAAAGTAATTTATACAATGGAAACAAAAATTTATTCGCTGTTTCTGATTCTGAATCACTTACGTCACTTAATGCATTATTAGCACTTATAATGCTCAAAGTTGAATCACTTGAATCTATGTCAGAAGTTGAACTACTTTCTGTTGAAACATTGTTATTAGTTTCTACAATAAAGAAAAGAATGCTCTTTTTATCCATTTCTGCAGTCTTTTTAGCTGATGAATATTATTGATAAAGATCTAAGGCCCAGTTCCATCAAATCACAAGTGAAAGTGATATAGTTCACATAACATTAACTATACTACTTCAACTTAAAAGTTATTGAGCCTCGGCCCTACGATATAAAAATATTTTAAAATAAAGTTAACATAACAAGTAATATTTTAGTACCAATATCTACAGCATTAATATATACGCATATATATCGATCCTTAATGGTTTTATTCATGAATCAAAAATCAAAATAATTACTTTTTCTTTAATAATATATAATGAAAGGGAACTGTTCGAAACTATTCTCTGCAATCTGCATAGAAAAAGCATTGTTCGTAAATGCCCCTTGGTATAAGATTACTGAACGGTTGAGAAAATTCATCTAGTATTATTTCAATGTTCCTATTACAAAACGTTTTTTGCTGCACTGTGTTACTCCGTGATGCACAGTGTTGTAGCAATTTTTATAATAGGAAAACGGCCATTAACACACGAATCAATTTGGCACAGTGTACATATGTATGTACATACACCGTTGTGAAAACAAGTGCAACTGCCGCCATTTTGTTACTAGATTTTTTCTGACACTTGACCCCCTACCCTCATTAAGCTGTCGCGTCCAGTATGTACTACTATCTAGGGGATTTGGCGAGCGCTCACCGAGCGCTCACTGAGCGGTTGTGCTTCTGGATGCACCCATTGATGCAGTTATTAATTCAGATGAGTATAAATATCACTATTATATATGTAGAATTTATTGGAGTACGAGATTCTTTGTGGTTTCTATGATTTTTACAGGTAGTTTTCTTTATTGCAATCTTTGAGATGCCTATCAAATGAGGAAAATGGGTTAGATAGGATAATTAGGAGAGATAAGAAACTAGACGAAAGGACTGCAATTTGAAGAAAAATGCAAGAATTGTCCAACATTTGTTTATTTGAAGTTTAAGTGCAGCCTCCATTACTTGAACTAAACAATTTTAACCCATGGTTAATTTAAACTTGTTTAAATTAAACGGCCTTAAAGGTAAGAATCACTTTTTCTTATTATACAGGGTGATTCTCTAACGGCGGGACATAGGAGATTCGTGTTAGTTGACTATGGCGCTCAGGATGATGGTATCTGAGTGCGCTGATTGGTCAATATCATGTAGTGCCAACATGAAATGGTCCGTTACCAATAGATGAATAAGAAAAATGAGACCCATTCGCCATTTTGGAGTGGAGAAGTATTTACATGCTAGTTGTAGCAGAAAGAGGTGTGAAATGGAAAAATGTCAAATAGTGAAGTTACTACAGTAAAAATGGAAAATAATGAATGGAAAGTAAGAATATTAGAATTTTCCATTCATTATTTTCCATTTTTACTTTAATAACCTCACTATTTGACATTTTTCCATTTCACACCTCTTTCTGCTACAACTAGCATGTAAATACTTCTCCACTCCAAAATGGCGAATGGGTCTCATTTTTCTTATTCATCTATTGGTAACGGACCATTTCATGTTGGCACTACATGATATTGACCAATCAGCGCTCTCAGATACCATCATCCTGAGCGCTATAGTCAACTAACACGAATCTCCTATGTCCCGCCGTTAGAGAATCACCCTGTATTAATTCGTATGTCTTAACCGATTGAAGGAAAGCTAATACAATAGCAGTCAAAATACAAGAAATCTTTTAAATTAAATAATAAAGTATTTATTCTATTTTCCTTTTATACTTAATACGATAAATATAATTAATGTTGCCTTAATGTTTACAGAATCTGAGGATTATGGATCCATCTACTATTATTAATTTCATTTTGGATATAATCGATGGGGAAGATTGGTTATTATTAGAAATAACAAGGCAAAACCATTTCCGTATTCCAAATTTTTTTACAAATGTTGCCTTACGTTACTCCTTAACAGGTAAAAAAATATATGTTATCAGCTATTTAATGTTATAAATTATTTTGGAATTCTATGCTTTTTTTTTAGATTTTAAATCTCATTTTCGTGTCAATAGAGAAACATTTGAAATATTAATTGCAACCATTGGCCCAAACTTAGTTGAGAGAGGAAGTTTTCGCATATCAGTTGCAAAACAAAATGCAATTGCTCTTTGGATATTTGGCAACCAAGAAGTATACAGGTAATTGACTAAGAACTAACTATCCCACCCAGCGTTGCCAAGTGTAGTATAATTTTCCTATAGCGTAGTATCCTTAGGATACTACGCTATAGTTTCTGTTCACTGCGGGATCCTACGCTACAGTTTCTGTCCTTGCGGGATACTACGTTTTGGCCATTAATCTTGAGTCTTGACGAGGGGAAGTTAGAATCAGAGGGGCGAGGAGATTTTTAGGGAGTTTGTCCGTAGCTGTCAAATGGCGCGATTAACCCTCAATTTTATATCATCAACAAAAATAATATTTTCGGAAAACGATTGTGGAAAAGAAGGAAGGATTTTAATAAATAACAGAGAAGACAAAATATATCAGATGAGTATAAATTAATAAAAAAAATGAAAATTATTGTGAATTTTTAAGAAAATATACTTTGTGGTTATTTTATTTTTGTTACAGTTGAAATCCGGTTATGATGACTTTCAATTAAGGAAAAAAGTAATTATAGACTAATAAATGAAAAAGTATTAAAACATGAAGCACTTCTCTGTAAGGCCCAGTCATTTCAATAATTGTGACTTAATGTTATAATAGTAAATGTGTAAGCGATTAGTGCATATACAACAAACTCTTTTTGTAAATTTAATAATCTTGTATGACAATGTTTTAATTGCTATTATTTTAAATTAAAGCTAGTTTAATTAACATATTTTTATTTCATCCCTTTCTCAAAATTCTAAACACATGGTAATTACCTATTCTTGTAGTAGTCATATATTCGTTAAATTACATACAAAATTACAACTGTTTTATATTTGTAAAGCATAGCTGTTTGTTGCAATGATTTTTATTATTCAATGTGAGACAAATCGCATTTTGTTTAGGCAAATGTCTTATTTATCCGCCACATCCTTCCATATCTTATGCGACATTTATTTGGCTCCGTTGCACTATTTTCTTCCAGTCTATATCATATAACATTAATTTTCTAATCATTTATACATACACACAGATCTAATAATACTGCTGATCTGCAATTATTTTTGTAATTGTTGAAATGATTGTTAAACCATTATCTTGTTTAATTTGTAAAATGGACATTTGAATGATGCTATTAAAATTTGGCAACTTTTCTGCGAGATATGTTCTGATAATATTTGTGAAGATAAAGTTCTTTAAAAGGTATATGTATACTGCTGAGTTCATCTTGTTTTCAGCTTTAAATAGTTTTCCAACTACACGCATGGATATCTATTTTGAATATAGAATACATATTTCATTACATCTATTATGATATTGTTAAGATTGATAGAAAGATATCAATTCTTTGAAAATGATATATTATATATCTAGTAACTGGATTAATTAAGGTTTTAGAACAGATAAATTTCACAAACAAATAGGACTAACAAAATATGTATTATATATTGAGGAAGGATATCCAAATGTGAATTATTTGAAGCTAAAAGCAAGATAAATTCAGCAGTATCCTTAAATGTATTGGAGAACAACATCCTCTCAAATTTAAAGAGAAGATATCCTATGGAAGAGATGCCAAACATTATAAGTAAAATAATTCAAGTGTCCATTCTTCAACTTTAATAGAACAATGGTTTACCAATCATCTTGACATTTACAAGATTAATTAGTCAATAGAATAGCTATATCTGAGTGTATATAAAAATAGCAAAAAATTAATCGTATATTTTGAAAACTAAAAGAAAGAACTAACAAGGCAAATCAAGAGACACGGTAGTGTCTCGACGGCAAGTACATAAAAGTAGGTATAGACGTGTCTATACCGCCGTCGAGGCACTACTGTATCTTATACAGCAAGTTTGGCTGTCTCAATTTTTAAATAGATTTTTCTCCGTAAATGAAACACTGTCATGATTTCAGTAAAGCTTTTCTTGAAATGGTTTGGAACAAGCTTTTATTTGAGCCCATAAACATCAAAATTGGTTCACGCAATCCAGAGATCTCATAATCTGTTAGCTATATATATAACGAATTTAATTTCTTTCCGTCATCTTCTTCTTCTCCAGCCAGAATGTATGTCTCGGGCTGAAGTTAATCGCTAAAGAAAATGACGTAATTTTTACAAACGCGACGTCTAAATAATCGATATAATCGATAACTAATATGGCGACTACTGTTAGCTGTCAATTGAATGTCAATTGAATTATAAGGTTTACCGGTATAACTTTAATATTTTTATAAAAATGAATTGGCTGTAATGATAGTGTGATAGTGTAATATAATCAAAACTACGGATAATTTAAGGGAGAAACATGAAGGAGCCAGCAAGATTATCAGATAAGTCACATTGTATTCAAAAATATGTATAAAATTTAATGTTCGGTGGTACTTTGTGGGATTTTTTTTATTGCAGGTTATATAAAATATTCCTTATATGCATATCCCTTGTATGCAGCTCTGATTTGAAGTCCTACCAATGCCAAATGCTCTAACAATTCTTGGAAATATCCTGTTATTGAAGAATGTAGATTGAGGAAGATTGTAAATGAAACAGAGAAGGATGAGGTTGTTACGTTAACTCATAATCAAGACACATGGTAGTGTCTCAACAGCAATTAACATAAACGTTTTTCAGTAAAGTTAGTGCATTGTAAAAAAAATTTGTTTTATTAAAACAAAGTTATATATAAGGCACCATTTCATAGTTTGCAGTTTGATGCCAAACCAGTGCCAAATAATGTAACAATTCTTGGAAATACCCTGTTATTGGGAAATGCAGATTAAGGAAGATTTTAAATAAAACAAATAATGTAACAATTCTTGGAAATACCCTGTTATTGGAGAATGCAGAAAAAGGAAAATTGTAAATGAAACAAATATCATATATGCGTACAAATATTTCAGACTAAATTATAGTAATGCTTGCTTGGAAAATATGAAGCATTCCGATGAACCTTCATTTATGTAGAGTACCAGTTGACTAGTGTTTGGATTTAAGCTAATTATACAATAATAGATGTTTACAAAAGACGCAAAGATACCCAAATATTACAGATCTTTAGTCTCAAGGAAGTTAAGTCACCAAGCACTAAAGAAAATGGAGATGGAGCAACATCGAATACTGGTAAGTAACTGAGATGCTTCATGTTTCTTCAAAAATTTATTTTCTTTGAAGATTGAGATTGTTAAATGATGAATTTGATTTTAGGTTTACTCGTAGTGTCATCATTTATTATTTTACAGTCACTGTGCAAGTGTATTATAGCAAATAGTAATACTTGTGCTTTGACTTAAATACATTTGGTACAATTGAATTAAAAATCCAATGAGGATTTTTCGCACACATACTGACTATTGGAGTTGGATCAAAGATTATGCTTTTCGCTCCTGTATTCTGAGACTTGAAACAGGCAAATATAAAAGCATTGAAAGATTGGCAGAGTAAGAATAAGCCAATTTTCAGAAAAACGTTGTCCATTGCTCAGCCACAATTTAAGTATGAGATTTATTAGATGAAATGATATAAAATGCAGTTAATAGCTGCTGATTGTTTTTCTCCATTACCTATGCAAGTATTCAAGACGAGAGGCAGTATACTGGTCATTGGTATGGATGAAAAAATGCACGTTTATTCTCAATGGAAAAAAACTCAGTCTAAAAATTAGTTGTTTCGACTGCATTTTGCAGCACCAGAAATCAGACCAGTTTCAAGTGTATAGAAATTTACGAAACGAAAATTTGAGGACTTTGGCACAGGAAATATTATAAGGACGACTTGCCAATGTATCTCCCATGTCACCTTTGTCAAGTGTTAGCAGCATAAAGGTGACAATGATTGGTGCTAAAAAGAAACGGCGTATGCAAAACGACAATGCCAACTTCGATTATATGCTTCATTGTATCTTATTTGAAGCTTTACGAATTGCTTTTCCAGTCTTGCCCCTGTATCACCTGAAGCAGCTGAGGGAGTTACTGAAGTTTGGCAAAGTTAGATGTTGGTAAAAAGTCAAATGTTGATAAACAGAAAATGTAAATTAATTAAAATATATACATTTTATTTCATTATTTTTATATGTTGAAAGTATGTTTATTGATTATGAAAAATTCCAGTCTTGCACCTGTATCACCTGAAGCAGCTGAGGGAATTACTGAAGTTTAGCAAAGTTAGATATTGGTAACAAGTCAAATGTTCCTAAACAGAAAATGTAAATTAATTAAAATATATACATTTTATTTCATTATTTTTATATGTTGAAAGTATGTTTATTGATTATGAAAAATTTAATCATACTTTTATTATGGTGAAACTGAAAACATTCAAAAACTAGCCTGAGCATTAATTATAAAGTTCATTTATACAAAATACATTACAAATATCAATAAAATCAATGTGTTGACTGCGATATTTTTTCAATATAAATATATATATTTTTATTAGTTAAGCGCTGCTGTTTCAAAAAATGAGAAGGGTGGAAATTTTCTTTAAAATCTGTAGAAATTAAAAGAATAATTTAATTTTTTAAATATTATACTCTTACAAAACGTTATGAAATCCCACAAAAAACAGACTTCGCCTGTAAAAAAAGGCGGCAAGTACATAAACCATCTATCATAAATAATATAGTAAAATTATCTAATTAAAAAAAGTAGTGAAATCCAAATATTAGGCAAGTATATTTTTTCACCTTAGCAAAAGTTAAATTTTCGAAAAAAAAGGAACAAAAAAGTTACTTGCCGGGCCCGTAATATCCATGCACAGTGAAAATTAGAATCGTATGTGGATCGGCTAACTTCACTCTGTATTTTAACATGACATTTGCTATACTACGCTATAGCTGAATCTCACACACGATTCAATTTCCCACTGTGCATGGACATTACGGGCCCGGCAAGTAACTTTTTTGTTCCTTTTTTTTCGAAAATTTAACTTTTGCTTAGGTGAAAAAATATACTTGCCTAATATTTGGATTTCACTACTTTTTTTAATTAGATAATTTTACTATATTATTTATGCTAGATGGTTTATGTACTTGCCGCCTTTTTTTACAGGCGAAGTCTGTTTTTTGTGGGTAAATGTTACATAAGATATGGAAGGATGTGGCGGATAAATAAGACATTTGCCTAAACAAAATGCGATTTGTCTCACATTGAATAATAAAAATCATTGCAACAAACAGCTATGCTTTACAAATATAAAACAGTTGTAATTTTGTATGTAATTTAACGAATATATGACTACTACAAGAATAGGTAATTACCATGTGTGTTTAGAATTTTGAGAAAGGGATGAAATAAAAATATGTTAATTAAACTAGCTTTAATTTAAAATAATAGCAATTAAAACATTGTCATACAAGATTATTAAATTTACAATAAGAGTTTGTTGTATATGCACTAATCGCTTACACATTCACTATTATAACATTAAGTCACAATTATTGAAATGACTGGGCCATACAGAGAAGTGCTTCATGTTTTAATACTTTTTCATTTATTAGTCTATAATTACTTTTTTCCTTAATTGAAAGTCATCATAACTGGATTTCAACTGTAACAAAAATAAAATAACCACAAAGTATATTTTCTTAAAAATTCACAATAATTTTCATTTTTTTTATTAATTTATACTCATCTGATATATTTTGTCTTCTCTGTTATTTATTAAAATCCTTCCTTCTTTTCCACAATCGTTTTCCGAAAATATTATTTTTGTTGATGATATAAAATTGAGGGTTAATCGCGCCATTTAACAGCTACGTACAAACTCCCTAGAAATCCCCTCGCCCCTCTGATTCTAACTACACAACGCCGCGACGCAAGATTAACGGGATCCCTCAAGCCCTCTGTAGCCAACATTACGGAACGAAAAACGAGAGAGAATTGTCCAGCGCTATTTTTCGACCGATTTCAATGTTTTTTGGCTTGTTGGAATTGTTAGGACTCGCACCGTGTCATAAATAAAGCCGTATTTTCCAAAAAACGTAAAAAAAATAAAATTGTTTAAAAATTTGCATTAATAATATTTAAACGCAAAACAAATTGAAAAATCGGGCTTCTTTATGACGAGGTGCCAAACCTAACGATTCCAACGAGCCCAAAAACATTGAAATCGGTTGAGAAATAGAGCCGTACCATTGTCCCGCGTTTCTGAGGTGGACGAAAAGCAAAAATTTTAAGAAAGAAAGCTAGGATTCCTCCCCTCTCGCGGATCACGCTAACGTGTTCCCCCACTCTAGCATCGAACCTTACTGCGAAGCTTTCCTCTCATATTTACGCTATTCTCCTATCTGTAGCTATACATATATAAATACTGCTAAAATAATGTTGAGAACATTTCATCTTGCCGATATAATGAAATTGCTAAAAATGCAATTATCATTTTGAAATAAAATTGTAGAAAAGGAGATTTCGTAATGCTTGAAATATAGGGCATACGGCGAAACGCGGGACAATGGTAAAGTCGTATTTTTCAACATAATTTGATGAAACTAGTAATAATTAAAGCCATTCTTCATGTAGATTGTCCTAAAGAGCTCGTATTTTCGGTAAAGCTTATAGTTTTTCAGCTATGAACGATTGAAGTTGCACGGCGCACAAATACATATTTCCTCTCCCGCTTAGATCAGCTTTTGCGCACGTCTATCCTCAATCGCTCATAACTGGAAAACTATAAGCTTTATCGAAAATGCGAGCTATTTAGGACAATCTACATGAAGAATGGCTTTAGTTATGACTAGTCTCATCAAATTCTATTGAGAAATACGCCTGTACCATTGTCCCGCGTTTCGCCGTATGCCTTATATTTCAAGCATTACGAAATCTTTTCTACAATTTTATTTCAAAATGATAATTGCATTTTTAGCAATTTCATTATATCGGCGAAATGAAATGTTCTCAACATTATTTTAGCAGTATTTATATGTGTATAGCTACAGATAGGGGAATAGCGTAAATATGAGGAAAGCTTTGCAATAAGTTTCGATGCTGGAGTGGGGGAACACGTTAGCGTGAGCCGCGAGAGGGGAGGAAGCCTAGCTTTCTTCCTAAAAATTTTTGGTTTTCGTCCACCTCAAAAACGCGGGACAATGGTACGGCTCTATTTCTCAACCGATTTCAATGTTTTTGGGCTTGTTGGAATCGTTAGGTCTGGCACCTCGTCATAAAGAAGCCCGATTTTTCGATTTGTTTTGCGTTTAAATATTATTAATGCGAATTTTTAAACAATTTTATTTTTTTACGTTTTTTAGAAAATACGGCTTTATTTATGACATGGTGCGAGTCCTAACGATTCCAACAAGCCCAAAAACTTTGAAATCGGTTGAAAAATAGCGCTGGACACTTCTCCTTCGTTTTTTGTTCCGTAATGTTGGCTACAGAGGGCTTGAGGGATCCCGTTAACGGGATCCCTCACGCCTACTTTATCGACAGTTCAAGTCAATAAACAATTAATTTAATAAAATTTAAATGCAAAGCAAATTGAACAATCGGGCGTTTGTTGGACAATGTGCTAGTCCTAACGAATCAAACGAACTTAAAAACACTCAAATTAGTTGAAAAATAACGCTGTACCATTGTGCCGCGTTCTTGAAGAGAGGTTACTTTTGGTTATTTCCACTTCAAGAACGCGGGACAGTGGTACAGCGTTATTCTTCGTCCGATTTGAGTTTTTTTAAGCTCGATTGACTCGTTAGAATTGGCACCTTGTCATAAAGAAGCCCGTTTTTGCAATTTGCTTCGCATTTGGCTTTTATTAAACGAATTGTTTATTGACTTGTACTGTCGGTAAAGCATGCGTGAGGGATCCCGTTAATGGCCAAAACACGTCCGAAAGCACTGAGAGCTTATTATACCTAAAACACTATACTTCGTTTCTTCTCTGTGAATCACACTTACTGTACATTTTGCGTGGTATATTCAATTCTCGCCAACAAACTATACAGCGTAGTATCTTCCAACATGGCGGACTTGGCAACGCTGATCCCACCTATCGGTGAGCCTCTTGGTAAATCTATTTACTTGATAAAATTTTAAATTGAATATTATTTACTATAGTTGGCAATTTTTACCAAATAGATAAGTTTTACTAAGATGTAGGTGGAACCACTGACCCTTAATCATTTTAAAATGTAACCATACACATATAAAAGTTGATTATTAATGCAATTTTGATATAAGATTGATTTTCGATTCCATTTTATACCATCTATTCACAGTTTGAAATGAATACAATGGATTTTTAAACACTCTGTATTTAAATTATATATTTCCGATTAACAGAAACAAACACGAAAATTGATTTTATATTTTTTTTACAGATCTGTAGCAGACAGATTTGTCCTCTCCAAACAAACAATCTGGAAATGTGTTTTTAATGTTGCCTATGCTCTACTTGATCATGTTCAAAAATATATTAAATGGGCCAATCAGAGTCAACTAATTAATATTCAACATGGCTTTTTATCAGCGAGCAATATACCTGGTATCATAGGATCTATATATATATATATATATATATATATATATCTATGTCATTTGAATATTTTGGAGACATTTTGAGGTAAGAATTACACAGTTTAAAGACTTTTATCGTTTTCGGAGACCGTCCCTAAAAAAATCTACATTAATTGGATAGTTTGAGGACGGTCTCGGAAGTATACAAATATATTAATTTAACACTTTCAGGACAGTCCCTAAAGTGTTAAGATATATTAATTTATTAATTTGAGGACAGTCCTGGAAGTATTGAATAGTTTATATTAAATGATCAGTTGGAAGACTTCAAATAGCTCAATAAACCTCTAATGTGTATTAAAGTTATTTAAGAGATTGTAGCATTGAAATTTGCTATGAGAAGTGTAATTTTAATCGTATAAAAATCGAAAATTGAATAAATTCAGGACATTCGAGATATAAGTAATATTTAATCAGAAAAAATATAGGAATATAGTAAACTACAGTTAGAGATAGTTTCAATTGCCTACAAAGAATGACATATTAATAATGGTGAAACCAGAATATAAGTACAATATAAAAGTAATACGATATGAGCAGTTAATTTAAATGGATACAAAACTAATTTCAATGGTCAGAAAATAGGATAATGATTAGATTGCGGATATGATAGGATGAATGGGAAGATTAAAATCATGCAATATCAACAATATCGAGAGAAGTATCGACGTACGCTATATAACTCAAAGACCGACGATTCAGTTTGATATTGTGCAAAACTAGGACATTACCATAGAAAAGTATATCAGACTTCATCACTGTACCTAAACTAACCATTTTAAGCCAGAAATATTTCAATAGTACGTATAGGATGGATTTCATGTCGCCTTAACATAAATGTAAGAAGTATATGGAGATGATCAAACACATGACTGTTGATTAACAGGTACTTCTGTGTGGATGATACACATAATAAAAATTCTACATTATTAATGGATTTCTCATAAAATTACCACTTTGTGTAAATCATAAAAATATTACAGAGATTATGGAATGGAATTTGAATGAAGAGAAGAGAGAGAGAGAGAGGACAGGCAGAATAAATTGTTGATAGAATAAGTTCGAAGAAAACAAAATATGTTATAAACACCAATAATAGCTAAGCTGGTAACACCCAAATCAAAGCTTTAGTATTGTATTTAATAAAATTTAACATCTTAAGAAAATTCTTTGGAAGGAATTTATTAGTTTCAAGACTTCAATTAATATGAAACGTTGCATCCATAACAGGGATTATTGTACTAAAAAAATGATGAAGCTTACTAAATTTAAAATTATCTAGAATCCATTAAATTTAAGTTTCTATGATAATGATTTACTCGTTCTTTCAGTTGGATAATATCAAAGGATATTCGGAACGAGATCTGAAGATATTTTTATAAAATCGAGGATACAATAGCTGTATATGAATAAACTGGTTAACTGTTTCGTCGAATACATTAAGGATTATTGTGCAGGTCAAGGTTGAAAATAGCTTTTCAGCTTTGAAGAAGCTTATGCCTAAGATGAACGTTGCATTGTACAATTTTCAACTATAATTCCAGGAAATTTGTTACTCGGCAATCATGCTGACAGTAATTTACAGGTGGCGCTTTCTATATAGCTAATAAGCGTATAATGTAAATAATATATTAACACCGTATGCATAAAAAGCTCTCTTGAAGTTAAGAGAAAGAATATGCGATTTGAAAATCATGACTATTGTTAGCCTGTAGATGACGGGTTTAGCCACTTAAAAATTCGCCTGTTTTATATGTATATGCTTTACATTGCATACATGGATAGATTTGTTGCAAAATAAATAATCAGTTCCAATGGAAAAATGCTGTCCTCTTAAAGGTAATTTATCCATGGTCAAGTGAATAAATTCTTCTGACATACCTTATTTATTTAAATAGCTTTTGGTGTAAACACTTATTTCAAATCTTATATTTCTGAAATAATAGTCCATTTCTTTGTTATCGATTCTGTTAGATACATATAACGCGTGTCGCATTGTATAATATCGCACTTGTCCCAAAAGTGAACAGTTTATGAATACAGAAGTCTCCAAACTAAACAATTCATGACTATACGAGTCCCCAAACTAAGCAATTCATAACTATACGAGTCCCCAAACTAAACAATTCATAACTATATGAGTCTCCGAACTAAATAGTATGTACCTCATGTATTTCAAAAGAGCAAAGCCTCGAACACTTAAGCCTACGGCACACTATGCTGGATTTCGTGCTAGAATGCTTGCTAGAATTGTGAAGACCAATGATGATTCAGTTGTGAATTAAATATAATAATCTCATTGGTCCTTCACAAATCTAGCAAGCATTCTAGCACGAAATCCAGCATAGTGTGCCGTAGGCTTTATGCTACTATAGTTTGAAAACACATTGGATACGCATCTTCGAAACTATCATCTTAAATGTTTAGAAGCAAACTCGTAGACGGAGGTGGATAAAATTAATGTTATTTGCTAGCAGTAACTTTACGGCATCGAAGACATTTTTCACTGGTAATGGTGTCAGAGTATCTATAAAACATATTTTAAATGATATAAGAAGAAAGAGAGAAAGAGAGAAATTGAACGTTGGGTGGAATAAGCTGGAAACGAGTCAAATAAACTGTAGATATAACACGTAACAATGTAGTCACACCGATGCTCATGCTTCATTGTTATATTTAATAAAATTTGAATCTTATAAAAATTAATATGAGGAGACTGGTTATGTAGAGACTATATATTTTTGGGCGTTTTCCAATTATCGGATAAAAATCGACACAGTGAGACATAAATAGACGCCAATTATGTTTGTTTCACTATGTCGATTTTTGCGCTAGTTAAAAAACGCCCTGTATAAACCGTTTCCCTAAAGCCTATGCCTGATTGTACTCAAAAATTTATACAACTTTATTAGTTTAAAAGCGTTTTGGTTATATTAAATATAAAATTATTTTTATAAAGATTTACTTACTTTTTGATTTCAAAAATACCAAAAAATTATTATTAAGTGGTACTGAAAATTTTTTAAAATACCGAGGATATAATATTGGAACATGTGATTAATATTTACATTTCAGTGAAAATTTAGATTAGAAATCACGTAGTAATTTTTTGACGATGCATTTATGTCACTGACATTCTTTAAACAATAAGCAATTGCGTATAATTTTTGTCCAAATTTACCCTTTTAACCATTGAAACTAAATTATGGAAATATTTTCTTCACTGCTTCCTTGTGCACAAGAGTATGTTGAACATAATGGCAGACGAAACTAGGTAGCAAAACTGCATACACTATTATTAAAGCAACTGAAAACGGAAGCATAAGCTGTTTCAAGATAATTTGCTTTCGCTCTGGTTTCAGATTTCTTGAATTAGGTTTATGTGCTCTATATCATTTCGTTTAGTAATTAATCTAATCCAACACCAGTACGACGTGAATAACTACAACAAATTCTCTGAGTAGTTTTTTTCCAGTTATGCAGATATTATGTGGTAAAAAATATAACCTAACCCTACGTTTGTCAATTTTTTTTCGACAATTTACTTCAATGAAGACAGTCTTTTACATCTTCCACATTTTCCCCCTATGAAAAAAAGAATAATAAATCAGAAAGTAATCCTGCAAATTCTTCAGATTTTTTGTTTCGTTTGTCAACCATAAGATAATTGAAAAAAACAGTTTTAATTAGTATACTAAATAGAAAAATACATTTTTCAAAAAATATTGCAACATTGCTTTAATATAGTAATTTTTGAGTATTGACATATAATATTAACGCTTTTTTAATAATACATAAATTTATAATAAACATTCATAATGTTAAACATTTGTGCCAAAATTGTTTACAATTAAAATAAACAAAATAATTAATCTCTGTACGATATCCCTTAAAATAAAACTTTTGCTCACACAAACGTATATAAAATCATAGTTTATTGGTTCCTTCTATATTTTTTTCGCTAGTGCTAATACTTTGACTAAATCAAAAGAGTATTAAACAAAAATACACGTAATAATTCGACGATCGTACCTTCCATTCCACATACAATACCCCTAAAGGAATTATGAATATTTTCAGGCCGTGTATACATTAAGAAATATGTTGATAAAGATACGCTTTCCCATTTTCAACTTTCGCTCTCAAATATCTAAAATCCTAATGTTGCTATTACTATATATATTATTAAACTGTTGCAAAATCAGTAAAAAAAAATTTAATCGATAAATAGTTTTTCAGACACGTGAAAGCGATAGTTAAAATATGAGAACCTTTATATTTTTCGGTTTTATAGCAGTTAGACTTAAAACAAATTATAAAAAATCAAAAAAATTTGGATTTTTGGAGATGTAACCAAGTACGTACTTGAGCAACTGTTCTATTTTCTAAACAAGGTGTTGAATTTATTAATGCTTGTATTTCCTTCGTATGCAGAGTTTTATTGTTTTTCTTCATATTTTCATAAAAAGCATTAAGAACAGTTGACTTTGCTTCTTCCGTCCACATTATTCTTTGACGTTTTTTCGCATTATTTGCATGACCTAGATGAAAGGAATACATTAATAGTATAAATTTTTTTAAGCATTATAACTTTAAACATCAATTAAGTAAAAATAGATTAACTTACCTATATTGAATTTCCTTTCTCTTTTATTAGACGTATCGTTTTTATTAGGACTCTCATATTCAGATTCTGTAAATACAAAAATTGAATATATATAAATACATGAAAAATTAGTAATTAAATAATATTAATTTACCATCACTCGACCCTGACAATTCATTTTCCTGTATATTTTTGTCACTTTTATTATAGTTTTCGCCATTAACATTTTCATTCTCCAAATTATTATTTTCATCATCGCTACAATCACTATCGTTGTATCCTTGCGCATGCTCTAAAATTTTTGATATTCCCAAAATATCCTTAGAAAGCAAGGGCTGCCGATAATGTTTTAAGTGAATCTTTTCGTGGTGACCCATGAAATCGGCAAGATCGGTAACCTCATTGGAACTTAAGTTTAAAGCTATGCAGTTCGTTGCTACATGTTTTCGAAGTTTTGTCCCGCGTAATGTCTCAGGCATATCAGCGCCACATTCATTTGAAAAACGTCTCAATAACTGACAGGCATTTAGATGCTTTTCCACGAGATTATCTGGACCAGGTAATCCAAATACATATTTATTGTTTTCGTGAACTCTTGCTTTTTTTCTGTATTTTAACATCATCTTAATACTCTCAAGCATGCCGTTGTCTAGCAGAACGGAAACTGTCCGGCCTAATTTTCCTCTAATTTGAAAACGTACATACCGCTTTGCAACCTCTCGTCCTCTTTTACTTAAAGAGGCATACTCCTCTGGATTTTCATTCTTACTAATTCGCTGATAGTTATTAAAATCGTCCAATAAAATTCTCTCCATTTCACCTGGTCGGCGTCTGTTAAAAAGTTGAATGGTAATTAGAGTTGTTTCCGCTAAAGCATGCCATGCTGTTAGTACGAATTTTTCTTGCAATTTTTTATGGGCTTCATTTCTTCGTGTTAACAAGAATTTTGTTAATTTCTTGATATCGTTTACACTTGGAAGTACTGTTTTTTTATGCCTTCGAATTTGTGTTTGAGACTCAAGTACTGTTTTACTAACTTCCGCCGTGTAATTAGCTTTTTTTATTTTCAAAAAATTTTCTGCATTCGTTTGTTTTTGAACATTATTATATTTAATACACTCTGATATCCAATGCTGACCAATATCGGATATCAACGTGCCAATAGTTGCAGCCGTTTTCGGAGAAAGATATAGTTCTTTAGTCTGGTCATATCTTCCAATAATATTAACAGCTTTTATAAAAGTGTCGTAAAATTTGGGGTTGAAAATATCTTCAAAATTTGCAATATCATCTCTTAAGTCTTTCATCGTTAATAATAGACGTGCTATTAATCTTAACTGTGCACGTATCATTTTAAAATGATGAGCCGAATGTTTATATTTATTGCATAGATGATTACCGTATATAACAATCAGTTCATCATTCCGAACAACGGATGTCACAATGTCTTGTCGTAACGGTGGTAAAACCTTACTTTTTAATGTAAAACATGCTTTTTCGTGAACATTTGGAACAAGTCTTCGCCCTAAAACTTTTATTGAGTGACTTTTTCGCGCACCTCGGTTAGTACATAATCTGACATGTACATGAGCTGTTTTTTTACTTAGGTATACTTTACAGCTTGGGCAAGGTATATAATAATCCGCTGTTCTCGGCATTTCAATATTTGGGCGACGACTAACAACGAAATTACAGGTTTCTAAAGATGACGTAGTATTATGAAGAAAATTTCCCCTTTTTCTGATTTCAGCAATAATTTTCTTACGCTCCACATTGTTTTTCGGAAGTACTGCAAATCGTTTCACATCTACCTCCTCGCGGTGGACAGTTTCCAAGTGTCTCGAAAGTTTTGAATAAAATTTGTTACAATAAAAACAACAATTTTTTTTGGTTCCGTCGCTACTATGTTGAACAACAACTTTTTCTGAGTTACGAATTGCAGTACCGACTGCTCTATCCATTAAAGACACATTTAAGCCATGTGATCCTGCGCTTTCTTCGTTTGCTTCTTTCCTCGATGTCTGTATATTTTCGTCTGAATGGATGCTTTGATCAGATGGAACATAATCTGGATCATTCTCATTTTCATGATCCAAATATTTTTCCTCAAAATTATCTACAACTTCCTCCAAATTATCAATTGCAGTAACGACCGTTGTTCCCTTTACATTTTGAGGCTCGCTAATATCTGAATTCCCGTTTAACTGGCCATCCTTATTAGAAACTTCGTAATCATTATTATTTTCATCTCCACCTAAAAATTAAACGTAATCAGTAGTATTCTTTGTAATTATACTAGAAATAATAAGAAACAACATTTAGATTTAAGAAAAAAACATGGTCAAACCTAGCTCATAAGAAATATCTTGACCACAAATTCTTTAAACTGCTTTGTGTAAAAAATACAAAATTATTTTTAATATCTCGTACCATTTTTCTATTATTTGATTTTTACTTAGGTTATAACATTGCATTAGCAGCAAGAATGAGAAAGAGAATTACAAAGGTAACAAGAGCAAGTGCTTTCTCTTTCTTTCGCTTTTAATTCTGAACAATGTTATAAACTAAATTAAAAATGAAAATGATTTAAAACTGGTGCAAGATAAATGAAAGTTTTATTTGACTATTTTACTTAAAACGGTCCAATGAAACTGTGTTTACAATATTTACTATAACCATGCGTTACACTCTGCATTACGTCTTGTATTACTTAAGATGTGGAATTATTTTAAAATTCAATTGCATACAAGCTAAATACACTTGAAAGTATAGCTTTTATTCTTTTGACGTTTCCATAAAGAAGTCAGTATAAATATTTCCTTTGCATGAGATATTGCATATGTGACAAAAACTCCTATTTTTCTGTATAATTATCGATAACTCTATGAAACATGATCGTGTAAATATCGTTGGGAGCCATTGTAAGAAAAACATATAATATACTAAAAGATGGATTTAGTTTTGTTTATGTATAACTTCTATTAATTTCAGTCGTGCATATTTTTTTTAGCGAGGGCCTTTATTTGCAAAGTTATACGATTCTATTTTTTTTAGCGGCTTTTAAATAAAAGTACGACTTATAATATGGTTTATGTATTTTTAAAACAAACGTTTTATGCTTCATTCTGAATTTTTCACAATATTGTTATACTCATTTTATTCTGAGCTACAGTGGTTTGAATTCTTTTTTATTTGTATTGTACACACCCAATTTTCAGTACAGAACTGCTCAAATTTGCTGTTCACATAGTATTTTCGATACGCAAAATATATTTTGTACATATTATATGAAACAAAATGTGCTTCGCATTCTAACTTTGCAGGCTACTATGATAAAAATATTGTATGCAATACCTACGTAAGTTTCTCTACTCGTGAAAAATTGATACTCTGCGCAATAATAACATAAAGTAGTGCGCAGTTAGAAGCTAACCATGAGTTCATTGTTAAATTTATGATAAAATGTATTTCCTATGTACTCACCCAATTCATCTGGACTTCTCTGAGGAATAAGCCATGGAGTGCTAATAGCTGTATTAGATATACCTTTCAATTGTATCATTACTGTAACGAAATTTATATATGAATATTAATTGAAAATTTATTTACTTAAATCATGAAATTTACCTTCAATTTGTTCTTGAGAGGAAAGAATTTTATCTTCGATTATAATTGGCTTAGACGAAGTAAACGGTGAACTATTTCCGCTATCTCCTTTTTCTAATAATGTAGTGTTATTTGTTGGAGGTATTTCAATAAATGTAATATCTTTTAACAAACTATCCGTTATAATTAATTGCGAAAGACAGTTTTCTGTTAATTCTGCAGGTTTAAATGGAGTAGAAGCCGCGGTTTTCTTTACAGCTTCTTTCTCGAATAATGTGACGTTATCTAATAGAGGTATTTCGGTTAGCTCACATTCATTAAGGAAATTATCAATCTTAGAAGTATTTAATAATTTCTCATCTAAAACATTAATCTGTTTTAAATTTCCAAATAAATATACGTGTTACTTTTTTGTAAATTTGTTGTTACCTTTCGAAGAATCCATAATATCAGGATAGTTAAAAGAACGGTAATTAATATTTGCAATACTTTCATCCATACTTTCATCTCTAATAGTAAATACATTATTGAACTGTTCAATACCTGAAAATAATATATCAGTCTTTAATATATTAATATGTATATATATAATAATCAATAGAAGGTTGAAGTTATTCTAGAGTTTCAGTCGACAGTTACAAGAGCCAGTTCATTACAATTTAGCTATAAACCATACTACTCACAATCACTAGAATATATAACTTTTAACTAAAAGTTCTACTATTTTAATAGGGAAAATGAAATTTTAAAATAATTACTAGAATTATATTCCTTCAGCATTAGTGGGTTAAGTATAATTCTTTTTGATGTGAATTTTAGTACCATATAAAAGACACTAGTTTTACGCAGGTAAACTAAATCCTACACACTAAATGTTGCAGTCTACCAATCATCTAACTTATATAGAGTTTGTTAAATGAAACAGTCAGAATCTAAATTTAACGTCCTTGCGTATTATTTTGAATACAGAAATTAATTTTGGGTTTTAAACCTATATGAATGCCAATTGAAAGACACCATAAAAAGATCTCTCACAAAAGATTGATATCTCTTATAGTTATGAAGTAAAAAAGAACTTTACTTAAATGGTTAGAGTTGTTTTGTCTGGATTACCCTATATAACTGTTGATCAAAAGCAACTTATGCATCCAACAATTTAAGTTTGTAAAAAATAGCTTTCTCTTGTTGAACAATACTTAGATAATACTAAACTATTAAAACTATAGAAGTAGATACATAAGTTTATATAATACAGATTAATTAACCACCCTTTTTAATTCCTTTGAAACTACTCACTTTATAAGAATTATTTATTTATGACCACTATTCAGTCTTACAAAACTTAGTCAAGTGAAGATATTCAGTTACTTTCAGCTATAACTTAATTTGTAATGTAAGCAAGTAAATATTTAACCATGGATAAACTTAACCACAAGTAAGTGTAATGAAGCTTAACAAATAATTACAAAAAGCAGTATTAACATTTTACCTGAATGGCTAGTCTTACCATTAATTTTTTCCAATCGAGTCAACATCACATTTGGAATATTTAAATGAAGATTCCTTTGAATATCCTTAAGAATTTGATAATCATCTGAAATTTTTAATGTTTTTGTTAAATGATAACAGGTATTTTATTTTTATAAAGTTTAAATGCATTAGATATATTATATTCTACAGTGCCATGTTTAAAATTTTAACCAGATCTAATCAATATCTATTAGATTAATCTGTTCGTTAGGTTGAATATTCTGAAGATATTTAAATGAAAACCAAGCTAAAAGATTACATAACAGGAGCTATACTACTTTTTTTAGCTGTATCTTAACTTAATCGTACTTAGTGATCTAGGCTGTAATAACAGTAGCTATCATTGAATTTAAAATAACTTACAAAAAATTACATATATTTAAAGAGCAGGAATTTTATAGCCAATAATATTATTTAATGTTCTATGTTCTTTCTTAAAATATTGTAAGTCCTATAGATATTTTAAAATGGAATGTAAAATGTTAAGCAATATTGTGTGCTTGTAGGAAGTTAATAATAAGTAATATGTGCAATAATCAATAAGATGAGAATTTAATTAAGTCATGGCAGAATTACGTGATTAGATTTATTATATTCAATGCACTGATAATTATTTTATTGAAAGAGTTATTGAAATATTTAGATTATAAATGACATGATTTGTTTATTAATTCTTTCGGTCACCCCCTAGACAAATGGCTGATTCAACTTTTCCAATTTATTGCATGAAAACATAAAGCATTTATAAATTTTATCATGTGATAAAAGATTTAAAATACATTAATTTTTTGGTAAAGCACCATTATTAATCTCATTATCGAACGATTGAATCTTGAAAAAATAAATTCATTCTACCTTCAAACCTCTTATTTTCATTTTGTAAATTAAAAAATGGTAGCTGAAAGGTTTAATGTATACCGTTTCGAATTGATATATTACTGTTGGACGAAAAAAAGTTATTAAAGCAATTTTAATAATATATTAGAAATACTTACTATGCCTAAACACTATATTTTTCAATTTATTTCTACTAATATTTTTCTTGATATCATAACCAGAGTTTGTAGAAATTAAAGCAAACATTTCTTCACCGTTAGTACACCAAAGTCTAATTCTTTGTGAAGAATAAAATGGTATAATTAGAATTGTCGACGTCTTTGTTGAAACAATGGAGTACTGCAATAATCCAAGTTAATTCGTATTAGTGTTGCAATGGCGGAAAGTAAAGGATATTGGGAATATGGGAGGATCAGATATTCACTTTTTCAAAAATGGAATGTGTTCAGCGTAGTCAAATGTAGTGATAATAGATGGCGAGAATTGGCTACCCCCACTCTGACTACTATTCCTATTGCAGCACAGGGTAATGGTGGTCAGAGTAAAGGTACGGAAATCTCGCAATCTATCATCATTGGCCATATGTTCTGTAACTTTAACGAATATTATCGGTATCGGTATAGTGCAATAACGACATGTCAGTATATATATATGTATACAGATATGCTATTGTTTTTGGTTCTTACCATTATGAAAATTTTTGTTATACTTGCAAAATACGGGGACTAACCAACATTTAAATAAGCGGTTACGATTTTATCATATGAATGGTCAAACTTTTGCTTCAAGCAATCAGTTGATAGAGGGTACATTTATGTACCGCGCGATTCGAATTAATTGCTCTATCAATCTTACTACCTACATACTCAGATAATTTACTGTGCGTACTAGGACTGTTAACGTGTTTGGCGCGAATAGTGTACTGCGTGAACTCACCTAGAATCTATAATCAGTTATTTAAATGTTCAGTGTGCTAAACATAGTGAATGATTGATATAAAAAGTGGTAAAGGTGAGTCCATTCAAACCTGTAAGGCAAAATATTACCATGTGGGTAGCTAATTTGTTGTTAATTAACCAATCAACATAGGTATTTTCGACAAGTCTCAATCCTACACATGGTACAATTTTACCTTATAGGATTTGGTTGGACTCACACCCTAAACCACAATTTAAATAAAGATTTTCAATGAACTTTGAGCTGAAGCTTTGAGAATACCTATACAGATTTATGAATAGTGGATTTAGGGTGTCTGCTGAAACATTCAACGCAGCATATAGAATCTGATGTATATTATCGTTGATGTATCTACTAATAAGTTTCATATCTTGTTTTCCAATTAACACTGTACTGACAAACGTCGTTATTAGATTTCTTTTGTATTTACATATGAAGTAATTATACTAATTTTAAGAGATGAGTCTTAACAGTGCCACCTGACTATTAAAGATGATATGAGACAGTGTGTGCTTTTTATAAATTGAATGCAACCTTATATTATTTTTAATCATTATTATTAACAAAACTATAGATAGGTTTAAATAATTTTTGTAATTGTTGGAAACGAGAAAATTCCAGATACTAATTTGATTAAATTCAAAGCTGTTTTATTCACCCATTTTTGGTAAATATTTGTCATTAAGTGCTTAGTGGGATCTGGTTTATTTGATATTATCACAGTACTACAGTATAAATTAAAAACGTATTTAACAACTGCAAATATTTTGTCAAATTAACGAGATACTCTGAGACGTCTAGTTTTATTTATAAAAAACTTATTAAATTTTCCTTTCTCCCTTTCTTTCTCTCTTAATATCACGTTTGAAAAATAAGAATGAGGGGTATTAGAAGGTATAATAGGCACACAAATGTATGATATAGTATAGGTATAAATCATAAAATACACTTAAGAAAGGAGAATATTGAATATTTAAAAAAGCAGACATTTGATTGATATAATTAGTCTGTTTGAAGTAATAGCAAATTTATTTTTAAGTTAATTATTTAATGATGTATATTAGCTTTACATCAGTTTAAGCCATCAGATATTTAATATAAAATTCAAACAACTTACTTGTATTAAAGCCATAATATAGATGATAACGATCAATGAAAATAACTTTAATTTTTTCCAGGACTCCATATTACCTCTCAGTTTCATTTTGATAAGTGTAAATGAAAGTATTATTTAGAAGAATCTGCAAAAAAATAATTACATCTAATTTCATAATAATATATAATTTACTACAAAGAGAATAGAATAAAATATTAATCTGAAATTACCGTTGAAATTATACATATATGTATAATTATATGATGTTCTATCCGTTATAATTCTTTCAAAAGCTATACCTATTATCAACTCTCTAAATCATCAAAATGGGATAAAACCTATACTACCAGAAACACTGCTTCTATCAAATCAAAACAAACTATTCATCAGCAAGATTTATTTGCTTCATTTTTTATTCTATCATCACCTTGACTTATATTTTATTAACCTTAAATATGAAAAGTCGATCAGACGATGCATACATTCTGGCGGCAAGTAGATTCATTGCTGCACATTGCTAGGTTGGTGGAATTCAACATTTAACGGAAACAGGTTTTGAATAATTATTGAGGGTGCTTGTGCTTGCATTCCGCAATCAAGTTCTGGTTATAACTCAACGGATTAGCAGTGATACAACTTTCAGAAAAATATACTAGACGATACTATTATTGCTATTAAAAATTTAAGTTGGTATACCTGCTTAATCCCGACTTTTGAGATGACGGATCAGGACTATATACATCTAACGATAAAACGTTTATACTACTTTGACGTTAGATATTAAAAGCTATCGTAGTAATTTTTTATTGTTATACATTACTTTTAATTCGAACATCATCCAGTTTTATGCATGTAGCACAGAATCTCATTTCTAATAAAATAAAAATCATATAAGTATTTTTAGCTTATTAGATGACAGACTATAAATTATATTAAAATGTTATTACTTTGTTAAGCAATTTGTAATTTGTTCACAGGATGAAATAAAAATTTCCTCGAATACACAAAATAAAAACTTCATTGCAGAAAAATGAATGAAAAATAAGTTTTTATTAGCCACTGTAATTTCATTAGAACATTTAATGAAATTGACGAAAGAATGAGATAATTTTAAAAGTTAAATTTTTCCCGACAAACGTTTTATTCAGTGGTGCAGCAGTAGCAATTGCATCTGCACACTTTTTTAGTTAACATATATATTCACTCGTCATTTATATATTTATATATATTTAAGATGATTAATAAATACTGTAATAACCTGTTTATCTATTTGCTTTGTTTTGTGTTGATATATGAAAATTCTTAAGAAAATAAACTTTCACAGTTAATTTCTTAAAATGTAAAATGAGTATTTAATTTTTATTTGTATGATCTATCTTAGTTATCCACTAACGATCTCAGTTCTACATATGATGATACTTTACAATTCAATTCACCTATAAGTGAGGCCATGTGCAACATCAATAAAATCAACCTGGCTATGTAGTATATATATAGTTTAAACAATTAATATTATACACATAACTAATAAGTCTATACTTTTGATAAAAGTATTGGTGGTACTTACAATATAAAATGAATATTGAATTTTTTGTTGGTATTCATCTTAATAGTTCTCTAATAATCTCATCTGCTCTACATATGATGTTACTTTACAATTCACTTCACATATAACCGGAGACATGTGCAACATCAATAACATCATTCTTTGTACGTGGTATATAATTTAAGTAATTAAGATTATACGGATAAATAAAAAACCTATTTTAGGATAAAATTATTGGTGATACTTACAATGCAAAATGAATATAGAATTTTTTGTTGGTATCTATCTTAACTGTTATCTAATAATCTCATCTGCTCTACATATGATGTTACTTTACAATTCACTTCACATATAACCGGAGACATGTGCAACATCAATAACATCATTCTTTGTACGTGGTATATAATTTAAGTAATAAAGATTAAACGGATAACTAAAAAACCTATTTTAGGATAAAATTATTAGTTATGCTTACTATGCAAAATGAATATTTAATTTCTTTTGTATGAATCATAATAGTTGACTAATAATCTCATCAGTTCCACGTATGATGATATTTTACAATTCACTTCATATATAAGCGAGGCTATGTGCAACATCAATAAATTCAACCTGGCTATGTAGTATATATATAGTTTAAACAATTAATATTATACACATAACTAATAAGTCTATACTTTTGATAAAAATATTGGTGGTACTTACAATATAAAATGAATATTGAATTTTTTGTTGGTATTCATCTTAATAGTTCTCTAATAATCTCATCTGCTCTACATATGATGTTACTTTACAATTCACTTCACATATAACCGGAGACATGTGCAACATCAATAACATCATTCTTTGTACGTGGTATATAATTTAAGTAATTAAGATTATACGGATAAATAAAAAACCTATTTTAGGATAAAATTATTGGTGATACTTACAATGCAAAATGAATATAGAATTTTTTGTTGGTATCTATCTTAACTGTTATCTAATAATCTCATCTGCTCTACATATGATGTTACTTTACAATTCACTTCACATATAACCGGAGACATGTGCAACATCAATAACATCATTCTTTGTACGTGGTATATAATTTAAGTAATAAAGATTAAACGGATAACTAAAAAACCTATTTTAGGATAAAATTATTAGTTATGCTTACTATGCAAAATGAATATTTAATTTCTTGTTGATATCCATCTTAATATAGTTATGTAATAACTTCATCCGTTCACCATATGATGTTACTTTACAATTCACTTCATATATAAGCGAGGACATGTACAACATCAATATGATTAATCTGTGTAAGTGGTATATAATTTAAATAATTAAGATTATACGGATAACTGAAAAACCTATAATATTTTATAGCCGAATGAACCGCTGCATTAATATTTGGCTGAAGTTTAAAATTTTACAAAAAAATAATCTTTCAATTTCTAAAAATACTGAAGATATTGTAGATGAATTGTATGGATGAATTTTGTAATTAGTACCCAAACCATGCGATTGTTATAACTTAATTTTTTTAGGAAATATTTTTTAAACATACATTATTCTGTTAAATTTAACCAATATATCTTTGTGCGCAATTTGAAACCATGCCTAAATATGTATTAAAATGAAGTTCTTATGGTACTTTATAAGAAATATAAGGATATATAATTTAAGACCCCATATCATTTAATTAATATAAATTTACATTTTTTGTAAATATCTATTAAACCAAGACATTTTACATTATCCTGTTAATATATTTACGCTCAGAATGTAAAACTATGCCTATATATATATTAAAATTAAATATATAGGCAAAGTCTCCAAACTGTTCAATTGACATAGATATATATATATATATATATTGACGGATGTCACATTCCTATAAGTAGTCCTATTGAGTACCCCAACAGTTATGTCAATCGAAAGGGGTTTCATTCGATGGTTCTTCAAGGAATTTGTGACCATAAGATGAGATTTATTGATGTTTTTATGGGCTTCTGTGGTAGCGTCCACGATGCCGAGTTTGGCAGCTAAGTGACATTAAAAGATTGAGTGATAATAACGTTAACAGATATTTTCCGGAAAATACACATTTGATAGGAGATTCTGCTTATCCATTGTCTCAGCAATTGCTTGTTCCTTATCGCGATAATAGGCATTTAAATAATACCCAAAAAACGTTTAATACTCAACTATCAAAAGCGCGCATCGTAATAGAAAGAGCATTTGGTATATTAAAAGGACTTTTTTGAAAATTAAAATATGTTTACATGTATAATACGGAAATGATACCATTAATTATAATTAGCTGCTGCATTTTGCATAACATTTGTCTGAGTAATGAAGAAGCAGATGGCGATGATGACTTCGATTCATTAGTTTATGATAACGAAGCAAACTCTTACGAATTTGAAGATGGTATAGACAAAAGAGATATCATTGCTCATTTATTAAGCTAAATTTGAAGTCATTAAGACAAGGCCCATATACAGTCGCTTTATTTATGTATTTATTTATATACCTTTTAATACTTGACATTATTTCATTCTTTTTATAAATTAAAAATGTAAGAAAGGGCCCTTATACAGCCACTTTATCTTTATTTATATATTGTAACGTGGTGGAAACCCGTTACAGAAAAATGCTTATTGTTAGCTCTTCTTCGGTCTCCCCCTTAGTGCCTCCCGTCCCCTTGAGTATGTTTGTGAGTGAGTGAGTGAGCATAGATGAACCTTCCGTGTGATGGTAATGTAGTTACCCGCTGAAGGGATATTGTAATTGCCATCCACGGAAGGAGAGTAAATGTTTTTAGGACATGGTATGATTGCGGATTGAGCGAATGTCAGTAGGTTGTATATTATTTAGGATTAAATATTATATTCCTAATGGTAAATTTTATTCGTAGCTTATAAGATCGATTCCCTGCTCCAACATGAGCTAGAAAACTGTTATTGTCCTATCCTTTACGCTCCCATGCCCGAATGCCTATAATGCCCTCTCTCTCTAACCTTCCTGCCGAGCGCGGTTGTTTACGCGACGCTCCTACCGTCCCCTTACCCAGTCTCCCCGCCGAGCGCCTCATCGGTTCCTTCCCGTTACCGCGCCGCGTCTCGAGCGCCAGGTAGCGAGTCCCAGTCCCCTCCCCTTACCGCGCTGACGCCTCGCGCGCCTAGCTGCGTTTTCCCCGGCCCGCGCCATTACCGGCCCATCGTTGCCGACCCCGCACCGCATCGCCCCGCTGCCGAGCCACGAAGCTATAGTGTCGTCTGCTACTAAGGACGACCACGCAGGATCTTCGCGCAGGAGCTCGCCAGCGAGATAGCATGTGAAGCATAGGAGTGATTAGCCGGAACGGCGAGAAATCTGGATCGCGGATCCATGCCTAATTATTGATTGGTTCCTGAATCGCGACCAGACCTATGCTCACTATGACACCCCGGAATGAGGGAAATAATTAAGAGGACTGAGGAATAAATGCCAGAATGGACTAGATCTTGTTCTACTGTCAGAGCATCAGTACGTGGTTTAAGTAGAGAGCTGGGTCGTCGCCGCAATTATTGAAATTCGGTGTAATTCAATATTGCGGGCCCCAGCCATCGATTTATTGAAGTTTTGCGTGGAGTTCTCGTGGCGGACTTCGAGGGATCGCCGGATATCATCGTCGGAGCCGCCGGAGAACCTTTTCCTTGCCATAATCCCTTCCCCTCTTTGCTTTTTCCCCGCCGCCTTCTCGCCCGTAGCCTTTCCATAGTTTTCCCCCGTTTTCCCTTTAATTAGTGTTTAATGAAATCATTGTGCGCGTATAATAAGTGTGCCAGGACATCGCGGGAGGCCTCTCCCCCCGAGATTTTTTAGTGTTCAATAAAGATTGTGTCCTCGGAGTTTGATCGTGTCTTATTAATTATTTTTAACCCGGAATTCCTTTTCCGTGCGTTACAATATATATATTTATATATATATATATTTTACTATATGACGTTCCCATTGTTCTTGTATAAATTTATAAAATATATAGACCTGTAATAAGCATACAATTCGACGATTAACTCAGCAATAAATGTACTTTATTTTTAAATGTGTCATATATGCATGGGAGAATTGAATTTAAACATGAAATAACCGGAGAATTAAGTTATAAGTCCAAGTTTCACTTAATTACAATTGAAAGCTTCATATTATTATATTAGTGAAAAATAATTACTAATTTACCTCCAATATAAATTTTATTTTGGTTTTTATTAAATCACTGTAGTCATAATATTGAATACTTCAAAACTTTCCATTTCAAGCTTTGTCGATAAGTTAAAGAAGTATATAACTGTTCATATAAATAATAAGAGCATTATTAATATAATTATAATACAAATTTTATAAGATATAGATGTATACTTATAAGTGTTAAAATTTACCTTCCTGTCTGTAAGATTTCTTGTTAAATAAATATGTAGCGAAATTAATCTTGTCAAGTCACTGTTGTCATAAAATTTAATCCCTCAATAATCCACACCTCAGGCTTCGTCAAAGAGTTAAAAAATTACTTTTTTCTGTAAATAATAAGGACATAATTAATAATACTAAATATTATACAGCTTAATAAATACAAATGTTATAAGCTATATATACTTGTCACATATTACATACACTTTCTTCGTACTGTTAATGATCTTTATTTAAATATTGTTGAAATAGATTTAAAAATTGTTTTTTAATTTCCATATTTTCTGCATGATGTCTTTCTCTTTGTTCGTATAAGTCTTGATTTGTTATACTACTTGTTCGTTGTCTCCTCCTTCTTGGTCTATTTCTATTTTCATTCCCAGACAGGTATTGTATTTCATCCTCGCTGGAACTGTCATCCTCTCTCCTCCTATGGTTATTAATATTTGCTTGCTCTGAGAGCCTGAATCCACTGGTGCTTGAACCTAATGAGATGGGGGTTATCTCAGGTAATGGTCTCAAAAGTTCATCCATTATTTCAAAATGCTGCCAGTAGACTGGAGCACCGCCAGTCTGAGATAAAATATCTTTAATCTCCTTATATTTTTTTTTTAAATTCTTAAATTTAATATTGCACTGATTACTAGTTATATTATAGCCTCTTTCCCTAAACTTAACTGCTATTTCATTCCAAACAGTTTTTTGGATTATTCGATTATTTTCCAGCCTGCCGAAATTACTTCTCACTTCTTCAATTAAGAGTTTAGTGGAATTTTCATCCCACTGGTATTTACCTTATATCAAAATTAATATAAAAATTCATTAACATATTTTATCAAATAATATATATATATATATAGTAACTATTTGCCAATTTTTAATATATAGTTACATATTACTCACCATTTAATTCCACTGTATTATCCATTATATATTTCCCGTTCTTTTACTGCTATTGTATTAGCTTTCCTTCAATCGGTTAAGACATACGAATTAATATAATAAGAAAAAGTGATTCTTACCTTTAAGGCCGTTTAATTTAAACAAGTTTAAATTAACCATGGGCTAAAATTGTATAGTTCAAGTAATGGAGGCTGCACTTAAACTTCAAATAAACAAATGTTGGACAATTCTTGCATTTTTCTTCAAATTGCAGTCCTTTCGTTTAGTTTCTTATCTCTCCTAATTATCCTATCTAACCCATTTTCCTCATTTGATAGGCATCTCAAAGATTGCAATAAAGGAAACTACCTGTAAGAATCATAGAAACCACAAAGAATCTCGTACTCCAATAAATTCTAAATATATAATAGTGAAATTTATACTCATCTGAATTAATAACTGCATCAATGTGTATTACAACAGCATAAGTATATTCTGTCGCTTGGAGAGCACCTCTTCATTATTCATTGATTGCTAATATTCCAGTTCTTCGATCTACTGATATTAAATGTCATTTTGACACATCACTCTAGCAGACCATAGACGCCGCCATGTTAATCCGATCCGATCCAATCCGACCAGGGACGTTTATTTACAGGGATTAGATCCAGATCTCGGATCAAACTTACCGCAGTGTCGCAACTTACGAAAAAAAAATACTAGATCACCCTAAACTAATCCGGATCTAGTGAGGAGGCTTTCGCGAAAGTGAATCCGGATCCAGATTTAAGTAGAGTAATTAGGGCCTATTCAGGTGTGGAAATTTTAGCTGTCATTAGTGGCATTATTCTAATCAACAAAAGGTAAATATTAAGGGTGCGTTCACGGAGACGCTACTTTGCGCTACACAGTGCTATTAACTGTTCAGGGAGGTGCTAAAGCTGCGTTCGTTTATGTACTGCCAGTACTGAAAACCTATATTTTACGTGACATACATTGTAGAGTTATAGTACACAGTGGGAAATTGAATCGTGTGTGCTTTTAACTATAGTGTAGTATATCATTTTCCATGTTAAATTACAGAGTGAAGCTAGACGAACCACACACGATTCAATTTCCCACTGTGTACTCGCAGTTAATAAACGAAGGCAGCCTAAGTAGCGCTAATAAATGCTACCGTGACGTTATTTTTTGTAGTGGTGACGTCATAATTCCGCACTACGATTGCTATTGCTTTCGAGGTAGTGCGTTGATAGCAGATAGCAGCGATAGCGCTGAAATAGCTCTCCGAACGAAAGGTAGCGCTACTTTTAAAAATGGATTCCATGACTCCAAAAATACCTGCTATTGTAGCAGTAGTTGATGAAATTATGGATTCATCATCATCCTCAGAAGATGATGAAATTAATTTTAAATTGCTGCAGGGTTTATGCAGCAATTATAAGCAAAAATTATACGTTCCGCGAATAGAGAAGTATGTCGAAGAGGTGGTAACCAAGTTTACCAAGGACCAATTTAAATGCAATTTCAGGTATTTAATTAAATAATTCTTTTTAAAAACTATAGGAATTGTGAATAATTCCTTTTGAAGTAAGGTATAAATGGCTGTATTTTTGGCTCCTGTAAAAAAAATACGATTACTATATAATTAATGGCGATAATCAATTAAATTTCATGCTCCCAGCTAAAGTACAAAAAAGTTCTTAGGATAGTTTTGGAACTCCATATTATAAACTACAGTTGAAAAGAATTAATTTTTCATTTCTTTAGGAGTTCTAATAGATTTTTTAATTTTAATAACATATTCAGAAAGGATACCAGTAGCAAAATTAATCCTAATGACGTCAAAATGACCTATCTCGCTTTACCGGAGATCCTTATTATATTTATACTGCCATGAAATACGGAAATAATAAAAAAAAATTTATATATTAATACTAACTGCATTTTCATTTCAATTTGCTATAGAATATATACAGGGTGAGGCACTTAAGCCGCCCCAGAATATGGATGCAGAAAGGCGCGTATCTCTTCACCTATAAAAGATATTCAATTTTTGCATAGAACCTTTCTGAAAGCAAATAACAAGAGGCTTCGAAAATGTCCTATGGAAAAATTGAATATCTGTTTTAGTTAAAGAGATACACCTCTTTCGGCATTCGTATTCTGGGGCGGCTTAAGTGCCTCACCCTGTATAAGATCCATCTATCAATAAAAGTCGAAAGGAAAATACCTCAAGCTATTTATTTTATGATAACTTGTATACATAATTCATGATAATAAAAATTTTAAATCATGTTTCTTTGTTTATTATTGCAACATTTTATTAATTATATTTATGGGTTTGGAATGTATCCTGAAACTTTTAATCATATTCTAAGCATGATTGAATATGATTTAAAAAGAAAAATAGTTGGAGCTCCTATGATTTGTCCCCGTACCCAATTCCTTCTTGCCCTATGGAGACTTGGTACTCCTGATTCCTTTAGGTAAGATAAGTTTAATGTATGTAATAGCCTTCAGCTTCTCTTAATAACATTCTTTATTGTTATTAAGAAAAAGTTACATGGAAGATTATAATTATCTCGCTGATTTTAATGTAAAAACAATTTTAATGCATCATACAAAACATACACAATGTCGTAACACGTTCTAGCAATCAATTAAATAAATTGAAATATTTAGAGGTAAAATGGGTTTATGCATGTAGTTAATTCCTTTTCTTTAGATCCATATGTGAAAGATTCCACGATGGTAGAAGTACATCGCTGTACGTTACCCGACGTGTTGTTAACGCACTCGTAAAAATAGCACCTAATTTTATTAAGTGGCCATCAGGAAGTTATATTGAAGAAATAGCAGTTGGCTTCAAAAATATAAGTGGTTTTCCTAGGATAATTGGTGCCATAGATGGTACACACATCCATATACCTGCGCCGAAAGATAATCCTGCCTCGTATGTGAATCGAAAAGGATATCATTCAATACAGCTTCAAGTATGTAAATTAATATTTGAATCCTTTATAATGTAGGTGGAATCATACCTAATTGTGCTATTCCTCCTGGATTTAAATATATTTAAAATTATTTAAGTTTGAAGACGTATAAACCATAGTATAAATTTTGATTTTGTCCCATTTTTTTTAAAGGCTGTTTGTGACCAAAGATGCAGATTCATCCATATTTACACAGGGCAGGTAGGATCAGTGCATGATCAACGGGTTTTAAGGCAGTCGGAGATTCAAAATTATTTAGGTGATCTTGAAAAATTTCCCAATGACAGCCATATAGTTGGTGACTCAGCTTACAAGCTTCACGAAAATCTTCTCGTTCCCTACAGAGATAACGGCCATCTCACCCAACGACAAAAAAACTATAATTTTTGCCACTCGTCTGCAAGGATCTGTATCGAAAGGGCATTTGGTCTTTTAAAAGGAAGATTCCGTAGCCTCCTAAATTTATTCGTAATGAATCGTACAGACCTTATTCCTATGCACATACTTGCATGCTGTGTGCTCCATAACATCTGTATCATGCAAAACGATGAATTACATATAAATGATGTAAATGCTGCGGATACTCATGAAAATTATTCATTACAAAGCAATAATTGCAATGTACTCCAAACAGCTATAACAAAAAGAGATTTAATTTGTGTACGTTTGCAAATGAGAGATATTTAAGAAGTAATTATTATATGCAGTTAAAAGTTAATACATCAACTGTGTTCTACTGCAACATTTTTATTAATTTGTGATGTGTTGTAAAATATTCTATTACATATATATATATATATATATATATATACAGGGTGTAACGAAACGACCGCCTTTTCTCGTAACTGGAGGTTCGGGGTGACAAACTGAGTGCACGTGTAAAATTTCGTTCGAATCGTTCAAGAGGTTTAAAAGTTATTTCTATTTAAAAATCACCCTTTTTCAGTCCTTTTCGAACGACTTTAACTGCATAATGGAAAGTGGAGAAAGTGAAAAACAATTGATGAGCACCCAGCTAGAATGTTAAAATTATCGATCGCGTGCGGTAATACTTTTGCTATTTAATTCTTTAATCTGGCTATTAGATTAATTTTAAAAATAACAAAATCCTTTATATTACAATTCCAATTCAATTCAGTACAAGCATCATTGACTGATTTGATGGAAAGAGCGAGTTGACGCAATGTAAAGGAAAGTATCAAAAGCTAAGATATCGCGCGAGCGCAATGATAACTTAATAGACAATGCATGAGGGCATTCTCTTTCTACTAACGAAGCTAAAGGGAATGATTCAAAATCAATACATTGATGAAGGAGAAAACTAAACTCACCCATTAAATGTTCTGCAAGTTCCTTTAAATCGAAGTTTTTGAAAAAGCTTCAAACTGGCTCCTCGATGATTTCCAGAAAGCACACTATCACTGATTTTGCATTTAAACACTTGTGAATTTAAACAAATTAGGTATTAACCTACGTTTCTTCAAAACACTGGAGAATTTGACACTTTTGAACTGTTTGAAGTAGGGTGATTAAGAGTGGTCGAAACGAATTATTGATTATTCTATCTCTCTGTGTCTCTCTTTTCAGCCTACTTCAAACAGTTCAAAAAGTGTCAAATTAACCGGTGTTTTGAAGAAACGTAGGTTAACACCTAATTTGCTTAAATTCGCGAGTTCTTAAATGCAAAATCAATGAAAGTGTGCATTCTGGAAATCATCGAGGAGCCAGTTTGAATCTTTTTCAAAAACTTCGGTGTAAAGGAACTTGGAGAACAATAATGGGTAAGTTTAATTTTTTCTATCATCAATGAATTGATTTTAAATAATTCTTTTTACCTTCGTTTGTAGAAAGAAAATGCCTTGATGTGTTTCCTATTAAATTATCAGTGCAGTCGCGTGACATCTTAGCTTTAATACTTTCCTTTTCATTCTATCTTCTCCCTCTTTCCATCAATTCAGTCAATGATACTTGTATTGAATTGATTTGGAATTGTAATGAAAAGGATTTTGCTATTTTTAAAATTAATCTAATAGCCAAATTAATGAAATAAATAGCAAATGTATTATCGCGCGCGATCGATAATTTTTACATTCTAGTGGGGTGTTCGTCAATTGTTTTTTCACTTTCTCCACTTTATTATGCACAGTTAAAGTCGTTCGAAAAGGACCGAAAAAGGGTGAGTTTTAAATGGAAATAACTTTTAAACCCCTTGAACGATTCGAACAAAATTTTACACGTGCATTTGGATGGTCACCCCGAACCTCCAGTTACGAGAAAAGGCGGTCGTTTCGTTACACCCTGTATATTAATCTTTAACGTAATATTTAAATAAAAATCTGCACTTTACATTTAATCAAACAAAATTAATCTCTATTATAAACTTTTATAAAATGAATAGAAAACAATTAATACGAAATAAACTTTAAAATTATTTAGGTGATTGCAGCAAAGGACCCTCGTCAAATATATCTTCATTGTTTTTACTCTGCAAATATAAATCTGTTAATATATTTTTTCGCATTATCTGATATTGTTGATAATTATTACCAATTACATTTTAATATTTCTTCTAATTTCTCTAGTAGTTTTTCTCGCAATGTCATGTTTTCTTGATGACGCTGTTGCTTATTCTCCTCGGCTTTTTTCATCTCTTCTAATAAATCTAACTCAAAAGATTTACGTTTACCTATATAAAATTGCATATGTAAGTATAAGTATATGTATATTGAATTCAAAACAAAATTATAGCAAACGTACTAAATCGTCATGAGTAAATCGAAATGCTTTTTCATATGACAATAATTTGTTGCAAAATTTTGATATAAAAATTTTCATAGTGTACTATTATATTATTCAATTTGTAGAATGTCAAGAAAATTTTTCATTATTCCTGTTGTTCTTTAAAGAAAATAATATTTTAACTTACGAGATATGGAATTCACATTTTCTTTATTATTTCTTGTAGATGGAGACTCAGCTGACGAATTTGTTGTTTTACCTGTCGATGAAATGGTTGACAATGGCATCATGAATGGTTTTTCACCAATTAGACTTTGCATAAGCTGAAAAAATTGTAAAATACATGTATTAAAGTAATTGCAATGAAATATGACATTTTATGTACTTCTCTAATATTTGGAAAACAGGTAAATAATATATATAAATAAAAAATTTTAAATCAATATAAAAACCTACATCAAAATATCTCCAATTTTTATTTGAATTGCCTGAACGATTATTGTGATCTTTAATTCCTTTAAATGTTCGCTTCATAGTGTTAAACCGTGTCATGCATTGTCTTCCTGTGAACTCATTACCTTTTTCTTTAATTGTTTCTGCTATTTCCTCCCATGCTCTTTTTTGGCTAATCTTTCCTGTATTTATATTATTTTCTTTTTTCCTGAATTCTTCTATCAAGAGTAGTACTGCTTCATGACTCCATTTAATGTGGGAAAAACCAGAGCCTGAATCTCCAAATAAATAAAAATATTAATTACTTTATTGAAACTATCTCAATAATTAACTTTAACATAGTACAAATAATATTTAGTACTTAATTTTGTAAAGTATAAATTTAATTACCATCTAGTAATTCATCACCTTCTTCAGCTTCTAAATTTCTAGAATTAGATATCACTGTTAATGATCTGTCATGAGATATTACTGTACTTGGTGATCTGTTGGCTGATGTTGGATCATGTGGTATAATTGAATTAGAATCGTCAAAATTGAAACTATCTTGACGTTCAAATTGATATTCTAACGTGCTAGGTCCTTTAAATAAATAAAGTTGCAAATTAAGTAAAATTATGAACATTAATTTGTCAATATGCATTGCATACAAATGACTTACAATGTTTTACAAACATTTACCTGCTTCATTATTGAACATCCATTGTTGACGAGCAGAATTTAATAAGGCATTAGCAAAATGTGTATCTACATACAAAGATTAATATAATGTTATAGAAATTATTCATATGAAACAAGGAAAACGCATAAATTTTAAATGTGACTGTTAGGTACAAAAAAGAATTAGCATTAAATACGTAACATACCATTTCTGGCTCTGACAGCATCAGATTTTGTAACTTTAATTGAATATCTTTTACCATTTTCTTTGTCAAAAAAAATAATTTCCTCCATTTCTATTTTTACATGTATTTATTAAACACTGAAATAAATTAAATATTAATTGTTTAAATAGTTAAATATTTAAGACCTTCTATTATAATTATTATTATGTCATCTCTTATACGTACTCACTTCAGAAAAATCAACGTAAATGTAATCAAGCACCTTCTTCAATTTTAGGAGAACAGCTGTTTCACGCGTTCGCGCGCTATGAACTGTTACGAAACTGTTCACGAAGCATTGTGCTATACAATAATACATCATCTTCCTCCTCATCATTTTCAAATAAAATATTCCATAAATTCATATAATCCATTGTTTAATCTGTAAATAATATGTTATTAAGAGAAATTATGTAAGAAAATTAATATATTATATAAAAAGTGAAAATTATTAATGATTATTATACTTCTTTCTTTACCTTTAGCAAAACAAATTGGAAATTTATTATTTACATTTTGTTGATTAGAATAATGCTACTAATGACAGCTAAAATTTCCACACCTGAATAGGCCCTAATTACTCTACAAGGTGGCTCTGGCGCATGATGCTGTATAAAGTGGGGGCCCTGAATGGGGTAATTACAATTTCTTTTAATACATTTATTGAAATGTCTTTATATATGTTTAAAATGTTTTTATTTATTGTACGCAATAAATAAACAATGCAATATTTAGAAAGTATAAAAAAGCGAAATAAATTTGTATCCCAATACTTCATGATACGCCCCTAACGCATGAAAAACGGCAACGTCGCGTATTGCGCCAAGATATTCTTCAAGTTATCGAGGATAGGATGGTTGACAGGTTAGCTCTAGCCGGCTTAGCTCTACTTAAATCTCAATTAAAAAGAACTTGTATGGTTTTACAATATCTATTTTGTTTTCTGTACGCAAATGTCGAAAAATGTTCACAATATACGTGGAAGAGTTGGAAAAAAGAAAGGAAAGTATATTTCTGATAAATTGTGCTCGCAAAATGGAAATGTTTTTATCCAGCACCGAAGGGAAGCATGATCGACGTATAAAGCCTTCACAAATCAAGGTACGATTAAAGAATCTGAAAAAGTTAATAATGCCTGCTTAAAATGAATTAAAAGACTTTAATTCATTTGACATTGTTTATAGATTAATGAGAGCAATGAAGATAAGGAAAATCATTGCGAAGGTCGCAGAATTATTGATGTTAACAAAGTAGCTGAAGATCTCTGGTGTAACAATTGTAATTCTGCAATTTCCTTGCGTGATATACAAGTAGAAAAACAATATGGTATTGCAAGCAAGTGGTTGGTAAAATGTCAGTCATGTTTGAATATGGTCCAAGTGGAGACTTCGAGAAAAGCAAAAAACTTTTATTTTGATTCTAATTTAAAATTAGCAATAGGTAAGTAATAAAGATTGACAGTTGATAGATATTATCCTAGTTTAGAAAAATTGTATGTAATGTTGGTAATATATATAGGTATGCTAGATGCTGGTATAGGAGAAATAAAAATAAACACTCTTTTATTAGCACTCAACGTTCCATCAGTAACAGACAAATCACTGAAACGTTATGAAAGGTGTGTTGGCCCTGTTATTGAAGAGGTAGCTAATAAGTCATGCGTAGATGCAATAGAAGCTGAAAAATATTTAACATTTCAACATCAGAAAGAAAAGTAAGGCTATATATCATTTTTAGGAAAAATATAAATCATGAAGTTAAACTAAAAATTGTTACTGTAATGCAATGAATTTATTATCATGAATACGATTCTACTTGCGATTAGTTTAACACAATAAGATTAGTTTCAATTAAAGCAAAGATTTTAATATAATTAAAATATAAAAATTCTATAATTTATACAATGTATTATTTTAAGATTATACAGCATTTTTAATTAAACTTCTACTTCCAACTAATAACAATCCACTCCATCATTGATGTAAAACTTATTAGTTTTTTATATTCATTTTAAACAGCCCTGAAGAACAATGTGATATTGATATAAACAATAATAATGATCCTATCAATTTGGTTGCTTCATACGATGCTGCATGGACAAAAAGAGGACGTCAACATAATAGTCTAAGTGGTAAATAGTTAATAATAATGATTCCTAAGTTTTAATTATTATACATATATATACTTAATTATGTTCACTTACATAGGACATGGTTCTCTGATGGGTTATTATTCTAAGAAGGTTTTGGCTTATGCAACGCGTAACATTTGCTGTAACAAATGCAAACAAAAACATGTAAAGGAACACTCATGTAGAAAAAATCATTATGGGTCTTCAAAATCTATGGAAAGTGATATGGCTGTGGAAATAGTTTTGCGTAATAATAATTTAATTGAAACAAATTGTAGGGTACAAACTATTATTGGCGATGACGATTCCTCTTCCATAGCTGCATTAAGAAGACTTTCTCCTTATGTTATACAAAAATGGTCTGATTTTAACCATGTAGCTAAGACATTCAATAGTAAATTGTATGAGATGAAACTAAGTGCTACACTGCGAGATTATTTTATTAAGGTATTTGCATTGGCTGTGAAGCAAAATAAAGGATCTGATATTAAAGCTAAAATAGCTTTAGAAAATATTATACCACACGCATTTGGAGAGCATAATAATTGTGGTCCTTATTGTGAAAAAGATGATAAAAACATACATATATTTAAATATTTTAAAGATGGCAAATGCCTAACAGATTTTAATTTACGAGATAAATTAGACAAAATAATTAAACCTTTCATTAATTGTGCACCTCAAATAGCTCAATGTGCGTCAAGCCAAAGTAACGAAAGCTTCAATAATACAATATGCAGTAAACATCCAAAATCATCTTTTTATGGAGACTCTGAATCACATTGCTATAGAGTGGGAATAGCCGTATGCCAACGAAACTTAGGATATGGTTTTATTCCGGAATTACTAATAAAGCTAGGTTTGTCACCGGGAAAACATACACGGAAATATAGAATAAGAAAATACAATAAATACTGTTATGAAGCAGAAAAGAAAAGAAATATTTCTACAAAAAGAAGGCGCCTCTTTTTGAAAAAAGATAGGTCATCTAAGAGTGCTTCTCTAGCTAATCGTGAAGGAGTATCTTATGAGTCAGGTTGTGGCTACCTGAACACTTCTGAATTAATTGACGAAGTTATAATAGCCGGTAATCTTATTGAAAATAATATTTTTAATAGAATTACAATACTTATGTATAGTCAGTTAATTTTTATTTTTTAGAAAACGTGAGCTATGATAACTGTGCAATAGTTGCATTTGATATAGAAACAACTGGATTGCAGACAACAGATGTAATTGTACAGGTAATGACTCAACATCATATTTTTCTCTTTCAAAAATATTTCTACGTTATTCTTGTAGATTGCTGCTGTAAGTGATCAAAATAGTTTCAATGTGTACATTATGCCAACTAAATGTATGTCTCCTCATGCCTCTAATGTCACAGGAATCGAAGTAATTAATAACGAAATGTTTGTGCACTCGAAGAAAGTTACAGCTTCTTCTGCTAGAGATGGTGTAATAAGTTTCCTATATTTTTTAAAACATTTAAGAAAACCATGTGTTCTAGTAGCGCATAATGGATTTCGATTTGATGTTCCCAGAATAATCAACTTAGTTACATCTGTGGAACTTTTGAAGGAACTGAAGATTTTTGTGAAAGGATTTTGTGACACAATGCCAGTATTTAAATTTATTTTGTTAGATAGAAAAAAACAAAAAAAATCTTTCAGCCAAAAAGAGCTTGCTAATGACTACTTAAATAATATAGATTTATTAGTTTCCCATATGATGCTCTTAATGATGCACTTATGTTACAAAAACTAATTCAGAAGTTATGTAACGATACGACTGCAATAGTAAACAATACTAGAAGCATTAATTTTTTAATCTCTTCTAAGGAAAGATTAGTTAAAGCAAAAGAATGTTATAATTCATTAAATAATATACTAATTTCTAAATGCATGAAAGCAAGACTATCAAAAATAGGTATAAATGAAGAGCATTTAAGGAAAGCCTGTAACATTGGAGGAATCCAAGGATCAAGAGACACGGTAGTGTCTCGACGGCAAGTACAGAAAAAAGTAGATAATGACATGTATATACGGCCGTCGAGGCACTACTCTCTTATACAGCAAGTTTGGCTGTCCTAATTTTCAAACCGATTTTTCTTTGTGAATAATCCACTATCATGATTTAAGCAAAGCTTTTCTTAAAATGGTTTTGAACGAGCTTTCATTTGAGCCCATAAACATTAAAATCGGTTCACGCAATCCAGAGATCTCATACTCTGTTAGCTATATATATGCCGAAGTTGAAATTCTTCTCCCTTTTCTCTGTATGTCTCGGGCTGATCTGTATATCTCGGGCTGAAGTTGGCTGCTATATTCACCTGCTATATTCAATACCGGCATAACCCTAAATTTCGATCGATTTCGATAGAACTGTCAAAATCAAAATTACTCTGTTGGGATAAAAATAGTATGATATAATTCAAAGTGTAGATAATTAAACAAACTAAAGGAATAAATACATGAAGGAGTCTGATGGAGAATCAGATAAGTAACACAACATTGTAAAATATATTAAAATTTAATATTTTGTGGTACTTTGTGGGATTTTATTTCAGGTTATAAATAAAATATTTTCCTTGTATGCACCTCTGATTTGAAGTCATACCAGTGCCAAATGCTCTAACAATTCTTGGAAATACCCTGTTATTGAAGAATGTAGATTAACGAAAATTGTAAATGAAACAGAAGGATGAGATTGTTACGTTCACTCATAACCAACACACATGGTAGTGTTTCAACAGCAATTAACATAAACGTTTTTAAGAAAAGTAAGTACATTGTGAAAAAAATTAGTTTAATTAAAGCAAAGTTATATACAAGGTATCCTTTCATAGTTTGCAATTTGATGCCAGACCAGTGCCAAATGCTATAACAATTCTTGGAAAAATGCAAGCACCAAAAAGTACTACCATAGTTAAAGAGGAATCAGTTACAGTTCCAGTGGATATTACTACTTTTTATAATAAAATAGATAATGAAGATAGTGCTGCCATGTGTTGCTGGAAAACAGAGCTTTGGTTTAATGCAACTACGGAGTACTGGTTGAGCAATGGAAACAGTAGTTTGAAATGTGATTAACTGTTGATGACTCAATAATATGTCAATTTACTAGCGAAAGAAAAAGATAAGCCAATTGTTCATTATCACATGGTAAAGTATGTGTAACTCATTCAACCGCTTAAAATGTATGTAATTAAAAATTAATTGTTTATTTATTTATTTTTTAATTCAGCTCAAGCATGTATTAAAATATAACAATTACTTTGTTGAGTCTCTCTTTCCAGATGTACTTCAAAGGTTATTGAAATACCCTGTTATTCAAAAATGCAGGTTATTGCAGATAAAACAGATAAGGATAATCTTGTTACATTCACTCATAATTAAGACACACGGTAGTGTCTCAATAGCTATAAACATAAACATTTTCATGTAAAGTAAGTACATTGTAAAAAGAATTTGTTTAATTAAAACAAAGTTATATATAGGCATTATTTCATAGTTTGCAGTTTGATGCCAACCAGTGCCAAATGCTATAACAATTCTGGGAAATACCCTGTCATTGGAGAATGCAGATTAACGAAGGTTGTAAATGAAACAGAGAAAGATGAGGTTTAAACATATGCTAAACATCCAGGTATGGAAATCAATAACAACATTCATGTTTAAATTTTTCTTTTCTTTAAACTCATATAGATTTCAACTGTCCGATAGGTTATATTATATATAGAAACAATTTTCCAGGAGACAATAAATCTTTCTTATTACTACGATTAAAGAAAAGCAGATAAATATTTTCTAATCGTTATTTAATATTCAATTATAATATAAAAAAGTATTAAAACCATATATTTACCTACACTTCCCCAATCAGAATAGAAAGAAATTATTATTATTACCAAAAAAATTATTCAAATTTAATTTTTTATAAGAATAACATTGATTTTTATAATATAATATGTAATATATCTTTTGGTACTTAGTGAGATTTTATTTCAGATTGATTTACAATAACATGTTTATTGTGTCATTGTGCAGGGTTAAGCTGTAATATTTAATACAAGAAGTCAGAAATGATTCCAGTTTACCATAGAAAGAGCCATAATGCAAAGTTAATGTTGAGAGTTAAACCTAAGGAAAAGGTGGAGAAATTAAAAAATTAATTTGGAAACCAATTTTTAATAGCGAAAGGCTTGCAGGTGATTTTGGGCATAAACCCTTTGAAATATATAAGTCAATTAAATCATAATTTTAATGATAACGTCATCTAGAAATGAAACAATGAAAAGAAGTCATCATATTAATATTTTCCATGCAATAGAATTTACAGTGAATAACTTTGCGAAACTGAAAGCAGTATATCCACAAAAGAGTGGCTTCCATTGTATAAATTGGTGTATTTCCTAGTTTATATTAATGAAAGGAAAATATAAATGGTACTAGTGTGCTGGAGAAAGTGCCATAATTCAAAGTTGATATTGACGGTAACAGCTAAGAAAATGATGGATAAATATGAGCTAATTTATAAGAAAATCCTTGAGAGTGAAGTGCTTGCAGGTGATTTTAGGCATACAACTTTGGAATTAGAAATCACATAGTTGATGAAAATTATAATAAATTTATGTAGATGTGTAAATATGAAAAGAATTCATGATTGCAATATTTTACATGTGATCAGGCATATGGTGAATAAAATTAGGAAACTGAAAGCTGTATATTTAATAAAGAGAGGTATCCATTGTATAAATTGGTGTATTTCCTAGTTTATACTAATGAAAGGAAAATATAAATGGCACTAGTGTGCTGGAGAAAGTGCCATAATTCAAAGTTGATGTTGAGGTTAACAGCTAAAAAAGTGATGGATAAATATGAGTTAATTTATAAGAAAATCCTTGAGAGTGAAGTGCCTGCAGGTGATTTTGGGCATACAACTTTGGAATTAGAAATAACATAGTTGATGAAAATTATAATAAAATCATGTAAATGTGTAAATATGAAAGGAATTCATAATTTCAATATTTCACATGTAATAGAACATACAGTGTGTAACTTTAAGAAACTGAAAGCAGTATACCTAAAAAACATAGACTTCCATTGCATTAACTGGTATATATTTTACAGTTTATATTAATGAAAAGAATATATAAATGTCACTAGTTTACCAGGGAAAGAGCCATAATGCAAAGATGATAGTGAGAGTAACACCTAAGAAAAAAGTGGATTTAAAGGTAAATTTAGAAACAAATTTTTGAAAGCGAAAGGCTTTAATGTGATATTGGGTATATGATGTTGAAAATATAACTCAAACAGTCATTGAATCCTATGTTAAATGCCTCTAAAAGTGTAATTATGATAAGAACTCATCATTGTAATATTTTATATTATATTTAATAGATTAATAAATTAATATCTCGAATTGAAGCTTTACATTATGGAACGATGAGAACATTGGAAAATGTTTTATTAGATTGAATTAGTTAAAACAATTTTTAGTTTTAATTCCTATATTCTTACAAAACGTTATAAGATCCCACAAAAAACAAGCTTTGCTTGTAAAAAAAGGACGGCAAGTACATAAGTCGTATCTAGTATGATTAATATATAGTAATATAAAATATTTTAATTAAAAAAAAATAGTGAAATCCAAATGTTAGGCAAGTATAAATTTTTTCCATGGCGAAAATTGAAATTTAGAATAAAGTAAATAGTAATACAAAAATTACTTGCAGGGTCCGTAATATTCATGTGTAAGTTGCTATCTTGCAATATAAGCATTGCTTCTCGTAAGTTAAAAATGTGGCTATTTAATACGATTGCATACAACGGGCCTGGCAAGTAATTTTTGTATTACTATTTACTTTTTTCTAAATTTCAATTTTCGCCATGGAAAAAATTTATACTTGCCTAACATTTGGATTTCACTATTTTTTTTTAATTAAAATATTTTATATTACTATATATTAATCATACTAGATACGACTTATGTACTTGCCGTCCTTTTTTTACAAGCAAAGCTTGTTTTTTGTGGGATTGACTATGCTGTTAGGAGAAAGTGTAAATGGAAAGCCTCTTGTTACAAATAACAAAAAAGTTATTCTTGCAATATTTGAGCACTTTTGTAAATAATTTTTATCGTACGAAGAAGAATATATTTTTAATTAAAATATTTCAATAATTTCTGGTGTTATGCATTTTATTAATTAACTCAACCCCTGCATTCTTTTTTTATATAAGCATTATATGAAAACATGCTAAGTCGTTTTTGCTAGACTGCAGAAATGTTTCTCGTAACAACTATTCTAAGTTTCCATGATTTTCATTATTCCTACATTGTAAAATTGATTGAATAATTTTAATGTTTCTTCGACGCATGACGCTCTTTATAATGTTCTCAACAGAAACTCATTAAATGATTATAGGGACCGTGAACATCAACACAATGATAGTGAGATGAGAATGTGTATTGGTGTATATGCATACTATCAGCACAAACTATCGGTCAATTTTCGCAGCTTTTGGGTGTAATTTATTTATACGTATACAGTTACACATTGGCACTTCTCTATCATTGTATTGATGTGCACGATCCCTATAAACGTTGCATATTTTCGAATGTCTTATACGAATCTTTTTTTTATAAACATAAAGATAGAACATTTCGAAAGTCCTAATAAATAAATAGATAATGTAGGAAGATCAAAAGTTACAAATTCACAGCTTTTTCAACCTATACACTTTGTGACCTGTTTAAAATTGGCACTAGTTTTTTGAATGCTGAGTTGCCACGTTTATAATCATGCGCGCAGGAAACTATAACGATACTGAAATACTATATGCTTTTCATTTTTGCAATTTTAATATCTTCCTTATTTGTTCGATAACTCGCTATTTTTATTAAATTAATCATATCTGCGTAAAATGAGTTCGAAGTACCTTTTTTTCCGTAAAACTCTATATTTTTATATTCGAATAAAATATAATTTAATAATATCTCCCATATGACTGTATGTTAAAAGTCACAATTTTCAAACTTTTTTTTCTCAGTAATTTGGTCGATGACCTTTCAGCTCCAGGACAGATTTCGAAAGGTTACAGTTAAAATATTATGTTCCTACAATTTTATTAATATCTATATATTTATTCGTAGTCATTGAGCGACTCTAACACTCATTCAAGTTTATCTTCTAAACTATTAGGAATATGAACTTTTTTGTAGAGATTAAATTTACTCTTTTGACTATACTGAAGCGCGCTACAAACTCGGTTTCTCAAAATTATAAACAAAAAATTTTCATAAAAATTATAAATACTTGTAATTTTGTTGATCATAATAATATTGAAAATTAGGCCTTATAGAGCGCTAAAGAAAAGTTCTATGATTAATTTGAGATCAAGAAGAAACAAATATACCTAAAAATGTAGAAGTTTTTTTGAAAAACTAAATCAGCTATTGAAAGACAAGTTTTACACTGTTTTACCGACGGAGAAGTTTCACAGTGCGTTAGACAAGAACAGACTTATTAGCTCTCTCACTTTAGAAGGGGTATCCACTCTCTCCCCACCATTCCCCGCTAAACAAACCAACTCTCCAACACAAAGCAAGATGGCTGGCTAACGCTGCTTGTCGGTGTGAATCCGTAGCGGAATGGAAGAACAAATAATTATTTGTAGATTTCAGGGTTATATTTTCAAAAATCCGGCGTTAAACCGCTCCTCCTTATCATTTCCGACAGTTACTATAAAGGACCCCGCACTAATCATATGGAAAATCGGTCCCGGTCAAATAAATTGGTTTTTACATATGTTGTAGCTTATTACCTACTGAACAAAAGATGTAAAGGGTACAAAGCTCAATATTGGATAGTTATCGAGTTATAACCAATCAAACATGTAAAATTCGGGCTGCCGAATAATCAAATCTCGGAAGGTATTGATTTTTTTGAAAAATGTTTTAAACAAAAATAGTAGGGTTTTACAAAATTTGTTAATTAGTGATATTATTTAAGAATTTTGAAGAAACTTGAAAAGCTCCGTGAACAAAAATTTTTGTCTTACAGCAGAGATAAGGACCCTACGGTTCGTCACTTCCGTAGTATTTTTTGACTCCAAACCCTCTCTGCTGTGTGTTTATATGTGTGGTAATATAATAAAGGATATTATTGTTTATTACTCATTATTTGGATCCTGCTGTGGTGGTCTCTGAGCAGCATCTAATATTGTGTTCAATAATGATGAAGAGGGATAGCGAATATTGGGCTGGTGTCGTGCATATCCTAAGTACCACAACACGCTAGCTACATGTGCACATGTACCCACAGTCCGTGCGCCTGACTTACAGGTACAGTAATAACCCAAAATCGCATCCCTCTCATCATCTATATTATCTGCATCTCTTATGTCGTAAGCTATAAATATTTGATGTTTTGTAGCATTACGGAATCGTGAAAACACTCGCACCCTTATGAAACCTTGTTCATCAAACAACGAATCCAATTGAAATTCTTCTTGTGCATCACGCTGCATCTTATCTTGAATATAAGATCTTGCTAGACGAACCTGAAATGTGCCAATAGTCAAATCTCGTAAATATTCTAACGTTAGGCGTGGAAAGTCACGTAATTGCCCTTCATGTAAATGTATCCATTGTGCATTTCTATAACACATTCTTTCTACTTCAACTCGCGCTTGAATAATATTAACCTCTCTAGATTTATCAAGAAGTTCTCTCGCTAATTCTGCATTAGCTTCTGTCATTAAAATTAAAGGATGATATCTATTAATTATAGCACCTGCAATGTTATAAAAGTCGCCTAAGTGATGAAGTTGAGGCATTATAATTATATGATCAAAGAACTTGAACAGAGATTTGATATGTCCATTTCTAGCTTCAATTATCCACCTTGTTTTTGTCACCAATCGAGACTCATTAGCTTCTTGAGTGCATAATTGTTTCTGTTGAGGTTCAAGAAAAGCTGGCATTTTATGCTCAATGCCTAATTCGCGAAGTAATAGCTGAGCATCTCGATATCCACGATCCAATATAAAAATGTCACCATCATGAAACCATCCTCTCATATTGTCCGCATCACGTTGAAATTCATTATTTAATATTCGAGCATCATTGTTACGTGAATCGGAAAAGTAAGGACCCTGAATAGCCAGTATATACCCATCTGGAGCAACTATAAGAGAAGGTTTTATCAGATGTCGATCTTTTTGCATTGAGTATGTTTGTCGCAAAACACGAAAGTTGCTACTTTTATGAGTATAAGAATAAGTACCGTCAATATAAGCAATTACTTTCGGAATAGTTGGCTCAGAATTATATAATTCGTTTGCAAAAGGTGTTACATGTCTCATTATATACTCTTCTCGAGTTATAGCTTGAAAGCCAATATTATCAGGGACGAATCTGTTTACTAAAGACTGCCGAACTTTGGAAATCGCTAAACTCACTGCTTGTCTAGACGAATACTGAAACAGTACTTTCAGAAATTCATCAGACAGTCCTTGTCGCAGCTTGCATAGAAAAATTAAAAGATCTTTTTTAGTAACGTTTCTGATACCTTGTTCTTCGAATATAGGATCGCAATATGTATACAACTCTTGAAACTGTTGTTTTGTAAAGGGTGCTATACATTTAAATTCATCCTCTGTAAAACTATTTTCGTTTTCATAGCGATTATTATTACTTGCTATATTACGAAGAGCTTCTAAGAAAACTTGCAGTTGCTGACCTTTTATTACATATGGTCTATAAATAAATCGCAAACCTGGCAGCAGTGACTGTAAAATAAATCCGCGATCATCTAAGTGTTTGTCACAACAATAAACGTGTTCAGGAATATAAATATTTTTCAAAACATAGACATTTACCCTGGATTCTATCGACAATCGTCTAATATTTACAATAGCATTGCAAAATAAACAAGAATTATTTCGGGTTTGAGTAATGACGTTGAGTCGTAGGCACGTCGGATCAAGTTCTATCTGTTCTATTTCATGTATAATAGATATATTGCAATTAAAACATAATCGGCTTTCATTGTCTATGTCAATGGGCTCCTTACCCAGTCCAGTTCGTCTAAACACAGCGATTTGTTTTTTAATTGCATCATTATCGCCATTAATTCGTACCATTTGTCGAGCTTGAAAAGCACGATCGCAAACACAGCAATGTATTCGATGTCTGTAAGCCATGATAATATTTTATTATCGAATTGCGTAGAAATATCAGATATCCGATATCAATAATATCAATATCGAACGTAGTAACGTCAGAAAGTAATAGCATACGACAGCAATAACGCTAGAATAGATACGCTTAGTAATGACAAAGTCTGCGCTAGCAATATAAACCAATATGATTTCTTACAGATTGCAGATAGAACACTAAATCGCCCGCGGTGTAGCAGTGGGGATAAGTCGCCTGGCGGCTCTAACTGTAGGAATAGAACGCTCTACACATAACTCTACGCTCATAACCAGAGATGGTAAATCGTGTATATTGATTCTCAAGAAGTTTTAGTAGGAAAAAGGTTCATCAAAAATATTTTGAAAACGTCTCGAATTTAGCTACACGAATATAATAAAAAATAACCGTTTTTGTGGAAGATTTCGGTTCACGGAGTTCTTCAAGGTTCTTCAAAATTCTTAAATAATATCACTAATTAACAATTTTGTAAAACCCTACTATTTTTGTTTAAAACATTTTTCAAAAAAATCAATACCTTCCGAGATTTGATTATTCGGCAGCCCGAATTTTACATGTTTGATTGGTTATAACTCGATAACTATCCATTATTGAGCTTTGTACCCTTTACATCTTTTGTTCAGTAGGTAATAAGCTACAACATATGTAAAAACCAATTTATTTGACCGGGACCGATTTTCCATATGATTAGTGCGGGGTCCTTTCTCAAATCATTTTATCATCTACAAGTCTCAAAAAACTGAAATTAGTAGACGAAAGCGTGAATCGTAGCAGCTAACGTTGATCGCTAAGTTGTGTAGCGCATCAGCGTCGGCTGCTACGAGTCGTGCATTCGTCAAATGAATCAAGTTATTTGAGATTTGTAGGGTGACGAGACGCTTGCGCTGCTGCTACCCACGTACGATACCGCGTAGTGGGGGTAAGCTGTGGCGTACGTGCCGATACCGCGGTCGACACTATAGCATGCACAGATTATAGTGTTCTCGGCATGCCCCTCCCTAACTACCCAAAGCGGCCGTTCTGCAGCGCCGACACCGTTTTCGTCGGCTCAACTGGGTATATAAGACCGAGCCCCGATCCAGTTGAGCATTCCGTACCCAGGAGCTCTCCGGGTACATTCCCTCCTTATCCTACGCAGGAGATCTCCGCGTATACCCATCCTTCGCTCAGGATTTCTCCGAACACATCCTGGCGCAGGAGTTCTCCGCGTCGTCTACGCCTCTCCACCACCTATGCCCGCATGCTAACGGCTGCGTCCAGGAGTTCTCCGGACCAACGGCCGTTTCTTTCAGGATCTAATGCCGTTTCTTTTCAGCTCCCCCCGATAACCGTCATTTTTGGCTTGCCGGGCCCTTCCGTGAGGCCACCGACCGCCGCGCCGCCTACCGGTCCGTTCCGAAGTCCCTCCGAGTGGCTACCGACCGTCGCGCCGTCTATCCGAGCCCCTCCGTGTGGCTACCGAGCGAAACGCCGCCAGCGTGCAATTTTTGTACTCGCGGCTTAGTAATAAGTAAATTTACGAACACACCTGCAGCGGCAGAAAATACACAAACAACACAAACACATATAGTCTAAGGTTGTAAGATCACTGTATAAATATTGCAAATATTTATTTACTTTATTTTTAACCCGAATGAACAGTTTTTATTGATAATATTAAACTTGTCCACTGTTCTTTTGATCCTTCTCGATCAATCGAACCGGACGGTTTTACGGCGACTAACCTTACTAACAAAACACGTCGCAGTAGATAACAAAATACTTTAAAAATTTTACTATAGCCTCCCGAAATGATATGGAAGGGCGGTACAAGGTCGGTTTTGCAAAAACCTAACCCTAAAACTTAGAAATAATGATTTATTCTTGCATTGCGCTACGTAATCACACCGAAAAGCAACGTTAGCCAGCCGTTTTGCTGTGTGTTGGTGCTCGTAGGTGATGCGCTACACGACTTAGCGATCAGCGTCGGCTGCTACGCGTCACGCTTTCGTCAACTAATTCCAGTTTTTTGAGACTTGTAGATGATAAAATGATTTGAGAAACTTATAGTAACTGTCGGAAATGATAAGGAGGAGCGGTTCAACGCCGGATTTTTGAAAACCTAACCCTGAAATCAACAAATAATTATTTGTTCTTCCATTCCGCTACGGATTCACACCGACAAGCAGCGTTAGCCAGCCATCTTGCTGTGTGTTGGAGAGTTGGTTTGTTTAGCGGGGAATGGTGGGGAGAGAGTGGATACCCCTTCTAAAGTGAGAGAGCTAATAAGCCTGTTCTTGTCTAACGCACTGTGAAACTTCTCCGTCGGTAAAACAGTGTAAAACTTGTCTTTCAATAGCTAATTTAGTTTTTCAAAAAAATCTTATACATTTTTAGGTATATTTGTTTCTTCTTGATCTCAAATTAATCATAGAACTTTTCTTTAGCGCTCTATAAGGCCTAATTTTCAATATTATTATGACCAACAAAATTACAAGTATTTATAATTTTTATGAAAACTTTTTTTTATAATTTTGAGAAACCGAGTTTGTAGCGCGCTTCAGTACAGTCAAGAGAGTAAATTTAATCTCTACAAAAAAGCTCATATTTCTAATAGTTTGGAAGATAAACTTGAATGAGTGTTAGAGTCGCTCAATGCATCCCCTTAAACGAGAGCTGCATAGCAGTACTACGTGTGCTTGAACTATTAAGAAAAAATAAGTGTGTGTTTAAACGCATTAAAAAGAAACTTGTTTGTTACATAAAAAAAAAGGTAAGGATATTTTTTTGCTTTCATTCGATTAGTACATGCATTATTTAATTGAGTTTTTAACTTTAATGAGACTAATCATTTTTTTATTTTCATAGAGATAAAAATGAATTTCAATAAAATCAGTGCATTGGGAAGCGTCATTCCAAAAAATTTTGTGAAATTAAATAGCTTGACGGAAAATCAAGAGTACGATATTTCCGAAGTGGACTAAATTATGACAAAATATGGAATTAAGATCATTGTAAAGCTGTCAACTGCCGATTGGATATTCTTGCCTGCGAGAATTGCAAAATTGGCGGAAGATACGGAGCAGCTGCAGCAGCTACAAAAGGCTGCAAGAGCCAATAATTTAATAATGCTATACAAAGGAGGAAAATATCACAACGTGGAATTTAAGTCTAAAGTTTGATAGGTATTTTGTATCCAAAAAAAATAATGAATAAATTTGTTGTTTATTATATATTTATTTAATAAAAAATTGTTTTCTTATTTTTAACTTACATTTATAACAATATTCGTAAGAGGATTATATTGTACAATTTTATCGTGTATGATTAAACAATAGACTGTAGTATTATCTGGAATGATTTCCATACACTCGATCTCGAGTTTGACGTCGACCGTGCCGGTTTTTATGGACTCGTTCTGATGCGAGCAGTCGATGACGAAGAGCGGCCCGTACGTCAAAAAGTTCGTATAGTCGAGCATGGGTCTCGCGAGTTTCTCACCAGCGTAATAGGAGGTGAAAAACTTTACATACATGTCGTAGAGGACGGAATAGCGAGATTTCGTGAAATCAGTGTCGAGACGATCGTACGGATAAGATTCAGAATTCAGATAGAGTTTAACATCGAGGACTTTGCAATGACTGAATTTGAGCACATCCTCGTTCTGATTACTCTTTTTGTTCGTTCTGAACGCCAGAATGACGTATCGCGGCTTCTCCAATTGCGTGGACGCTTTCACGGACCACGTGTGCCGCTGCGACTTGGGCAGTAGCGGATACTCGTAAAGTTCCCAGGCGCGAAAAGCGAGTGACAGACTCTTGTCCTGCTCGACGATACTCAGAAATTGGAGTTTCGTAATTTCGTTCAGGGTCACATGGGGTATTCTCCATTGCACTCGTAGCAGCTTGATCGACGAATTGGTGATTTTGACTGATGAGTAAATGGCATTTGTATCGTCGCGCGCGCGAATGAGAATGAGCTCGTGACGCGCGTTAACGACGACTCGCCGATAATCCTCGCAGAATCCCAGCAGCATTTTTAGGGGCACGCAAAAGCTGAAATTCTTAACAGCCTCCTTGAGCCGGTCTTTGGCTGTTGCGACGAACCATCCGGAATGACGTAGACTGGCGCTCTCCTCGGTGCTCAGGGAAATGAGATTCTTCAGAGTGCTGGTAATTCCGACGTTTCTGCATCGGTCGATCTCGATACCGTTCAATTCATAACGAATCTTGTTGAAGAGAAAAGCCGCGGAATTGCAGTCGAGCGTAACTATATGCTCGTTGTTGGCGTTCGCGTCACGCGTGCCCTCCACCAGCTGTCCCTCGACGTAGAGATAACTCTCGCACGGCAATTGTATCAAATCTTGCTGCTGTATGGGAATGTGAATTTCGTCGCTGTTCGCCAACGAGGCGTTCGCATACGGATTGTAGGCATGCATCTCCATTTAGGTGATGCGATTGTCGTAGGTCAGCGGTGCGGTGACGTTCAAGGGATCTGCCATTGTTCCACTATGTACTTTCACCCAATCTCTTCACGGTAAATCCCAATGATTGTAAAAATTCTATATTTATTCTCGTTAGCAAGAAGCTCCTCTTGTCACGAATCCTGCTTTCACTCTGAACCGGTGTATTCGACTCCACGTAGGACGAACGACTAGCGAACGTTTCATCCAGTTTCACCTCTTTATAATCCTCGTTACTTTTGTAAATTAACATTTCTTAATGTGTAATCTTATGGTCATTTCTTCACGACCAAAATCTACGAGACGATTGTCCTGATCGAGGATACGTAACGTGAGACGGTCGATTACTCTGACGATGACCGGTAGATAAATGACGGTTTTCGGTGCCTCCGAGATTTTATAGCCTGGTGGTACGCTGGGAAAGAACTCGTGAATAATGTGTCGGGGTCTACCGTTGGTGTACGCACCACCCGCAATGTTGCACTCGATGCGTAGAATATTTGTTTTCACAATGTTCACGGTTTCGTTGGATTCAGCCTGGGCGTTCGGTTCGATCACGCGATTCGACGAGAAGCCCAGTAGTGAGCCAATGTTATTCGGTTTTCCAAAGTCAATCGAATATTTGCAGAATATTTCACTCTTCAGTGTATTGTTATTCGCTCGTAGAAGTATAACGCTGTCAATGTCGTCTTGAATTTCGTGTCTCGCAGAAATTTGAGACTGCAAATACTCATTTATCGCACTCAATTCGTAACAGCCTCTGGGTATCGTCAGTACCTTATCGTTATCGTAGTAGAACTTATTATTCGTCTCGTCCACATTGGCTATCGAGTTGTACGTTTGCATGTCCACGAGACCGATCTCATACCGATCGTCTTGCAGATTGATCGGGGGAAAGAAATCTGAATTTAATACTGATTTACGATCCGATAATGTCACGGTGAAAGACATTTTTTTCAAAGTATCTGTTCTCGCAGGAATTTCATGCACAACTGACCGCAATTGCTTTTATCGTACGATTGATATCGATCATGATTGTAGTAGATTGTAACGTTAGGACCAAAGTAACATACACATTCTTTCGGCGGTTTCAAATTTCCAAAGGAATCGAAATATACAACGATGTCGTTACGCTTGACGTAGGCTACCCAGTGGGTACCAGGGCCGCATTGATCGCCGAGATTCACGATCGCGCACTCGTTGCACCGCGGCCCGTCGAGCGGCAGAGATATGCGCATAAAGACTCCACGGAAATGTGGTATGCGTCGGCAGATGCGTGCCAATTGTATGTTACTAGTAGCACCTGAATCCGGGAGATCATTAAGACGACGAAATTTCCCCTCATACATTTTCTTCCTCTTATCCGACCGTTTTTTTTTGTTGTTTTTTTTCCACCTCCACGATTTCCCTCTCCGACGATTCGCTTGTACGGTTTCAGATAAAAACCTCGACCTCTCTCGCGCTTTGCCGACGCTTCCATCGCGCGATTGTGACGTTGCATTTCCTGCAACCGTTCTCTCTCAGCTTTGGCCCGGTTTACAGCCCTCGCTATACCCGATGCTCCACCTGCCAGTGCTCCGACTGCACCTAGCAGTGGGAGTATAGGTATTATACCGCCCCGTTTCCTCGGCACTCGAATTCTTCTCTTCCTCGTAGTAGTACCAATTTTTTTCTTGTTGTTCTTTTTTTTAGCCACTACTGCTTTCTTCATCCCGACAATATTATGTAATCCCAAGTCGAGTTTACGCTTAGCATTCATCGATGCCCATATGGCTGTGGCGACTGCGCGTTCACCCAAGGTCGCGTCTCTTGCGGTAATACGTTCACGCGCTCTCCTCGCTAGCACTTTATCGGCCTGATGACGCTCCGGTAAATCCTCCTTGTGCCAATATGCTAAGTCGTGATCGAGGCAGGCCTCGTCCAGCGGATTTATACCACGATCGCCGCGCACCAATCTTTCGCGGAGTCAGGTGCCGGGCCCGCTATAATTGTAACCGGGCACGTGCAGCTCAAATGGCAAATTTTTTAAGACTTTATTGAAGAACGATCCAGACATTTAGAGCAACTGCTTTATTTTTTCTCTCTCTCTTCTTGCTGACAAACGTAACAGTCTTTCATCGGTCTCGGTGGTCCGTCGTGGTGAGTAGTATTAGGTAGATTGTAGTGTTGCAAGTAATATTGATATTGCTGCACATCCGAGTCCGCGCGAATGTGCCGAGGTAATCTTTCCCACACACTTGCGATACTATCTGGAAAGTACTTGAGCAATACGATCTTCGGTATGTGTCCGAGCTGATGATTCGTCAAGTTCTGCAGGGAATCGACGACGACTAGCATGAACGCCATCATAATGGTAACTGACTGAATAGTTCCGTAATTCGCGAAATATAAATGAACGATACAGCTATGCCAGAAAGTTAATAGCGAGGATGCATTTCGTGAAGCATGTGCCGACTATTCGCGTGACAAATTTGGATAGTCATGCTCACAATGCTACCACGCAAGTAAAAAAACGTCACGGATCGCTATTACCATCTACGATACGCTGCATAGTTTGCGGTCCGTCGAATTGCGGTAAGACAAACATGGTGCTGAGCCTCATAGAGAGTCCGCACGTTGTGAGATTCGAAAACCTGTACGTCTACTCGAAGTCGCTGCAGCAACCGAAGTATCGATATCTGGAACAGCTTCTGCAGGACACGGAGGATATTGGTTACTTTCAATTTTCAAACAATTGCGAGGTTGTGATCGTCGCGAATGCAAAGCCGAATTCCATTTTCATATTCGACGATGTGGCCAACGACAAGCAGAACAATATAAGGGACTACTTTTGCATGGGTAGATATTCCAACATCGATTGCTTCTATCTCTGTCAGACTTATGCGAAAATCCCAAAGCATCTGATACGAGATAATGCAAACTTGCTAATAATATTTAAGCAGGATGGAACTAATCTGAAGCATATTTTCAACGATCACGTCAACAGTGATATGTCGTATGAGAAATTTCTCACATTGTGTTCGACCTGTTGGAGTCGCAATTACGGTTTCTTAGTAATAGACAAGGATAGCTCTCTGAAAAACGGTCGATATCGCAAAGGTTTCAACGAGTACGCCACGATCGAGTGAACGGCCTTGAGTGTTAGTTTTGATCGACGAACAGGTCGGTCGGATCTGTTAATAAACCGCGTCAGTTTGATCGGTTGATAATCGAGTGCCAGTTTGAACAGGTCGGTTGGATCTGTTAAAAACCGTATCAGTTAGATCGGTTTATAATTGTTTTTAAACAAAACCCCCCTCCAAAACAGCATCGCGATGGATAAAAAATCGCTTCTAAAGAGGATCGCCAAGACGAGCCTCGCAACAAGCATCGTGCCTTGAAATCGGAGAAGGCGATAATGGAGAGCAGTTTGAACGAGACATTCAAGCCGATAGTCGATCCATTGAAGAAACTCGTTTCGTAAACGGAGGATAGTGATAACATAAATAATAATTCGTTTATCAAATACAACGATAAATTGAGGAGGGGAGCCTATTTCACATCGACACCGCATCGAGTTGCTAAAAGAGCGAAGAATCTTAGTAGTAGTGATGAAACTATTACGAATCCATCGGATTTCATGACCGACGACGAGTCTTCTATAACCGATCAAACGTCGCCCAATTAAAAAAAAAGTTTGCTAGAAAAATTAAATATTGATCAAAACAAGGAACCAGGCTTGTTACAATTTGCCTTTAAACGTAATCCATTACATCCGATCCCTGCCAAGTATATTACATTACTTCTGACCGAAAGGGAAATCTTGATTGATCGTGCTTTTGGACCTCTTTATAAAAATGATCAACTGACGCTTGGTAGATGTAAATTTGAAATAAGTCATGAAGGAGATATTATTCTCGATAAGACGTCATACACCGGTACAATAGGTAGTTATGAACTAGTTTTCATGAGAGAACCCAATCGAGCTATTATAAAACCCGAAGATTTGGAACAATACAAGAGTATTCTCAATCAAACTAAGGCGCATAAACTGTTAAACGATAGTCTAAAACAAACAAAGGGTAATAAAGGTGTAAAATATACAGAAATTATGAAACCATTGCTGTTGTGAAAACCAATGTTACCGCCTGATCGGTTACCATCAACATCAGGCGCAAGAAAATCGTCAACGTCTGAGGCGTCAACATCAGGCGCAAGTAAAACGTCAGGTGCAAGTAAACCGTCAACGTCAGGCGCCAGTAAAGCGTCTACATTAGTAGAGGAGCAATGCGGTTCCGATGATAGGGAGTGGAGGAAGCTGTTTTGTGGTGTGGAAGGGGGATGGGTGGGGATAAGACTCTCTTAGTGTAGTAGTGGTGGGGATGAGGAAGCAAAGTGTTTTATAGTGGGATCGAGTTTGGTTAGGGAGGGGGTATTTTTCACCCTATGTCACAGTTGGAAGGTCTTATAGTGGGACCGAGTTTGGTTAGGGAGGGGGTATTTTTCACCCTAAGGTACCGTTGGTTAGTTATCCTACGGGGCCCTAGTTGAGGGAAGGTTTTTTCACCCTTCGAAGTCGATGGTTAGTTACCTTACATAGCCTAACTATTTCCGATAGGATAGTACGAGGGATGAAGAACAATTAGCTTGAAGAGAGGGGGAAATTTTCATGAAACATGCATATTTAAATAGAATTATTTTAGTATAAAAAACGTAGGCATAATGGCACCAAAGTTCGTTGATTTTCAAGGATTCCGTTTGACGGATAAGTCATTTATAATCAAAGAATTTGCTGTTGTACAAGAACAAAAAGTGTTCCATATTTTATTATTGCCTCCCTATTCATATGTATGGCTAAGTGAAGAGGAGCGAAAGCGGACAGAGTAAGTATATGAAAAAGAAAAAATATATATTATTTTTGTTTAATATAATGTTTCTTTTTAGCTGGTTCTTTCTAAATTATCACGGCTTAAATTGGGCGGATGGCTACTCACCCTACTATAAATATAAAGATATTATAAGGAAGTATATCTATGATGATGAGGATGAGATTTTTGTGAAAGGAATTGAAAATACAAATTGGTTAAGAGATATTTGTAATTTAGAAATAACTAATGTAGATAATTTTATGTGGGGGGATTTTGATTTAGAAGATAGCTTGAATAATTCACATCTTCAAGCACGTTTGAATCATGAAGGTGTATGTGCTTTAAAAAATGTCTATTATATGAAATATATGTATGAGCAAAAATCTGGAATATATGTATAACTGAAAAACGCTTGCATCTATTTTCTAACATGTCGTTACCTGTCCTCAATGTTCTCTTACCCCCTGAAGTGTTTCAGAGATCCTTTATCTGAAGAGAGCTCAGTTTCCCACACACTTTTCCTCAGTTCCTGATTAGTCCTCTCGAAGAAAAGAACAAAAGATGTCTCTACGAAATAGAGTTTGAAAACGCAAGAAGAATATCGCGAGTGGGTACGCGAGTGTCGTGAATATATTCATAAACTCAGAATCTCTAATCGCAACGCACCTATAGGCACGCTGCAGACAAATTTTGCAGAAATTGCACAAATACAGTGTCTTCTACTTAGAGCAGCTAAGGATAAGAGTTATTGTTTGAATCATGCTCTCAAGAATCCTGATTTAGGAAATCAGCATAATTATCATGAGTGGGTACGCAAGTGTCGTGATTATATTCGAAGTTTGAGAGATGCTAATAGATCTGCAGCTCCCGATATAGTACACAAAAATCTGACTGAAATAACAACTATCCAGCGGCTACTTCTGCATGCGGCAAAAAATAAGAAATCAATTGGAGTGAGAAAGCTTATTTGGAAAGATCTCGAGTCTTCATTTAAATCTCGAATATGTAGCGGAATGGTTGTAAATTATAATTATATAGAACCACGTGATTTTCTAACAGGTGCAAAAGACTTAGTACAGACCTACACAGAAAAAGTGTTTAATAACGTGAACGCAGTTAAGATAAATTGCATCTTTAACGGACAATTTATTTCTAAAGAGATAAGTGATATTAAACATATCTCAACCCGCAATGCAGTTTTATACAAAACTGATAGTTTCAGTGATTGGTACAATACAAATATAAGAGACAAAATTCTAAAAGAATTGAGTGAGTTTCAAGAGCGTGATAGTCGATGGGCGTTGGAAAAAATTCTGAATTTAATTATAAATATAAATTATTATAACCCGCTGCATATAGGTTGTGCAATCGAACTTCCAGAATCTATTAAGAATAAACAGGCTATGATAAACATACACAGTGATGATAATACATGTTTTGCATGGGCTGTTACGGCTGCACTCTATCCGGCAAAACCGAATACTCATCCACAACGAAAATCTTCATATCCTCATTTTACAACTGTTTTCGACGTTAGAAGTATAACGTTTCCGACTACATTAAAACAGATTCCGAAATTTGAGGAAGATAATGATGTCTCTATTAATATTTTTACTATGGTGGAAGAGACTGAGATGAATGAGAATACAATCATAGCACCTCTACAATTAACAAAATGCAAGAGGACCAGACACGCTAATCTTCATCTTCTTCTCGAGCATCAAGGACCAGCAGCACATTTTATATGCATCAGGAACCTTTCCAGACTTCTAAATGGACAGCTTACTAGAGGAAAACGCTCTCATCTTATTTGTGATCGGTATGTTTTACTGTATATATATATATATATATATAATTACTGCTTCTATATTCTAATATTACTTTTTCCCTCCAATCGTTGCTTACACTATTTCCACAATGATGAGAAACTAAAATCGCATGAACGTGATTGTGCGCAACTCAATAAAAACATCCGAATTGTGCTACCTGATAAGGACCGTTGGGTTTCTTTCAATAACACGAAGAACAGTGAGAGGGTGCCATTTGATATATACGCTGACATTGAGTGCTTGCTTGAAAAAGTTGAGCAAACGGATGACGAGATTGGTATTTATCAAAAACACATACCTTTTATTATAGGTTATTATTTTAAAAGCGTTCGTGATTCAACGCTTTCTAATTATAAATCATATCGAGGACTTGATTGTATTGAATGGTTTGTACATGAGCTTGATAAAATGGCTAGTATAGCGAGTGAAAAACTGAAAACAGTAATACCTATGCATAAATTAAGTATTAGTGAAAATTCAAGGCATTATACTGAACCCAACTGTCATATATGTAAAAAGCCGTTTCTTCCGGATCAAATACGTGTTCGCGATCATGATCATTTAACTGGTAAATATAGGGGACCTGCTCATAATAATTGTAATTTAAACTTTAAAGATTCACATGTAATACCAGTAATTTTTCATAATTTATTAGGTTATGATGCACATTTTATTTTCGGTACAATCGCTAACTTGTATGAAGGTTCAGTACACTTGTTACCTGTACATAAGGAGAAGTATATTTCATTCACTAAATTCATCCGTAAATAAAATATACAACTAAGGTTTATCGATTCTTTCAAATTTATGGCATCTAGTTTAGACAAATTGAGTTCATATTTAACGAGACCACAATTAAAAAATTTATAGTCAGAATTCTCATATTTAAACATAGAACAATTTAACCTTCTGACAAGGAAAGGTATTTTTCCTTACGATTACATAGATAGTCTGAACCGTCTGGAAGAAACTGCTTTACCTCCACGCGAGATATTCTATAATAGATTATCCGATAGTGATATTAGTGAGGGTGCGTATAATCACGCTAAGGAGGTATGGATCAAATTTCAAATACGAACACTTGTGGAGTATAGCGATCTCTATTTGAAAACTGATGTACTATTGTTGGCTGACGTTTTCGAAAAATTTCGTGATAGCTGCATGCAAACTTATAATTTGGATCCTGCTCATTATTATACACTCCCAGGCTTTACTTGGGATGCAATGCTCAAACATACAGGAATAAGATTAGAACTTTTCACTGACGTAGAAATGCTGCTTTTCGTAGAACGGGGCATACGTGGTGGTTTAAGCCAATGCTCGCACCGCTATGAAAAGGCTAACAATCGGTACATGCAAAATTACAATCCCGAGGAACCTTCTAAGTATTTAATGTACTACGATGTAAATAATTTGTATGGGTGGGCAATGTCTCAACCGCTACCTACTCACGGATTTCGCTGGATTGAAAATGTTAATAATTTGGACATCTCTAATATACCCATAGATTCACCTGAGGGTTATATTTTAGAGGTTGACTTAGAGTATCCAAGCATGCTTCACGATAAACATTCCGACCTTCCATTTTGTCACGTACGTGATGCACCACCGGGTACACGTCAGAAGAAGCTACTTGCAACTTTAGAAAATAAGGAGCGCTATGTTATACACTATCGTGCTTTACAGCAATGTATGCGTAATGGTGTTGTCTTAAAACACATTCATCGCGTTTTAGGATTTCAGCAGTCCACCTTGTTACGTAAATATATCGATCTGAACACTAGTTTGCGTGCAGCATCTAAAAATGAGTTTGAGAAAAATCTTTTCAAATTAATGAACAATGTGGTGTTCGGTAAGACTATAGAGAATGTTAGAAATAGAGTTGATGTGAGATTCGTGAGTAGGTGGGAGGGAAGATCTGGTGCTGAAGCAATGATTGCTAAGCCTAATTTTCACAGTCGCACTATATTCAGTGAGAATTTGGTCACGATTAAATTAACAAAATTAGCAGCTAAATTCGATAAGCCTATATACGTAGGTATGAGCATTCTTGATATTTCGAAAACATGTTTGTATGATTTTCATTATGATTATATGCTTCCTACGTTCGGTAGCAAATGTAAAGCGTTATATACCGATACGGATAGTCTAATATACAGCATCGATTGTGATGATATCTACACTATTATGAGGGAGAATCTTGCTAGATTCGATACAAGCGATTATTCTCCCAACAATCAGTACAATTTACCTCTAGTAAATAAAAAAGTCCCTGGGCTGATGAAAGATGAGAATAATGGGCAGATAATGACAGAGTTTATTGGACTGAGATCAAAAATGTACACATTTAAAGTACAAAATAAAATGATCAAAAAAGCTAAAGGTATTAAGACTTACGTTGTTGCTAGAAACATAACCTTCGAGGACTATAAGGACTGTTTAACAAATTTTACTGTACAAGTCCGCAATCAAAATTTAATTCGCTCAAAATTGCATAATGTTTATTCGATTACGCAACGGAAAGTAGCTCTCAGCCCATACGATGATAAGCGTTATATCGTGCACGGAACTGTATCGACTCTACCATGGGGTCATTATACAATAAATTAATTATATTTAAATTGAATAATTTTATTAATAAATATTGTTTTTACAAAATATTATCTTTATTTATCCATGAATTATGTTTATTATCGAATCCTAACCACTTCGCAAAGACCTTATCACCCTTCTTACGTAATACCTTCTCCACTAGATATACATTAGGATTAGCAGTTTTTAAAAGTTCATATTCGTAGAATCCTCCGTATATATCAGTACCACTAGAGTCTCTAAGTAAATATGTAACAGGATTTGTTTTCTGCACTTTTATAATTTCAAATATTTCAGTTGTCCAATTTGGTGTGTACCCCTTTGCGAATACATTCTTGTATTTACTGATTCGTACAAAATCACCTACATTGAACTTGGCACGGCCAACAATCTTTATATTATTGTATACTGTAGTCAGGAGCATATTAGCATGATCTGGCGTCAAATCAACTGGTCGCATTCCTATAGTACGATGTTTTCTTGTATTGTAGTCTTTAACTAGTCGCTGCAGTATGCCTCGCCAGTTATAATTTCCATTCAACGTAAATCGTTTCCACATTTCAGTCTTCAGCGTGCGATTCCAGCGCTCAACTATCGTAGCTTTCAATACGCTGTATGTTGAGTAATGATTTATTCTACGTTTTTTTATAAGCGATTTGAAATCACTATTATAAAACTCCTTGCCATCATCTGTTTGCAAATTTTTGGGACATCTCCCACTTTTCAGAATCTTCGTAAATGCGTCTGTCACTTCCTTGCCAGTTTTGGATTTTAGTGCTACTGCCCATCAAAATTTCGACAATGCATCAATAACTGTGAGAATATAGTGGTAACCTCCGTCAGTATAATTCTTCATATCAACCAGATCTGCTTGCCAGAGGTCATCGAAGCCTCGTATTATAACTCTTCTACGTTGAAAATTCCGTCTTGCAGGTACATGCAGTTCTTCGACCAATTTTTTCTTTTCTTCACTATCCATAACTCTTCAAGTATGTGTTGGGTTTACAAGGGTACAACGAGCACTGATGGTAGTAAAAGTTTCTTTTTCCTAATAAAACTTTATCGAATTATTTCAAGAAGAATTCTCCTTAGCATGATTCTCCCCATGAAAAATAGCACTTTTTTTAATTTCCCATTATCTTCATTATATGTTTCTTTGATTCAGCATCCTCTTTAGTCTGATTCTCCATGAAAATTGATGCATATTTCTTTAAATCTGCATTATCTTCAGCATGTTTCTGCATGAAATTACTCAATTTCACTTGAAAATCATTCAGCCTTAACTCGGTTTCATCCAGTCTTAACGCAATACTTCGTAAAATATCACTGTTTTCTTGCATTTCATTTTTAAAGTTCTCACGTACAGCATTCATATTATCTAGCAGAACATGCATATTCACAGCACATTTCTCATCAGTAGCATCAAATCCTAAATTTGAAATAATATTCCCCTTAGCATTAAATGCATTCATACGTTTATCAAATTGTAATGTTTCATCTTCAGTTTTACGGAAATATTTTCTCACATTACTGGCAGTGGAAATACCTCCAAATTTATTTATCGACATTGTGAAGTAACACAATCAACTGGGAAATTATGGAAAGTGTAATCTCTTTTATAGGATAATACGTTCTTCATGAAGCTCCTCAATTATTGATTGTATCTCATTATGATGATTCGTATGTCTTGCAGCAGATGATGCTATCAAAATTCTCAAACATTCAACTAATTCGTTCGGATCATTCCAATGTACATAGTTCACTGGTTCATTATTAACACACATATAACCGCTACCTTTTACAAGATTCTTTGGAGGAAATAATGGGCTAATTATTTTCTTCCATTTATGACCCTTATTCCCACGAAACTTTCCCTCGCTACTGTAATCTGCTCTGTGTACATTAGTTTGAGGAAGAATATTCTTATATGTTTTTAAATCATCTTCAGTATAATCATGTGGCTCTTTCATGAAGATCAATTCAAATAGACCAATAGTACCCTGATAATACTCATCATCAATAATAATAAAATCTTTACGATTTACTTTAAAAGAACATTTTCCAAGTCTCATTTTGTAAAGTCTAGCATCTCGTTCAACTCCAAAATTATCATCAATTAAATCCTTATTTTTACGCATAAACATCTCTGTATATTTACGTCCAATTGGTGCATATTCTGACAAAGAACTATTTAAATCTAAGGATCTTTGCAATGGCGATGATGGAGTTTCTGCTTGCATTGGTGATGGTATTGCTAAATCATTAACATCCTTTTCCACTTTCACTCCCTCCTCATCATCCCCATCCTCTTCCAGAGAAAGGTATAATGTTTCATTAGGTCGTGAATTTCCTTGCTCATCATCATCATCATCATCAGATGAAGGGGTTGGAATTTTAATTGTAGAGTTGTCTGCGAAATATTGACGTTGTGGAGTCGATGAGAAATAAGTCCTTTTACGTTTCGATGGAATAATCAAAGAATTATCGCTTACAATAGTCTTCTGTAGCGGTTCCTGTTTATACTCATATTTCGGGGACACGAAGGTAATCTCATTATGTTCAGTGTGCTTCTTCAATGGCTCAACAATTGGTTTAAAAGTTTCATTTAAATTGGTTTCCATCATTTCTCTTCCTGATTTGAGTGCACGATATTTTTCACGAATTACTTTACTTTTCGCGGCAATCTTCTTAAGCAGCATCTTTTCTTCCATTTTCCTGCTTTCCATGTTTTCCACGTTCAATCCACGTTCAATCCAGGTTCAGTCCACGTTTTTATTTCCACGTTTATACTAGGTTTATTCCACGCTCATTTGATGTGTGTGTGTTTTGATGGACACTTAGCTCTAAACTGAACAATCTTAAGCAAACGGTATACTATTTAATCTTAGTATACTCATCGAAACCTTTCCGATATCTACCATTTTGAATTGTACTATCCTTGTCGATCACTAGAAATCCATAATCATGGTGCCAGCACTTTGAACACATTTCATTGAATTTTTCAAATGACATATCCGTGTTTACATGATCGTTATAAATATGTTTTAAATTAGTACCATCTTGCTTAAAGATTATGAGAAGATTTGCCTTATCACGAATCATGTGTTTAGGAATTTTAGCATAAGTCTGGCAGAGGTAGAAGCACTCAATATTTGAATGCCTACTCATGGAGAAGTAGTCTCTGATATTATCCTGCTTATCGTTAGCAACATCATCAAATATGAAAATAGAATTGGGTATCGCCTCAGTTACCTTTACAACGTCGCTATTGTTTGAAAATTTAAAATATCCAATACCTTTTAGTCCTTTTAATAACCGTTCAAGGTATTGATACTTGGGTTGTTGAAGCGACTTTGAGTATACATAAATATTTTCAAATCTCACACCGTTAGGACTTTCTACGAGACTAAGCAGTACGTTTGTTTTACCGCAATTCGAGGGTCCGCAAATTATACTACGAATTGTAGATGGAAGTAGAGATCCATGACATTTCCTCCTTCCTCCACAACCCCCACCGACAATAAAGCGATCGGCTTTGGAGACACGAATGTGCAGTGGTTGCTTTTTCGAAATCCATAACTTTAAAACTCTATGATCATGCAAGCTATTTATAGACTTGAAGCAGATTATCTCATCAGTTCTCATTATGTCGTTGTTATTGTTAGATGTGCTACGTTTGGAGGATTTAACTATTGAGCAGCTTGAATACATTCCAAAAATTTTACTATTGAAGCGCTTTCCAAACAGTATTCGACTTGTTTGGTGTAAATTGCCTGAGCACATTCGTACAGATCCTGAAGTGCAACAATATCGTGCCTGTACGGAACATTATAATTTACCTAATCAAGATTATTTTGATGGATTACCACCTTCAATAAAAAATTGCTGGATGTGTCAACGAACCCGTTAGGAAAGCATGACATGATGAGATATGGTTGTGGATCTTTTTTCAATAAGCTGCTAAATAAACTACCCTTCGAGCTGCATGTACCTGGCTACAATTATTGCGGTCCAGGTACTCGCCTTCATGAACGGTTAGCACGTGGTGATCGAGGAATAAACCCTCTGGATGATGTTTGCCGTGAGCATGATATCGCATATTCAGTATATAAGGACCTGCCCTCGCGTCATCATGCTGATAAAGTACTTGCACGCCGTTCACGACAACGTATCATAGCTAGTGACTCATCCGTAGGTGAACGAGCGACAGCGACTGCTGTCTGGGTATCAATGAATACAAAACGGAAACTCGGCTTAGGACTGCGAGTGTCTAGAAAAAGTACGAAGAAAAGAAAAATTCGTGTACCGAAAAAACGAGGTGGTTTATTGATGAAGAAGTCACTTACTAAAACGAAACGGGAGGGGTTTATTACCATTGCTTCCGCTGTTGAGTGCGGTGGGCGTATTAGCTGGCGGTGCGGCAGGTATAGCAAAGGCTGTAAACGACACCAAAGCAGCCAAAAAACAATTGGAAGCAATGCATCGACACAATCGCTTAATGGAAGCGAGACGGGGACAAGGTTTATACCTCGCACCATACAGTCGAATAGGAGAGGGAGTGAAAAGGAAAAGGAAAAGGAAAAGAAAATAAATGGACTTCCTAAATCTGGACCTACTAGTACACAGTGGGAAATTGAATCGTGTGTGCTTCGGCTAGCTTCACTATGTAATTTAACGTGCAAAATGATATACTACACTATAGTTGAAAGCACACACGATTCAATTTCCCACTGTGTAATATGCAATTATCAAACGTCTGCCGTAAAATACCGCATTTTCGGGGAGTCTTTATGCGTACATCTCTACCTCAAAATGCACAACGCAATGAGTGCGCAATTGTGAATCTTGATGACGAACAAGGTCCTGGAACACATTGTGTCGCTTACGTTAAACGTAATAAGCACGTTAAGTATTTCGATTCCTTCGGAAATTTAAAACCTCCAATTGAACTTGTGGAATATTTTGGACCTTCTGCTATAATCTACTACAACCACGACCAATATCAATCGTATGGGTAACCGGACATTTGGCCTAAAAATTTTTTGGTCAGGCGTACCCTCCTCTACACAATCACATGAAAATGGCTGAAGTTTGCGCATCCTTTAGCGCCTCTGGCGGGGCATATTTTAATTAATATTCACAATCCGGCAACGTTGTTCCGAACTGTCAGATTACAGGTTATTATTGTTTTGTGATAGCAATAAATGTCAGGTCAGTAATAATTATTTAAATAAATTAAAATTTTTGTAATGTTAAGAAAACGATGCTTTGTGTAAAATATTTGTTGCAGGCTGCTGGTAAATTTGTCATTATCCTTTGAAATATTTAAAAAGGAGGCACACGTAGAACAACATTGGGATCAGATATTATTGTATAATTGACATGTTAAATATCAAAGTGATCTCTCTCTCTCTCTCTCTCTCTGCGCTTAAAAAGAAGCAAACAATTCCAAGATACAATTGCCATGACTGCGGGCAAACACAAGTTATTTATTATGCCTCATATGTGTCCTCGATACAAATCTTAAAATTATGAGGTAAATGTATCAAGCAGTACAAGCTAGTTTGTATTAAGGTAAATGATTTCGCATATTATTCAATATTCTTATGATTTTAAGCAGTCTAATTATTAAATGCAGTTTTTCGATGCAGGTATGGTAAATACAATAAGTAGTGACAAACTACTGGCAGAGAAAGGACTGTTCAGAAGCTGCGAAGGAGCTGAATCTCTGATAAATAAGCTTGAGTTTGCAGAATAATTTCATCTTTAATTAATAATTACTGTGTGCATGATGGGATTTTGCAAATGGTGTAAAAAGCACACTATTGAGATTGTTGTTCAACGTTAAGCCAAAAGCTGCTTCTCATCATAGTAAGATCTTTGTCTAAATATTATGTTGTATACCACATCTTTAAATTTACAAATATTGTATTCTAGTTACACAATATTTTTGTAATGATCACCTAATTAGTTGGAAAATGACAGGATACCTACCTCAAACGTATGTTAGTAGCAGACTTGAAGGAATGCACAGAAATATTGAGTACTATACCATTAATTTCTTAAGCACATGGACATATACTCATTATTAATAATCAGACACTGTCATTAAGAATACCCTAATGCAAATTATTTAATATGAAGCAGGAAACAATTGCAGAAAGGCCAGAATAGTCAATTATAACAAAAGATTATAATCTCATCACTGATATTCTTTCTAAAAAATTAATACATAATTCTATAGTAAGTAAATTATCAAGACTTTGCACAATGGCTTTAACAACAATTTTCACTAAAAATTACATCTATTTACAGACCACCGTTAAAATGCAAAGTCGACTGCAGTCACATATATGAAGAGGCACTCTCCAGTATTTGGTGTACAACACTGTATGTTTAGTGTTGCATTGAACGTATATTTTATACGATCATTATAAATTTAAATGGTATGAAACATTTACAAAAACTTGGTAAGAGAATATCTTCCACAATTTTTTTTTAGTTACAAGTGACCATCTCTATTCCTTAAATTATTCTACATAGGTTTTATATGTGCATTCACAGGATGGTCGGTTAATTGTATATAAAGATATGGTTTGCAATTTGTCAAGAAAATTTGTCTTTGTCAGCGTTTAATTCTAATATCGTCTAATGAATTTATTCCATTGTTTAATTAAACAGAAGCACATATGTAATATATTTTTATTAACCACATAAAGTGCTAACAAAATTAATGCTTATACATCTGTATATATATATATATAATTAGTAACCAGTTCAATATAATTTAGCACTCTAAAATAATATTTCAATTGCTGTTGCTTTATTCGTCTTTTTTATACTAAAGAGATCAGAAGATTATGTATTAGTTAAAATACCTCATTATTAGTAATATTTTTAAATGCACAATTATACTTCTGTGTATTTACGTAAATTGTATACTGAGAAAAGTATGTTTTAAGCTGATAATATTTAATTTCATATTACTTTTTTGAAAGTAGTTACATATTAATGTTTAAATAAATGAATTTTATAATCTTTCTGTTGCGCGATGAATGTCTGATCTATATTTGGTTTAACTTCTTTCACTTTGCTATAATTATACAGGTGTTTTGTAATCAATATAATTTTCCTTTCCGGTTTTATACTCACAACGAAATACTGATTTGTGCATGACTGTAAGGAATCATGTTTATTTTTAGTGTTATAGCATGTTTAAAATTTTTAAAAGGCACATTTTATTATTCCAACTTAATAATATTATCCATAAAATATTCAACGAACTTATTCCAAAAGAGAATATAAATATTTGACTGTATTTTAAATCGAATATTATTTTGTATATATTATGCATATATATGCATATATCCTCTTATTTTACGTGGAAAAGAAACAGCGCATACCCCTCATTGATTGTAATTCTACATTTTCCAGAAAAATAATTTTTACATATAAAACTGTAGAAGCATGTTGTATATATATAATTTTAAGCGCAGCTATGTAATGTTTAAAGTGAGAATATATTCACTCCATACCCCTATCTGTTTATCACTTACTTTTTTGAAGAATATAATAGATTTTTAATCTGCATTTAAAAAAGAAATAAAAGCAAAACTAAAATTGGTTTTTAATTTGCTTGGACGTAAGTAATTATACACGAAAAGCCTAGTTCGTAGGCCTCAATATTTTTTTTTCTTAACAAATTTTATTACGTACATGGAAAATTATTTTATGGCTTTTTAGAGCTTTTCATTATTCATTACAGAAATTGTCAAGTTTAGTAGCGGGATTTTTAACATTTCTAATTTTCTAAATGGTTTATACTTGGAGAAACTGAAAGACATTTTAAACGATGTGCAAATAATTTTTATGTCTTTATCAGAAGAACTACCTATTTCAATTTATATTAATATTTATCATTGCTTGTTTACGGATTATAAATTTTACATTAGATTATAAAGAAGTAACTGATTTTATTTCAATTTGTATAAAGAAGTCACTTTCCTTTTATTTTCTATTTTTCTTTTGTTGTATTATTTGTCTCGGTTAAAACAAATCTATTCCTCAATGTATTTTGAAGATTATCGTAAGAATATAGAAAGTTTATACTACTATTTTAAAAAGAAATCTAAATTGTTATAAACTATGGTAGTATAATAATCACAAGTATATTTGTTGTTAGTTTGTAAAATCAGTCATATTTTTCTACAAAAGGTAAAATTTCAAATGATGCTAACTTGAACAATGCAAAAACGAATAAAAATATTAGCAAAATTAAGTATTAGATCTTTACATAAATGTCATACAATGTATCGCTAGGAAGCTTTATCGGCACTTTAAAAGCTTTGGCGGTAACATTAAACATACCGTGCGGCACTTTTTATAAGCACAAGCGGTTAACATGAGAAAAATCAAAACGTAAACAATGTCATCCACTATAAGTTTAATACTATACCTAAAGCACAGAGCTCAGTCTGCATCTAATATTCAAAAGGTGTACATAGAATTTTATTCTACAAAATGTCACTTGAAAGTGAAGTAAAGTTTCCAGACGGATATTTTTACCATAAAGTCAGATGCTATAATCAAAAGGACGGTGCTACCATAATGTAAGTAATATGTACGAATATCCTACTATTTTTATTATTATTAATTGCAAAAAGTTTAATAAGTTATACATATTCATTATATTTTTATTAGATATTTTAAATGTGGTTTGAAAAATACATGCTCAGGTAGGGCAAAAATTGTTAAAAGAATAGGATGTGTAGACAAATTCATTGCCAGCAAAACTCACAATCATCCACCTGATAACAATAAAAAAATTAAAAAATATTTTAAGGAACAATTAAAACAATTTGCACATTCTTCAAAAATCATGCCGTCAACTAAAACGAGAGAAATTTATAATCACTGTGCTTTAAAGTTTGTATCTTTAATTGGCGCGATTTCAAATCTACGTTTTAAAATATTTAATTTCACATGCGTACATTCTTCTCCTTCATCGTAGAAACCCTAAAGCAGCTAGGATAACTCCTTTTAGAGAAATTGACAGGTCAATCAGAAGGTGGAAGGGACAAAAATATCCAAATTTGAATATTAATTTACATGGCTTAGAACAAATTCTAAAAACCAGAGAATTTAGAAAATTTTTGCGATTTAAGATAGATAATCAAACGCATAAATTGTCAATTTTACAATATGAGGAAGGTGAAAATGTTCTCGTATTTTTATTTGACAAAAAACTCATCCAAGATATAGGAAAGATTGAAACAATTTATGTAGATGGTACTTTCGAAACTACACCGAAAATAAAAGGACTGTATCAAATTATAACATTAATGGCCAATCACAATGGAAAGGTAACAATTTTGTAGCTCCTCATTTAATTTTTATCACACTAGATACATATAATGTAGATTCTAATTATTTCACTCGTATATTTTTTCTATTATAGGCAATTCCGTTTTTGTGGACAATGGCGAACAAAAAAACAGGACACTTATATAATAATATGTTTACTTTTATCAAATTAAAAATAATAAATTTGTGTCCAAATATAATTCATGTAGACTTTGAAAAGGCACTTCAAAATGCACTACAAAATCATTTTCCATCTGCACAAATTGTTGGCTGCTACTTCCACTATATACATGTATGTATAATTAAACTTATTTTCATTACTGTTTATGTGTTATACGAAGCAGTTTAGATTACTGCTCGAAAGAAAACGAATATTACCTTTTGAAGAATGGAATATTGTTAAATTAAAAAAAGCTAAAGCTTCGTAAAAATGCAGTTAAAATCGTTCCTATTGAAATTAAATGTTAAATATCTCTTCTTTACAAAATGTACAACAGTTTTTTTATTGATCTTGCGTTGCAGTTTTACGAAAATGATATATATTATTACCTAATGTTACAGAAATGAAAAGTGCTGAAAGTAATTTTTATCAATTTTGATTATAGCTCCTTCTCTTGCTTTACAATGTCACCATTTCTTAAACTCCGACACGATAGAGAGAGCCCTTTGATATATAATTGTTTATTCATATCTTATAATTTCATTGTTAATTAAATCAATTGATTTAATTTAAATTTTAAAAAGCCATTCAAATAAATTTTTTAACATATTTCAATTAAGTCAATTCCATTCATCAGAAATGGAGTGTTTAGATAAAGCCCAAAAATACAAGGTTTCTTGAAGCGCTTTTAATTTTACAAAAATTAATGTTACTCAATTATAACTAGGTTGAAATGAAAAAGAAAATTGTTGCAGTTCGTAACATGTATCGCCACATATATAATGAATGAAACCTATATTTTAATTTTTTTTTTAATCTTACGCAAGATGAATAAAAACTCTAATAGGAATCATCCCGAAAATCCAGTTATCACCCTTATAAAACAATAACATTCTTTTCCAATGATTTTCTCATGAAGCTCTTATAATTACATATTTTATTTCTGATAATAAAAGTAGTTATCGATTAATTTCTTAAACATATAGTGTAATTAAAGCTTTTTTAATTTGCAGAATATTAGAAAAAAAGCAAAAAAATTTTTAATTTTTAAGGAATATTCAAAATCGCAAAATTTGGAAAAAACACGAATTTTACTAATAATGAGGCACATTTTTAATTTGCCGTTGCTTCCGTCCTTTTTAATGGCCGAAGGACTCCAAATTGTTATTGCACAAATAAAAAAATATAATTTATTTGGAATATTTAAAACATTTTTAAAATACGTGGAAAATTACTGGGTTTATAAAATAGATGCTAATATCTTATCAGTTTTTAATCGAAAAGAGAGAACGAATAACTATATCGAAAGATACCACAGAACTCTCAAAGAAATGTTCGGACCACATCCAGATATTTTTAAATTTTTAGGTAAATATATATGTACATTTATGTGCTAAATCACTAGTTCCTTTAATTTAAACAATTTTATTGAAATATATATATATATATACATATTATAATATTTTTTAATACTATTATATGTTTACAGACAATTTGACACAACTTATTTCCTTATATGTCATTGAAAATGTAAACAATATTAACGCTCAACACCACAGAAAAGAAGCAAAGCAATACGAAGATTCCCTTAACAATCTGTGGCAAACGTCATTCAAAAATATTAATAAAAAAAATGAAAGAAAAATCATTTTTCAATTTTTAAGTTCAATGGCTGGTGCAAATAATAAATTAATGACAAAGATTGAACATATTATTTCTGAAACACTCAATTTAACAGTAATAATTTTCACTTTTTTAATTTATAAAGGATATGTGTTTAACTGGTGCCAACCCGGAAAATCATAAAAAAGGTCAGGATTTTAAGAACAATATTCTAATAAAAATTTTTAATATGATTAATATTTACAAAGTTACATATCAATAAATTGTTTGGGCGAAAGTCTGTAAAAATATTTACACAAACCTTTCACCCAAACAAATTATTATGTAACTCTGTAAATATTAACAACATTAAACATTTTGATTAAAATTTTTTTCTGAAAATCCTCTATTTTTTTAACATTTTCCGGGTTGGCAGTAGTTAATAACATATCCTGTATAAATATACAATAAGTGTTTATTAATACACTAATTTCTGTAGCTGTGTAAAATTGTCTTTTCAACAGGATTAAGCAAATTGAACTATATATCTCAGCAAGAAAGAGGCGAATAAAGCAACAGCAATTGAAATATTATTTTAGAGTGCTAAATTATATTGAACTGGTTACTAATTATATATATATATATATACAGATGTATAAGCATTAATTTTGTTAGCACTTTATGTGGTTAATAAAAATATATTACATATGTGCTTCTGTTTAATTAAACAATGGAATAAATTCATTAGACGATATTAGAATTAAACGCTGACAAAGACAAATTTTCTTGACAAATTGCAAACCATATCTTTATATACAATTAACCGACCATCCTGTGAATGCACATATAAAACCTATGTAGAATAATTTAAGGAATAGAGATGGTCGCTTGTAACTAAAAAAAAATTGTGGAAGATATTCTCTTGCCAAGTTTTTGTAAATGTTTCATACCATTTAAATTTATAATGATCGTATAAAATATACGTTCAATGCAACACTAAACATACAGTGTTGTACACCAAATACTGGAGAGTGCCTCTTCATATATGTGACTGCAGTCGACTTTGCATTTTAACGGTGGTCTGTAAATAGATGTAATTTTTAGTGAAAATTGTTGTTAAAGCCATTGTGCAAAGTCTTGATAATTTACTTACTATAGAATTATGTATTAATTTTTTAGAAAGAATATCAGTGATGAGATTATAATCTTTTGTTATAATTGACTATTCTGGCCTTTCTGCAATTGTTTCCTGCTTCATATTAAATAATTTGCATTAGGGTATTCTTAATGACAGTGTCTGATTATTAATAATGAGTATATGTCCATGTGCTTAAGAAATTAATGGTATAGTACTCAATATTTCTGTGCATTCCTTCAAGTCTGCTACTAACATACGTTTGAGGTAGGTATCCTGTCATTTTCCAACTAATTAGGTGATCATTACAAAAATATTGTGTAACTAGAATACAATATTTGTAAATTTAAAGATGTGGTATACAACATAATATTTAGACAAAGATCTTACTATGATGAGAAGCAGCTTTTGGCTTAACGTTGAACAACAATCTCAATAGTGTGCTTTTTACACCATTTGCAAAATCCCATCATGCACACAGTAATTATTAATTAAAGATGAAATTATTCTGCAAACTCAAGCTTATTTATCAGAGATTCAGCTCCTTCGCAGCTTCTGAACAGTCCTTTCTCTGCCAGTAGTTTGTCACTACTTATTGTATTTACCATACCTGCATCGAAAAACTGCATTTAATAATTAGACTGCTTAAAATCATAAGAATATTGAATAATATGCGAAATCATTTACCTTAATACAAACTAGCTTGTACTGCTTGATACATTTACCTCATAATTTTAAGATTTGTATCGAGGACACATATGAGGCATAATAAATAACTTGTGTTTGCCCGCAGTCATGGCAATTGTATCTTGGAATTGTTTGCTTCTTTTTAAGCGCAGAGAGAGAGAGAGAGAGAGAGATCACTTTGATATTTAACATGTCAATTATACAATAATATCTGATCCCAATGTTGTTCTACGTGTGCCTCCTTTTTAAATATTTCAAAGGATAATGACAAATTTACCAGCAGCCTGCAACAAATATTTTACACAAAGCATCGTTTTCTTAACATTACAAAAATTTTAATTTATTTAAATAATTATTACTGACCTGACATTTATTGCTATCACAAAACAATAATAACCTGTAATCTGACAGTTCGGAACAACGTTGCCGGATTGTGAATATTAATTAAAATATGCCCCGCCAGAGGCGCTAAAGGATGCGCAAACTTCAGCCATTTTCATGTGATTGTGTAGAGGAGGGTACGCCTGACCAAAAAATTTTTAGGCCAAATGTCCGGTTACCATCGTATGATTCAAGCATATGCGGTCAGTTGTGTGTCAAGTTTCTACGTGAACAATGTCTTTAACAGTTACACTCTCTGGCCGTGACTCGGTATTGGGGTCAGATTTTTTCCCCCCGATCGATCTTCGAGATGGACATTATGAACTCGGTCTCGTAGACTTTCAGAGCTTCAATTCAATCTGTAATGTTGATGAGACAAACAATATATTTTACGTTGATGATCAGGAGCTAACTATACCTACAGGTTGTTATGAGCTCAATGCTATAAATGACTTTTTACGTGCTCAGATTTTCGAAGGTGATGAAGAAGAAGTAATTGTTCTACGTGCTAATAATAATACATTAAAAAGTGAAATAAAGTGTAAATATCATATTGATTTTACACAACCTAACAATATAGGCTCTTTGTTGGGTTTTTCATCAGATCGTGTTATTCCACCGAACACACTAGCTGAATCAGACGAGCTCGTAAACATTATAAGAGTAAATATTCTACGAATTGAATGCAACATTACAGCGGGTGCGTACACAAACGGTAGACCTCGACATGTTATACATGAATTTATTCCGAGTGTTCCGCCAGGTTATAAAATCGCAGAAACACCGAAGAACTTCATTTACTTGCCAGTCATTGCGAAAGTAATTGACCGTCTCACCTTGCGTATTCTTGATCAGGAAGATCGTATAGTAAATTTCGGAAGTGAAGAAATCACAATTCGTTTACATTGTTATGGGTTCACACCGTGACAAACTAATTCAAGTACTTTTGGTACAACTAAATTTATTCAGTCCTTGTAGAGTTATTTTACAATGTTGAGTTATAAAAATAAATTATAGTTATACAAGTTTTTAGAGGTTTTAAATAAAAAGATTATCTAATTGAAGTTAGATTGAAATTAGAGTAACTTGGGAGCTAATGCCCGGTTAAAGTCAGATGACTTGTTCTAGTTACTGCTGGGCCTGGACTGATCGGTCAGGAACCGAGCAGTCAAGTCGTTGCCTCAAAATGCATCGATTTTCATGACCATATATGGTATGGTTTTAGGGAATCGATCGTGCGTCAGTGGTTACTAAGTCAACTGTGCGTCAATAAGACGATTGTTCTAATAGCTGACTAAGATTTTTAGCCACGCGCGCTCTGAGGCCCTGGCAACAGAGAAGTACTGTTGCCTAAGAAAGAGGTTCAGGTTGCATACGAATGACGCCACACGGCTCTTGGTTAGAATGCAACCGGAGCCTTTTTGAATTAAACTATCTTTTATGAATTAAATGTTTTAATTCTAGTTATTGGCTAGTTAATAGAGAAAAGTAGTATAAGTAGTTATATGTATATAACACCCCTCCCCCCCTGGGGGAAGAGTACCATAAGGGACTCTTAATTGTTTACAGCACCGATATGTGGTCGGAGTTTTGAGAGTTAACATCCTCTTGCATCTCCATCGCTTCTTTTTTTATTACTCTGGTCCTTGGCTTGGGTGTGGGCCTACGTTAACAATAGTGCCACAATGCGTAGAGTCCTATTCCAAGTAGTAGTAAAACCAAGGCTGAGTATGAGGATACTGTGTGGTGAAACAGGTAGTGGCCCGTCCCTTGACCTTTTTTTTCTAGGTCCTTCTCGAGGTCCTTTAATTGAACGCTGAGGGTGTTGAGTTCGTTCACTTTGTTTAACACATTGTGAAGTCGAGGTATCTTGTTGGTGTCCGCTTTATTCATGCTGTTTTTGGGATCAATTGTATTTAAAGAAAAATTATAGTTTGGAATGTAATTCCTTCGCTTGCTTATTCTATAGGTTTGTACGGTTTCCAATATAAAATCAGTAGCTGTTAGCAAACAATTATTATGTAGGTAAATTGTCCCGGAGCCCATTAATTCTACGCTAAATTTCGGTTTATTTTTACAAATTATCTCTATAATTTCTTTATGCGGAGTCGTAAATATCCATGATGATGGATTGTTCATTGGTATCAGCATTGGCTGAACCAGGTGTACTGCTTTATGTTCACATGTATCTGTTTTTATCGCTTTAAGATATAAGGCAATTTCACATGGGTTTACGCTTTTTATCTTTATCATCGGTTTTTCTAACGGGCAAAAATATTGGTCGTTAATTATGTTACAATTTCCTAATTCTTTTAGGTCATATTCTGTGTACCTTTCTGTTGTACTATCTATTGCTAGGTATTCTCTTTTCAGATTTATTATTGTGAAGAGTGTTTTTGAAATGTTTGTTGGAATCGGAATAGGGTATAAGTGTATAAGCTCGTATTCTTTTGGTGTAACTAATGGTATACTTAATATTACTATTAGTTTATTGGTTTTAGACCAAATTGTGGGTTTCATTAACCTTACAATTAAGTGTATATTTAGATTGTCTAATGTTATTGGGAATTTCGTACCCGATGTAATGTGTTGTATCGCATCTTTTAAATATTGTAAGATTTTTGAATGTGGGATAACTTTTGGGTTTATTACTCCGTTTGTTGCTTGTATCGCAAAATTTAGGAGATGATCGGTATCTATCATTAGCTGTTCCGCGGCAAAGTCTATATTATATAACGTTTCTTTTTCCACTTGCTGCGTAAGCAGGCTATTCGCCGTGCGTGATAGCATTTCTTCGTTCGCGTACAGATTTCTTACGCTGCTATTAAATATTTCTAGATTCCTAACAATAATTTGTATTTGACTTTTTAATGCTTTTTTATTAGTATCTACTTCATTATCTAAATCTTCTAAATGTTTATTTATTTTTTCTTCATCTTCGCTATCCATTGTTCCGAATAACGATTTTCCTAATGAACCAATCGCATTAACTAAACCTCGCTTTGATCTATCTGTATGTTCTGTTATTTCAGTAAGTTCTTGTAAGTTTCGTTTTGTCGTGTTTAATTTGTAGTCTATGTCGTTTATCGTGTTCATGCAAGTTTGCTTGTTGTTGTCGTTATTACAAAATCGTTGTTCTTTCATTATTTTTTCTAGTGTCTTATGTCTCGTATAATATTCGGTGACGTCCGTTGTAATTACTAGTTTCCATTTTTCTTTATAGTAGTTTATAGTTCCAATACGTTCGTAAAAGAGTCCTGGTTGTCCAACTATGGGGTCTATTTTGACTTGTTGTTTCGTCCGTCCAATGTGGATAATTGTTAATAACAATAGGAACCTAGAAAGAATGTTATTTATTAGAAAGTGAAAGATTTCTTTCTTTTCTTGTCTTTTTTTTTTTTTTCAGTGCTGTTCGACCCATGGCTTGAACGTTATGCGATCGCCAGGTCAGCGCTTTTTTTTATGTGTTCCTAAGTGGGGATTTTCCTATATAATGTGCGTTTTTCGGACGTGAAGTCATTTTCGTTCCTTCTTTCGAAGTGCATAGTTGCTCGACGTTTTTTAAAAGAAAATATGGTTAGTGCTCGGAAACAACAGTTGGCTAAGTACCGGCCTCATGATCGGGGATTATGCAACGAACATGGCGTTCCCCTGTTTGGATTTTTTGGTGGTTGTAAGTATTTAAAGAATTACTTTTGTTATATATTTGGTTGTAACTTTTCCGTTTTTAATATCGTTGTCTGTTTCGTTTAGTTTTATGGAAAAATCTCCGAGCAGTCACGGCGCGGAAACAATATCGCCGGCAAGAGCGGTACTTCGCGGAGGCTCACGCGGACTTCGCGGAGCAAGACAACGACTTCCATGAAGTCTTTGACTACTACGGGATCCGGTGGTTGCAGTACACCGGCGTGGTACCCAAACGTGGCTGGGGGTACACTAATCGTCAAGTGGAGTATCCGGAGGAATGGTATCCACATGCCCCCTCGGAGGACTATGTCCTGTGGTACCACGGGCTGATTAATTAAGAGGAGTAAAAAAAATTTTTTGTATAACTTTATGTTTCATTTTTTTTCTTTTTATAATAAATTGATAATTTTACTCAATTTTGTGATTCTCCTTTATGTTTTCCTTTCCCAAACGAATTTTTGAATAAATTATTGATTTTACCTAATTTTTTCTTATTTTATTTGTATTTTCCTACCTTTTAGTATGTAATTAATATAAGATAGCTCAGGTTTAGTTTTAATTACGATTGGTTGCTAGTTTGCAGTAGAGTAGATATGTTAGTTATTTAAAAAAAAAATTATAGTGTTAATTATTAAAACTACGCGATTAATTATTATACTTATTTGACTATTCACATAATATAGGGTTTTAATCTATTTACGTGTACATTCACGAATTTTTTTCCGGTTAGTATTTCGTAGTTTAAGTCGTTTCGTTTCCTTGTAACCGTATAGGGACCATCGTAGATAGGTTCAAGTTTCTTTGGTCTACCATGCCGAATCATTTCCCTTTTTAGCAAAACTTTATCTCCTATATTAAAGTCAATTTCTCGCGTGTTTTTATCGTATTGCAGTTTAGATTTTTCTTTTTCCCTTATCAGATGGTCTTTCATCATGATACCTGCCGAACGCATTCTTTCGCGTAATTCTTCACGGTAATCTCCGTATGTATATGATGGTTTCGGCTGTGATTTTAGGGATGTTGGGAGTTCTATTTCTCTCCCAAATAACAATGAAAATGGAGTTTCGTTTGTGGCAGTATGAGGGGTTGTATTATATGCAAACATAGCGTAGGGAAGCCACTCATCCCAATTATTTAAGTCGTCATTAACGTAGCTTTTAAGTATGACGTTAGTGTTCTATGCGAACGTTCTAAAGCTCCATTTGATTGTGGATGGTATGCGGTTGTTTGAATTTTCTCGATCTTCAACAATTTGCATACGTTTTTGAAGAGTTGACTGACAAAGTTAGTACCTTGATCAGTTAATACTTTTTGCGGGATTCCGAATATAAAAAGTATTTTTTCCACAAAATATTTAGCCACTGTAGAAGCTGACTGGTCTGGTATTGGTAAGGCAATACTATACCTCGTAAATAAGTCTTGGAACGTCAGCGCATATTTATTTCCACGTGGTGTTGGCGGGTAGGGTCCAATAATGTCAAATGCTACCTTTTCGAAGGGTTCTAACGGTGTATCCGTAATAAGCATTGGAGCCCTTTTTACTCCCCCTGTTTTGTTCCTTTGGCATTTGTCGCATTTTGCGATGTATTCCTGTATATCTTTTTTCATGTTGGGCCAGGTATGTCGGAGTTTAATTCTTTTTAAGGTTCTGTGTATACCTTCATGACCTCCAAAGGGTGTGTCATGGTATTCATACAGTATGCGAGCTATTTTTTCAGCGGAATATGTCTCCTCTTTTTCCAATATTTCTGACTCGCTTTCTTCCTCTGATTCGCTTTCTTCTGGCCTTGACGAGTCAGCTGTGTCGGCGTCAACGTTCGGCGTCTCCTGTTCTGGGTCCACGTTCGGTGTCGCTAGTGATGTAACAGTTTCAGCTGTCGTCTTCTCTTTGCGGGTTTTTTGTTTCTTCTGTAACAACTTAGGATCTGTTATTGGAGATTTTGCCTTATCATTTAATAGCGGATCTGAGGGTACCGTTTTCGCTTTGGCCCTTGTGACAACATGTATTCTACTAAGAGCATCTGCGTTGGTGTTTTGTTTTCCTGGCTTGTACTTTATTTCGTAATCGTATTCCTCAAGTTTCAGTCTCCATCTCATAAGTCTTGATCCTGGATCTTGAATATTGAATAACCATGTCAAAGGTTGATGATCTGTAACTATAGTGAATTTTGTTCCATATAAGTATGGTCTGAAATTTTGAACTGCCCAAACTATGGCTGCTAGTTCTTTTTCGGTTGTACTATAGTTTATTTCTGCTTTGTTTAATGTTCTACTGGCATATGCCACTGGCAGATCTTCTCCCAGAATTCCTTGTGACAACACGGCTCCTACTGCTAGTTCAGATGCGTCCGTAGTTAAAATGAAAGGTTGTTTAAAATCTGGGTATTGCAATATTGGTGCGCTTACGAGTTTCCTTTTCAGTGTGTTGAAAGCGGTTTCTTCCGCCGTAGTCCAATGAAAATTTTTTCCCTTTTTTAAGAGTTCTGTTAGCGGTTTGGCTAGGTCAGCAAATTGGTCTATAAAACGTCTATAATAGCCTGCTAATCCTAGGAATGATTGAATGTCTTTTACATTTTTGGGTCGTGGATATTTTTCCACAGCTGTTGTTTTGCTCGGATCAGGGTAGATTCCTTTATCCGATATTATATGTCCCAGATAACATGTTTCTTTTCGTAGAAAACGACATTTTTCTGGTTGTAATTTTAACGTATTTTCCCTTAATCTGGTAAACACTTCTTGTAGCCTCTTATTATGTTCTGTTAAAGTTGGTGCATGGATTACTATATCATCCAGATACACGTAACATTTGATTCCATGCAGTCCTGACAACACTGAGTTCATCATACGCTGGAATGTTGCGGGTGCATTTTTCAAACCGAATGGCATACGATTATATTCGTAGTGTCCCATTGGCGTAGAGAATGCTGTTTTCTCCTTGTCCTTCTCTGCCATTTCTATCTGATGGAAGCCTGATGCCAAATCTAATGTTGTGAAATATTTAGAATATCCTAATTGATCTAGTATTTCTGTTATATTTGGTAAAGGAAATGCATCTCCTATTGTTACTTCGTTTAATTTACGAAAGTCTACGACTATGCGCATCTTCACATTTCCCTGGGCATCAGGTTTCTTAGGAACCACCAGGAGTGGTGCATTCCATTGACTTTTACTCGTACGTACTATACCTTCTTCTTCCATCTGATTTATCTGTTTATTTATTTCGTTCTTATGTTTTTCTGGCAGACGATAAGGTTTCTTGAAAATTGGGGTGGTCCCTTTTTTTAGGGTGAGTGTGTGTTTTACTGCTTTTGTAGTCAAAAGACGATCTCCTTCTATTTGGAATATATCGCTGAAGCTTTTACAAATCATGTATAATTTCCGTTTTTCTTTTTCATTGAGATGGACTACATCTATGAGATTTATCAGTTTATCAATTCTATCTTCATTGTAATTGTTTATGTGATAAATTGCTGGAGGTTGAGAGTGCTCGATGTTTTCTTCGGGTGGGTCGGGAATTTTTTCTAGTTCCACTATTGGGGTATCTATCTCCTGCTCGTCTTCTGTAACATTAATTATGCTGACGCAGCAGGTAGACTCAGACGGCCTGGTGACACAGTTTCCCATGTATACGCCTGGTCTAATCTCTTGAGCTGTCGCTAGCCCCTCACTCGTGCTATGTGTTATCGCCTCCACTAAAGTTTCGGTTCTCGGTTTCAGGGTCACTGTCCGGGGAACTGAGTAGTGCATTTGCCAGCTGTGTCCTAGCATTGTAATTGAATGATCTCGGTTTACCGTGTAAACATTTTTCTCCCAGAAATCTACACCTAAGATTCCGTCTGCGATTAATGGGAATGAACTAGGTATTACCTGGAATGGATGCAAAATTACGTGTTTCCCTATTTTCACATGTAGTTCCACTGTTCCTGCAGTAGTGAATGGGTAGTTTCCTAATCCAGTAACGGTGTTTTCCTTTTGGTTGATCATCGTTTTTCCTTGGAGAACTCCTGCCTTTATGATAGAAATATCAGCTCCTGTGTCAAAAAGTAACATAGCTGTTCGGTTTTTGAATTCATCAGCTTGAACTTCAATTAAATTTCTATGTGACGAGTTCTGTAATACGTTTAGTCTCGTAGTGTCGAGTCGTACTCGTTCCTCTGCTTGCGACTCTGCGGCACTTGTTTGCTGAGTGGATTCCCTTTGTTTTTTCCTTTTTAAGGTTCGGCACTCTTGGACTGTGTGTCCAGGTTTTTTGCAATAATTGCATACATCAGATATTTTATTTATTGATACTCTCTTATCTTGAGGTTTTTTAACGTTAGATAATCGTGTGTAGCAATTTTTTGCGAGGTGTCCCTTTCTGTCGCACCTTTCGCAATGTAGGTTATCATTTTTCTTATTATTACCTGTATGAGAGCCTTGTTGAACTCCTCTCTTGTTATGATTAGGTTCATGATAGGATGGGTAGGTGCTATCTTCTTCTATAGCTATAGAGATAGCTTCTTGTAGAGTGAGGCATTTAGAAGCCTTCACTATCGTTGCAATACGCGAATTTAAACCGTGATTAAATTGAATCAATGCTTGTTTTCTCAGCAATCCTTCTATTGCGGCATTACTGTCTGCTGAGTTTCCTGGGTCTAAGCTTAATTGTAATAGCTCGGTTAGCAATCCTTCTATTCGGTTAGCGTATGCTTTTACTGGCTCGTCCTTCCTTTGTCGGCTAGTATATAGGTCGTTTTGTACGACTGCTACTGATCGTTTAGGCCTGAATATGGCTTCTAATTCTACGACTAAATCGTCGATGGTATCAATGGCCCTATGTTTAAGTTCATGGAACGCTCTGCCTTTTAAACTTGAGAATCTAATGAATTGTAATAGGTCGCTTCGATCTTTAAGGGCTATACCATCGTGAATAAGGTACGCTGTACTTATAAATGGATCTAATCCATCTGGATTCCCTGAGAAAGTGGGTAACATTTTCATAGCTGTTTCGAACGAGAATCGGGGTTTCGGTTCGTCTTCGTTATGAGTTAATTCTTCCCGTTCATGATTTGAACCATGGTTTAATGGTTTAGAGAAGGTCCTCCGTGAAGGTTTCCTTATTGTGGAACTTCCGCAAGGTCGCGGTTCGTTTTCTGTTGCATAATAAATCGCATTCTGCCGGAAACGTAGTTGTCTAAGTTCTTCTCTTAGCCTAGCATTCTCTTCTTCGAGAGGATTAGTCTCTCGTCGTAAGGTTTCAGTTAGTCTGTTTATTTCAGTCATTACTGGCGACTGAGACACCCTTGGGGCAGGTGTTACAGGTAGTCTGGTATCCAGAGTTCTATCTGTATTTTGTTCAGGAACCAAGTTTGGGTCATGAAAAACAACACGATCGCGATTTGCCATAATGGAGCTTCCGCGCCTACGAATAGTAACGTTGCGTCTAAGAGCACTGCGGTCTACGCTCCCAACTAATGGATTTCGGTTTGTGTTTGTATTTGATGTGCTAGGAAATGCAACGGTATCGGTCACTTCTGGGCTTTCCGAATCGAATAGTGCACGTTCGGTATTTTCCTGCACTTCATGCAAGAAGGAAGTTACTTCGTCACTGATAGAGACTTGATTAAATAAGCGCCTAGAAGTTGCTGTAAGATTAGGAACCGATTGAGTCCGGTCAAGGTTTCCGTCGTCTTGACTCATGAGAAAATTTTTCCTCTAAAATTTAATTTCGCTAGCGGGGCTCGCGTTTACAATGATTCGCAAAGTAAATAGTTTTGCTACTGATTTTTTACAAGTTGGAACCGTACTCACCAAAGATCCATTCTTCTTCAGTTGAGTCCTGATGTCGTAGGTCCTCTTGTAGATTCCTTGAGTAAGCTGGTCGGTGATGTTGAATCCTCTAGGATAGGCAGTGATCTTCCGAACGAACGAGGTCGAAATGTTGAGACTGCGATAATGATCGATGAGTCCCTTGAGGACTGGAGTACTAAGGGGTTGATTTGAAGTGAGAATTCCTCCAGTTGTTGCCGTCGTAGTAGTTGATGAGTGTAAGGAAATCTCCTTTCTTTTTCCTGCTGCTTCACCAGTCGATAGATCTTTCAGCCTATCCCACCGCTGTCACCACTTTTGTTATGGGTTCTGTAACGTCCAGGCCGATAATTCTAAATTCTTAAGCGTTTCCCAAATTTTTTTTTTCCTTTTAAATAGATTTGTTACTCTAGAGTAAATGAAACATTGTTCCGATACTTTCATTATTTAGTTCAGACCGATCGATAGCATCCCTTGAAGTTGTTTCATGAACATTTCGGTTCATTTATTATCTTCCTTGCGTTTAAGAGTAAATGTCTTATTTATATTTAAAAATGTTTTCATTTATCATCTTCCTTGCGTTTAGGAGTAAATGTCTTATTTATATTTAAAAATGTTTTCATTTATCATTTTCCTTGCGATTAGGAATAAATGTCTTATTTATATTTAAGAATGCTTCATATTTCCAAAACGTGCCAGCGATCGTCTTACCATCGCGCCGTGCGGACCCAATTCTCCATATTTTTCCCCTTTTCTTAGAAAGGAATCAACTAACTCGATTGTTAGATGATCTTCCCCTTTTCTCTGAAAAGAATTAATTAACTCGATTATTAAATAATCTTTCTTTCACTGTTTGGGTCATTTAAAATGCTAGCGCTTTCCTTTAGTCGGGAATAAAAGATTGCAAGCAGCAAATTAGATTCATTTCCTAAATGTCTAAAATCTTCCTCATTTTCAATTCTCCATATTTTTCCCCCTCTTAGAAAGGAATTAATTAACTCGATTGTTAAACAATCTTTCCTTTATTCACTTTCGATTTTCCATATTTTTCCCCTTAACTCGATTGTTAAACAATCTTTCCTTTATTCACTTTCGATTTTCCATATTTTTCCCCTTCTTAACTCGATTGTTAAACAATCTTTCCTTTATTCACTTTCGATTTTCCATATTTTTCCCCTTCTTAACTCGATTGCTAACCAATCTTTCCTTTATTCATTTTCAATTTTCCATATTTTTCCCCTTAACTCGATTGTTAAACAATCTTTCCTTTATTCACTTTTCCCCTTCTTAACTCGATTGTTAAACAATTTTTCCTTTATTCATTTTTAATTCCCCATATTTTCCCCCTTCTTTGGATTGACTTATTTAACAAATACTAATTTTGTTCTTTTCTTTTTCTTCTCTTTCTCTCTCTTTATTTGTTTCCTGGAACCCCACCGTTAGTCACGTTACTCGCGATAAGGGTTCCTCTCAGACGCTAGTCAGCGGATCTCACGCTTACTGCCTTATGCCATTCTATTCCATCTCTAATACATTCTGTGTCCAAATTTTTAATCACCAAATCCATTCTGTCACCAGCATGGCCCCAAAGGAACTTTTCGTTTGTGAGCGGTTACTATACAAGTATGTTAGGACCAATCCAGCCCAAAGGATCTGTGCCTATTGCGAGGCCGCCCTTCCGGATAACAAACGAAGTATCCTAGCAACAATTCGCCAACACCGTCTTAAAGCTGCAAAAGATATTAACCACATCTTTTGCAACATCTGCCATAGATCATTGCTTTTCATCGCCCCACTTAACACATGCCTTTGCTGCAAGCATGCTTTTTATTTGAATAGAGAAACCCTTCAGCGAAAAGAAAACAATCGAACCTTTGTAAATTCCATTATCTACGAAGATAGATATTGGAATTTCGTTTTTCCTAACCCCAATAAACCATGGGGAACATAATTGCGATAAAATATTAAGCGTTTCTCCTCCGTAACCATTCGGGCATTTTTCCTTCACGCTTAACTATTTTAACGTTTTTTTTTCTTCTCCGTAACCATTCGGGCCACCGTTTATATAAGTCCAACCATAGGAATAAGAAACATTAGATATCAGGTCCCATGAGTAACGGGATATCGAACCACAAGTAGCCACGTGCATACTATTTTTTTTTTTATATAACTTGCCCTTGGAAGCGGTCAACCGTTTAACAATTTAATTGTTATGGGTTTTTTTACCCTAAAACGGTGATCGTTTTCCTCTCGCAGTTTCCTCCTTTTCCTTTTTTTTATTATTACTTTTCTCTCGCGTCCGGATTAGGACACATTTTGCTCATGCGACGGCTAATGCCGTATTACTCTTTAAATTTTGTTAATATTATTTAATAATTGCGTTTAGTTATAAGTAAACGATTGTATACAAAAGGTGCAAGCTCAGCACCCTTTGTCTCATTCTCTAGCGTACCCAAGCTTAGGCAGTAGCGCCTTCTGATTGGCTGAAGACGACGCGACGTCCTCCCCCCAGCTAATTATTTAAGAGCGGAGCGGATGGGCGCCGCATGCATTCTTTCATTCATTTTCAAGTTAGACTCATATTTTTTCTAAATTACTTTCACTCATCTCGTACGTCTTCGATTAAGTAAAATTCAAGAATTTGCATAAGTTTCGAACCTAGAAAGTGAGACAAAGCTTCGCGTTATAATTTTGTTAAAATACAAACGAACAATTTTTTTTATATTTTTTTTTGTGTGTAACCAAGCGAAATCATTATCAAATTAAAATTTTTCTCGCTAATTGACTCAGTGCACACTTTTCTCTTCACCAAACACTCACACAATCATCCCTGGTTCCCTACGGCGACGACGACCGTAGTCCGAGAAGCAGCAACAGGAGAGTCTCCCTTCTACCTTCTTCATTGTTTTTTTTATTATTGTTGTTCATCACCAGGTAATATTTGAATTATAATGTTTCCAATTTTGAATTTCACTTTTCCTTCTCATTTTGTACGCCCAGGGTTTTATTTTTCCTTACCTACGACGCCTTATTTAAAAGAATAATAACGCTACCTAGAGGCTCAGCAATGATATGAAATTGTAATTGAGCATCGTGTTAAATTTAATAATCGTACAACTCTGGACGTTACAGTTCACACCGTGACAAACTAATTCAAGTACTTTTGGTACAACTAAATTTATTCAGTCCTTGTAGAGTTATTTTACAATGTTGAGTTATAAAAATAAATTATAGTTATACAAGTTTTTAGAGGTTTTAAATAAAAAGATTATCTAATTGAAGTTAGATTGAAATTAGAGTAACTTGGGAGCTAATGCCCGGTTAAAGTCAGATGACTTGTTCTAGTTACTGCTGGGCCTGGACTGATCGGTCAGGAACCGAGCAGTCAAGTCGTTGCCTCAAAATGCATCGATTCTCATGACCATATATGGTATGGTTTTAGGGAATCGATCGTGCGTCAGTGGTTACTAAGTCAACCGTGCGTCAATAAGACGATTGTTCTAATAGCTGACTAAGATTTTTAGCCACGCGCGCTCTGAGGCCCTGGCAACAGAGAAGTACTGTTGCCTAAGAAAGAGGTTCAGGTTGCATACGAATGACGCCACACGGCTCTTGGTTAGAATGCAACCGGAGCCTTTTTGAATTAAACTATCTTTTATGAATTAAATGTTTTAATTCTAGTTATTGGCTAGTTAATAGAGAAAAGTAGTATAAGTAGTTATATGTATATAACAACATATTAGAAAATGTTCATTTACAAAAATACTTATAAATCACCGATACTCGATGAGTCTATCAGTCCAACTGCTGCAGCAGGACAGAATACATTGAGTGAAGGTAAAGCTGGAGGACAAAATACATTGAGCGAAGGTAACGTTGGAGCATCATTAACAAGAAGAAATATCACCTTTCTACAATCACTGGTTTTCAACGTTAGAAATAAAAATAGATCCATTAGATGTAACCACTCAACCGGTGTTCGACAATCGCATCACTAAAATGGAAATGCATGCATACAATCCTTATGCAAATGCCTCATTGGGAAATAGTGATGAAATTCGAATTCCTATACAACAGCAAGATTTAATTCTTCTATCCTGTGAAAGTTATCTCTACATTGAGGGAAAGATAATCGTTGGAACCCGTGCTCCGGATGCAGCAGCCCAAGATGTCGTAGGACTTGACTGTAATTCCATGGCATTCTTGTTTAATGAAATTCGTTATGAATTGAATGGTATTGAGATTGATTGCTGCAAGAATGTGGGTATTACTAGCTCCATGAAGAATCTCATCTCCTTAACTGTTGAGGAAAGTGCAAGTCTACGTCATTCAGGATGGTTTCTAACACATCACAGGTCTACGAATCATTTCAACTTTTGTGTACCATTGCAAATGCTGTTGGGTTTTTGTAAAGACTACAGAAGAGTTATAATAAATGCACGTCATGAACTCGTTCTTATTCGAGCACGTGATGATATAAATTCACTACATTCTTCGAGAAAAATCATCAACTCCAAAATTGATTTGCAAAAAGTGCAGTGGAGGATTCCTCATGTATCACTGAATGATTATACAAAACTTAAATTTCTACTTTTGATTGAGCAAAACAAAAGTCTAACCATGGCTTTTCGTTCCTGGGAACTCTACGAATATCCACTTCTACCTGAAACACAGAGGCATACATGGGCCGTAAAAGCTGCAACACAATTGGAGAAACCTCGATATGTTATACTAGCATTTAGACAAAATAAGAAGAGTACGCAGCATATGGAGGTGCTTAGATTCAATGACAGTTCTGTTCGTGATGTTAAAGTCTATCTGAATTCAGAATTTTATCCATATGACCAAATTGATAGTGATAGCGAAAAAACCGTTATTCTGTACTATATGATATGTACGTTAAATTTATCCATTCATATTATGCAGGAGAAAAACAGTCGAAACCAATGCTTAATTACAAAAACTTTGTGGAATACGGTCCTCTCTTCGTCATCGATTGTTCGCATCAAAATGAATCTATAAAGTCAGGCACTGTTGACGTTAAAATTGAGATTGATTGTACTAGAAATATTCCAAGTAATACTACTGCGTTTTGTTTAATTATACATGATAAAATCGTTGAATACAGGGTGTAACGAAACGACCGCCTTTTCTCGTAACTGGAGGTTCGGGATGACAAACTGAGTGCACGTGTAAAATTTGGTTCGAATCGTTCAAGAGGTTTAAAAGTTATTTCTATTTAAAAATCACCCTTTTTCAGTCCTTTTCGAACGACTTTGACTGCATAATGGAAAGTGGAGAAAGTGAAAAACAATTGATGAGCACCCAGCTAGAATGTAAAAATTATCGATCGCGTGCGGTAATACTTTTGCTATTTATTTCTTTAATCTGGCTATTAGATTAATTTTAAAAATAACAAAATCCTTTACATTACAATTCCAATTCAATTCAGTACAAGCATCATTGACTGATTTGATGGAAAGAGCGAGTTGACGCAATGTAAAGGAAACTATCAAAAGCTAAGATATCGCGCGAGCGCAATGATAACTTAACAGACAATGCATGAGGGCATTCTCTTTCTACTAACGAAGCTAAAGGGAATGATTCAAAATCAATACATTGATGAAAGAGAAAACTAAACTCACCCATTAAATGTTCTGCAAGTTCCTTTAAATCGAAGTCTTTGAAAAAGCTTCAAACTGGCGGGACGGCGACACTTTACCACCCATGAGTGGTAGTTTTGCTCTACAGGGTTGGCGACGTTGAGAGCACGAGATATTTTATTCAAGATGTGATCTCATAGCAATTTTATATGTACACTTACACATGTGTCATGGAAATGTTTATGTATTGCGTGATACGCTGTTAAGAATTGGAATAAAGTAGTGGAAATTGAATAATTAATATAAAATAAGCAAAAAAGTGTAATCAGTATGGTTATTTAAAAGGATTAGTTTTTCTAACGTGGCGTATTTTTATATGAAAGTAAAATCATGGAAATGCGATAATAGATAAGTTATTTTATATTTATATTAGCTTTTGCATGATTAAGTTAACATAAGAGCAAAATTCTTTGTTAAAATATATATTTGATTTTGCAGATTACTTTAATTGAAGACTAGGCTTTTCTCGCTTGTTTGTAAGAAAGAGCAAGCTGCGCAGTGATGAATTTATCAATTGATGCATGGATAGAGAAGGTTAACAGGAAGAAACTGTAACATAAATTCAAGGAACATTGTAAAGATACTTACGCTGAACATATTAAGCAACAGCAAAATTGCTCTGTGTATGTGAGTCGCAATCTTTTAAAATACTGCTGTGGCAACAAAATAAATGTAACAAACATACTATAATTTATGTAGTGTAATACATATGCCAATGTAAAGTATCTATTAGACCACATGTACCAGGTTTAGTATAGGTTACTTTATATGTTATTATTTTATGAAATTTATATTAACATATATATATAATTACAGGTCACTATTTGCATATAAAAGTGAATAAACCATTGAATCTAAAGTGATTAGTAACTGTAAACTATTCAATAAACTTTGTATTATTCTCTCTTGCAAATTTTAGTAATTTCATCTTCAAACTTATTCAAATCAACTCAATGGCGTTTGTTGATAAACAATTAAATGTTATATATTCTTTTGCAGATTAATTCTATAATGGTTTTGTGAAAAGTATGGAGCAATATATGTATCAAATTATCAAGTATCAAAGGAACAGCAATTTGAATGAATTGTATACTTAATACAGATGGTCCGAGAATATCAAATAATAATGGAAAGGCAGTATATTTCTTAATTCATTGGATCTTTATTCATTGTCATTCATAACTACAAATGTGACTTCGCCATCATTTTGTTGGTATTTATTTTTAATTTTAATTAATTTTTCTATGACTTTGTCACGTGAGTACTTATCTATAACAATTATTTGAATGCTTGTTCTTTGAGTGATTTCAATTTCCTCTTTTCTCTTACCCATGTCTTTTACACTTTTTAACATATTTAATTGTTCTTGCTTTTTTAATTCTTTTATACTTGAAAACGTTTCCATTAATATTAGTATCTGCGAATCTCTTTCTTCGTTATTTTCAATCCTTTCTATTTTAGTGTAAAAGGTAGTAATTTCTTCGTTCAAATTTATTGTTTTTTTTTTTAGTCTCTCTCTTCTTGTAGATATTATTTGCAGCTTGATCTATTTCACTTTTAGTTTCCTTCAGCAACATTTTCATATAACCTGTAGGAATTCAAATATAAATTAATTCTTTTGTGAGTAACTTATTATTGTATTTATGCAACTTCATAAATGGCAGAACATATGTCAAAAATATTATTTGTTTACTATTTTTCTTTAATCCCCACTCCTACATTTCTATGGAAACGTGTAAAACTTATTAGGTTCTGACTGTGCTGTTTCCGAGAAGAATAGCGTAAATTTTATATATTTGCAAAGATAACTTATAATTCATACAAGCATAAGTACAAAAAAATGGAAAGAAAATTATGGATTTTTAATGAATACCGCTACTTTATTAAAAAAAGAAAAAATTATAAATTGTACCTATTATAAAAATTGTAATGAAGGTATATCCTATTCATTTTTAGTTCCTTCTTGAATATTTATTTCTTTTAGATACTTGTATTGCATTAAACGTAAACAATTGAATTGTCAGGCTAATGGACAATTTTATAATAATCATTTTCACCCATGTCCCATTCCTCATAACCACGAGCCTGACACTAAAGGCAATTAAAAATCTTTATTTTATAAGCAAATAAAAAATAAGTCAAATGTTAATGGTATCAAACCTAAACAAATTTATAATTCGGTAATTTTGAAGTAAGTGTGGGTATATGTAATATATTGCATATTAAATTTTCGTTTATAATATTTCATTTTATTAGTTCAATAAAAAGAGTATATTCCTCATAATGCCCTTAGTATTAGAAACGTTCTTGGAAAGTTTCAGGAATGCTTCTATTATTATATGTATTATTTGAGTGTATAATATAATAAAATGATTATTCTTCAAGTTTTTCTTTATATTAATTTATATAATGCTTTTGAACTTATATTATAGTAATCCTGAAATAGAACCTGAAATTTCGTTCGCCAACTGCAGACGAATGCTTCAACGCTACATAAAAAAAAGTGTTCATAAAGTAAATATTATTTTAAAAGAAAATACTCTTCTAAGTTTAGCAGAATATGTAACAAATGAATGTAATGAAGAAAAAATTAAACTGAACACTAAAGTGTTAAGAAATATCGAAGAAAATATATTAAATATAATTTTCTATGACAGCAATTTTGTAATAAGTATAATGAAAAATATAGAAAATATGTATATGGATGGGACATTCCAAGCAGTAGCTAATTTCAAAGATAATAATATACAATTATTCACAATTTTAGTTACAATGAGACGTTATCCAAAGCAAGTAAAGTTGCAATTAAAATCTAAATTATTTTTAAAACTTACATTAGGTTTATGAGGCTTTTAATTCATAATTATTTTACTTTATCTAGGCCATTCCATGTTTTTGGATTCTTATGAAAAACAGACGTACTGTAGACTATTTAGAGATATTTTCTTTTTTAAAAGATAATTTTATCGATTTGAAACCTAAACTGGTAATGCTCGATTTCGAACGTGCTATGGCAAATGCAGTGCAAATAGCTTACACAGATGTACAAATTACACATTGCTATTTTCATTATTCCCAAGTAAGCTTGAATTATAATTTGATTATAACTTTTCCTATATTGAAGCCAACATTATAAAAATACTTCCCCTTTTCTAATAATGCTTGCTCATGTTGCTGATGACATCACACAGCCAATAGTAACATTATGAAATGTATTTTGCCGTCGACCATATACAAATTCTGAAAAATAATATATTTCTTTTAATCATATTTAAGTAAAACATCAAATATTTATGTTCAGCGATTAATCAATTTTATTCATTTTAAGGCATTAATTAAGAAAGCCCAGAATCTATCAATAATAAATAAAACAAAAAATAAAAGTGTTTATCCTGAAAGATTTATAATTATAAGGAAATTAACATTCCTAGCATTATTACCATCCTATTACATTAGAGATGTATTTAAATTATTGAAAAAAAATACTGAGACACAGTTTGGAAATTTTTTTGGAAAATATTTTAAATATTATGAAAAATTCTGGATCAACGAAATTAAACCTGAAAATTTTTCAGTTTTTAAAAGAAATAATAGAACAAATAACTTTTCAGAATCATATAACAGCAAACTAAATTCATATTTAGGGAAGAAACCACACATCAATTTATTGATTAGTAAGTAATCTACAATATAATAAAAATTTAATACATTAAAGAAGAAAATGCTTCTTTTCGATCTTAAAAGAATGTAACCGATAAAACTGCCGTGGCGGGCAATATGACTTTAAAATCTGTAGTGCAGATAAGATATTATTGACGTTTTTTTATATAACTTTTACAAATAAAAATTGTTGAATTTATTAACCATTACCTCCACTGCAAATTATAAAGTTAAATTATATTTCTTATAGGGCATTATGAAAAACACTTACTAAGAGTAATTAAAATAACATGACTGACAGCTTTTCGTTTCTAAACTTACATAATAATTAATTTCTTTCCAAATAGAAAAGACTCAAACATAATCGGGAGTAAATTATTTACATTTATAGTATATATATAGCTCACAAAAAAGAGCGACCTTACAAGAATGAATCTTCCATTATCATATATACATTAATTTTCTCATCTGCACAATATGATTCAAGTTGTATATGTATATTGGATTTTATATTTGAATTCCTACAGGTTATATGAAAATGTTGCTGAAGGAAACTAAAAGTGAAATAGATGAAGCTGCAAATAATATCTACAAGAAGAGAGAGACTAAAAGAAAAACAATAAATTTGAACGAAGAATTTACTACCTTTTACACTAAAATAGAAAGGATTGAAAATAACGAAGAAAGAGATTCACAGATACTAATATTAATGGAAACGTTTTCAAGTATAAAAGAATTAAAAAAGCAAGAACAATTAAATATGTTAAAAAGTGTAAAAGACATGGGTAAGAGAAAAGAGAAAATTGAAATCACTCAAAGAACAAGCATTCAAAAAATTGTTATAGATAAGTACTCACGTGACAAAGTCATAGAAAAATTAATTAAAATTAAAAATAAATACCTACAAAATGATGGCGAAGTCACATTTGTAGTTATGAATGACAATGAATAAAGATCCAATGAATTAAGAAATATACTGCCTTTCCATTATTATTTGATATTCTCGGACCATCTGTATTAAGTATACAATTCATTCAAATTGCTGTTCCTTTGATACTTGATAATTTGATACATATATTGCTCCATACTTTTCACAAAACTATTATAGAATTAATCTGCAAAAGAATATATAACATTTAATTGTTTATCAACAAACGCCATTGAGTTGATTTGAATAAGTTTGAAGATGAAATTACTAAAATTTGCAAGAGAGAATAATACAAAGTTTATTGAATAGTTTACAGTTACTAATCACTTTAGATTCAATGGTTTATTCACTTTTATATGCAAATAGTGACCTGTAATTATATATATATGTTAATATAAATTTCATAAAATAATAACATATAAAGTAACCTATACTAAACCTGGTACATGTGGTCTAATAGATACTTTACATTGGCATATGTATTACACTACATAAATTATAGTATGTTTGTTACATTTATTTTGTTGCCACAGCAGTATTTTAAAAGATTGCGACTCACATACACAGAGCAATTTTGCTGTTGCTTAATATGTTCAGCGTAAGTATCTTTACAATGTTCCTTGAATTTATGTTACAGTTTCTTCCTGTTAACCTTCTCTATCCATGCATCAATTGATAAATTCATCACTGCGCAGCTTGCTCTTTCTTACAAACAAGCGAGAAAAGCCTAGTCTTCAATTAAAGTAATCTGCAAAATCAAATATATATTTTAACAAAGAATTTTGCTCTTATGTTAACTTAATCATGCAAAAGCTAATATAAATATAAAATAACTTATCTATTATCGCATTTCCATGATTTTACTTTCATATAAAAATACGCCACGTTAGAAAAACTAATCCTTTTAAATAACCATACTGATTACACTTTTTTGCTTATTTTATATTAATTATTCAATTTCCACTACTTTATTCCAATTCTTAACAGCGTATCACGCAATACATAAACATTTCCATGACACATGTGTAAGTGTACATATAAAATTGCTATGAGATCACATCTTGAATAAAATATCTCGTGCTCTCAACGTCGCCAACCCTGTAGAGCAAAACTACCACTCATGGGTGGTAAAGTGTCGCCGTCCCAAACTGGCTCCTCGATGATTTCCAGAAAGCACACTATCACTGATTTTGCATTTAAACACTTGTGAATTTAAACAAATTAGGTATTAACCTACGTTTCTTCAAAACACTGGTGAATTTGACAGTTTTGAACTGTTTGAAGTAGGGTGATTAAGAGTGGTCGAAACGAATGATTGATTATTCTATCTCTCTGTGTCTCTCTTTTCAGCCTACTTCAAACAGTTCAAAAAGTGTCAAATTAACCGGTGTTTTGAAGAAACGTAGGTTAACACCTAATTTGCTTAAATTCGCGAGTTCTTAAATGCAAAATCAATGAAAGTTTGCATTCTGGAAATCATCGAGGGCCAGTTTGAAGCTTTTTCAAAAACTTCGGTGTAAAGGAACTTGGAGAATAATAATGGATAAGTTTAATTTTTTCTATCATCAATGAATTGATTTTAAATAATTCTTTTTACCTTCGTTTGTATAAAGAAAATGCCTTGATGTGTTTCCTATTAAATTATCAGTGCTGTCGCGTGACATCTTACCTTTTGATACTTTCCTTTTCATTCTATCTTCTCCCTCTTTCCATCAATTCAGTCAATGATACTTGTATTGAATTGATTTGGAATTGTAATGAAAAGGCTTTTGCTATTTTTAAAATTAATCTAATAGCCAAATTAATGAAATAAATAGCAAATGTATTATCGCGCGCGATCGATAATTTTTACATTCTAGTGGGGTGTTCGTCAATTGTTTTTCCACTTTCTCCACTTTATTATGCACAGTTGAAGTTGTTCGAAAAGGACCAAAAAGGGTGAGTTTTAAATGGAAATAACTTTTAAACCCCTTGAACGATTCGAACCAAATTTTACACGTGCATTTGGATGGTTACCCCGAACCTCCAGTTACGAGAAAAGGCGGTCGTTTCGTTACACCCTGTATAACCCGCTTACTAGTATTGTTAGAAATGTAAGTTAATAGACTAGATTTATATGTATCTTACTAATGTAGTGAGGGATAAAGAAAAAATAAATAAATAAGATATAATAAACATTTATTGATGTCATTCCTTAAAAACATTCCTTACAAACATTTCCAAAATTTATCTTATGATTATCATTGGGTAACTTTAAATTCTAAATTATTGTATCGTTCTCCAACATATAAGATTTTTAATGTATTCGTTGATGCAGCATTTTGAAGTTCTTTGATTAGTTCAGACGACTCCAGTAATTTCATCATCCTTGAGGGTAGGAAGAACCATTCGTCTGTAGCCAGCTTCGCTATTAATTTCTCTCCATATTTGGTCTTAATTTTCACTAATTCAGTGATTTGATACTCCTTATTCTCCTCAAAAGTATTCAGCTTTACGAAAGTCTTAGGTTCGTAAGTTACACTTGCAAGTGCATTGATCTTTGTTAAATCCATTTTTCTGTGAAAAAACATAGAAATTGAGAAAAGAAAAACATTGAAATAGAATAGCAAGAAAAGAGAATAATAATGAAAGAATAATTCTTACCACCCAAAAGAGTTTCTGTGGTACAGCAAGGAAAATATTCGGAATATAGTTTTGCACTGGATCTTTCACCTCCTTGAAGCTTCTAATGAAATCTGACTGACTGAAATTTCCCGATTGCTAACAACAAGGGTTTTAAAAATGGTGGAAGGGATGAGATGCATTCTTATTGGAAGTTAACATTTGGGTGGTTGGGTATTCTTGCCCGCCTACGAAATTTGCGTCAAACAAGTCGTAACACGTTACAAGCGGTTTCTCCTGATTTCTTTTAATTGCATAATCATGTTGTAGACTTTTCTAAAGTGAACTAGGGAAAATTTGCGTTAAACAAGTCATGACACGTTACCAGTGGGTTCTCCAGAATTCTTTTAATTGCATAAACGTGTTGCAGACTTTTCTTAAGTGAAAAGTGAAACGGGAAAATTTACGAGCACATTCCTCTCGATAGCTAGACATATAAAAAAATAAGAGAATATGAAAAAATCGGGGCTCTAAAGGGGTCATAAATCAAGTAACATTAGTCTAGACGTTTGTTTTGAACAAGTCATGGCACGATCTCAGACGTCCGGTGCTCGAACATATCCGTTCTAGAAGATATCTACACACTCTACAATCAGTTCTCCAATCGCTAGAATGGTGCCAATACAGTTTCTTAAAGTCTAGGTAAAAGTTATGTTTTTTTTTACTTTACATACCCCTCAAAAAAAAAATGAAGTGCACTGACAACTCTTTCCCTTTCTAATACCTAGCCTGCTTGTTAGATGGATCGTATGATATGCTTACCTGAACAGTTAAAATTCCTAAAGGATAAGTCAGGGAAGGCTATAAAAATTCTTAAAACTGTTTTTTATTCAATAACTAAAGTTTTACTATCAGTTACTCATCCAGTCTCCATGTCTCATCCTCCTCCTCCTCCTCCTCCTTATTCATTCACATCCTCCTCTTGAAGGCTAGCTTCTCTATAGCCGTATCCCGTGGTACCGCGAATGTATAATTTTAGTCAAACATCTTTTTTAAATTGAACTAGTTCACCCGTGTGTGTAATTACGTAATATTAAAATACCATTAGCGCGAAAGAAGGTTAAGGAAGGCAGTCACCTAGCGGTGACTACTGGAACTAGCAATTAATTCAACCTAGTTTATCTGTGTAGCAGAGTCGGAAATAGTTAGGCTACGTAAGGTAACTAACCATCGACTTCGAAGGGTGAAAAAACCTTCCCTCAACTAGGTCCCCGTAGGATAACTAACCAACGTTACCATAGGGTGAAAAATACCCCCTCCCTAACCAAACTCGGTCCCACTATAAGACCTTTCAACTGTGACATAGGGTGAAAAATACCCCCACCCTCCCTAACCAAACTCGATCCCACTATAAGACCCTTTCCTTCCTCATCCCCACCACTACCATACTAAGAGAGTCTTATCTCCACCCATCCCCCTTCCACACCACAAAACAGCTTCCCCCACTCCCTGTCATTGAAACCGCATTGCTCCTCTACTTACATCATCATAAAAAAAAAGGGTAAAGGTCTTATGCGTGTCACCGAGGGACCAATCAACTACGTACATTGGAACGATCGTAATGAATTGATCGAACGTTTGAGACTTTTGATCGCATCGGTGGCTGCCGGTAATACGAGTCATCACAACGAGATACAGTCGATAATCGAGGAGTTACGCGACGAGGATCTTATCGTATAAAGAAAGTTGCACGTTATATTTTTACCTCAGTGTAATATCAACGTCTTTCGGTAGCACGAGGTAAAAAAAAAAGTAAATGTCTGATTCCTGCTGTTGTGAAATTTGCATTTGTTTAATATACATCGTAGACTGTATACTCTCGACATTACAAGCCATCAAAAAGAGGAATAATAACGAGGAACAAGAGACTGATTTTTGAAAAAAAAAATGACAGTAGTGCATTTATTTTGAAATGTCGATAAATAAATTTGGAATTGGACTGGATGGTGAGAGTAGTAAACACTCTCACGAACCAAATTTAGAATATTTACTGCTTGAATTTAAACAATATTTGACAATGACATTGAATAAAAATAATGAACAATTTGAGAAAAAGATGAACCAAATTTTGCACACAATTTGTGAAAAATTGGATGATAAAGTGAGTAAGCAAGATCTGATACTTGAAACACTTAGCAATAATAATAAATTCTAAGAATCTGTTCATTTAAAAAAAAAAAATGAGCAAAGAAATGATGGAGTTGGTGGAGGAGCTCCATGCACCTGCGAGGATAAATTTTCCACGTAGAAGAGTCATCATGCGCGGCTTCGACGATCTCTGGCAGGCCGATCTTGTTGATATGCGCAATTACGTCGATGCGAGTCACCAGTACATTCTCACTATAATCGATACCCTCTCGAAATACGCTTGGTCGGTGGCATTAAAGAGCAAGAGCGGCAGAGAAATGACGACGGCAATGACCAGAATCCTAAAGACCGGCAGATGTCCGAAAAATTTACAGACCGACAACGGCAAGGAAATTTACAACAGTGACTTTCAGGCGTTGATGAAGAAACGCGGAATGAATCACTACTCGACTTACAGCGTGATAAAAGCATCGATAGTCGAACGCTAGAATCGTACGTTGAAGACGGAAATGTGGAAACGATTTACGCTGATCGGCAATTACAAGTGGCGCGCTATGCTGCAAGAGTTGGTGGCTGCGTACAATGCGCGAAGGCACCGTTCCACGGGAATGCGTCCCGTGGATGTGAAACCCGAGCATGCAGATAAGCTACTCAAGACAGTATACAGCAACATTAAGGTCGCAGGTCGTGCCAAGTTCAAAGTCGGCGATTTCGTACGAATTAGTAAATACAAGCAGATGTTCGCCAAAGGCTACACGCCAAATTGGACGACCGAAATTTTCGAGGTGGCGAAAGTGCAGAGGACCAATCCCGTTACTTATCTCCTCAAGAATTCCAGGGGTACGGAACTTTTTGGGCGGATTTTACGAATACGAGCTTTCGAAAACTATCAATCCCGATGTGTATCTGGTGGAGAGAGTATTGCGCAGAAAGGGCGATAAAGTGTTCATTAAGTGGCTGGGATTCGACAGGACGCACAATTCCTGGATAAATAAGAACAATGTTTTATAAGAACTTTTATTAAGATGTATCATTAAAAAAAAAAGATATGTATTCTTAAAATAAAAACAATAATAAAGCGAATAAATTACTCTTTTAGACTATAATGACCCCAGGGTAGAGTCGTCGCGGTGCCGGGTGTAACGAAACGGTTGTCGTCGTACGGACTGAGGGCTACCTTTCTCTGACTGATCGAGAGAACTTGGTGCAGCTTCGATCGAATTAAATTTTGATTGCGAGATTGTACGGTGAAATTATCCAAACAATCCTTGTAGTCGTCAAATGTTATATTTCTATCGATAACGTAACCTTTGACACCTTTGGCTTTTTTAACAATTCTCGTGCAGTCTGTACTTTGAATGTATACATTTTTGCCCTCAGTCCTACGAACTCGGTCATGATACGACCATTGTTCTCATACTTCATCAGTCCAGGTATCTTTTTGTTGACGCGTGGCAAGTCATACTGATTATCGTCAGGATAATCGCTGGTGTCGAATCGCGCGAGATCGCGTTTCATGTACGAGTAAACGTCGTCGCACTCGGCACTGTATATCAGACTGTCCGTGTCGGTATACATCGCTCTACATTCACTGCCGAATGTAGGAAGCATATAGTCATAGTGAAATTCATACAAGCAAAGTTTTGAAATATCTAACACACTCATTCCCACGTAAATGGGTTTATCAAATTTTGCGGACAATTTCGACAATTGAATCGCGACCAAATTCTCATTGAAAATCGCGAGACTGTGAAAATTCGGTTTGGAAATCAGGGTCTCCGCCCCGTATCTTCCCTCCCATTTGGTTGCGAGCCTCACGTCAACTCTATTCCTCACGTTCTCCATTGATTTACCGAAAACCGATTTGTTCATCAACTTGAAGAGATTCCTCTCAAATTCGTTAGTGGACGCGGTGCGCAAACGCGTGTTCAGCTCGATGTAATCGCGTAGCCAGGTGGACTGCTGAAACTTTAAACCGCGATGTATACGCTTCAGAACGAGTCCATTACGCATACATTGTTGCAGAGCGCGATAATGTATTATGTAACGCGTCTTATCGTTTAAAGTGGCCAGCAGCTTCTCTTGGCTCGCGCCTGGCGGTTTCTCGCGCACCATATAGAACGGTAGGTCCGTGTGTTTGTCGTGAAGCTCGCGCGGATACTCCAAATCGACCTCCAAAATATAACCCCCGGGATGATCAGAGGGTATAGCGGAGACATCGAGATGGGCAGCGTCCTCGATCCATCGGAATCCATGGGTGGGCAGCGGCTGACACATTGCCCACCGATACAGATTGTTTACGTCGTAATACATGAAATATTTCGACGGTTCCGCCGGATCGTAGTCCCGCATGTACCGATTGTTGGCCCTCTCGTAGCGATGGGAGCACTGACTCAAACCACCAGTGATGGGAACTTGTAAGAATTCGGTATCCCCACCACGCCGCCACTAGCTAGCACGCACGCACACCGTGCCAGCGGTACATCCAGGTACATCGGTGAACCAACCCCAGAACCCCACTATTGTCGCCGCTCGCTGGTCACGCACACAGCTACATCGATACGTGCGTGTCTCGGCTTTCGCCGTTGAAGTTCGGTTAGCTCCGGTGAGGTATGAGTACGAGAGGGATGAATATACTTTTTTCTCGGACCTCTCTTTCGCTCTCTATTTCTCCCAAGTTTAGCCAACGAGCCGCGCAAACTCCTTTTCCACGGTATCGGCCGGCTCGATGCAATGGGAAAATAAATTTACTTTTTGACAATTATAATTCATGAAAGTTGTTGAATGTTATTACAATTTAACAATTATTCTGAAAATGGTAAAAAATTATTGTGGAAAAAAAATAAAAGTAACAAATAAATAATATTATCCGTAACAGTAATTGAAAGAAAAAATCCTTGTTATATTGCACAAAATGATCATTGAAGTGTGACATTTAAAATTCATCAAAAAAAAAAAATTATACGAAAATACATTAAAGATTGATTAATATGAAAAAAAGATTAAAAATTAGGTAAAAACTCGACCATTCTCTTGCAACATCACTGCACCGATAGCAATTCGCATTTGTGAATATGACCAAATTCATTAATATGTACTATGAAATGCAAAAATCTGACCAAATTTCTATGATGAGAGCCAAATAACAGAAAATGTGAGGCTGCTCGGAAATTTCTTCGGTTATTTTCCAGTATGGAATCCCTAAGCGAACTGAAATATCCTAAAATATATGCAAAAATAATAATAGGAAATAAAATTAGGACTTAATATATCACAATGTGAAATAATGTAAAAAAATAGCTCAAACCCACTATTTTCAAACTTTTTTTATGCAAAATTTGAGTGTAGAAGGTACTTCCGCCTTGAAACTTTTGCAAACTCATATATAATTGTTGATAACTAAATAATTATTGCTCCAGAATGTACTTAAAATAAAAGTTTATTGAAATTGAATTTTATGCTATGATTTTGATAAATGAGAGGCAAATAATTAAATTTTTAATGCTTCTCGGATGTTTCTTCGGCCATAATCTGGTATAATATGTCCGAATGAATACAAATAGATGCTATTAGTTATCATCAAATTATGTGGGAATCAAAATTGGGGATTCTAAGCTATGCTACAATATAATTACCAGAAATGGCTAAAATTGACCAATTTCAAATTGATTTTCTACAAAATTGGAGTATCGTAGGCGCTTCGGGTTTGAATTTTTTGCAATTTCAGTTATGTCCGAAGAATCATCCGAGAAATACGAGAAATTCAGTTATTTGCCTCTGAATATTTGCATAAAGTCAGATTTTTCAATATCATAGGGTAAAACTCAATTTCAATAAACTCACCATTTTAGAGCTTTCAGAATTTCGGGCAACTTCAGCTTTAGAAGAAGAGCGATTACCGCTAACCAACACATTTTTATGTCATCCATGTAAAGTGATGTAGAGTGTTTATACCAAAAACTCTAAGCGGATCAAAATCCTTTTCCTCATTTAGTTAATAATTTTTATAAAATGCTTATATGTAGCCATTAATTAATAAGATTTGGTAATAAATACATCAAATACGTTCTTATTATATCAAATAATAAGTTGAGGTACAATAAACTCAATGTTTTTATATTAATCTGCTAACAAATACATTTTTTGTATTTATTATTGAGTCCAATAAGTTAATGGTTATTAAAAAAAAATTCCTTGTAATGAAAAAGATGCAAAAATTTTAAGCTTCGCCAAGACTCGAACCTGAGCCTACCGCATGACAAACGGCGGCCTTACCATCTGCGCTACAGTGCTTACTTGGTGTACCAAAAGCAAAACAGCCTTTTAAAGACTGTCTACAATTCTTTCATTAACTCGTCATAAACGATTAAGAAATAGCTGCAATAATAAATACACTTATTTACACAGCATTAATACACTAAATTTATTGGTTTTTTAATTTAAAGCATACATTTTGCATGAAGATATGATAGTTTAACGGTAACCATGCAGTATACTAAATACAAAGCTATTCATACGCTACATTGTCGTAAATCATTCGACTACACGTAACATATTGTAATATTACATAATTAATTTACGACAATGTAGCGTATGAATAGCTTTGTATTTAGTATACTGCATGGTTACCGTTAAACTATCATATCTTCATGCAAAATGTATGCTTTAAATTAAAAACATAATAAATTTAGTGTAATAATGCTGTGTAAATAAGTGTATTTATTATTGCAGCTATTTCTTAATCGTTTATGACGAGTTAATGAAAGAATTGTAGCCAGTCTTTAAAAGGCTGTTTTGCTTTTGGTACACCAAGTAAGCACTGTAGCGCAGATGGTAAGGCAGCCGTTTGTCACGCGGTAGGCTCGGGTTCGAGTCTTGGCGAAGCTTAAAATTTTTGCATCTTTTTCATTACAAGGAATTTTTTTTTAATAACCATTAACTTATTGGACTCAATAATAAATACAAAAAATGTATTTGTTAGCAGATTAATATAAAAACATTGAGTTTATTGTACCTCAACTTATTATTTGATATAATAAGAACGTATTTGATGTATTTATTACCAAATCTTATTAACCTTTTAAGGACGGGAGTGGTCGATATATCGACCAGTCAGAAAGGAGAAAAATAAATATTATTAATTATTTTTGAGGACAAAAATTCATTAAGATTCATATGCAGAAGAATATTGCATGATCTATGTGAGGGATTAGTGCATATTCCTGCCGCTACGTGGAGATCACCACAAGAATTTTCTCGCTAGTAAAATGAATTTAGCTATAACATAATTAAAATCCCGAAGGTCCGTAATCTTACACTTTTCAACTGGTTTTTCATCTTGTACTATTCATTTATATTATTGCTTAAAATTTATTATTATTATTATTATCAAATTTTTATCAATTTGGTAAAATGGCTGAAAGTCAAGATTGGAGTAGCGGCGAATCTGAGCCAGATGTACCAAGTCAAAATGTTAATGACTTTGATTATGTCAATTTACACAACACTGACTACAATGCGTATCAAATTTTCAAAAATGCGAAGTTTCATCCATCTATAAAACAATTTGATGGTATCTTCAATATTAATTCTAGTATTGAAATAACGGGAAATAGACCGTTAGACTATTTCGGTTACTTTTTTGACTCTTCCATATTTCAGTTGATAATTGATGAGACAAATTGTTATGCAGGTCAACATAATGAAACTGAAAGCTCTCATATGAAATCTTGGTCTCCTGTCACAAAAGAAGATTTAGAAATTTTCTTTGGTCTGTCAATTCTAATGGGCAACATTCGGAAAGGCAATTTGAAAGATTATTGGTCTACAGATCCTTTATTGCACACACCAATTTTCAGTCAAATGATGCCTCGCGACAGGTATATGCAAATTTTGCGTTTTTTACATTTTCATAATAATTTAGAAATAGTAGACCATCCTCTGATAAAAATAAAGCCAGTGATAGATGATTTACAACGAAAATTTGCAACCGCTCTTATTCCAGGGAAAACCCTTTGCATAGACGAAAGTCTTTTGTTATGGAAAGGCAAGCTACGATTCAAACAGTACATTTCCTTGAAGAGAAATCGTTTTGGTATCAAAATTTTCGAGTTAGTGGATTGCGAGACAGGATTTATATTGGGTTTTGTTGTTTACACTGGTGCAAATACCGCTTTTGAAAAATTTGGTTTAGGCTTCACTGGAGATATAGTTGCTCATTTCTTGCAACCTTATTTTGATAAGGGCCACGTTGTATATATAGATAACTGGTATACATCTCCTATTTTGGCTGAATTCTTATATAGACATAACACAGGATTGTGTGGTACGGTGAAAGCAAACAGAAAAGGAATGCCAAAACTTGAGAACAAATTGTTGCGTGGTGAAGTACAAGCAGCACATAATAATATATGGATGGCAATAAAGTGGGAGGATAAAAGAAGTGTTCGAATGCTCACAACCGTACACGATCTTGATTTTTGCGTAACCGGAAAGAAAGATTATCAAACCAATGAAGATATCTTGAAGCCGACGTGTGTTCATGATTATAACCAGAATATGGGCGGCGTCGATTACATAGATAGGCAATTATCTATAACAGAGACTGTGCGTAAGTCCATGAAGTGGTACAAAAAACTATTTTTCCATCTTCTTGATTTATGCATGTCCAATGCCCATGCATTATATAAAATTAAAAATAGTGAACATATGCCGTATCCTAAATTTCGATTACAGATTGCTAGATCTTTATTGAAAATGGATTCTAACCATAGCATTTCTTATAATGTTAGTTGCCCTACGAGACTAGTTGGTCGTCATTTCCCGAAAATTGATACAAGTAGAAGGTGTCATTTATGTTCTGTCCGTAAAATTACACGTCGGACCAAATACATATGTTCCAGCTGTAATCTTCCATTATGCATAAATCCATGCTTTCAAGAGTACCACACACATGAAAAATTATAAAATCAAGTACCTAGATATGAGAGACAAAGGGACTCGTGATAAACGAGTATAAAAAATAAGGTTCACATTTTAAAAAATTTATTTTTCCTAGTGGCCGGGTGTGGTCGATATATCAACCACCACTAATGTTGGCGGTTCTACGAATGATTTTGAGTATACTTACCTAAGTTTTTAATGATAATAAAAATATCAATTATAGAAGGAAATGTCCCGTCCTTAAAAGGTTAATTCATGGCTACATATAAGCATTTTATAAAAATTATAAACTAAATGAGGAAAAGGATTTTGATCCGCTTAGAGTTTTTGGTATAAACACTCTACATCACTTTACATGGATGACATATAAAAATGTGTTGGTTAGCGGTAATCGCTCTTCTTCTAAAGCTGAAGTTGCCCGAAATTCTGAAAGCTCTAAAATGGTGAGTTTATTGAAATTGAGTTTTACCCTATGATATTGAAAAATCTGACTTTATGCAAATATTCAGAGGCAAATAACTGAATTTCTCATATTTCTCGGATGATTCTTCGGACATAACTGAAATTGCAAAAAATTCAAACCGGAAGCGCCTACGATACTCCAATTTTGTAGAAAATCAATTTGAAATTGGTCAATTTTAGCCATTTCTGGTAATTATTTTGTAGCATAGCTTAGAATCCCCAATTTTGATTCCCACATAATTTGTTGATAACTAATAGCATCTATTTGTATTCATTCGAACATATTATACCAGATTATAGCCGAAGAAACATCCGAGAAGCATGAGAAATTTAGTTATTTGCCTCTCATTTATCAATATCATAGCATAAAATTCAATTTCAATAAACTTTTATTTTAAGTACATTCTGGAGCAATAATTATTTAGTTATCAACAATTATATATGAGTTTGCAAAAGTTTCAAGGCGGAAGTACCTTCTACACTCAAATTTTGCATAAAAAATGTTTGAAAATATTGGGTTTGAGCTATTTCTTGACATTATTTCACATTGTGATATATTAAGTCCTAATTTTATTTCCTATTATTATTTTTGCATATATTTTAGGATATTTCATTTCGCTTAGGTGTTCCATACTGGAAAATAACCGAAGAAATTTCCGAGCAGCCTCACATATTCTCTTATTAGGCTCTCATCATAGAAATTAGGTCAGATTTTTGCATTTCATAGTACATATTAATGAATTTGGTCATATTTACAAATGCGAATTGCTATCGGTGCAGTGATATTGCAAGAGAATGGTCGAGATTTTACCTAATTTTTAATTTTTTTTCATATTAATCAATCTTTAATGTATTTTCGTATAATTTTTTTTTTTTGATGAATTTTAAATATCACACTTCAATGATCATTGTGTGTAATATAACAAGGATTTTTTCTTTCAATTACTGTTACGGAAAATATTATTTATTTGTTACTTTTATTTTTTTTCCACAATAATTTTTTACCATTTTCAGAATAATTGTTAAATTGTAATAACATTCAACAATTTTCATGAATTATAATTGTCAAAAAGTAAATTTATTTTCCCATTGCATCGAGCCGGCCGATACCGTGGAAAAGGAGTTTGGCGCGGCTAGTTGGCTAAACTTGGGAGAAATAGATAGCGAAAGAGAGGTCCGAGAAAAAAATATATTCATCCCTCTTGTACTCATACCTCACCGAAGCTAACCGAACTTCAATGGCGAAAGCCGAGACATGCACGTATCGATGTAGCTGTGTGCGTGACGAGCGAGCGGCGACAATAGTGGGGTTGGCTCACCGATGTACCGTTGGCACGGTGTGCGTGCTAGCTAGTGGCGGCGTGGTGGGGATACCGAATTCCCACAAGTTCCCATCACTGCAAACCACCGCGTATACCGCGCTCTACGAACAGCAACATATCCACGTCCCTGAAAAGCTCCAGCCTGAATCCCGTATGCTTCAACATCGCGTCCTAGGTGAAGCCCGGAAGCGTAAAATAATGGGCTGGATCCAAGTTATAATTTAGCATGCAACTATCGCGAAAACTTTCGAAAACATCGGTCAACAATAGGACATCGGTCTTCAAGTACAGGTCACTGTACTCCCCAAGTGTGCGCATCTGGAATGTGGTCCATACCTCTACGGCATGATTGTATGCTTCCTCACTGATATCGCTGTCGGTCAGTCTGTTGTGAAACGACTGTCGGGGTGGTAAAGCCGTCTCTTCCAATCGAGCCGCACTATCTATATAGTCGTAAGGAAAAATACCTTTCCTCGTAAGCAAGTTAAACTGCTCGACGCTTAAGTCCGAAAATTGTGACCTCAAATTTTTCAGCTGAGATTCCGCCAAGTACGAGCTCAATTTGTCCAAACTGGAGGCCATGAATTTGAACGAATCGATAAATCTCAGTCGTATATTATAATTTCGCAGATATTTGGTGAATGAAATGTATTTTTCCTTATGTACAGTAGGGATGGGCAATTTCCATGAAAGTATCGATACTTGTACTCGATACCGTATCGAAGCGTCAAAATCGATACCGCAAAAATATCGAACGCCAAGTATCGATACTAACAAGTATCGAGTACTCGTTATGTCGTCAGAAAAGAGTCAAGGAAGGTTAGGTCTTGCAGAAAAGAGAGGGCGCCAAATTTAAACATATTTTTGAAAATTAAATATAAAATTAAATAATTAATTGATTATTGGGCTAGGAAAAGGGGTAAAAAGCATAAAAGCAACTACTAATTTAAATTATTATGTACGACAAAACTACAAATGCCTTAAATAAAGTTTTTACTTAAACATAACATATTTGTTCTTTATAATTGACCTTTATATCAATTGTTTATTTTTTTTGTCATTAATAGTAAGATTAAATTTTATTTGAGCTTTCGTACTTATTGCATTTGTAATTTCTCTTGCTTTTTCTCCACCAACTAAAATATAAAAGATACATTTAAAAAGTACAATACTTATATATTTAACGAGCAAATAAGATTATTATTTACCTTCAAAAGATTTTATTACAGCAACAGATTTATTTATCGTTGGTTGATTTTGCAAATACTTATTTTCAAATGATTGTGATCTTGGTAGTTCATTTAGAGCTGCAGTTTTAAAAGTACTTGTTCCTTCGTTTGACTTAATTTGCTGAGTTGATGTATTCCTAAAGTCAGATCGATCAGACATAGGTGGGTCATCAGGGTCATCTTCGACAGATGTTTCAGTTTCCTTATTAGGCTGCTAAAAATTGTTTATCCCAAGTTAAGGACTAGCATAGTATAATAAATTAAAGAAAAGCATATCCAATTTACCTCTATTCTTGACCTTTTTGGAGTTGGTCCTTCGAAAACTTCCGAGTGTTTCCCTCGTAAATGCTTCAACATATTACTAGTATTCCCACTAGAAATGACGTTCAAATGGCATAAATTGCATCTTGACCCTTCTGGAACCTTTGTGAAATACTTCCAAGCTAAACTCTTGTAAGGAGGCACTGCAAAAGTAATTAAAATTAGTTTTTAAAAAATAATATATTATAAAAGAATTTTAGTTTTTATTATAAATGAGAAGCTGCAAATTCAATTATCTTCTTAAGTTTCATGGGCAGTACTTACTCGTATTAATTGATAAAGGATCAAGGAATGGCTTGGAATGGCAAATGAAAGGATTTAAGAAACTCTTAATTTAAGTTTGAGATTTTCCTAATGTAATGAAAAAACACATCATTTAATTATTAATAATTATCCATTTTACAAAAAGGAAAACCACTCACCTATTAATGTTAACTCGTTTATTAGGCTTTCTGTGTAACCTTCTTCAAGTTGTAACGTCTTGAAGTTCTCAAGTTTACGCAAATCCCACAGTTTAACACTGGAATCCTCAGCAGCCGTAGCTAAATAATAACCATTTTCTGAGTAACTAATCTCAGTTATTGGTACAGTATGGCCAGAGATATTGGCAACGTTAGATAGTTCCTTCAAATCCCAAATATTTACTTGAGAATCAGCTGTGCCAATTCCAAAAATTAAACCATCTGGATTGAACGGAGCTGTAATCAGTGGCTGGTTTATATGACTTGCAATCTAAAAAACAAAATTAGTTTTTTGCACTATCTTTTCAGTGATCGAATAAACAGTAGTTACCTCAGTCAGTAGTCTGCGTGAACGAATATAAAAAAATACCCAGTGTTCCAATGACAATGTTACTGATGAATGAAGAAGGTAGTTCTCAGTTGGACGTAAGGAAACTCCAGTCACTGAAGCATCGTGAGCTCTCAATAAAAAGGCTGCCTGAGTCGTACCTACATTTTAAATCATTTATTATAAATTATTTCAATTATATGCTTATACCGAATCCTACTGCTCCTGACTTATCTAATAATTGATTTTCAATAATAGATCTGAGTCCTTTTATTAATTTTTTATTCCATGATTTATTTTTACTTATTTGAAAAATTGTAATTTACAAGAAAAGCCAAAACCACTCACCGATTAATATAAAAGACAGAATTCCGCCTACAACCATTACCACGTGTATCGTCCATAAATTTGGAGTATCCAAAAGTGAGGTTAACTTAACCGTCTTAACCGGCAAAAATCCACTATTTAAATTCTAAAATTTGTTAGTTTTGAAAATTGCCGATAGAGGGATAAAATACTCGATACTGGGGCATTGAGTATCGATACTCGATAATATCGCTCGCACCAGTATCGATTCTAAAATACTCGATACTCTAGGGAAAAGTATCGATATCCCTAGGTATCGGTATCGAAAGCCCATCCCTAATGTACAGGCAGCAGATATACCGATCCCTCGTACAAATTAGCGATCGTCTCGAGAATAAAATGTGAATCATAGCCGGAAAAATGGTGGAAAATCACTGAAATTACATGCGAATCTTTAAAATTGAAATTACAATTATTGTGAGCCGATCCTCTGTATCTGCCGGTCAGATGATCGTGATCGCGAATTCGAAGTTGATTTGGAAGAAACGGCTTTTTACATATATGACAATTGGGGTGATTATAGTGACGCGATCGTTCGGTAAGACTAAGATTACGCATGGGTACGATAGTACCCAGTTTCTCGCTCGCGATGCGCGCAATCACTTCGAGCTCGCGTACGAACCATTCAATGCAATCGGCACCCCGATGAGCATCGTATCTCGAGAGTGACGCATCGCGAGCATTTTTCAAATAATAGCCTACACTTATAGGTTCATGATTCTGATAAATATCACTATTGTTCGATTGTTCAACTTTCGATAAAATGCACTCGAGATCCGCGTATACGACGAATGGCACTCGTTCCCCATTTTTGATGTTCTTGAAGGAAACCCAGCGATCCTCGGACTCTCTCGGTAACATCAATCGGAGATTATCGTTGAGCCACAAGCAATCCTGCTCATGCGACTCCAGCCTCTCCACTGTGCGAAAGTAGTGAAGACATCTAAAAAAATAAAAAAAAAAAATAAAACATATGCAGTTATATTTGTATCATTATTAATACATACCGATCGCATATATAATGTGCAATTTTGTTCTTGGTGAATTGGCTTCGTACCAATCTCGAGAGATTCCTTATGCACATGAAATGTCCTGCTCCCTGTTCATCGTTGACGAGAAGAAGATTGGCATGCCTCGATCTCTTCTTCTTCGTCACCTGAAGAGGTACGATTTTTGCATCGATATCATTCTCCAAGGTAAAGATGTTGACCGACACGACATTATCCGTCTCGAATTTCGGGATCTGTTTTAGCGTAGTCGGAAAGGTTAGGCTACCGACGTCTAAAACCGTCCGAAAATGTGGATAAGAGGACGTACGATTTGGATGAGCCGTAGGTTTTGCCGGATAGAGTGCCGCCGTCACGGACCACGCGAAACATGCATTATCGCTAGTTTCTAAATTTATCAGAGCTTTCCTACTTGTGATAGCGGATGGCAGATTAATTTTACAACCCGCGTGCAACGGGTTAAAACGATTAATGTTAACTATTAAATAATGAATTTTGTGCAAAGCCCATCCACTATCACGCTCTTGAAATTCACTTAATTTTTGCATAATAACGTCTAAAATGTTTTTCCTATACCAATCACTAAAATTATCAGTCTTGTACAATGTAGCATTAGTCGTGCTAATGTTTTTATCATCACTATTGTCCTTAGAGATGAATTGTCCGTTAAATAAACAGTTAACCTTAACACTATTTGCACTAACAAATACCTTATCTATACGCGTACGCACTAATACATCCGCGTCTACTAAAAAATCCTTAGGCTCTATATAATTACTATTAACTACCATGCCGCTGCATATTCGACTTCGAAACGCCGAATCAAGCACCTCCCAGGTAAGTCCTTGTACGTCATTGCTACAGCCAGCCCCTGATTTAATATAATTCAATTCTCTCTGCACTCGTAGCAACAGACACTTTATACACGCGATTTCAGCGAAATTCTTTTGACGCGTTCCAACGGGCAAAGCTCGATCCGCGTTTCTCAATCGTCGAATATGCTCGCGATAATTCAGTACCCACGCATCGTACTCATTCGCACTATTAATTGTAAAAAATTTTCTTCGCAATTCAGTCGACATTTTGTGTGTGTTTCTTAAAGAAATGACTCTGTCATACGGTGAACAACAATAAATTAATAATTGCGAATGCGTCTCTCGCGAAGAGTAACGCTTATATATATCGAATAGAGAATGGAAGTAGGGGTATCTACACATCCCATTGTTTCATCCGAAATGCATACTGACATTGATATACATTGTTTTTTTTTCAGATGTCTTTTATTCCTTTATATATTGATCATATACAGATTTCATATAGTAGACATTTTGCAGTGAACATATACCATAATGAGTCATACATTTGGGTAACGGTGGTTCGAAATTTTTACTCCATCCAAGACTAAATTTACCCCACTCACACTCCTTCGCATTGTATATATTTTCTAAGTTGCAAATTTTTCTCAACCAATCATATTTCTCCCGTCCTTTCACGAAAATCCAATCTTCATCGTATGACGTTACATACTTTCTTATTACATCTTTATGCTTGTAATAAGGTGAATGACCGTCGGTCCAATTGAATCCATGTCGATTAAAATAAAGCCAACTTTAAAAATAAAAAAATCATATATACAACATTACATGTAAAAAAATAAAATAATACTTACTCATTCTGTTCTCTCTCGAGATCGCTCAACCAAGCTTCTTGAAATGGTGGTGAAAATACATTGTGATACACTTCATTATCACGCAACACCGCAAATTCTTTAACTATAAAACTTTTGTCGGTCAATACAAAACCTTGAAAATCAACGAATGTGGGTGTCATTTTCGTCGTCGTCGTCGTCGTCGTCGTCAATCGCTCGATGCAAGAATGAACGATCTTTTTTGTCGCATTTAAGAAAATTTTTTTCCCCCTCCAACAGGGGAACAAATAACGTATTAAAATTTAATGTTTTTAAAAGGAGGGGATAATTTCTAAGAAATTTTTTCCCCATTGTTACCTATAGTTTCTTCACAGTATAATACAATAGTAAAAAAAATATCTTCTAGAGATTAAGAAAGAAAGGACTTCTTATCAAATGTAACTTTATATTTTAAAGAAACGATAAAATCTTTCTCTCTACGGAGATATTTCTTCGAATGTTTCATTTCAGTTTTTTTCTTCATCGAGAATAGCACGAGCGCAACAATGCATAGAATAACTCACATAATGGATATAGAAGGTTTCTTAGTTTATAAAAAAGAACTTAAATATAAAGATATAGCTATAATTGATTTAAAAAGTAACCAAATTTCTTACGCATCGTTTCGTTTGCGTGACAGAATGAAAAATCTTAGTGAGAAAGACAAAAAAACTGTGTGGTATTTGCTCAATATGGTTCATGGTATAAAATATAGTGATACGGGATTCGAGAAATACGAGCAGGAGGATGTGGAAGATTTTATTAGAGGTTGCCTAACGTACGAGAATCCCGTAGTAGACTACAAGGGAGGGAACATTGAAAAAAATCTATTGAATAGGATGAATGTGGATAATATTAATTTAGAAGTGTATGGTTGTCCTAAGTTTAAGGATTTAATTAAATTATATGATTTTGAAAAAACTCCGTGCAATTTACACGTTCGAGAGAAGAACTTGGACAATGAACGTATCCACTGTCCTTACGAGAAGGTGTCAGTTTTTGCCAAGTGGATAAAAGCAAATATGTGATTCTTTGAAAACTATTTAGAGAAATAAAGAGGAGTACACAAGTCCACAATTCTTCATTCAATCTTATACCGTTGTCGGTGCTGCACACAGGAAAAAAAAAATGAGCTGCGAAAAGTGTAAATTAATCATGATTCAAGAGGATATTGTTCCTCTTTCACCCACTCTTCCCAGAGAATTGACAGAGGAATACGTCAATCGAATTAACGATTTTTTCAATCGTTACTTCGAAGAGTATGAACGGAAACTGCATCTTTATTTGCATAAAAACTGTAAGTATTTATTTTTTACATTTTTTCATAATTATTGTTTGTTTCTTTGTTTTTTTAAATAAAGTGAAGAAAGACGAAGAGAAACAGGCTGAGGAAAAAGATATTGAGTCAAAGCAGACGAAGAAGGAAGAGGAGAAAAAAGTAGAGGAGGAAGAATGTAAGTATTTATTTTATCTTTTTTTACCTTTTCATAATTATTACCTGTTTGTATTTTTAAAATAAAGTGAAGAAAGACGAAGAGAAAGAGACTTGGGAAGATATTGAGTCAAAGGATATGAAGAAGGAAGAAGAGGAGAAAAAAATGGAGGAGGAGGAGAAAGATATTGAGTCAAAGCAAACGAAGAAGGAAGAGGAGAAAAAAGTAGTGGAGAAAGAGGAGGAAAAAGATATTGCGTCAAAGCAGACTAAGAGAGAAGAAGAGGAACCACCACATTTCTTTTTCTTTTACTATTAAATTATTTTATCCAACAAATTGAAAAAATATCATTGTAAATTAACCTCTACTATTTCTTTTCTCAAATAAATTGAAAAATATTATTGTAAATATACCTTTTACTAATTCATCTCGAGTTAACGGAAAGAAACCTAATACGTATTAAGAAATGGATATAAACTTCTCTCCGCATTGATAATGAGATGTAAACTTCATCCGAAGTGGAGAGAGAGAAAGCTAATATGTATTGATAAAGAGACGTAAACTTCATCTGAAGTGGAAAGAGAGAAGGCTAATATGTATTGATAAAGATATGTGAACTTCATCTGGAGTAAAGAGAGGAGAGCACTCTTCACTTTAGTCTTCAGTAAAACACCATGAGCTCCGGACGTAAAATTGTGCTACCACAAAAAAAATTCACAATGTCAGACGGGAAGAAGTCCTCTGTGCCAGTGGCAATAGTGAGACCATTTGTGCAGAATGAAGAGCAGCAGCAGCAGCAGCAAGCAGTGCGAAGAGGGTATCGCACGATACCTGATCAGCAGCAGCCAATGCGGCTACCACATTCGCTGCCCGTAGCCCTGCAGATGCTGCCCGCAGCGGTGCAACCTGCAGCGGACCAACCTGCAGCGGAGCAACCTGCAGGGGAGCAACCTGCAGTCTCGCGTAGGCGGCAATTGTTATTACGGTTACGTAATATGCAGCCTATGTCAGCTTGTGGGTTGTATGACAGACAGTCACCACCACCAAATCGGTAAGAGTTAATAAAAGTCAAAGACTAATAAAAAATATAAAAAAATGGCTTAATAGCGAAGGAATCTCGCATTCACTTTTTCTCTCGCAGCGATTTATTAAATCGTAGTACTACTTTTGTTCGACATAGAGTGCTTTTAATGTAGCATAGAAGCTACTTAAATAATTTTTTTTTTAATTATAGATACTGTTGCTGTTGCTATTTTTATTGGAATTCGACAGGACGTACAATTCCTGGTTTATTTATATATTTTTATAAGTAAATTTGTATTTCAATAAAGAGGGTTTTTTATGCCGAAAGGCTTTTTCCCTTACATTGGTGTTTCTTCAATTACCTCTCCACCAATCCACTGTACCCCGTAATATAAGTATTGCAAATAAAAAAGAAAAAAAAATGCAAATCATAACATAAAACCCTTGAAGATTTCCATTCAACCGACATCGGACGATGCTTCGACTGAAATATTCCAGGGGGATCTACAGCTTGAAAACTGTTCTGAATGTTGTCAAGTGTTTTTCACATACGTCCCAACCACTTTTCTGTAGGTAAGGTCACGTAGGCTCCGCTCTTATTACAGAGCGGATGGTAAGTATCTGCAACGATGGATATACAAATGAATATGACGATCGTCAAAAATACTGTAACATAAATAAGGGGGAGCGATCACTGCATCGCTCTCTACGAATGTTCTTTCTCTCTTTCTCTTTCCAGTACGAGTCCATTACGCATTCATTGTTGCAGAGCGCGATAATGTATTAAGTAACGCATCTTATCGTTTAAAGTAACCAACTGCTTCTCTTGGCTCGCGCATGGCGGTTTCTCTTTCTCTCCTTCTCTCTCTCTCTAAGGCGTCCACTGCTTAACGTAAGAGTGGGGAGGCCACTTGTGTACCAGGGTTGGGTTGAAAATTCCGCTACGCTTACAATCCGTGACTGTACGATCGTAGCGACATCTGTTAGATATTTGGATTACCCTTCAAGATTTATAAAGCAATGAAAAAATATTTGACAACTTGTACTTTATTATTATATAAAATAAATAAATATTGTTAAATGTTTGATAAATATATTGGTTATCATTATACATTGTAACCGGGGTCACGAATAATCCAAAAAAAAAACTCAATTACTGTCTGTGGAAACCACTTTATTCCACGAACTCTCAAGGAGGGGGCCTCCCGCGATGCTCACGCACACTTATCATACGCGTATACAGTGTTTTTTCGGGTTCTCACTCGGGGTATGCGGGGAGGGAATTATTCGGGGGCGGATGAAAAAGAAAGGGGGAAAAGGGGTGAGCAGGGGTATACGGGGAAAGACTTTGGGGGACACGGCAGCGACCACTCCGACCACGATCTCCTAACTCCACAAATCCCACGTCGGGACCACTCAATAATCCGAAGAAGGAGCCCGTATTTAAAAGACGAAGCTCCTTTCAAAATACGGCGACGACCCTTCTGTTTCTCTTACACAGTAATTGCGAGAGAGCTCGGCGCGGCGAACGGTCCTAATTCTAGAACAGAAGTGGCCCGGTCCTTGGTTCTTCGTTCGTCCTGGGCCCCGGGTCCTTTTCCTAATTCCTAGGATTTCATTATTCTTCAGGGCAACAGCGCATGCTCTCGATCTATCCGTCAATTATCACCTATCAAATTGACTGGGATCCGCATTCGCACTGTTCCCTGGGTTTCGTAGCGTCTCGGCTATCCGTGTCGTCTGCTTCGTAGCTTGGTGAGGTCCGGGCGGGGCTCTGCGGTGCGGGGTCGGCGAGTAGTGGTCGGGGAGTCGGGCGGTCGGGGAAGCGGTAGCCGTGGCGCGGGGATGGCGCGGGCACGGGAGATCGCAGCTCGGCGCGCTAGCGGCGCGGCGCGGTAGAGGAAAGGAATGGGTGGGGCGCTCAGCGGGGACTTGCGGTGAGGGGACGGTAGGAGCGTCGCGTAAACAGTCGCGCTCAGCGGGAAGGTTAGAGTGAGAGGGAATCATAAGCGTTTGGGCATGGGAGCGTAGAGGATAGGAGAACAACAGTTTTCTAGCTCATGTTGGAGCAGAGGAGACTTCTTAATACTAAATTTAAGTAAAATAAAATATTCTTAATTCGAATAAGCCTATTTACATCTAATCCTACAAACATTCGCCCAATTCCCAATCATACCATTTCCTAAAAACATCTACTCTCCTTCCGTGGTCGACACTTACAATATTCCAACATCGGAAAACTACATCGTCGCTCCACGGAAGGTTCATCAGGCTACACACACACCTACACGTTCATACCGGGGGGGGGGGGGATCGCAGGAGGCGCTAAGGGGGACAGGAGAAACTACAAAACCTATGCATTTCTGTAACGTGTATTCTACCACGTTACAACATATACCCTTTTATCTTACGGTTTATATGAATTTTTAATTCCATTTTGAATATAATAAATATTTTTTTTAACAAAAAAAAGAAAAATCTTTGGCTTAAAACTGCTTAAAACAGAAAATCAAATAATTACTCTTATAAAGCAGTTTTAACCTACCAGTGAATGTTTATAATTTTTTTTCGACTACAAATATTTGTAGTTATTCAAATTCTGAATAGAATAATGCTAGTTTTAGGCGGGAGCATGATTTTTTTAATGTTTTTCCAAATAATAAGGAGAAATGCATTAGCGAAACTACGATTTTCACCGATATTGTTAATAATGTGACCTGTATCCGACTCCTTACATGTTTCTAGCTTTTTTCTGTGGTCCTATAATTGAGTATTCAGATGAAGAATTTGGCTAGGTGAATAAGAAAGTACTAGTATAATGACTAAAATTCTACGCCATTATGGATTTATTTATATAGGAGAAAATAAAGATCATTTTAATTTAAGGATAATACAGCAGAGAATTAATATATTTTATAAATACAAACTGAAATAAATAACATGAATTAATATATTTAAGCAAAGACTCTTAATGAAAATTGGTTAATTTATACAGATATTTTTAAATGTATGCACAATGATATAAGGTTGGATAAACCCAAAAAATTATATTTTAGTAGGATTTAAATAATCACTCGTTATGATTTTCATCATTATCCAATTTATCCATATTTTTTAATAAATTTAGCATTAACGGAGTGGGTTCAAAATATTTACAATTTCCACTTTTTAATTTTATACATTGATCTGCTAAAATTAAAGAATTTACGGTATCAGCATGCAACTTATTTCGTAGTAGAGTTTTTGTTATTTTTTGTTTACTCCAAATTCTTTCAGGCTCAGCGTTACTGTGCGGTATAATTAATAAATGTAAAACAAACGTTGCTAACATACGAAAAGGATGTTCACCAGTATCATCTGTAAAATAGTATAACGCAAACCAAAACTGGCTTATTTCTATATTACGGTCCGTAATATGATTTGGCAATTCGTAAAAGATTATATTATTCCATTGATTTATAATAGCATGCTTTTCATTGGAATTGTTGATAAAGCCACTGTTATTGTTTATAACAATTTGCATGATATTGTTATTATTATCACGGAAATCAGATGATAATGTGTTTTCTGGAGATATACAAGGAAGAGCATCATAAAAGTTATTTTGAAAATTATTAAATCTACGTTTCATTTGTGCACAAAGTTCCTTCAAATATTGGAGACAATTGGTTATAATTTCGTCTTTACAATCATTATCCATATTAGGATTCTCGGGAAGATTAATTAAATCATTAGCCTCACTTCTTAAGCTTAATGTTTCAAATCCAACGAATTCTTCTTCTTTAAAAGGATCGATATTAGTCGGATCATTTTCTACGACATATCTACATTTTAGAAATAGACCTGCTATTTCTTTAAATAAAAATGTAAGAACTGGTCTAATTTTATGACAAATAATGTCTTTCCTTTGAAAAAATTTATTTACCTTATTAATTTTTGGCAAAATAAAATTTAAGAATAATAAGTAGCACTTCTGACTTTCAGAATTAAAAAAGTTTAAAAAGGACTCGGCGTGAGGAATATTTTCATTGTAACGTGCATCAGTAAAGTATACTTGAAGAACATTCCATTGCTCTAAAATCCTTGCAACGCTTGACTGCATGGAGAGCCATCGTGTACTACTTGGTCGAAGGAGTTTATGAATGTCTGCATCTAAATATACTTGAAACTCCGTTAAAATATGCTGCCTTTTTGGTGAGCGACAAAAAAAAACTGTACAAATTTGTGCAAAATTGTGTAATATCACCCGGTAATTTTTTAATTGCATTTTCAGCGCATAAATGAATCGAATGACTGGGGCATTTGATAATTACAATATTTGGATTATCTCTACGGAATCTTTGTGCGACTGAATTGTATAGTCCCATCATGCTATTACAGCCATCTGAGCCAAATGCAACAATATTTTCTATTGGAATATTGGATTGTATAAAAGAATCGATTATCAAATCGTATAGATAACCAGCACCAGCCTCGTGATTATTATCAAATTCTTTTAGTACTGATACAATTTCCCACAAGGTACAAATAACTTTTTTTTGTTCAAAATCAAGATATTGCACCACTATGCACGCATTTTGTATTTGAGAAATATCTGTACTTTCATCAAATAGAATGCTAAATTTTGACTTTCGTAAAATGCTACATAATTCTGTTTTATATCCTTTAGATAAACAATTTTTAATAATTTTCTGTATACCTTTTCTGTCCATAGAAAGATTTTTCCAGATTTCTTTACAATCTTCATCGTCGCTGATTCTTTTTAAAACTGGTATCAAATGATCGGCCAACAAAAATGACAAATTGTGTTCTGCAAAAACTGAACAAATTTTCAATTTTGCTCGACCAACTTTTTCTTCGAGCCTCCCCTCGTGATTATCATCGCTTTCACTATTTGCATTTTCTTCAAATTCGGGCATTCTCCTTCTTTGTTCTCGACGATGTCGACCACTACGTGAATGGTCTTTGATAGTTTATAATCGCACACCAAAGTTTCGATTACAAAACCTACATCTGGCGAGACCAGCTTCATTAGGAACATGTTGAAGCCAATTTTGGAAATCTGGATTATTTTCCCATTCCGTTCTATAGAGTTGTTGTCTATAGTTTCTTATTTGCTCCATCTCCAAATTTTTCTTCCAATTGCGCTACAAAATGTATATATTTGGTTTTTCTTTTCTAATAAATATTGTAAAAATATTAATGAAACGAGAAGCTTTTATTTTATTTAAAAGAAATATTATATAAGTTGCTAACAAAATTATTTTTTTCAAACTTCTCTAAAATTCATTAACATAAGGTTACCTAAATACTAGCATGAAGAAAAAAAATCTTACTTCTATAAAAGCTATAAATTATTCTTAAATCTTTAGTCATCTTTTTTTTTATTAATATCCAAATAAACCTGTATGAACAAAAGTATAACAATTATATACTTACCTCAGATTTATACTGTAAATATCAATTTATTTTAATTATATTACACGAATTAAGATTACCCACAAGATCTGAAGGGGATTTATAAAATAATAACCTACAAATTGGTAATGAAAGAAACTTCGTTTATTTTGTATAATAATAAACAAAACACAGTTATAGATTTATAATAACAACATTTCATTTTGTAGTTTCAATTTTCGCGAAGTAATCCAAATGTCTAACAGATGTCGCCACGATCGTACAGTCATGGATCGTAAGCGCAGCGGAATTTTCAACCCAACCCTGTTGTGTACCCATGCGACGTCTCCCCTCTTACATGAAATTCCTGTAGTGGATCTGCGGATGGGTGCGTTCATTCTAGTTTGTGCATTTGAACCGAAAACTATCAAGGATTCTTACTATTATTTTAAAAAAAAAACAACAAAATGTACGAAGATATTTACGCACATGTGTACGATTTTATTTGGTATCTTAAACGGATAAATCCGGATAAGAAACTTTTGGAGCAAATTAGAGACCGTAAGTTACAACAAATTAAATAATATTTTTTTTTTGGTTATAAAAAATAATATATATATATATATATATATATATTGTAACCTGGAGGTTGCAAATACCAAAAAAAAAACACTAAAAGTTTGTCCTGAAATCTGTCTTTATTCCACTAAACTCAAGGAGGGGGGCCTCCCGCGATGCTCACGCACACTTATTATACGCGCGTACACTATCTTTCGGGGTCTCACTTTTAACACGGGGAGGGATTTACTCGGGGGCGGACAAAAAAAAAGGGGGAAAGGGTGAGCGGGGGTAGACGGGGAAGAACGTGAGGGAGAACGGGGACAGGGAAAGCTCGGGGGGAAAAACACGGCAGCGACCACTTCGACCACGATTTCCGAACTCCACAAATCCCACGTCGGGACCACTTAATACTCCGAAGAAGGGGCCCGTATTTAAAAGACGAAGCTCCTTTTAAATTACGGCGACGACCCTTCTGTTTCTCTTACACAATGTGTGCGAGAAGCTCGGCACGGCGGGCAGTTCTAACTGTAGAACAGAAGTGGCCCGGTCCTCAGTTTCCTCGTTTGTCCTGGGCCCCGGGTCCTTTTCCTAATTCCTAGGATTTCATTATTCTTCAGGGCAACAGCGCATGCTCTCGATCTATCAGTCAATTATCACCTATCAAATTGACTGGGATCCGCATTCGCACTGTTCCCTGGGTTTCGTAGCGTCTCGGCTATCCGTGTCGTCTGCTTCGTAGCTTGGTGATGTCCGGGCGGGGCTCTGCGGCGCGGGGTCGGCGAGTAGTGGTCGGGGAATCGGGCGGTCGGGGAAGCGGTAGCCGTGGCGCGGGGATAGCGCGGGCAAGGGAGATCGCGGCTCGGCGCGCTAGCGGCGAGGCGCGGTAGAGGAAAGGCATGGGTGGAGCGCTCGGCGGGGACTTGCGGTGAGGGGACGGTAGTAGCGTCGCGTAAACAGTCGCGCTCAGCGGGAAGGTGAGAGTGAGAGGGCAATATAGGCATTCGGGCATAGGAGAGTAGAGGATAGGAGAACAACAGTTTTCAAGCTCATGTTGGAGCAGAGGAGACTTATGAATACTAGTTTTAGCCTGAAATAAAATATTCTTAATTTCTATAATACTATTTACCCCTAATCCTACAAACATTCGCCCAATTCTCAATCATACCATTTCCTAAAAATATCTACTCTCCTTCCGTGGTCGACACTTACAATATTCCTACATCGGAAAACTACATCGTCGCTCCACGGAAGGTTCATCAGGCTACACACACACATACTCATTCATACCGGGGGGATCGCAGGAGGCGCTAAGGGGGACGGGAGAAACTAAAAGACCTATGCATTTCTGTAAAGTGTATTCTACCACGTTACAACTCCTCCCCACTTAGCTCGGACCTCGGGGGGGGGGGGGGGGGGGCAATAGGCTTGACACTTATCTAAGCTATACTTAACTACTCTTATTCTAGTGAGGCATCGACGAGAGGGATCCCCTTAGACAATTTTCTTAATTTTCTATAAAAACCCATACTCTAGGGTGCGAACGGGGGGGGGGGGGGGGAGCGATATCCAGGGGGCAATATACTTAGAACTACTATATACAGTTTTGTTTTCTGGGGGCCATAGCCTCTGGCTCTATACAATTTTATATTTATGGCGTCTGACGCCTTTACTTGTTCTTGGGCTATAGCGCCGCTGCGCTAGGTCCATGCTGCCGAGGCCGAGTAGCCAAGTACACAAATTTTTTTTGGTGTCCTATCGGACGGAAGGGAGAATCAGTGGGGTCGTCCACCGATCCAATCTTAACAGATAGTATCCGATGATACTAAAGAATAAAATTGAAAAAGGGGCCACGACCTAGGGAAAGGGAGGGGCGAATCCATACGCGACGCGGGAACCGACGAGTGCTAGTTCGCGAAAGAAACAAACCCGATTGCTGCAACCCAGACGCCGGTCGCGCAACTCCAACCACCGCACACCCACTCTTAAGACACACAACCAAAAGAACTGAAAAATATGATCTTACCTGGACAGCGTGGCCGGCGATGAGCTTCTGGATGGAGGAGTGGGAGGCATGCATGGAACCGGGGGGCTTTGCCCCAACCGGGATATCACTCCTATTAATTAATTGGCTTGTCCAAAGCCGCAACAGCTCGAATCGGGAGAAGGGGGGTGGACATTCGCGAACTAGAATCTATATATGGATAGGACATGCGCTAATTTTCGGAATTTATTGAGACGGACGGTACGAGAATTCTAGCCCCCGGTGGGGATTACCAAGCCGCGACACGATGTTTCTTTTCCCGGGCGACCTTCGAGGCCGAGAATATACGATACCTCCCGCTATAAGCGCCTTATTGTCCTCATCCTCATCTGAAATCTACTAGAGATCATTGTTCTACCGACGGTGGCGTAATCAGGGTCTATTGGCGGGGTCGTCGGGGAGGGCCTGAGTTTGGGGCAAACGGGGCAGACGTGGCAGGGAGGGCGAGGACGTTACGGGGCGATCGGGGCAACCGGGGCGATCGGGGCAACCGGGGCGACGAAGTCGGCGGTTTTTGAGGGGTGGCTGGGAAGGGACTCGGGGTCGTAGATGAATCGATGATCGGGGAGGGATAGGAGGTGGCGGAGGAGAAGATCGGGGCGGTATTGGCGGGGGACTTCGGGGCGATATGGGGGGAGGACGTTGAGGCGGTTTGGGGAGAGGACGCTGAGGTGGTTCGGGCACCGGCGAGGGCTCCCTACTGGAGCGCAGTCCTGCCGGTCCCGTTCTTTTCCTGTGCTGATTCTTCGGTCCTGCGGCTTGTACGGGGGAAAAGACGGGGGTGGGCGATTCGGTCGGGGTGGGTGAGTCGGTGGAAGCTGCGTGGTAGGGTTTCAAGTCCTTGATATGGACTCGCGGTACTAGGGTGCCATCTTCCCCCTTCAGTTGATACACGGCTGGAGATAGTACTGTTTCTATCGTATAGGGACCGATAAATTTAGGGGCAAGCTTGGAGGTGAAACCCTGAGTGCCGGACGAGAGTACATAATACTTCCGCAAGACTTGGTCGCCCACCTGGAATGTGACGTCCCGTCGTCCTTCGTTGTATCTGGCAGCTTGGCGTAGAGTGGCCTCACCGAGGTTTTTCTTGACCAAGTCCCGCAAGTGTCCTAAATTACGCACTCTGTCGGCCCAGGTTACCGTGTCTCGGGGCTCGTACGTGGTCGGGGAGGGCTCTTTCATTAGGGTCTTAATCGGGAGGGGGTGGCGGCCGAAATTAAGGAAAGCGGGGGAGAATTGGGTGGAGCTCTGGGTGGAAGTGTTTAGCGCGAACTGGAGGGCCTCTAATTTTTTGTCCCATTCCCGGTGATCTCCGTCGACGTACATCGCGAGCATGGTTTTAAGGGTACGGTTAACGCGCTCGACGGGGTTGGATTGGGCATGGTAGGGTGGGGTGGTGATCTGGGTTATTCCATACGCTTCCGTTAGGGCCTTGATGTCCTTGTTCACGAATTCCGTGCCGTTATCCGTAAGGAAAAACGTCGGACAACCCCAGCGATGAACGATAAGGGAGGAGAGGGCCGAGGCAATGGATTTCCCGTCCGCCTTCCGCAGAGCTTTCAATTCGACGTACTTGGTGAAATTGTCCTGAAAGACCAACAGATATTTGTTTTGATTCTTACTCTGCGGAAGGGGCCCCATTATATCGGTAGCTACCAACGTCCATGGTTCCTCCACTACTCGTTCACGCATCAACCCCGGAGGGCCCTGGGTGGAATGTTTGTGGGTTTGGCAAGGGCGACAGGTCCGAATATACTTCACGACTGAGTGGTATATTCCGGGCCAGTAAAAATTTTGGGCAAGGCGGGCATAGGTCTTCTCTATTCCTAAGTGGCCTGACTGGGAAGGATCGTGTGCGTCGCTGAGGGCTCTGGGGCGGCTTTCGGGGGGCAAAACTAATTTCCACGCATTCGTGTCTTCTAAGGCGGGTTCGATTAGGGGGTTAGGCCGATGATAATATAGTTTATCCTCATGGACTCGCCAGTCGGGATATTTCCAAGGGGCTTCGCGGACGTTTTTTAATCGGGTGAGGTACCAATTGTTTTGCGAGGATCCGATGGTGGCAAGGGCAGTGGTCAGGGAGGGATACATACGGGACAGGGCATCGGGGACGACGTTAGCTGAGCCTTTGCGGTGTTCGATGGTCATGTCAAAGGATTGCAAGGCCAGCGCCCATCGGGCGAGTCTTCCGGTGGGGTCGCGCAGCCTCTGCAACCACCGCAAACTACTATGATCCGTTATAACGCGGAAAGCCGTACCCTCGATGTACGGGCGGAACTTTTTTACGGCCCACAAAACCGCCAGACACTCCTTTTCCGTCGTCGAATAGTTCCTTTCAGCGGGGGTTAGTACTCGGCTCGCGAACACCACCGGAAGCTCGGCTCCTTGGCTTACTTGGGTGAGGACAGCACCGATCGCAGAGTTGCTAGCATCGGTCTGGAGGATAAAGGGCTGGGAAAAATCGGGGCGAAGGAGAACAGGGGTGGAGGACAGGGCGGACTTCAGGGATTCAAAGGCGGTCTGTTGGTCATTCTACCACTGCCACGGGGCATCCTTCTTCAATAATTGGGTCAGGGGAACCTTGTATTCCGAGAATTTGTCGATGAATCGGGCGTACCAGCCTACCATTCCTAGGAAGCGCTGTAGTTCCTTGACATTTCTCGGGGCAGGGTACTTCATGATCGGGGCAGTCTTTTCCGGGTCCACTCTCAAGCCGTCTTTGTCGATTATATACCCCAGGTAGCCTACTTGTTGGCAGCATAATTCGCTCTTCTCGGGGTTGACAGTGAGGTTCGCGGCCTTCAATGCCTTCAACACTGCTTCTACATATGCGGCGTGGTTCTCAAAGGTCTCATTTACGACGATGATGTCGTCCAAGTAGGCAAACACGTGGGTAGACCATTCCGGGCGTATTAGTTGGTCCATCAGGCGTTGAAAAGTGGCGGGGGCGTTGGTGAGACCGAAGGGCATGCGGGTGAATTGGAATAAACCAGCTCCAGGGACGGTAAACGCGGTAATTTCGCGGGAATCGGGGTCGACGGGGACTTGGAAGTAGGCCTGGCTCAGGTCGAACTTGGTGATATAACGGGCAGTACGTAGTCCATCCAAAATGGCATCTATAATGGGCAGGGGATAAGCGTCCTTTTTCGTCACTCGGTTTACGTCTCGGTAATCGATGCAGAAGCGGAATTTTCCATTGTTCTTCTTAATAATCACCGGACAGCTACTCCATGCGCTACTGGACGGTTCTATTATCCCATCGGCCAGCATGTCCTGGATCTCTGCATGAGCGACTTTGAGCATGGCGGGGGAGAGGCGACGGGGACGTTGCTTGATGGGGGAATGGCCTTGGACGTCAATTCGGTGGGAAGTAAGGGGAGTAGGGGGGAGAGCTTGGTCGGGAGTGGGCATGAACGTTCGACAGAGGGATTGCAGGGTTTCTTGTTCGGACGGGGTAGGGTCAATCAGGGCTAGGCTGGCAAGGGTAAGGTTCACTAGGGGTTCGGTGGGACCAGAGGGACGGAGGGGTCGGGGAGAGGAATTCGGGGTTCTCCAAGTCAGCTGGGCGAAGTCCATGGTGATTTGCATGGCTTCTAGGAAATCCACTCCTAGGATGCAGTCATATCCCAAGGCCTTGCACACTCGAATTACCAAAATCTCGTCCTGGTCGTCCAGTCGGAAGCGGACTCGGGCTTCTCCCTGGGCCGGTTCCACGGCTCCGTTAGCCACTTGGATGTAGGCGGTGATTGGCCGTAGATGGTTCTTCAAAATTTCGCCTAGTCGACGTCCGAAGTAAGAACGAGCCACTCCACTGTCCAAGAGAGCCGGGAAAGTGTGTTGGCCAATCCGGAGCGTTAAAAAATATCGGGGGTCCTGTTCGAGGGGGGTCGCGGGGGAGAGTTCGGGGAGGGAGTCGACGGCATTTCGGGGACTCTTCGGGGGAACAGTTAAATCGCCGAGTCCTAACGATTTCCCTTCTGTTCGTTTCCCTGAAATTTGCGCGTTTTACAGTTGGGCAGATCTTCGTATAGGTGCCCATTTGTCCACAGCTGTAACAATATTTCCCACGAGGATGTGGGCAAATCAGGAATCGGTGTCCCGGCTGGTGGCAGTTCCAACACGTGTCTTGAGGTGGGCGGGCTTTCTCCATGTCCGGGTCTCCGGTGGCGGGACTTCCAGGGAGGGGTAGATCTGGGTCTAGCGGGGTGGTCGGGAGCGGGGGAGGGGTTATTTTACTCAGGGACTTTACGATTTTTTCAGGTTTGGCTTTGGAAGGTTTACCAGCAGGGGCAATCGGCAGCGAGGGGTGACGGGTAGGAGGAGGGCTAGGGGGAAAAGTGATTTTGGGTTCATGTCCTTGAACTATGGTTAGTTCGGCTTTGACGGGGGCAGCTGGATTGCGGGGGCTGGTGACATAGTTATATGCTTCGGAAGGAAACAGGGAGACGGACGGGAGGGGAGGGGCAGAATGTTTGGAGCGATCCGCTAGTCTTCGTGTATCCACTTGATGACACTCGATCAGCAGGTCTTGAAAACTCCTTAGCCCTTCCCGGGCGATCTTCTGGCGGTAAACGGGCAGCAGGTTGTGGTAGGTCAAGTCTAATTGGTGTTCCAAATCCATCGGGGGGTCCATTCTCTCCAGGATCTTCCTTATCTTTATCACGAATTCAAGGGGTCGTTCCTGGGGGCCTTGCGTCCTGGCTTCTGCTTCTCGTCGGATAACGTGGGCGGGGTGAGAAATGGCGAAGGTCCTGGAAAACGCGTCGAGAAAATCGCGGTATCGGGTCCTTGAGGGGCTTTCGAGTCGGTACCAGCTCAAAGCAGTACCGGCAAGAGCGGCGGGGAGGGCGCGAAGGACGGCAGCTTCCGTCAATCGTCTTCCTTTAATCAATTCGTTCAGTTCGGCTAAGAATTCCCGGGAATCCTCGTCGAACTGTCCCGTAAAAATGGGCATATACTTGGTCAGACTGTCCCACGCACGCATCTCAGGGGTGAGGGTTTCGGAAAATAGGGAGACTTCAGATTGGAAAGGGTCCAAGTTACGAAGGGTATTGTTTGATAGGGGTAGTTTGGGTCGGGGAGAGGTAGGAAGAGATGGGAGGAAACGGGAGGCTCTAGACTCTGCGTTGAAACCTACTGGGTATGAAGCTTGGCGTGCCATTGGCGGCGCCGCTTCATGCTGTTTCGGTCCGTGCAATCTAGAGGGGTGAGGGGGGTGAGGGGTGGTCGGACGGGACGGGGCCATAGTATAAGTACTATGTAAAATCGAGGCTGAATTCCAAAGAAACTGAGGATTGCGGGGGAGGGGGGTGGAAGGAGGGGGGGGGGGGTTGAGGGGTAGAGCGGTAGGAGGTAGAGGGTGGATGCGTTAACGGGGTTGTGGGCAGTCTGCGGGGGGCTGGCACACGATCCTGGGTGCGAGAAACCTGTAAACGGGGCGGCTTGGGCGGTAGGGGAGGAGGGTAGTCATCGGCGGGGGCTAAGGGTACATTTTCATATCTTGGCGCGGAAGTACCTGTAAACGAAAGGGGGTGGAAGGGGTTCGACCGATGCGGCGGCACAGTCCATGCCGAATCCTGAAAGCACGAAGAATTTTCGGCGATTGTTGTCGCGACCGGAGAGGAGAAACTAACAACGGGCCGACGGGGTTGACGGGTAGAACGGTGAGGGGTAGGCGGAATTTCTTCTAAGGACAAATCTATTAATTGGGGTTCGCGGGGTTGGGTCAACTCGGGGGGTGCAGTAGAAGCGGGGGGGGGGGAGGGTTGGTTCGGTTCGGGGGTAGCGGGGGTAGCGGGGGTATCGGGGGTAGTTGCAGGGTCCAGTATCTGGTCACTCGGGGGTAGCTCATAATCAGCTGAAAACGTCAAAGTCGAAGGGGGTAAACTAAGGCGGTCCGGCGCGAGCATCGAATCCCAATAATAAGAATCCCCGCTAATTTCACTGTCGAAGGACTCGGTTTGATTCCCCGCGGCCCTTACGTCCATGTCCATCTCCCAGGGGATGGACATGTCACCGAAAAAATACCGCTGACGAAACCTGAAAAGTCGATCGCGAAGAACAGGGGGGGAACCGGTTAATTCGAGCCCGTACGAACGTAGAATTAATAGCACGACCTGCAAAGGGAGGACACGGACCACGTCGCGATAATTATTTAAAAGGAAATCGGAAGGAGAGGGAATATTTAAGCTCATCACCTACCTTTATTCGCCGACCAGGTAGTCCCAGCTATCAATCCGGGTGGGGGGGGGGGGCGTCGGTAATGGCGGTGGTGGCGGTGAGCGGCGGCGGCGAGAGACGGCGGCAGCGGCTGGTCGGAGCGACAGGGCAGCAGATCGGGCGACAGTTTAAAAGTTTTCAAAATCACTAAGTCAACACTCAAAACAAACAAAACCAAAATATAGCAGTCGTCCGGTCACCCGCGACACGACGGAGCGCGGGAACTCGAGGTCGAAGCAACGGTCGTACTGGGGGGAGGGGAAAGGGAAAGGGAAACCGTTAAGACGCGAGAAACCGAAAAAAACTGTACACTCGCGGGCAATTGAGCACTCCTCTCACGGCGGGGCACCACGTTGGGCGCCAATTTGTAACCCGGAGGTTGCAAATACCAAAAAAAAAACACTAAAAGTTTGTCCTGGAATCTGTCTTTATTCCACTAAACTCAAGGAGGGGGGCCTCCCGCGATGCTCACGCACACTTAAAATACGCGCGTACACTAGCTTTCGGGTTCTCACTTTTAACACGGGGAGGGATTTACTCGGGGGCGGACAAAAAAAAAGGGGGAAAGGGTGAGCGGGGGTAGACGGAGAAGAACGTGAGGGAGAACGGGGACAGGGAAAGCTCGGGGGGAAAAACACGGCAGCGACCACTTCGACCACGATTTCCGAACTCCACAAATCCCACGTCGGGACCACTTAATACTCCGAAGAAGGGGCCCGTATTTAAAAGACGAAGCTCCTTTTAAATTACGGCGACGACCCTTCTGTTTCTCTTACACAATGTGTGCGAGAAGCTCGGCACGGCGGGTAGTTCTAACTGTAGAACAGAAGTGGCCCGGTCCTCAGTTTCCTCGTTTGTCCTGGGCCCCGGGTCCTTTTCCTAATTCCTAGGATTTCATTATTCTTCAGGGCAACAGCGCATGCTCTCGATCTATCAGTCAATTATCACCTATCAAATTGACTGGGATCCGCATTCGCACTGTTCCCTGGGTTTCGTAGCGTCTCGGCTATCCGTGTCGTCTGCTTCGTAGCTTGGTGATGTCCGGGCGGGGCTCTGCGGCGCGGGGTCGGCGAGTAGTGGTCGGGGAATCGGGCGGTCGGGGAAGCGGTAGCCGTGGCGCGGGGATAGCGCGGGCAAGGGAGATCGCGGCTCGGCGCGCTAGCGGCGAGGCGCGGTAGAGAAAAGGCATGGGTGGAGCGCTCGGCGGGGACTTGCGGTGAGGGGACGGTAGTAGCGTCGCGTAAACAGTCGCGCTCAGCGGGAAGGTGAGAGTGAGAGGGCAATATAGGCATTCGGGCATAGGAGAGTAGAGGATAGGAGAACAACAGTTTTCAAGCTCATGTTGGAGCAGAGGAGACTTATGAATACTAGTTTTAGCCTGAAATAAAATATTCTTAATTTCTATAATACTATTTACCCCTAATCCTACAAACATTCGCCCAATTCTCAATCATACCATTTCCTAAAAACATCTACTCTCCTTCCGTGGTCGACACTTACAATATTCCTACATCGGAAAACTACATCGTCGCTCCACGGAAGGTTCATCAGGCTACACACACACATACTCATTCATACCGGGGGGATCGCAAGAGGCGCTAAGGGGGACGGGAGAAACTAAAAGACCTATGCATTTCTGTAACGTGTATTCTACCACGTTACAATATATATATAGTAAAACATACCGATCACAAATAAGATGAGAGCGTTTTCCTCTAGTAAGCTGTCCATTTAGCAGTCTGGAAAGGTTCCTGATGCATATAAAATGTGCTGCTGCTCCTTAATGCTCGAGAAAAAGAAGAAGATTAGCGTGTCTGGTCCTCTTGCATTTTGTTAATTGTAGAGGTGCTATGATTGTATTCTCATTCGTCTCAGTCTCTTCCACCATAGTAAAAATATTAATAGAGACATCATTATCTTCCTCAAATTTCGGAATCTGTTTTAATGTAGTCGGAAACGTTATACTTCTAACATCGAAAACAGTTGTAAAATGAGGATATGAAGATTTTCGTTGTGGATGAGTATTCGGTTTTGCCGGATAGAGTGCAGCCGTTACAGCCCATGCAAAACATGTATTATCATCACTGTGTATGTTTATCACAGCCAGTTTATTCTTAATAGATTCTGGAAGCTCGATGGCACAACCTATATGCAGCGGGTTATAATAATTTATATTTATAATTAAATTCAGAATTTTTTCCAACGCCCATCCACTGTCACGCTCTTGAAACTCACTCAATTCTTTTAGAATTTTGTCTATTATATTTGTATTGTACCATTCACTAAAACTATCAGTTTTGTATAAAACTGCATTGCGGGTTGATATATGTTTAATATCACTTATCTTTTTACAAATAAATTGTCCGTTAAAGATGCAATTTATCTTAACTGCGTTCACGTTATTAAACACTTTTTCTGTGTAGGTCTGTACTAAGTCTTTTGCACCTGTTAGAAAATCACGTGGTTCTATATAATTATAATTTACAACCATTCCGCTACATATTCGAGATTTAAATGAAGACTCGAGATCTTTCCAAATAAGCTTTCTCACTCCAATTGATTTCTTATTTTTTGCCGCATGCAGAAGTAGACGCTGGATAGTTGTTATTTCAGTCAGATTTTTGTGTACTATATCGGGAGCTGCAGATCTATTAGCATCTCTTAAACTTCGAATATAATCACGACACTTGCGTACCCACTCATGATAATTATGCTGATTTCCTAAATCAGGATTCTTGAGAGCATGATTCAAACTATAACTCTTATCCTTAGCTGCTCTAAGTAGAAGACACTGTATTTGTGCAATTTCTGCAAAATTTTTCTGCAGCGTGCCTATAGGTGCGTTGCGATTAGAGATTCTGAGTTTATGAATATATTCACGACACTCGCGTACCCACTCGCGATATTCTTCTTGCGTTTTCAAAACTCTATTTCGTAGAGACATCTTTTGTTCTTTTCTTCGAGAGGACTAATCAGGAACTGAGGAAAAGTGGGTGGGAAACTGAGCTCTCTTTAGGTAAAGGATCTCTGAAACACTTCAGGGAGTAAGAGAACATTGAGGACAGGTAACGACATGTTAGAAAATAGATGCAAGCGTTTTTCAGTTATACATATATTCCAGATTTTTGCTCATACATATATTTCATATAATAGACATTTTTTAAGGCACATACACCTTCATGATTCAAACATGCTGGAAGATGTGAATTATGCAAGCTATCTTCTAAATCAAAATCCCCCCACATAAAATTATCTACATTAGTTATTTCTAAATTACAAATATCTCTTAACCAATTTGTATTTTCAATTCCTTTCACAAAAATCTCATCCTCATCATCATAAATATACTTCCTTATAATATCTTTATATTTATAGTAGGGTGAGTAGCCATCCGCCCAATTTAAGCCGTGATAATTTAGAAAGAACCAGCTAAAAAGAAACATTATATTAAACAAAAATAATATATATTTTTTCTTTTTCATATACTTACTCTGTCCGCTTTCGCTCCTCTTCACTTAGCCACGAATATGAATAGGACGGTGAAAATAAAATATGGAACACTTTTTGTTCTTGTATAACAGCAAATTCTTTGATTATAAATGACTTATCCGTCAAACGGAATCCTTGAAAATCAACGAACGATGGTGCCATTATGCCTACGTTTTTTATAATAAAATAATTCTATTTAAATATGAATGTTTCATAAAAATTTCTCCCTCTCTTCAAGCTAATTGTTCTTCATCCCTCCTACTATCCTCACCATAGGTCAAAACTATCTCCCACTATACGTAGCATAGGTCATAAATATTTTCTTGAGGACCAATGACGTTTCCGTTCTTCCAAGAGTGGCAGGTCAGTCATTTCCCCACCGTAGGACAAAAGTTTTGTCAACCCTTAAAGCATCTTAGAATTACCGCCCACTACATGTAGCATAGGGCAGAAAATATTCTCTCTTAGAGCCAATGACGTTTCCGTTTTTTTAAGAGTAGTATAGGCATCTTCCTACCGTAGATTAAAAAAATTGTTGACACCTCCCTAACAGTGCTTAAAAGCTCGAAGAAATCGTAGGACAGGCATCAGTATTGCTTGAACGTTTGATTCGTACGACAAATAACATTCCATTTTAAAAATGTCTTCACTGTTTCATATTACACATATAATCGATTTTGACGGGTTTATGATAAACAGAAAGTTTGTGCATAAAGAAGTGGCAATCAAAAACTTAACTACGGGAAATACGAATTACGGTGCATTTCGTGTTCATGAGCCGTATAAAAGTTTATCGATTAAGGACCAAAAAGCGTAAATTTCGTCTTCAAAAATATTCACGGGATAAAATATTGCAACACAGGATATGAACATTATAATCAAGAAGATATTTACAAATTTGTGAATAGCATAAAATTGGATTGTGAATACCCCTTAGTAGCTTATAAAGGGGGGCATGTAGAACGGGATGTTCTGAATTACTTGGATATCCCAAATACAAATTTGGAAAGGTTTGGTTGTCCTAAATTTGATAATTTGATAGCCACTATAAAACCTTGCAACACCCCGTGTAAACTACACTTAAAAATGTTCACCAATCATACGAGAAAGCCTATAAATTGTGTATATCAAGAGGTAAACGTTTTCGCACGATGGGTACATCAACAAATAGATGTGAGTATCAAATGTTAAACTTACAATTTGTAAAATATTAACTGGATTTCTCTGTTTCAGATGATTGAATAAAATATATATATATATATTGATGTAAGTTTAATTATTAGTTTAATTGTAAAACATTTAATTTTATATATTTGTATAAATTGATGTATATTTCCTTCATTTTTTATATATTTGTATATCAGATCAATTATAAGTTTTTATCATTTATATAAATTTTATGTATATTTGTTTAATTATAAGTTTAATTGTAAAAACATTTCATTTTATATATATAAATAAATTCCGTCTGTCATGTAAATCTTTTACCAATTCTTTCTTCTCCTCACTCCCATGACTATTCCACTACGTATTATGTTTACACTAGCTCATCAATCACTGGCGGTAATATAAGTTTCTTTAGAGCATAATTCCAATCATTTTCTCTTTTCTTCTCATTGGCAGTCGTGATTTCCTCTTTTGGATGCTCATTAGAGATATAATTTGCAACAATTTTCAATCTACCATACATATCTTTCCGTAATGCCTCAACTTTTCGATCCAATTTATTTTCAATATAATTGACTTTATCATTCAATTGATTAATTCCTTCACTAATATCATTAATTTTTTCATCAATTTCATCAGTTTTTTTCAGCAGAGTTGTAACTTTTTCCTCAAGGCGGTTACCTTTTAGGTAATAGTGAGTTAGCTTTTCACTGTATTCAAACAATTCCCTCATTAAGCTATCACGTACAGTCATCGAATTACGTAACATAGCAGCCATATTCACAGCACTTGTCTCATCAGTAACATCACATTCTAAGTTTGAAATTATTTTCTTCTTGGCATTAAATGCATTCCTTTTTTTATCAAACTTTAACGTATCATTGTCAATTTTGTGTGAATAATTTCTCACTTTACCGGTATTGAAACCAGATCCGAATTTATTTATCGACATAGTGAAGTAGCACGTTGAACTAAGAAAATCTTGAAACTGCAATCTCTTTTATAAGATACATAGGTTTAGTAACAGTTAGGACTTAATAAGTTATCCTAGCAAAAACGTTAATATTTCTGAAATTGATGTAAAATTGTTATTCTCCCCAATAGGGGAGGCTATTAAAATTGTATCCTTTTTATTTAAAGGATATTTTGTAATCCGCTGCATAGGTTTAGTTAAAGCCATGCAAAGTTATAATTCCATGCTCGATGGAAAGTTAATTCCTTGCACGATATCAGCAACTTATCACAATAGCTATCTACAATTTAACTAACGAGAAAAGGGGGGATTGCGGTAGCCACCTAGCGGCAATTACTGGTACTATCAATTAAATTGAACTAGTTCACTCGTGTGTGTAATTACGTAATATTAAAATACCGGTGGGTAGGAGAATGACCTAAAGATAAAATGTCCTAACGATAAAATGACTTAAAAACGCCAGCTTCACATTGGTTAAAAGCCGGTATTGCAGATTACCGACCGAATCGTCCGAATTTCCTAAATTTGAGTAGCTGGCAACGCTGGACTGTCAAACGTCAGTAAATAGAGTCAGAGGTTATGCACAGTAGAGGAAAATTCTGGATCTGTCAGATAAGTATTTTAAATGAATAAATGAAAATGAATGAATTACTTTGTGGGTATTTCTTACATTTTACAGAAGAGCTACGAGAGGAAACATTTAAAATATTATGATGTCATGGAAGATGAGGAGGTATTCATAGAATTTGCTAAGCAACATATTTTGAAATATTTAAGAGCCGAACCACAATAGGATTATTTGTTATCCACACTGACAGTCTTTGGATAAACGAGAGAGAGAAGGTTATGCTGCTCGAATAATGTTAGGATATTAATACTGTGCCTGGATTGCATATTGCTGCCAAAAAGTTTTTGCTTTAGCAGCCTTCGTGTTGAATAATGCCTATAAAGAAGGCATGTTTTCAAGAGGTCTAGTATATAGGGGAGATCGTTTTTCTCGTGTAATTTTGGTAGTGAGTATAAACTTAAAACTTTTCAATCTGGAACAAGCTTATGCAGGATTAACGCATATTACTTGTATAGTTATTTGAGCAAATAAATTCTTTTTAGAAGCTCTATCAAACATATACCTTTTGCTTGGATATAATGTTATATGTTTTTTGTAGATTTGTTGAGAAGAAAAGATGTGAGATTACCTTTCGAACAGTCTTTGGAAACTACAGAAGCTACCTGACAAATATGGTTGCAATCTCACTGAGGTAAAAGAATGAGATATCTTGGTGAATTTTGTAAAATACATTTCTATAGAAATGTCCCAGTTACTTTTGATAAGAAGAAAGACCAATTAATTTTATTGAAACAATCTGTGTGTGTGTGTGCTATAATATTTTTTACTTTTCATAGATACAATGATGAAATAAATTTCTGATTGCCTGGCCTCTATTGTGGAGAACCTGATTCAGAAATAACTACTACTAGACTCGAGGAATCGAATATAAACCTTACTAGAAGAAATTGGAATATTAATGTAAAGCATTGCATGCTGTGCATTTCTCTCAAATAGAAATTATTCATTCTATCATGATAAATACTTCATAATTTTAACTGAACTTTGTTAAATGACTGTTACAATTTTTCATATTATTCTGTAGATTTCACAATTTACCTGATGGAAGAAAAATATGATTAGAGGAATTCTAAACTACTAATAGAAGCATTATAAATTTCCAGTGCTATTATTACACGAATTTCCTGAAATAGCTGCCTATAATTGGGGATATACAGAGTGTCCACATTTTAAATGATAGAAAAAACAGGAATTTTTGGTTCGAAAGTAATGACTTAAAAAGACCCTCGATTAAAAAATACATTTTGTGCATTAACTGGAACTTAGAAGAGTGTTTGCAGATTAAATTTAAAAAACGCATGTTCCAATATTTATAATTGCGGTGTGGCAAATTTATGGTCAGATATATATGAAGGTAAAAGACACAAAGTTTCTTATATATCTGACCATAAATTTGCCACACCGCAATTATAAATATTGGAACATGCGTTTTTTAAATTTAATCTGCAAACACTCTTCTAAGTTCCAGTTAATGCACAAAATGTATTTTTTAATCGAGGGTCTTTTTAAGTCATTACTTTCGAACCAAAAATTCCTGTTTTTTCTATCATTTAAAATGTGGACACTCTGTATATCCCCAATTATGGGCAGCTATTTCAGGAAATTCGTGTAATAATAGCACTGGAAATTTATAATGCTTCTATTAGTAGTTTAGAATTCCTCTAATCATATTTTTCTTCCATCAGGTAAATTGTGAAATCTACAGAATAATATGAAAAATTGTAACAGTCATTTAACAAAGTTCAGTTAAAATTATGAAGTATTTATCATGATAGAATGAATAATTTCTATTTGAGAGAAATGCACAGCATGCAATGCTTTACATTAATATTCCAATTTCTTCTAGTAAGGTTTATATTCGATTCCTCGAGTCTAGTAGTAGTTATTTCTGAATCAGGTTCTCCACAATAGAGGCCAGGCAATCAGAAATTTATTTCATCATTGTATCTATGAAAAGTAAAAAATATTATAGCACACACACACACAGATTGTTTCAATAAAATTAATTGGTCTTTCTTCTTATCAAAAGTAACTGGGACATTTCTATAGAAATGTATTTTACAAAATTCACCAAGATATCTCATTCTTTTACCTCAGTGAGATTGCAACCATATTTGTCAGGTAGCTTCTGTAGTTTCCAAAGACTGTTCGAAAGGTAATCTCACATCTTTTCTTCTCAACAAATCTACAAAAAACATATAACATTATATCCAAGCAAAAGGTATATGTTTGATAGAGCTTCTAAAAAGAATTTATTTGCTCAAATAACTATACAAGTAATATGCGTTAATCCTGCATAAGCTTGTTCCAGATTGAAAAGTTTTAAGTTTATACTCACTACCAAAATTACACGAGAAAAACGATCTCCCCTATATAATAGACCTCTTGAAAACATGCCTTCTTTATAGGCATTATTCAACACGAAGGCTGCTAAACCAAAATCTCTTTGGCAGCAATATGCAATCCAGGCACAGTATTAATATCCTAACATTATTCGAGTAGCATAACCTTCTCTCTCTCGTTTTTCCAAAGACTGATAGTGTGGATAACAAATAATCCTATTGTGGTTCGGCTCTTAAATATTTCAAGATATGTTGCTTAGCAAATTCTATGAATACCTCCTCATCTTCCATGACATCATAATATTTTAAATGTTTCCTCTCGTAGCTCTTCTGTAAAATGTAAGAAATACCCACAAAGTAATTCATTCATTTTCATTTATTCATTTAAAATACTTATCTGACAGATCCAGAATTTTTCCCTACTGTGCATAACCTCTGTCTCTATTTACTGACGTTTGACAGTCCAGCGTTGCCAGCTACTCAAATTTAGGAAATTCGGACGATCCGGTCGGTAATCTGCAATACCGGCTTTTAACCAACGTGAAGTTAGCGTTTTTAGGTCATTTTATCGTTAGGACATTTTATCTTTAGGTCATTCTCCTACCCACCTAAAATACCATTAGCGCGAAAGAAGATTAAGGAAGGCAGTCACCTAGCGGTGACTACTGGAACTAGCAATTAACTCAACCTAGTTTATCTGTGTAGCAGAGTCGGAAATAGTTAGGCTACGTAAGGTAACTAACCATCGACTTCGAAGGGTGAAAAAACCTTCCCTCAACTAGGGACCCGTAGGATAACTTAGGTCCCCGTAGGATAACTAACCAACGGTACCATAGGGTGAAAAATACCCCCTCCCTAACCAAACCCGGTCCCACTATAAGACCTTCCAACTGTGACATAGGGTGAAAAATACCCCCACCCTCCCTAACCAAACTCGATCCCACTATAAGACCCTTTCCTTCCTCATCCCCACCACTACCATACTAAGAGAGTCTTATCCCCACCCATCCCCCTTCCACACCACAAAACAGCTTCCCCCACTCCCTGTCATCGGAACCGCATAGCTCCTCTACTGGTGAACTACAACAATAAATTAATAATTGCGAATCCGTCTCTCGCGAAGAGTAACGCTTATATATATATCGAATAGAAAATGGAAGTAGGGGTATCTACACATCCAATTGTTTCGTCCGAGATGCATACTGACATTGATATACATTGTTTATTCAAAAGTCTTTTATTCCTTTATATATTGATCATATACAGATTTCATAAAGTAGACATTTTGCAGTGAACATATACCATAATGATTCATACACTTGGGTAACGGTGGTTCGAAATTTTTACTCCATCCAAGAATAAATTTACCCCACTCACACTCCTTCGCATTGTATATATTTTCTAAGTTGCAAATTTTTCTCAACCAATCATATTTCTCCCGTCCTTTCACGAAAATCCAATCCTCTCCCTCGTATGACGTTACATACTTTCTTATTACATCTTTATGCTTGTAATAAGGTGAATGACCGTCGGTCCAATTGAATCCATGTCGATTAAAATAAAGCCAACTTTAAAAAGAAAAAATCATATACACAACATTACATGTAAAAAAATAAAATAATACTTACTCATTCTGTTCTCTCTCGAGATCGCTCAACCAAGCTTCTTGAAATGGTGGTGAAAATACATTGTGATACACTTCATTATCACGCAACACCGCAAATTCTTTAACTATAAAACTTTTGTCGGTCAATACAAAACCTTGAAAATCAACGAATGTTGGTGTCATTATCGTCGTCGTCGTCGTCGTCGTCGTCAATCGCTCGATGCAATAATGAACGATCTTTTTTTGTCGCATTTAAGAAAAATTTTTTCCCCCTCCAACAGGGGAACAAATAACGTATTAAAATTTAATGTTTTTTAAAGGAGGGGATAATTTCTAAGAAATTTTTTTCCCCATTGTTACCTATAGTTTCTTCACAGTATAATACAATAGTAAAAAAAATATCTTCTAGAGATTAAGAAAGAAAGGACTTCTTATCAAATGTAACTTTATATTTTAAAGAAACGATAAAACCTTTCTCTCTACGGAGATATTTCTTCGAATGTTTCATTTCAGTTTTTTTCTTCATCGAGAATAGCACGAGCGCAACAATGCATAGAATAACTCACATAATGGATATAGAAGGTTTTTTAGTTTATAAAAAAGAACTTAAATATAAAGATATAGCTATAATTGATTTAAAAAGTAACCAAATTTCTTACGCATCGTTTCGTTTGCGTGACAGTATGAAAAATCTTAGTGAGAAAGACAAAAAAACTGTGTGGTATTTGCTCAATATGGTGCATGGTATAAAATATAGTGATACGGGATTCGAGAAATACGAGCAGGAGGATGTGGAAGATTTTATTAGAGGTTGCCTAACGTGCGAGAATCCCGTAGTAGTCTACAAGGGAGCGAACATTGAAAAAAATCTATTGAATAGGATGAATGTGGATAATATTAATTTAGGAGTGTATGGTTGCCCTAAGTTTAAGGATTTAATTAAATTATATGATTTTGAAAAAACTCCGTGCAATTTACACGTTTGAGAGAAGAATTTGGACAATGAACGTATCCACTGTCCTTAGGAGGAGGTGTCAGTTTTTGCCAAGTGGATAAAAGCAAATATGTGATTCTTTGAAAACTATTTAGAGAAATAAAGAGGAGAACACAAGTCCTCAATTCTTCATTCAATCTTTACCGTTGTCAATGCTGCACACAGGAAAAATAAATGAGCTGCGAAAAGTGTAAATTAATCATGATTCAAGAGGATATTGTTCCTCTTTCACCCACTCTTCCCAGAGAATTGACAGAGGAATACGTCAATCGAATTAACGATTTTTTCAATCGTTACTTCGAAGAGTATGAACGGAAACTGCATCATTATTTGCATAAAAACTGTAAGTATTTATTTTTTACATTTTTTCATAATTATTGTTTGTTTCTTTGTTTTTTTAAATAAAGTGAAGAAAGACGAAGAGAAACAGGCTGAGGAAAAAGATATTGAGTCAAAGGAGACGAAGAAGGAAGAGGAGGAGGAGGAAAAAGATATTGAGTCAAAGCAGACGAAGAAGGAAGAGTAGAAAAAAGTAGAGGAGGAAGAATGTAAGTATTTATTTTATCTTTTTTTACCTTTTCATAATTATTACCTGTTTGTATTTTTAAAATAAAATGAAGAAAGACGAAGAGAAAGAGACTAGGGAAGATATTGAGTCAAAGGATATGAAGAAGGAAGAAGAGGAGAAAAAAATAGAGGAGGAGGAGAAAGATATTGAGTCAAAGCAAACGAAGAAGGAAGAGGAGAAAAAAGTAGTGGAGAAGGAGGAGGAAAAAGATATTGCGTCAAAGCAGACTAAGAGAGAAGAAGAGGAACCACCACATTTCTTTTTCTTTTACTATTAAATTATTTTATCCAACAAATTGAAAAAATATCATTGTAAATTAACCTCTACTATTTCTTTTATCAAATAAATTGAAAAATATTATTGTAAATATACCTTTTACTAATTCATCTGGAGTTAACGGAAAGAAACCTAATACGTATTGAGAAATGGATATAAATTTCTCTCCGCATTGATGATGAGATGTAAACTTCATCCGAAGTGGAGAGAGAGAAAGCTAATATGTATTGATAAAGAGACGTAAACTTCATCTGAAGTGGAAAGAGAGAAGGCTAATATGTATTGATAAAGATATGTGAACTTCATCTGGAGTAAAGAGAGGAGAGCACTCTTCACTTTAGTCTTCAGTAAAACACCATGAGCTCCGGACGTAAAATTGTGCTACCACAAAAAAAATTCACAATGTCGGACGTGAAGAAGTCCTCTGTGCCAGTGGCAATAGTGAGACCATTTGTGCAGAATGAAGAGCAGCAGCAGCAGCAAGCAGTGCGAAGAGGGTATCGCATGATACCTGATCAGCAGCAGCCACTGCGGCGACCACATTCGCTGCCCGTAGCCCTGCAGATGCTGCCCGCAGCGGTGCAACCTGCAGCGGACCAACCTGCAGCGGAGCAACCTGCAGGGGAGCAACCTGCAGTCTCGCGTAGGCGGCAATTGTTATTACGGTTACGTAATATGCAGCCTATGTGAGCTTGTGGGTTGTATGACAGACAGTCACCACCACCAAATCGGTAAAAGTTAATAAAAGCCAAAGACTAATAAAAAATATAAAAAATGGCTTAATAGCGAAGGAATCTCGCATTCACTTTTTCTCTTGCAGCGATTTATTAAATCGTAGTACTACTTTTGTTCGACATAGAGTGCTTTTAATGTAGCATAGAAGCTACTTAAATAATTTTTTTTTTAATTATATATGCTGTTGCTGTTTTTATTGGAATTCGACAGGACGCACATTTACTGGTTCATTTATATATTTTTATAAGTAAATTTGTATTTCAATAAAGAGGGTTTTTTATGCCGAAAGGCTTTTTCCCTTACATTGGTGTTTCTTCAATTATCTCTCCACCAATCCACTCTACCCCGTAATATAAGTATTGCAAATAAAAAAGAAAAAAAAAAATGCAAATCATAACATAAAACCCTTGAAGATTTCCATTCAACCGACATCGGACGATGCTTCGACTGAAATAATCCAGGGGGATCTACAGCTTGAAAACTGTTCTGAATGTTTTCAAGTGCAGCCCCCTTCAATTCCCCTTCTACTCCGTGTCTTTTAGTGTCGCCTGTCCATTGCGTGGCGCTAGTTGTTACTACAGGCAGTTGAATTTTGATTATAAATTTACTCTTTTATTCAACCAACATAGGAGTATCAAAATGGTTTAAATTCGGGAAACTGTAAGCTTAAAGACGTATACATTTTAAAGAGTACTTATAAATATAAATTACTATATATATGCAGGAGGATAATAAAAAATAATTATTTACTTTAAAACATTTATTATATATACTGAAATTTATTTTTATACCTTACAGAATTTTGAATATTTTTTTTGTACCTGGTTTTTTTTAATTATATTGTTACATGCTGCAGCATTATTGTACATACGTAATCTCATAAATATTTTAATTGTATTAATCAATATGTCATCTGCATGTTCCTCGCAAGGAAATTTTAATATTTTCGAATTAATAGCATCGTTGACAACATCCTCATAAATAAATAAAGAATTTACATGCTTTTTAAAAATGTTGTTAAGCTTACGTATTAAAGCATTAAACCCATTGGTTAAAAAGCTACTGCATTACCGTGAATTCATCAGAGTTGCTAATGCATTACAAATAGTAAAATCTTCGTTATCACATTTGATTGATTCAATGCATTTCATACATGATACATTTTTAAATAACTTATTGTATATATACTCAGAAGTAAAGTAAGAAATGCATTCTTCTATATCAGGTAGTGAATAATCATGCTCGAAGATAAATTTTTCTATGTGCCATTCCTCTACATCGACAGCTTTTCGAATTTTTTCTTCCAATATACTTAATGAGCTGATGGATTTTTCCTTATTGAAAATGGCTTTTAATTCCGTTAATGTTACTGGGGTCTCAACATTTGTGGATATGACACAATTACCAGTTTTTGGGGGCTTCACTATACTATAGATCGATAAAATCCGATATATTTGTAAAACTGTAGGAGTAGCTGGATGGTCGTTGCATCCTCCAGCTTGTCTGACCGAACCGAAAAATCTCTAAATAAAGTACACGAAAAAAAGATATACATTTTAATAAACACTATATCTAAAAACTGTTGTGCTGCTAACTTAATTTAATATTATAACATAAGTATCTGATAAAATTATAAAAGGTCAAACCTCAAGAGCATCTTGGTTTATTTTACCGGTAAATATATTTTTAAAGTCTATGCTATTCAAAAATTTAATTAAATCTAAAGTCGAGCGCAATGTTACTCTCAAACCTTCTGCAGTTTGTCTAGTAAGAAATGCAGATTGTTGCAAAAAACCATTGTCAACTAGTGCCTCCCAGTCATTAAGTTTTTGTAATGACAGCTCCATGAACTGAAAAATTATAATATACTTATTCAGTCTGTTAAAATGTTTACAGAATTTACTTACCTTATAATCATGGTCCGCTTCATTTATTCCTTTATGTGGTTTCTTTCTATTTAATGTGTCAAACAAATCATTAATCCATCGACAAAATGAAATCGTAGATGAGCAGTTTTTTAACTCTGGTAAAAACTGCATATAAAATTCCAATGCTGTCGCCATGGTATTACTGAAAATCTAGCAAAATAATTAAAGTTGTTTAGAAAAAGAGCAAAACAAGAAATGGATTAATTAACCCATTAACGTCCAAAATGTCAAAATTTCTTGCACGTTTTCAAAGTGATTTTTTCCTATGTAATTGGCGTTGAAAAAATTCTTGAACCACATATTCTGATGTAAAATTGCATGCTCTTTCAGAATCCGTTGCCACAATCATGATAAAACTTACAGGAAAAGAGATATGCTCGATTGAAACATAAAAAACACCTAAATTTTCGAAAAAAAAAATTTTTAGGATTTTTTTTCGAAGTGTTACGGTGAAGATATCACCTTGCGACCGTGATCAAAGGTGACCATGGGAGTTGAAGTTTAAGAGGGAATTTTTTTGTTGACCTTGAACCATCGCTTCTTTACAAAATGGCGGAAAAAACGATTTTTTTTTTCAATCTTCATCAACTTTTTTCTCGAAATCTATGGTCTTTAGAAAAAAATTCATAAAAACAAAAATGCCTTAGAATCGCTCGAGGAACATTCTCAAATTTGTTCAGAATTTTTTGAGACAATTTTTGATTTTCCGGGAAACTTGTGAAATGGAATTTTCAAAAATGTCTCCAAAAATTCTGAAAAAATTTTAGGATGTTTCCCGAGTGCTTCTAAGACATTTTTGTTCTTATGAATTTTTTTCTAAAGTCCATAGATTTCGAGAAAAAAATTGATAAAGTTGAAAAAATAAAAATTCGTTTCGGCCGCTGTTCTAAAAACCTATTGGTAAAAAACGATTTCTGTGCAAATTTTAGGAAGATTTTTTTACTCTTAGCGTTACCCAGAGACTACGGCGTGGACGTGGTAAAATTCTGTCTCCTTTGGGGTGCTTTTTTCCCGTGAGTCCCCTTGCCTCTCACGTCTCGGGGTGCTTGTTTTCCGTGAGTCCCCTTGCCTCTCACTTATTCATACTTTTAGGTGTGCTTTTTTAGCCAACATTTATTGCAAATATTTAAATTACATGTTTTGCAGAAAATTCTTGTTCTTATTGGATAGTTTCCATTGGAACAAATCCTCAATTTGTCACTATTAGATCGTCCATGTGCTTTACTTTTGCGACTACTTTTTTGTAAGTAGTATTTGGCAATCGAAATAGTGAACTCTTTTATTCCAACTTTTTTTTTTCCATCGTTAGCAGCATTGAAAATTACAAGAGAATTAGTAATAGACGCCTGTATAAGTCTCATAAAAACTACCCATGTCCATTTTATTGATCGTATACTTGGGAGTATGTCATTGCAATGTCCGTCATGCAGGTCAACACCTCCCATGAATTTGTTATATAGGTGAAAAGCTTGCGGAAAAGGTATTTCAATTTTAGATTTAGCCTCTGCGCTGTATCTTTTTGAAATAGATAGAGGATTGACACCTGCTGCAGTTGAAGCTATTGAGATGGGCTTCGAATCCATGATAGTAATGAAATTTATGCCACTGTTTACGTCGTGCTTCACCACATATGTCCCTCTTGGAGCTTTCTTATCAAGCACATTTTTTTCTTTGACTCGATTATCTCTGATAGTACCAGTGCATTTCAAACGCAATTTCTTCAAATGTAATACCAAATCCATGTTAGTGAAGAAGTTGTCAAAGTACAGATGAAATTGAGAAATTTTGTTATAACTTATTATTTGAAAAAATGGTTGTAATAAATATAATACTACTCGTGAACCTAAAGCACATTTAGATAACTTATCTCCAATTTGAGAATTCTTGCCGCAATAAAGATCCAAATTCAGTAGATAGCCGTCCGAAGTACACAAGCCCCAAAATTTCAAACCAAATCTTATCGGTTTTCCTCGAATAAATTGTTTCAAAACAGTTTTTGCATAGGATTTGGCCATCATCTCATGAACGGATAGAGCAATTCTCCATATTCCGAATTTCATGATGTTATTTTGAAAAAGTTTCAGTAGAGAACGAACGCGCCATCCTCGATCATTTGAATCTTTGTCTTTGTTTTTTGAAAACTTCAATTTAGATTTTGTGATTTCAAATTGTTGGCGAGACATTGCAGAAGAAACTACTTCATTAGATTAATACGGATCAGATGACCAGTAATCTCTCTGTGATTTTCTGGGATTGAATGTAGAAAAAATAACTATTCCAATAAAAGTATCAAGATCTTTCAATTTCAAATCATAACCATTGTCTTTACACGCATCAATAATATATTTTTTCATTTCAATAGAAAAAAAGGTTTCAAACAATTGAAAAGGTTCGCTCCTACGTATTTTCTTTTTTTGCGATTCGGACAATAATACTTTATCTTCACAAGAATCAGGGTGTAACTTTTCACCCTCAATCCAAGTGAATTCATGACCTTTTTCAAGTTTATCTTGTTTTTCAGAATAATTTGCATGAGCTTTATTGTAAGTGATATTGGGTATTTCATGTTCGCAATCTGAATCAAAATCGGAACCAGAATCATCGGAACCTGAATAGTCAGGATCCGGAATCAATACGTTGCGTTCTGAATCACTATCTGAAGAATCTGATTCATATTCAGAAGATCTTACACGTTTCCGCGACATAATGTATGAAATTAATGATTTCGTTTATTTATCACTCATCCGTATGTACAAGTAAACCTTCAATACAACCCCGATTATTAACCACCCACCCTCTTTTTCCAGGGGGGGAGGGGTGTTATGTACATAGAATAAACATACATAACTCATTGCTACAATAAGCATTATATAATTAATATTATTAATATTATTATCATTTAAAGATATAATTAATAACTCTAAATCTATCATAATTATATTAAAATATCAATAGCCTCATTGTAAAGGAGAGATACTCCTAAAAGCGACAAATTCCTAAATGTAATACGAAGCGCCAGACGCAGCTCGTTCACACAGTCGCCAAGGCTAAGTCCCGACACGTGGCAAAATGCACTTCGACGGCAGTCGAATGTTCTAGAACAATGACGCATTTGACCATTGGGACCCGCAAATGTTACCATATAAGGTAAAGTTTGACGCTGCACTTTGAGGGTAAGAGCTCCAAACGTGCAGCCCCAAAAATCAGTTCGAGTCAAAAGCTAGAAGGAACAAGTCTAGTCTCCTAGGACCTTCAGACCTCTCATACCTTAATTTTATCCAGGCAATCCTTTGTCTCTTAAAACTATAATTATCTAGCTCATAGCTCTGGTTATCAATTTGTATAAAGAAGAAACATTGTAAATCAAACGTCAATAAACTTTATTATACAAAAGAATTTCGAGTTGGTCGTGAATCAGCGATAGAACCACAACAAACTGGTGGCAGCGGTGGGATCCGTTGACTGGTGAAGATCAAACCTACATAAATCTTCATCCCAAGGAAAATCAGGAAAATTTATTTCTCCGATCGACCAACCTCTACAAGGACGAACCGACGTGGATGATCATCGATACTCAACGAGACATCCGCCAACTTCGCCTTTCTCAGCAACGGAGCGACAAACCCACAACTTCGAGGTTCACCCCGCATACTACCTCACGACTACAAGAAATCAACGACTGGAAACCAGCAGAACTTGCAGCCAGCCAACCAGTGAAAATGAGCTTTTGGTGAGTACGGTACCAATCATATCAGTAGCAATTTTATTTGTGAACATTGTAACCGCGAGCCCATAGCGTTCGTAGTACTAAATTTTTTCCATGTACCGTAATCCCGATAATTTAGACCGAACTCAATCTGAACCCAGCTTAACTCCCGCGACACATAGTGTACCTCGACCAAATCGTGTTTCAATCTCCCGAGAGATAGACAGTTGCATCTCTCAATTAGGGAATAGAACTTTGCGTACTCTTAGGGAAACCGACGAAGGAACCCCATTTCGAAACGTAAATACGCGAAGACGGAATAGACTAACTATGGCTCACCGTGGCAACGCGAATAACGACGCCCCAGAATTAGATCATAGTTACACCGCGGAACGTCCGCCTGTCAGAATAGAAGACGCACCAACAAACACGATTCCTCTTGACGAAAGCATACCTCCTAGCGCCATAGATGCTGAAATTAGAAGATTACACAACAGCATAAGGCCCCGCGAAATTAGCGCAATTGAAGAAGAAAACGCGAGACTGAGAGACGAACTCTCCAGGCTACGCCAAAATTTTAATAGGTTCCCCGCGAGGACCTCCACGGCAAAGACCGGCACAAAGAACATCGTATGTGACTCCCTGCGAAAGACCTCGATACGTGCCAGATCTAGACGATGAGGAAGAAGAAGAACCTCACCACGGATATGCTTCCCTACATGTAACTCTCGGAAGAATCCCAAAATACAAAGAAGACCCAGACGAGCTAGAACCGTTTGTGAATTCTATAGTTATGGCAAATCAAAATCTACACCCGTTAGATAGAGACGAATTTCTACGGCAGGTTAGATTCACAATAATAAGAGGCAAAGCTTATACTGAAACTAAGCACAAAGTAATCGAAAACATCGAACAACTAATACGAGAATTAGAAGAAGCGTTCAAACCCCGACGGTCTACCGCGACCCTCCAAAATAGTTTAAATCGATGCCGACAAGGAAAAGATGAATCGGTACGATCCTATGCTTCCCGACTAGAAGACATATTATCAGGTTTGAAAGAAAGATGCATCACGCCAGCAAATGATCCGGCTAAAAACGAAGCCATAGAAGAATTGTTAACGCAACAAGCGAAGCATCAATTCATAAAAGGATTGAATTTTAAACTCCAAGTTATGGTAGCATCATGCGAGAGCGCAACTTTCAGAGAATCAATTGCTATCGCAATCGATCGCGAATCCTTGACTCGCTCCGACGAAGAGTACAGAACTCAACAGGGCTCGACCCATGGCAGACGCGATAACCAAGGACAACAACGATCCTCCGGACAACGGAATAATTCGCACCTCCATTGCAAACGCTGCGATAGGAAAGGACATGTAGCCGAAAAATGCTACGCGAGACTTAGCAACGCAAAACGGACTCAGAGTCACTCATCTTCTGTTAACAAGGTATCCACCTCTTGCAATTATTGTAAAAAACCAGGACACACTGTCCAAGAGTGCCGCACCCTAAAAGCAAAGCGAGAAAGAGAAGCTCAACAGAATGCAAATAATTCAGAGCAGCCAGTTAATGAAAACTTGAATCGACCAACACCTGTAGGAAATCTAACCGCTAATATGGTATTATGTACTCCCATAAAAAATCTGATCGAAGTACAAGCCGCTGAATTCATACGACCAGCAACCTTACTCTTCGATACTGGAGCCGATGTCTCCATAATTAAAATAAAAGTCCTGCGCAAGGAAACGATAGCTGACAAAACCCCGATTACGCTAACAGGAATAAGTGGAACACCTGTAAAGACGCTTGGATCAGTTTACCTACACGTAAAAGTCGGAAAATACACTATAACCCATAAATTTCAAATAGTACCAGACACCTTTTCGCTAATAGCCGACGGACTAATCGGTATGGATTTCTGGAAAAGAAACAGTTTCCATTATGAAAAGGACGTGTCCTTGACGATGCTGGGACACACCTGGCCAATGAAACAAGTAGTAACACGCACGGTATCACTAAAACCGAGATCCCAAACATTAGTAGCCGCGTTAACAGATAGTAAACAAGACGGCATTGTAAACGGACACCAAATACTACCTGGAGTGTATATAGGTAACTGTGCCACTAGGCCAACCAACTCTACCTGCTGCGTCAGCATTTTGAACATCACGGAGAAAGAACTAGAGATACCCTTGCCTACAGTTGTGTTAGAAGATATTCCGAGTCCACCGACTCAGGGCGACGACCCCTCTGTACCCATAACCGTATACGCTGTCAATAACTGCGCCAGCGATCGACTCGCCCGGCTAAAGTCTCAATTAGAACTAAATCATTTAAATCAGGAAGAATTGCGCACTCTAACAGAACTCTGTGAGGAATACAATGATATATTTCACTTAGAAGGTGACAAACTCCTCACCACTGAAGCGGTAAAATATACCATTACTTTGGTAGAAAATACCAAACCTATCTTTAAAAAACCCTATAGGTTACCTGAAAAGCATAAACAGGAAATTGATAAACAAATTTCTCAGCTAGAAGCTGACGGAATAGTACGGCCGAGCCGAAGCCAGTGGAACGCGCCACTGCTCGTGGTACCCAAGAAACCCGATGCACAAGGAAGTATAAAAATGCGCATCGTCGTAGATTTTCGCAAGCTAAACGAAGCTACTATAGGTGATGCCTATCCATTGCCAAACATCACCGAAATATTGGACCAACTAGGCCACTCGAAATATTTCACCACCCTTGACCTAGCCTCTGGATTTCACCAGATAGGCATGGCCGAAGAAGACAAGGAAAAAACAGCCTTCTCCACACCCCTAGGGCACTACGAATACAACCGCATGCCCTTTGGATTGAAAAACGCGCCAGCTACGTTTCAATGTTTAATGAACACCGTATTATCCGGACTCCAAGGGATCCAATGTTTAGTTTACCATGACGACATAGTAATTCACGCCCCTACTCTAATAGAACACAATAAAAGACTGAAACAAGTGTTCATTCGACTGTGTGAAAATACTCTAAAGCTGCAACCGGAAAAATGCCGTTTCCTTCGCAAGGAAACTTGCTACCTGGGTCATATAATTACAGACAAAGGCATCTCTCCAGACCCAACTAAAATAGAAGCTGTAAAAAATTTTCCAGCACCCAAGAGCGTAAAGGACGTACAATCCTTTTTAGGCCTAGCAGGCTATTACCGAAGGTTCATTGACCATTTTGCTGACCTGTCGAAACCCATGACGAACCTATTAAAGAAAGGAGTAAAGTTCAACTGGACCTCCCTAGAACAATCATCATTTGAAAATCTAAAGGAAAGATTGACTACTGCACCACTTTTACAGTATCCAGACTTTCATCTTCCTTTCATTCTGACCACGGACGCCTCCAATAAAGCAATAGGAGCCGTGTTATCGCAAGGCGAGGTAGGCAAAGACCTCCCCGTTGCTTACGCCAGCAGAACGCTTAACAAGGCCGAAGTAAATTACAGCACCACGGAAAAAGAATTAGCAGCTATAGTTTGGGCTGTACAAAATTTTCGACCTTACTTATATGGTACTAGATTTACCATCATCACCGATCATCAACCACTTACTTGGCTTTTCAATGTAGAAAACCCAGGCTCCAGATTGATGCGTTGGAGATTAAAGTTAGCCGAGTACGATTACGAAATTAGATACAAACCAGGTACTTAGAATACAAACGCAGATGCGCTAAGTCGTATATACGTGACCACGCGCTCCAGAGCACGGCAAGCCGCCCCAAGGCCAACCGACTCAAACGAAGATGCAACCTCAGCTAACTCCGACGCCGAGGAAGAAACAGCTGATGAGAAGCCATCAACCTATACTCCCGCAATGATAAATCAAATCCTTTACGAGTATCACGATACTCCCTTCGGAGGACATGAAGGCGTAAATAGAACCCTGCAAAGAATTAAAATTAAACACGTATGGCCAAATATGAAAAAGGACATCGAAGAATACATAAAAAAATGTGACAAGTGCCAGCGCAATAAAACAGGCAACGTGAAACGTGCACCAATGCAGATAACAGACACGCCAGTAGAACCCTTCGAAAAGGTCGCCCTAGATATAATAGGACCATACCCTGCGACCAAACAAGGAAACGGTGGGTAGGAGAATGACCTAAAGATAAAATGTCCTAACGATAAAATGACCTAAAAACGCCAGTTTCACATTGGTTAAAAGCCGGTATTGCAGATTACCGACCGAATCGTCCGAATTTCCTAAATTTGAGTAGCTGGCAACGCTGGACTGTCAAACGTCAGTAAATAGAGTCAGAGGTTATGCACAGTAGAGAAAAATTCTGGATCTGTCAGATAAGTATTTTAAATGAATAAATGAAAATGAATGAATTACTTTGTGGGTATTTCTTACATTTTACAGAAGAGCTACGAGAGGAAACATTTAAAATATTATGATGTCATGGAAGATGAGGAGGTATTCATAGAATTTGCTAAGCAACATATTTTGAAATATTTAAGAGCCGAACCACAATAGGATTATTTGTTATCCACACTGACAGTCTTTGGAAAAACGAGAGAGAGAAGGTTATGCTACTCGAATAATGTTAGGATATTAATACTGTGCCTGGATTGCATATTGCTGCCAAAAAGTTTTTAGTTTAGCAGCCTTCGTGTTGAATAATGCCTATAAAGAAGGCATGTTTTCAAGAGGTCTATTATATAGGGGAGATCGTTTTTCTCGTGTAATTTTGGTAGTGAGTATAAACTTAAAACTTTTCAATCTGGAACAAGCTTATGCAGGATTAACGCAAATTACTTGTATAGTTATTTGAGCAAATAAATTCTTTTTAGAAGCTCTATCAAACATATACCTTTTGCTTGGATATAATGTTATATGTTTTTTGTAGATTTGTTGAGAAGAAAAGATGTGAGATTACCTTTCGAACAGTCTTTGGAAACTGCAGAAGCTACCTGACAAATGTGGTTGCAATCTCACTGAGGTAAAAGAATGAGATATCTTGGTGAATTTTGTAAAATACAATTCTATAGAAATCTCCCAGTTACTTTTGATAAGAAGAAAGACCAATTAATTTTATTGAAACAATCTGTGTGTGTGTGCTATAATATTTATTACTTTTCTTAGATACAATGATGAAATAAATTTCTGATTGCCTGGCCTCTATTGTGGAGAACCTAATTCAGAAATAACTACTACTAGACTCGAGGAATCGAATATAAACCTTACTAGAAGAAATTGGAATATTAATGTAAAGCATTGCATGCTGTGCATTTCTCTCAAATAGAAATTATTCATTCTATCATGATAAATACTTCATAATTTTAACTGAACTTTGTTAAATGACTGTTTCAATTTTTCATATTATTCTGTAGATTTCACAATTTACCTGATGGAAGAAAAATATGATTAGAGGAATTCTAAACTACTAATAGAAGCATTATAAATTTCCAGTGCTATTATTACACGAATTTCCTGAAATAGCTGCCTATAATTGGGGATATACAGAGTGTCCACATTTTAAATGTTGAAAAATCAGGAATTTTTGGTTCGAAAGTAATGACTTAAAAAGACCCTCGATTAAAAAATAAATTTTGTGCATTAAGTGGAACTTAGAAGAGTGTTTGCAGATTAAATTTAAAAAACGCATGTTCCAATATTTATAATTGCGGTGTGGCAATTCTATGGTCAGATATATAAGAAACTTTGTGTCTTTTACCTTCATATATATCTGACCATAAATTTGCCACACCGCAATTATAAATATTGGAACATGCGTTTTTTAAATTTAATCTGCAAACACTCTTCTAAGTTCCACTTAATGCACAAAATGTATTTTTTAATCGAGGGTCTTTTTAAGTCATTACTTTTGAACCAAAAATTCCTGTTTTTTCTATCATTTAAAATGTGGACACTCTGTATATCCCCAATTATAGGCAGCTATTTCAGGAAATTCGTGTAATAATAGCACTGGAAATTTATAATGCTTCTATTAGTAGTTTAGAATTCCTCTAATCATATTTTTCTTCCATCAGGTAAATTGTAAAATCTACAGAATAATATGAAAAATTGAAACAGTCATTTAACAAAGTTCAGTTAAAATTATGAAGTATTTATCATGATAGAATGAATAATTTCTATTTGAGAGAAATGCACAGCGTGCAATGCTTTACATTAATATTCCAATTTCTTCTAGTAAGGTTTATATTCGATTCCTCGAGTCTAGTAGTAGTTATTTCTGAATCAGGTTCTCCACAATAGAGGCCAGGCAATCAGAAATTTATTTCATCATTGTATCTATGAAAAGTAATAAATATTATAGCACACACACACACAGATTGTTTCAATAAAATTAATTGGTCTTTCTTCTTATCAAAAGTAACTGGGACATTTCTATAGAAATGTATTTTACAAAATTCACCAAGATATCTTATTCTTTTACCTCAGTGAGATTGCAACCATATTTGTCAGGTAGCTTCTGTAGTTTCCAAAGACTGTTCGAAAGGTAATCTCACATCTTTTCTTCTCAACAAATCTACAAAAAACATATAACATTATATCCAAGCAAAAGGTATATGTTTGATAGAGCTTCTAAAAAGAATTTATTTGCTCAAATAACTATACAAGTAATTTGCGTTAATCCTGCATAAGCTTGTTCCAGATTGAAAAGTTTTAAGTTTATACTCACTACCAAAATTACACGAGTAAAACGATCTCCCCTATATACTAGACCTCTTGAAAACATGCCTTCTTTATAGGCATTATTCAACACGAAGGCTGCTAAAGCAAAAACTGTTTGGTAGCAATATGCAATCCAGGCACAGTATTAATATCCTAACATTATTCGAGCAGCATAACCGTCTCTCTCTCGTTTATCCAAAGACTGTCAGTGTGGATAACAAATAATCCTATTGTGGTTCGGCTCTTAAATATTTCAAAATATGTTGCTTAGCAAATTCTATGAATACCTCCTCATCTTCCATGACATCATAATATTTTAAATGTTTCCTCTCGTAGCTCTTCTGTAAAATGTAAGAAATACCCACAAAGTAATTCATTCATTTTCATTTATTCATTTAAAATACTTATCTGACAGATCCAGAATTTTTCTCTACTGTGCATAACCTCTGACTCTATTTACTGACGTTTGACAGTCCAGCGTTGCCAGCTACTCAAATTTAGGAAATTCGGACGATTCGGTCGGTAATCTGCAATACCGGCTTTTAACCAATGTGAAACTGGCGTTTTTAGGTCATTTTATCGTTAGGACATTTTATCTTTAGGTCATTCTCCTACCCACCCAAGGAAACAAGTATGCCTTAACCTTCCAAGACCTTTTTACAAGATACAGCATAGCCTTACCAATTCAAGACCAGTCAGCCTCTACTGTGGCACTATTCGTTGAAAGGATCATTTTTTCTTACGGGTTACCCCAAAAGGTTTTAACTGACCAGGGTACTAACTTTCTAAGTAACCTATTTAAGGACGTTTGTAAGCTATTAAAAATTGACAAAATACAGACCACGGCATACCACCCACAGTCGAATGGTGCGCTAGAAAGGTCGCACCGAACATTGGCGTCGTACTTAAAAAACTTTGTCAACGAAGATTTAGATAACTGGGACGAATGGTTACCCTACGCCATGTTCACCTATAACACTACGCCACACACAGCTACAGGCCGAACGCCTTTTTCACTGCTATTCGGACGCGAGGTTGAATTACCGACCACGCTCAAATATCCGCCGCAACCTACGTATACATTTGAAGATTACTATAACGAGCTCCGCGAAAGAATTCGCTCAACGGGTAACATAATGAAAGACCAATTAATATGGGAAAAGGAAAAATCGAAGATCTATTACGATCACAATACACAAGAATCAAATTACGAAGTAGGAGACCAAGTATTGTTAAAGCGAGAAATTATTCGCGCTGGAAGACCGAAGAAATTGGAACCCCTATACGACGGTCCTTATACCATAACCGCAAAACTAAGCGAGTTAAATTATGAGTTAGCAGTGGGTAAAAAGAAAATCGTAACCCACGTCAATAGGCTAAAGCCGTATCACGTGTAGTTACCGACTCAACCACCCACACATACCATCCTCTCTCACCTCCTTTTCCCATCACCCTACTCAATTTCCTACTACAATTTACTCTTATAATTACTATTAAAATTAAATCAATTCTATATGCTACTACCACTAGAATTATCTAACCATAATAATAATTTTTATGAATAATCAACCCTAAACTACTTTTTATTATAATTACAAATCTAAACTTAATTCCTTCAAGCAAAAAAAAAAAAATTTTTTTTCCCTTTCATATTATTATTATTATTATTATTTTTTCTTCTCTTCCCTCTCACCTCCCTTCTTATTTTTTAATCTACTTATGTTTAAATTATGCCAATAAGGGAAGGTACTAAAACTAGAAATAAAAATAAATACATTTAAAATGAACTTAAAGTTTATTCAAAAGAACATTTTTTTTCTCTCTCCTCCTCTCACAATTAGGAATACAAATTTAAAAAAGAAAAAAATTAAGATACAAAAATATGAAATTAAATTAATCCATGACATTGGAGGACGTCCCTCTCCTCCAACGGCGGACCCCTCCATCCTTCCACCTGCTGGTTGGGGTACCCCCAACCACGGTGGGGCTCCACCCCGGTGTATTGGAGCCACCTTATCCCGTACAAGTCAAAAACGACCCAGAAGCAGTCCTCCAGGCTGTCATAATCCCACTCCTGATGCATCTGGATGCGGTCCGATTTCCGGCACATCCTCCGGAACTGCACCGCACCCACGTTGAAGATTATGACTAAATAAACAAAAGAAAAGGGATAGAAACCACGAAATTAAAATTAAGTAGAAACAAAAACTAAAACAAAAAAAAAGAGAGAGACACTCACCATTATCCAGCCTTAAGAAAAGGCGACGCCCCTGGCCGTCAATCTCCCCTCGGTCATACATATCCTTCCGCTTATAAACTTGTACAGCCATGTCACTGTCGGTTTCCGGAACTTTGAGAATCGAAATGAAATTCCCCGTACGGAAACCACTAATATATAGTCCATTCCCCACTTCGCGCAAATTCACGCAAAAACGCTAACCCAATGTCTACGAACCAGACGCACCTTCGCGACCGACTAAAATAACTCCCAGTAAAAAATAAAACTTGTTAAAATTTTTTCACATTAAAACTCCACAATTAACCACACTTACCCTTTATTATAGGTGCATACTGACCCTTATGGTCATAACGATCCACGGAAGCTCCCAGCAAGTCCAAAACATTCCCATCAAAGGTCAACCGGGACTATTTTATGAAAAATTCGGCACGGTCAATTTTTATAAAGAAAAATGGAAATTAGTAATAATCACCGACATAGTAGAATATCGCCAAAGACTCGCGCAACTAGACAAATTCCTATATGATCAAACCCTTTGCTACAAACAAGAAGGAAGAAAAATCTGTAAACACCCCGTTATTGATACCGTCTACAAGCTAGAGACAGCCGAAAAGAACCTAGATGAAATAGATGAAATAACATTACACCAAGAGAGAAACAAACGAGGACTAGCAAACGGAGTAGGATCAATCGGAAAAATTTTATTCGGAATAATGGACAGGAACGACGAAGAAGAAATAAATAAACATCTACAAAGCATAGATCAAACAGTAGAGACCAACAAAATAGCACTCTTAAAACAAATACAAATTATCGACCAAACTATAGAAACTTATAATAACACGATACAAAAAATAGATGCGAACGAAAAAATGCTGATGAAAACAGTACGTGATCTAGAAGCCCAAGCGGACGAGCGAGAAGCTCTATATAACATTAATCTTACATCCGAAAAATTAATGATAGACACGGAACACTTACTAAATTTCGTAATACAGGCGAGCCAAGGAGTAATAAATCCAAAAATTATTCGATATACAAAAATTCTCGAATACCTTAAAGATGCGATCCCTCACATCCCTCCTGGCACGCAATTCCCTTTTCCATTAGAAACACTAAATATACATTTAATTTCAAAACTAATGAAACCCACAATTTATACCAAAACCAACAAACTAATTGTAGTATTTCACATACCTCTAATAACGCCCAAAGAATTCGATCTCTTGCAAATATATCCAATTCCAATCCCTATTCAGAATTCTACAACATTACAATCCATAATAGATTTAAGACAGGAATACATAGCAATAGACAGCATTGCTGAGCACTATACAGAGTATACTGAAGACGAACTACAAAAATGTTATACGATAAAAGATAATTATTTCTGTCCAACGGATAAACCATCCAACAAAATAAAGACAATTAATCCATGCGAAATTGCATTATACTTAAAATACATAGATATAAATACGTGCGAGCATAAACTTATACATTTAGTGCAACCGATGCTAATTCCCATGAAAAACCAAGCCTCGTGGATATACTCCACACCGCGATTAGAAATTGTAGAAGTAATCTGCAAACAAAAACCTACTTATAATATAGAATTAATGGGCTCCGGAGTAATTAATTTATATAAAAATTGTATCCTAACAGCTACTGATTTTGTTTTGGAACCCGTACAAACCTCCAAGCCCAACAAACATAAACACTATATCCCGCACTATAATTTCTCTTTGAGAGCCATAGATCCTGAAAACTACGTAGCAGCAATCAACACAACCAAAATTCCCAGGCTGCATAACATCCTGAACAAGGTCAACGACCTCAACACGCTCAGCATCCAGCTAAAACAGCTGAAAAAGGATGTACAAAACGAAGACCTAGGACAACACCACACCTATCAACATATGGCCATCTCATATTCTACTACAACGTTAATCATCATAGGATTAACCATCTACATAATCTGGCGATATCTTCACAGAAGACCAAAACCTAAGCCAAGACTCAGGTCAATACAGGCATTGCCATCCAATGCCATCGTAACAGATGACGCCGCCGCCCCAGCAACGGACGACGCTGCCCCGACGCACATTATCATCGTCACACCTGAGCAAGCAGTAAACCTTCAATACAACCCCGATTATTAACCACCCACCCTCTTTTTCCAGGGGGGGAGGGGTGTTATGTACATAGAATAAACATACATAACTCATTGCTACAATAAGCATTATATAATTAATATTATTAATATTATTATCATTTAAAGATATAATTAATAACTCTAAATCTATCATAATTATATTAAAATATCAATAGCCTCATTGTAAAGGAGAGATACTCCTAAAAGCGACAAATTCCTAAATGTAATACGAAGCGCCAGACGCAGCTCGTTCACACAGTCGCCAAGGCTAAGTCCCGACACGTGGCAAAATGCACTTCGACGGCAGTCGAATGTTCTAGAACAATGACGCATTTGACCATTGGGACCCGCAAATGTTACCATATAAGGTAAAGTTTGACGCTGCACTTTGAGGGTAAGAGCTCCAAACGTGCAGCCCCAAAAATCAGTTCGAGTCAAAAGCTAGAAGGAACAAGTCTAGTCTCCTAGGACCTTCAGACCTCTCATACCTTAATTTTATCCAGGCAATCCTTTGTCTCTTAAAACTATAATTATCTAGCTCATAGCTCTGGTTATCAATTTGTATAAAGAAGAAACATTGTAAATCAAACGTCAATAAACTTTATTATACAAAAGAATTTCGAGTTGGTCGTGAATCAGCGATAGAACCACAACAAACTGGTGGCAGCGGTGGGATCCGTTGACTGGTGAAGATCAAACCTACATAAATCTTCATCCCAAGGAAAATCAGGAAAATTTATTTCTCCGATCGACCAACCTCTACAAGGACGAACCGACGTGGATGATCATCGATACTCAACGAGACATCCGCCAACTTCGCCTTTCTCAGCAACGGAGCGACAAACCCACAACTTCGAGGTTCACCCCGCATACTACCTCACGACTACAAGAAATCAACGACTGGAAACCAGCAGAACTTGCAGCCAGCCAACCAGTGAAAATGAGCTTTTGGTGAGTACGGTACCAATCATATCAGTAGCAATTTTATTTGTGAACATTGTAACCGCGAGCCCATAGCGTTCGTAGTACTAAATTTTTTCCATGTACCGTAATCCCGATAATTTAGACCGAACTCAATCTGAACCCAGCTTAACTCCCGCGACACATAGTGTACCTCGACCAAATCGTGTTTCAATCTCCCGAGAGATAGACAGTTGCATCTCTCAATTAGGGAATAGAACTTTGCGTACTCTTAGGGAAACCGACGAAGGAACCCCATTTCGAAACGTAAATACGCGAAGACGGAATAGACTAACTATGGCTCACCGTGGCAACGCGAATAACGACGCCCCAGAATTAGATCATAGTTACACCGCGGAACGTCCGCCTGTCAGAATAGAAGACGCACCAACAAACACGATTCCTCTTGACGAAAGCATACCTCCTAGCGCCATAGATGCTGAAATTAGAAGATTACACAACAGCATAAGGCCCCGCGAAATTAGCGCAATTGAAGAAGAAAACGCGAGACTGAGAGACGAACTCTCCAGGCTACGCCAAAATTTTAATAGGTTCCCCGCGAGGACCTCCACGGCAAAGACCGGCACAAAGAACATCGTATGTGACTCCCTGCGAAAGACCTCGATACGTGCCAGATCTAGACGATGAGGAAGAAGAAGAACCTCACCACGGATATGCTTCCCTACATGTAACTCTCGGAAGAATCCCAAAATACAAAGAAGACCCAGACGAGCTAGAACCGTTTGTGAATTCTATAGTTATGGCAAATCAAAATCTACACCCGTTAGATAGAGACGAATTTCTACGGCAGGTTAGATTCACAATAATAAGAGGCAAAGCTTATACTGAAACTAAGCACAAAGTAATCGAAAACATCGAACAACTAATACGAGAATTAGAAGAAGCGTTCAAACCCCGACGGTCTACCGCGACCCTCCAAAATAGTTTAAATCGATGCCGACAAGGAAAAGATGAATCGGTACGATCCTATGCTTCCCGACTAGAAGACATATTATCAGGTTTGAAAGAAAGATGCATCACGCCAGCAAATGATCCGGCTAAAAACGAAGCCATAGAAGAATTGTTAACGCAACAAGCGAAGCATCAATTCATAAAAGGATTGAATTTTAAACTCCAAGTTATGGTAGCATCATGCGAGAGCGCAACTTTCAGAGAATCAATTGCTATCGCAATCGATCGCGAATCCTTGACTCGCTCCGACGAAGAGTACAGAACTCAACAGGGCTCGACCCATGGCAGACGCGATAACCAAGGACAACAACGATCCTCCGGACAACGGAATAATTCGCACCTCCATTGCAAACGCTGCGATAGGAAAGGACATGTAGCCGAAAAATGCTACGCGAGACTTAGCAACGCAAAACGGACTCAGAGTCACTCATCTTCTGTTAACAAGGTATCCACCTCTTGCAATTATTGTAAAAAACCAGGACACACTGTCCAAGAGTGCCGCACCCTAAAAGCAAAGCGAGAAAGAGAAGCTCAACAGAATGCAAATAATTCAGAGCAGCCAGTTAATGAAAACTTGAATCGACCAACACCTGTAGGAAATCTAACCGCTAATATGGTATTATGTACTCCCATAAAAAATCTGATCGAAGTACAAGCCGCTGAATTCATACGACCAGCAACCTTACTCTTCGATACTGGAGCCGATGTCTCCATAATTAAAATAAAAGTCCTGCGCAAGGAAACGATAGCTGACAAAACCCCGATTACGCTAACAGGAATAAGTGGAACACCTGTAAAGACGCTTGGATCAGTTTACCTACACGTAAAAGTCGGAAAATACACTATAACCCATAAATTTCAAATAGTACCAGACACCTTTTCGCTAATAGCCGACGGACTAATCGGTATGGATTTCTGGAAAAGAAACAGTTTCCATTATGAAAAGGACGTGTCCTTGACGATGCTGGGACACACCTGGCCAATGAAACAAGTAGTATCACGCACGGTATCACTAAAACCGAGATCCCAAACATTAGTAGCCGCGTTAACAGATAGTAAACAAGACGGCATTGTAAACGGACACCAAATACTACCTGGAGTGTATATAGGTAACTGTGCCACTAGGCCAACCAACTCTACCTGCTGCGTCAGCATTTTGAACATCACGGAGAAAGAACTAGAGATACCCTTGCCTACAGTTGTGTTAGAAGATATTCCGAGTCCACCGACTCAGGGCGACGACCCCTCTGTACCCATAACCGTATACGCTGTCAATAACTGCGCCAGCGATCGACTCGCCCGGCTAAAGTCTCAATTAGAACTAAATCATTTAAATCAGGAAGAATTGCGCACTCTAACAGAACTCTGTGAGGAATACAATGATATATTTCACTTAGAAGGTGACAAACTCCTCACCACTGAAGCGGTAAAATATACCATTACTTTGGTAGAAAATACCAAACCTATCTTTAAAAAACCCTATAGGTTACCTGAAAAGCATAAACAGGAAATTGATAAACAAATTTCTCAGCTAGAAGCTGACGGAATAGTACGGCCGAGCCGAAGCCAGTGGAACGCGCCACTGCTCGTGGTACCCAAGAAACCCGATGCACAAGGAAGTATAAAAATGCGCATCGTCGTAGATTTTCGCAAGCTAAACGAAGCTACTATAGGTGATGCCTATCCATTGCCAAACATCACCGAAATATTGGACCAACTAGGCCACTCGAAATATTTCACCACCCTTGACCTAGCCTCTGGATTTCACCAGATAGGCATGGCCGAAGAAGACAAGGAAAAAACAGCCTTCTCCACACCCCTAGGGCACTACGAATACAACCGCATGCCCTTTGGATTGAAAAACGCGCCAGCTACGTTTCAATGTTTAATGAACACCGTATTATCCGGACTCCAAGGGATCCAATGTTTAGTTTACCATGACGACATAGTAATTCACGCCCCTACTCTAATAGAACACAATAAAAGACTGAAACAAGTGTTCATTCGACTGTGTGAAAATACTCTAAAGCTGCAACCGGAAAAATGCCGTTTCCTTCGCAAGGAAACTTGCTACCTGGGTCATATAATTACAGACAAAGGCATCTCTCCAGACCCAACTAAAATAGAAGCTGTAAAAAATTTTCCAGCACCCAAGAGCGTAAAGGACGTACAATCCTTTTTAGGCCTAGCAGGCTATTACCGAAGGTTCATTGACCATTTTGCTGACCTGTCGAAACCCATGACGAACCTATTAAAGAAAGGAGTAAAGTTCAACTGGACCTCCCTAGAACAATCATCATTTGAAAATCTAAAGGAAAGATTGACTACTGCACCACTTTTACAGTATCCAGACTTTCATCTTCCTTTCATTCTGACCACGGACGCCTCCAATAAAGCAATAGGAGCCGTGTTATCGCAAGGCGAGGTAGGCAAAGACCTCCCCGTTGCTTACGCCAGCAGAACGCTTAACAAGGCCGAAGTAAATTACAGCACCACGGAAAAAGAATTAGCAGCTATAGTTTGGGCTGTACAAAATTTTCGACCTTACTTATATGGTACTAGATTTACCATCATCACCGATCATCAACCACTTACTTGGCTTTTCAATGTAGAAAACCCAGGCTCCAGATTGATGCGTTGGAGATTAAAGTTAGCCGAGTACGATTACGAAATTAGATACAAACCAGGTACTTAGAATACAAACGCAGATGCGCTAAGTCGTATATACGTGACCACGCGCTCCAGAGCACGGCAAGCCGCCCCAAGGCCAACCGACTCAAACGAAGATGCAACCTCAGCTAACTCCGACGCCGAGGAAGAAACAGCTGATGAGAAGCCATCAACCTATACTCCCGCAATGATAAATCAAATCCTTTACGAGTATCACGATACTCCCTTCGGAGGACATGAAGGCGTAAATAGAACCCTGCAAAGAATTAAAATTAAACACGTATGGCCAAATATGAAAAAGGACATCGAAGAATACATAAAAAAATGTGACAAGTGCCAGCGCAATAAAACAGGCAACGTGAAACGTGCACCAATGCAGATAACAGACACGCCAGTAGAACCCTTCGAAAAGGTCGCCCTAGATATAATAGGACCATACCCTGCGACCAAACAAGGAAACGGTGGGTAGGAGAATGACCTAAAGATAAAATGTCCTAACGATAAAATGACCTAAAAACGCCAGTTTCACATTGGTTAAAAGCCGGTATTGCAGATTACCGACCGAATCGTCCGAATTTCCTAAATTTGAGTAGCTGGCAACGCTGGACTGTCAAACGTCAGTAAATAGAGTCAGAGGTTATGCACAGTAGAGAAAAATTCTGGATCTGTCAGATAAGTATTTTAAATGAATAAATGAAAATGAATGAATTACTTTGTGGGTATTTCTTACATTTTACAGAAGAGCTACGAGAGGAAACATTTAAAATATTATGATGTCATGGAAGATGAGGAGGTATTCATAGAATTTGCTAAGCAACATATTTTGAAATATTTAAGAGCCGAACCACAATAGGATTATTTGTTATCCACACTGACAGTCTTTGGAAAAACGAGAGAGAGAAGGTTATGCTACTCGAATAATGTTAGGATATTAATACTGTGCCTGGATTGCATATTGCTGCCAAAAAGTTTTTAGTTTAGCAGCCTTCGTGTTGAATAATGCCTATAAAGAAGGCATGTTTTCAAGAGGTCTATTATATAGGGGAGATCGTTTTTCTCGTGTAATTTTGGTAGTGAGTATAAACTTAAAACTTTTCAATCTGGAACAAGCTTATGCAGGATTAACGCAAATTACTTGTATAGTTATTTGAGCAAATAAATTCTTTTTAGAAGCTCTATCAAACATATACCTTTTGCTTGGATATAATGTTATATGTTTTTTGTAGATTTGTTGAGAAGAAAAGATGTGAGATTACCTTTCGAACAGTCTTTGGAAACTGCAGAAGCTACCTGACAAATGTGGTTGCAATCTCACTGAGGTAAAAGAATGAGATATCTTGGTGAATTTTGTAAAATACAATTCTATAGAAATCTCCCAGTTACTTTTGATAAGAAGAAAGACCAATTAATTTTATTGAAACAATCTGTGTGTGTGTGCTATAATATTTATTACTTTTCTTAGATACAATGATGAAATAAATTTCTGATTGCCTGGCCTCTATTGTGGAGAACCTAATTCAGAAATAACTACTACTAGACTCGAGGAATCGAATATAAACCTTACTAGAAGAAATTGGAATATTAATGTAAAGCATTGCATGCTGTGCATTTCTCTCAAATAGAAATTATTCATTCTATCATGATAAATACTTCATAATTTTAACTGAACTTTGTTAAATGACTGTTTCAATTTTTCATATTATTCTGTAGATTTCACAATTTACCTGATGGAAGAAAAATATGATTAGAGGAATTCTAAACTACTAATAGAAGCATTATAAATTTCCAGTGCTATTATTACACGAATTTCCTGAAATAGCTGCCTATAATTGGGGATATACAGAGTGTCCACATTTTAAATGTTGAAAAATCAGGAATTTTTGGTTCGAAAGTAATGACTTAAAAAGACCCTCGATTAAAAAATAAATTTTGTGCATTAAGTGGAACTTAGAAGAGTGTTTGCAGATTAAATTTAAAAAACGCATGTTCCAATATTTATAATTGCGGTGTGGCAATTCTATGGTCAGATATATAAGAAACTTTGTGTCTTTTACCTTCATATATATCTGACCATAAATTTGCCACACCGCAATTATAAATATTGGAACATGCGTTTTTTAAATTTAATCTGCAAACACTCTTCTAAGTTCCACTTAATGCACAAAATGTATTTTTTAATCGAGGGTCTTTTTAAGTCATTACTTTTGAACCAAAAATTCCTGTTTTTTCTATCATTTAAAATGTGGACACTCTGTATATCCCCAATTATAGGCAGCTATTTCAGGAAATTCGTGTAATAATAGCACTGGAAATTTATAATGCTTCTATTAGTAGTTTAGAATTCCTCTAATCATATTTTTCTTCCATCAGGTAAATTGTAAAATCTACAGAATAATATGAAAAATTGAAACAGTCATTTAACAAAGTTCAGTTAAAATTATGAAGTATTTATCATGATAGAATGAATAATTTCTATTTGAGAGAAATGCACAGCGTGCAATGCTTTACATTAATATTCCAATTTCTTCTAGTAAGGTTTATATTCGATTCCTCGAGTCTAGTAGTAGTTATTTCTGAATCAGGTTCTCCACAATAGAGGCCAGGCAATCAGAAATTTATTTCATCATTGTATCTATGAAAAGTAATAAATATTATAGCACACACACACACAGATTGTTTCAATAAAATTAATTGGTCTTTCTTCTTATCAAAAGTAACTGGGACATTTCTATAGAAATGTATTTTACAAAATTCACCAAGATATCTTATTCTTTTACCTCAGTGAGATTGCAACCATATTTGTCAGGTAGCTTCTGTAGTTTCCAAAGACTGTTCGAAAGGTAATCTCACATCTTTTCTTCTCAACAAATCTACAAAAAACATATAACATTATATCCAAGCAAAAGGTATATGTTTGATAGAGCTTCTAAAAAGAATTTATTTGCTCAAATAACTATACAAGTAATTTGCGTTAATCCTGCATAAGCTTGTTCCAGATTGAAAAGTTTTAAGTTTATACTCACTACCAAAATTACACGAGTAAAACGATCTCCCCTATATACTAGACCTCTTGAAAACATGCCTTCTTTATAGGCATTATTCAACACGAAGGCTGCTAAAGCAAAAACTGTTTGGTAGCAATATGCAATCCAGGCACAGTATTAATATCCTAACATTATTCGAGCAGCATAACCGTCTCTCTCTCGTTTATCCAAAGACTGTCAGTGTGGATAACAAATAATCCTATTGTGGTTCGGCTCTTAAATATTTCAAAATATGTTGCTTAGCAAATTCTATGAATACCTCCTCATCTTCCATGACATCATAATATTTTAAATGTTTCCTCTCGTAGCTCTTCTGTAAAATGTAAGAAATACCCACAAAGTAATTCATTCATTTTCATTTATTCATTTAAAATACTTATCTGACAGATCCAGAATTTTTCTCTACTGTGCATAACCTCTGACTCTATTTACTGACGTTTGACAGTCCAGCGTTGCCAGCTACTCAAATTTAGGAAATTCGGACGATTCGGTCGGTAATCTGCAATAACGGCTTTTAACCAATGTGAAACTGGCGTTTTTAGGTCATTTTATCGTTAGGACATTTTATCTTTAGGTCATTCTCCTACCCACCCAAGGAAACAAGTATGCCTTAACCTTCCAAGACCTTTTTACAAGATACAGCATAGCCTTACCAATTCAAGACCAGTCAGCCTCTACTGTGGCACTATTCGTTGAAAGGATCATTTTTTCTTACGGGTTACCCCAAAAGGTTTTAACTGACCAGGGTACTAACTTTCTAAGTAACCTATTTAAGGACGTTTGTAAGCTATTAAAAATTGACAAAATACAGACCACGGCATACCACCCACAGTCGAATGGTGCGCTAGAAAGGTCGCACCGAACATTGGCGTCGTACTTAAAAAACTTTGTCAACGAAGATTTAGATAACTGGGACGAATGGTTACCCTACGCCATGTTCACCTATAACACTACGCCACACACAGCTACAGGCCGAACGCCTTTTTCACTGCTATTCGGACGCGAGGTTGAATTACCGACCACGCTCAAATATCCGCCGCAACCTACGTATACATTTGAAGATTACTATAACGAGCTCCGCGAAAGAATTCGCTCAACGGGTAACATAATGAAAGACCAATTAATATGGGAAAAGGAAAAATCGAAGATCTATTACGATCACAATACACAAGAATCAAATTACGAAGTAGGAGACCAAGTATTGTTAAAGCGAGAAATTATTCGCGCTGGAAGACCGAAGAAATTGGAACCCCTATACGACGGTCCTTATACCATAACCGCAAAACTAAGCGAGTTAAATTATGAGTTAGCAGTGGGTAAAAAGAAAATCGTAACCCACGTCAATAGGCTAAAGCCGTATCACGTGTAGTTACCGACTCAACCACCCACACATACCATCCTCTCTCACCTCCTTTTCCCATCACCCTACTCAATTTCCTACTACAATTTACTCTTATAATTACTATTAAAATTAAATCAATTCTATATGCTACTACCACTAGAATTATCTAACCATAATAATAATTTTTATGAATAATCAACCCTAAACTACTTTTTATTATAATTACAAATCTAAACTTAATTCCTTCAAGCAAAAAAAAAAAAATTTTTTTTCCCTTTCATATTATTATTATTATTATTATTTTTTCTTCTCTTCCCTCTCACCTCCCTTCTTATTTTTTAATCTACTTATGTTTAAATTATGCCAATAAGGGAAGGTACTAAAACTAGAAATAAAAATAAATACATTTAAAATGAACTTAAAGTTTATTCAAAAGAACATTTTTTTTCTCTCTCCTCCTCTCACAATTAGGAATACAAATTTAAAAAAGAAAAAAATTAAGATACAAAAATATGAAATTAAATTAATCCATGACATTGGAGGACGTCCCTCTCCTCCAACGGCGGACCCCTCCATCCTTCCACCTGCTGGTTGGGGTACCCCCAACCACGGTGGGGCTCCACCCCGGTGTATTGGAGCCACCTTATCCCGTACAAGTCAAAAACGACCCAGAAGCAGTCCTCCAGGCTGTCATAATCCCACTCCTGATGCATCTGGATGCGGTCCGATTTCCGGCACATCCTCCGGAACTGCACCGCACCCACGTTGAAGATTATGACTAAATAAACAAAAGAAAAGGGATAGAAACCACGAAATTAAAATTAAGTAGAAACAAAAACTAAAACAAAAAAAAAGAGAGAGACACTCACCATTATCCAGCCTTAAGAAAAGGCGACGCCCCTGGCCGTCAATCTCCCCTCGGTCATACATATCCTTCCGCTTATAAACTTGTACAGCCATGTCACTGTCGGTTTCCGGAACTTTGAGAATCGAAATGAAATTCCCCGTACGGAAACCACTAATATATAGTCCATTCCCCACTTCGCGCAAATTCACGCAAAAACGCTAACCCAATGTCTACGAACCAGACGCACCTTCGCGACCGACTAAAATAACTCCCAGTAAAAAATAAAACTTGTTAAAATTTTTTCACATTAAAACTCCACAATTAACCACACTTACCCTTTATTATAGGTGCATACTGACCCTTATGGTCATAACGATCCACGGAAGCTCCCAGCAAGTCCAAAACATTCCCATCAAAGGTCAACCGGGACTATTTTATGAAAAATTCGGCACGGTCAATTTTTATAAAGAAAAATGGAAATTAGTAATAATCACCGACATAGTAGAATATCGCCAAAGACTCGCGCAACTAGACAAATTCCTATATGATCAAACCCTTTGCTACAAACAAGAAGGAAGAAAAATCTGTAAACACCCCGTTATTGATACCGTCTACAAGCTAGAGACAGCCGAAAAGAACCTAGATGAAATAGATGAAATAACATTACACCAAGAGAGAAACAAACGAGGACTAGCAAACGGAGTAGGATCAATCGGAAAAATTTTATTCGGAATAATGGACAGGAACGACGAAGAAGAAATAAATAAACATCTACAAAGCATAGATCAAACAGTAGAGACCAACAAAATAGCACTCTTAAAACAAATACAAATTATCGACCAAACTATAGAAACTTATAATAACACGATACAAAAAATAGATGCGAACGAAAAAATGCTGATGAAAACAGTACGTGATCTAGAAGCCCAAGCGGACGAGCGAGAAGCTCTATATAACATTAATCTTACATCCGAAAAATTAATGATAGACACGGAACACTTACTAAATTTCGTAATACAGGCGAGCCAAGGAGTAATAAATCCAAAAATTATTCGATATACAAAAATTCTCGAATACCTTAAAGATGCGATCCCTCACATCCCTCCTGGCACGCAATTCCCTTTTCCATTAGAAACACTAAATATACATTTAATTTCAAAACTAATGAAACCCACAATTTATACCAAAACCAACAAACTAATTGTAGTATTTCACATACCTCTAATAACGCCCAAAGAATTCGATCTCTTGCAAATATATCCAATTCCAATCCCTATTCAGAATTCTACAACATTACAATCCATAATAGATTTAAGACAGGAATACATAGCAATAGACAGCATTGCTGAGCACTATACAGAGTATACTGAAGACGAACTACAAAAATGTTATACGATAAAAGATAATTATTTCTGTCCAACGGATAAACCATCCAACAAAATAAAGACAATTAATCCATGCGAAATTGCATTATACTTAAAATACATAGATATAAATACGTGCGAGCATAAACTTATACATTTAGTGCAACCGATGCTAATTCCCATGAAAAACCAAGCCTCGTGGATATACTCCACACCGCGATTAGAAATTGTAGAAGTAATCTGCAAACAAAAACCTACTTATAATATAGAATTAATGGGCTCCGGAGTAATTAATTTATATAAAAATTGTATCCTAACAGCTACTGATTTTGTTTTGGAACCCGTACAAACCTCCAAGCCCAACAAACATAAACACTATATCCCGCACTATAATTTCTCTTTGAGAGCCATAGATCCTGAAAACTACGTAGCAGCAATCAACACAACCAAAATTCCCAGGCTGCATAACATCCTGAACAAGGTCAACGACCTCAACACGCTCAGCATCCAGCTAAAACAGCTGAAAAAGGATGTACAAAACGAAGACCTAGGACAACACCACACCTATCAACATATGGCCATCTCATATTCTACTACAACGTTAATCATCATAGGATTAACCATCTACATAATCTGGCGATATCTTCACAGAAGACCAAAACCTAAGCCAAGACTCAGGTCAATACAGGCATTGCCATCCAATGCCATCGTAACAGATGACGCCGCCGCCCCAGCAACGGACGACGCTGCCCCGACGCACATTATCATCGTCACACCTGAGCAAGCAGTAAACCTTCAATACAACCCCGATTATTAACCACCCACCCTCTTTTTCCAGGGGGGGAGGGGTGTTATGTACATAGAATAAACATACATAACTCATTGCTACAATAAGCATTATATAATTAATATTATTAATATTATTATCATTTAAAGATATAATTAATAACTCTAAATCTATCATAATTATATTAAAATATCAATAGCCTCATTGTAAAGGAGAGATACTCCTAAAAGCGACAAATTCCTAAATGTAATACGAAGCGCCAGACGCAGCTCGTTCACACAGTCGCCAAGGCTAAGTCCCGACACGTGGCAAAATGCACTTCGACGGCAGTCGAATGTTCTAGAACAATGACGCATTTGACCATTGGGACCCGCAAATGTTACCATATAAGGTAAAGTTTGACGCTGCACTTTGAGGGTAAGAGCTCCAAACGTGCAGCCCCAAAAATCAGTTCGAGTCAAAAGCTAGAAGGAACAAGTCGAGTCTCCTAGGACCTTCAGACCTCTCATACCTTAATTTTATCCAGGCAATCCTTTGTCTCTTAAAACTATAATTATCTAGCTCATAGCTCTGGTTATCAATTTGTATAAAGAAGAAACATTGTAAATCAAACGTCAATAAACTTTATTATACAAAAGAATTTCGAGTTTGTCGTGAATCAGCGATAGAACCACAACATTACGCTTATCTGCCGAAATGAAATGGAAATAAAGGATGAAATTTTTGTCGGAATCTATAAGTCTTTGAAAAAAGAATGAAAATAAGTTAGAATCATTCGAGCAATATTGTAAAATTTTTTCCGAGTTTTCGTAGACAGAACGTTTTTTTACCAATACGTTTTCAAAACATCGGCCGAAACGAATTTTTATTTTTTCAAATTTATCAATTTTTTTCTCGAAATCTATGGACTTTAGAAAAAAATTCATAAGAACAAAAATGTCTTAGAAGCACTCGAGAAACATCCTAAAATTTTTTCAGAATTTTTGGAGACATTTTTGAAAATTCCATTTCACAAGTTTCCCGGAAAATCAAAAATTGTCCCAAAAAATTCTGAAAAAATTTGAGAATGTTCCTCGAGCGATTCTAAGGCATTTTTGTTTTTATGAATTTTTTTCTAAAGACCATAGATTTCGAGAAAAAAGTTGATGAAGATTGAAAAAAAAAAATCGTTTTTTCCGCCATTTTGTAAAGAAGCGATGGTTCAAGGTCAACAAAAAAATTCCCTGTTAAACTTCAACTCCCTTGATCACCTTTGATCACGGTCGCAAGGTGATATCTTCACCGTAACACTTCGAAAAAAAATCCTAAAAATTTTTTTTTTCGAAAATTTAGGTGTTTTTTATGTTTCAATCGAGCATATCTCTTTTCCTGTGAGTTTTATCATGATTCTGGAAACGGATTCTGAAAGAGCATGCAATTTTACATCAGAATATGTGTTTCAAGAATTTTTCAACGCCAATTACATAGGAAAAAATCACTTTGAAAACGTGCAAGAAATTTTGACATTTTGGACGTTGATGGGTTAAAACTGTTATTCGTACTTGTACTGCTAATCGCACTCTCATTTTTGCTGAACTGTTTAAGTCGATGTGATTTTTCGAAATTTTGGGACAAAGTCGAACTTTTCCTGGCAAAGAACAATCCTTTTCATGAACCAGACGAAAATAATTCCATTCAATGCAAGGCTGTTGTGGATCCATCTAAAAATATTTCACATTGCAAAGTATGTAAATATATAAATATAATTATTTTTCACGTAATAATTACACGAACCTGAAGAGATCCATTATTATACAACCTGTTCCTTATGGTCTTTATCAAGTGCGGTGTGTCAGAAAAAACAAATATTTTTCTGTTGCTATCAAATGGATTTGGGAAAAATGTTTTCAAGTTTTCCTTCTTCCCACTTATGCCCATTTCTAGCCAGAATTTCCTATTTGTTGCCGCGCCATCACTTATTACCGCATGAATTTGTGCACCAGCCTTTTCTAATAATATTACAGCTTTTACAATTAATTTAGAAAGCGTTATCCCATCTGTTGGACCTTTAGATGCAAAAACACCAATAGTCTGTGTGTAGTCTGCTGCAAATGGTTGGAACATGAACACTAGACAATGATTTGCTTTATCATTTAATGATTGTGGTTTATGCTCTTCCCCATCTCCAAAATCTACAAGTCCAGTATACGTAAGAGTTTTTGAGTTAACTGCAATGCTCTCTCGAGTTGCTATTTCATCAAAGAGTAGACTTCCATATCTTTGCTGTTCTGCTTGCTCCGACAAAAACTTTTCAAATATATTAAAAAAGTCAGCATCAAACCCGCACTTTGTATTAATATTAGCAAGATGTCTGAAAAGTAATGAATAATGAAAGAGATTGTATTTATTTAAGGTATTTAGAAATGCATACGAATATAATTTAATTATTACCATCTAACTGTACTTTCACATGGTAAGGGTAAAATATTGTTTGTACGTAAGAAATTGTAGTTGGATGGAGAACGCATGTGTAATAGTATACACAATATTAGCCAGTCTTCAGAAAAACGATGGCCATTGCGTGTTTTACATTTAGAGGACTTCCATATTTCGATTATAACCGTTTCTTGATGTTTAGGTAAACTTAGATTTTTCAAGGTATTGACAATAGTTTCTTCACTAAAATTAGACATCTTTTTATAAAATTCTGCAAATGATGTTTTAAGCTGTTCATTATTTTTTTGTAAACGTAAATTCTTTTTAATTGAGTATAGAGTTTTCTTTTTTAGATGTCTTATTTGCTTTTTTTCTTCTGGTGGGACATTTTGTAAATGTAATCGTTTACATGGCTTCTTTTCCATGGCTCTGAGCTTTTTGCGGGCTACTGTTTTTTTTACTTTCTGACAAAAGTTACAGCGTACAGTGGCACTAATTAATATACAATTTTTATGCCGCTTTGTTTTATAAAGATCTGTAGATATTACACTGCAATTTATATTTTCTATATTTTCAAGTGAGTGAATCCCTGCACATATATTTAACGAATTAATTTTAAATAGGATATTTTCCAGCATTTGTAAATTCTTCACAACATTAGATATGCCATGTTTACACAAATCTAATAAAATGCTGTTGACTTTTACTTGCATTTGTAAATTTGGAAATACAAATACTTTCTTTGAATAGAAAACTTCTAAAGTACCATTAACTTTTTGATATTTAACAATTGAAAATATTACTACAGTTTCATTTTCTACTTCACATTTGCTCTTGACCCAACATATTGGTAATGAAATATTACAGTTTATTACATCAGAAAATTTAAAGCTATCATTTATATTGATATTGCTTGTTTCTGAAAGAATATCCGATTGCTGCGAATCTTCTAATGAAACTGTACATATTGGATCAATACCACCAATATTATAGTCCAATTGTTGTTCAGAATTATTATTAACAAGGAAGTCTTCATGAGGCTCTTTTGATGGCTTTGACGATTCAGACATTGCTGTAGAAGGTTCGTACCATGGAAATATAGTTGGTATTGTATTGGGCTGTAATCGTGGTATTTTGTAGGGAGACTATAAAGAAAAATAAAAGTTTTAATATAATATATTATAATTTCATAAGTGGTTAAATAATTTTTCTTTTAGATCTCCAATATTATAGGTACTGTAAAATATTAAATCAGTAAAATAAGCATTAATAAACTAACTTCTCCAAGGACTATTCCATTCGAATCCAACAGCACACTTTTCCATAAAACTTCTTTTGGTAAAAAATGATTACTGCAAACTGGTTGTCCAGGTTTTATCGGATCTTTCCGTCGTATTGCGTTTTGCCATTTTTTCCTTAAATTTCCATCCTTCGGTACAGAAAAAAAATGAAATTTATCTACATTTGACCTGTATCCCGAAGTGCATCCTGGCACAATGCAACATGTTGGCATTGCTCACTGTACAGCAAAAGAAACACCATATAATTTAAAATATAATTCAGGATTACATTATTTCATACTAAACTAATAGATGTACCTGTTGATATACACTAAATTGATGAAATATTTAACTAAATAAAATAAACTATAAATGCTACAAATTCTCTAAGACTCTACATGCTTAAAATCAGTAGCATGCCAAATATAATAGGTTAGGTAAGTATGTACATACGTAAGTCGCGTAAGCCTTAGCGGCGCCTTGGGTATATGCTATCGACATCTAGCGGAGTAATATATTTCGGGAGACACAAACGGATTCATATATATATGTCACTTCGATATAAAGTTGAAGGGGGCTGGTTTTCAAGTGTTTTTCACATACGTCCCAACCACTCTTCTGTAGTTAAGGTCACGTAGGCTCCGCTCTTATTACAGAGCGGATGGTAAGTATCTACGACGATGGATATACAAATGAATATGACGATCGTCAAAGATACTGTAACATAAATAAGGGGGAGCGATCACTGCATCGCTCTCTACGAATGTTCTTTCTCTCTTTCTCTTTCCAGTACGAGTCCATTACGCATACATTGTTGCAGAGCGCGATAATGTATTAAGTAACGCGTCTTATCGTTTAAAGTAACCAACTGCTTCTCTTGGCTCGCGCATGGCGGTTTCTCTTTCTCTCCTTCTCTCTCTCTCTAAGGCGTCCACTGCTTAACGTAAGAGGGGGGGAGGCCACTTGTGTACCCATGTGACGTCTCCCCTCTTACATGAAATTCCTATAGTGGATCTGTGGATGGGTACGCTCATTCTAGTTTGTGCACTTCGGCCGAAAAAGTCTCAAAGATAATTATTATTTAAAAAAAAAAATGTACGACGAAATCTACGCACACCTCTACGATTTCATGTGGTATTTAAAAAGGATAAATCCAGATAAAAAGCTATTGGATGACATCAGAGACCGTAAGTTACAACCAATTAAATAATATTTTTTTTTTTCACGTGAAGCAAAAATGTCAATCAGCCCCCTATTACACAATATAAAATTACTTTTTCCTTATATATTATTAATGTACGTTTTAACCAATAGTAATTTTATTGTGTAATAGGGGGCTGATTGACATTTTTGCTTCACGTGAAAATAATACATAAAATAATATATTTATTTTCTTAATCATTCGCATGCAGTTTTACGCGAAAAAATTATCGAGAAGGTGCACACGCAATACATGCGGGAGGGCATTAAAACGAGGAATGCTGAATGGGAAGAAGAGATTGTGAGGAAAGTAAATTTCCAAGAAGATTTCGACTTTTTCGGCATCCGTTGGATGCAGGAAGGGGTTTCGGGATCACCCAACCTCCAACACGAAGACCCTGATGATGAGGAAGAGTGGCCCCCAATTAGGAGCGAGAAATATATTATTAATTTTTTTAATATTTAATTATTATATTCAATTATAACTTTTTTTTATGTGTGTTATTATGTGTGTATTATTAAAAATATATTTATAAATTTTAATTAAAAACTCCAATTATCGTTCATTTCACAACCCCAAAATTCTATTTCTCCTTCTCTTTCTCTTTCTCTCCTTCTCTCTTTCTCTCTTTCTCTGCGTCCACTGCTTAACGTAAGAAGGGGGAGGCCACTTGTGTACCCTACGAGTTTAACGTCGGGGGAGGAGGCCGCGATAATGGAGGGGGAAGGTCACGTGTGTACCCTACGAGTTTAACGTCGGGGGGGAAGCGATAATGCGCACAACCGCAGAGGGGGCAATTCCCCTACTTCCCCTACCCCCGCGGGACCCCGACCCCCTCGCCCCCCGGTCATAGAACCCTCTTAGGCATTCTACTGTGGATCAACTATTGGTTTAAAAGTTTCATTCAATCTACTTTCCACCATTGATCTTTCCGATTTCAGTGCGCGATGTTTTTCACGAATCACCTCACTCGTTTCAGCAATCTTCTTAAGTAGTGACTTTTCATCCATTTTTTATTGTAAACTTTTAATTGTTTAAGCAGTCAATGTGCTAGTTCAATCGATCTTTAAAACTGTTCAATCAACTAGTATAGTAGTTCGACCGACAGATTCAGCGGTTCAACCGACCTGTTTAGCGGTTCAATCGAGCTGTTCAGCGGTTCGATTGACCGGTTTAGCGGTTCGACCGACCGGTTTAACGGTTCAACCGACCTGTTTAGCGGTTCAATCGAACTATTTAGCGGTTCAACCGACCTGTTTAGCGGTTCAATCGAGCTGTTCAGCGGTTCGATTGACCGGTTTAGCGGTTTGACCGACCGGTTCAACGGTTCACCTGACCGGTTTAGCGGTTCAACCGACCTGTTTAACGGTTCAACCGACCTGTTTAGCGGTTCAATCGAGCTGTTCAGCGGTTCGATTGACCGGTTTAGCGGTTCGACCGACCGGTTCAACGGTTCACCTGCCGGTTTAGCAGTTCAACCGACCTGTTTAGCGGTTCAACCGACCTGTTTAGCGGTTCAATCGACCTGTTTAGCAGTTCAATCGAGCTGTTCAACGGTTCAACCGACCTGTTTAGCGGTTCAATCGATTGGTTCAACGGTTCACCTAACCAGTTTAGTGGTTCGACCGACCTGTTTAGCGGTTCAATCAATCGGTTTAGCGGTTAACCGACCTCTTTAACGATTAGACCGACCGGTTTACCGATCCAAGTGACCCGTTTATCTGTATAACTGGTTTGCTTAATAATGTAACCGGTCCGTTTTGTGTAATTAAAAGCTTTACACTGTTCAATGCACTACGTTAAATTAATACTTTCCAGCACTTATATGATGCTTTATGCTACTTGATGGTTGCATACTCATTGAATCCCTTCCGATATCGACCATTTTGCATACCACTGTCCTTATCAATTACTAAAAATCCATAATCTTCCTGCCAAAACTTTGAACACAATTCGCAAAATTTTCAAATGTCATATCAGTGTTTACATGATCTTTGTATACATGCTTCAAGTTAGTCCCATCCTGCTTAAAAATGATTATCATATTTGCATTGTCACGAATCAGATGTTTTGGGATCTTGGCATAGGTCTGACAAAGATAGAAGCTATCGATGCTCGAGTGCCGACCCATTGAAAAGTAGTCTCTTATATTGTCCTGCTTATCGCTTGCCATATCATCAAATATAAAGATTGAATTTGGTAATGCATCTGTCACATTTATAACCTCACTATTATTTGAAAATTGATGATAACCAATTTCCTCCATATCTGACAATAGCTGTTCCAAGTAACGGTACTTCGGTTGCTGTAACGATTTCGAGTAAACGTACAGGTTGTCAAATCTTACACCGTGAGGACTCTCAATAAGACTTAGCAATACGTTTGTTTTCCAACAATTTGAGTGTCCGCAAACTATACAGCATATAGTTGACGGAAGCAAAGATCCATGCCGTTTCATATCACTAACGGTGGCAGTGTGATAATCGGTATTAGAGATATTGATACTTAATGGTTGCTTTACGAAATGCATTCTCGAACGACTGTGAGGTTAAATCGTAATTGCACGAGCTATTTATAGGCATGAAATCTGAGAATTGAATCAGTTTTCATTATGCCTGCATTTGTGTTGGATGTTACAAGTTTGGAGGAGTTAAGCAGTGATCAATTGGAATACGTACCGAAAATTGTACTTTTAAAATACTTTTCACACAGTATTGACAGATATTGGATTAAATTACCCAAGCATATTCGTGCAGATCCTGAGGTTCAAAAATATCGCTATTGTTTACAACATTTTAATCTACCTAATACTACTCATGCGGATGGACTACCACCGTTGATAAAAGATTGTTATACATGTCGTGCGTTGGATGTGGATCATTTCTCAATAAAACAATAAACAAACTACCGTTTGAGCTTCATTTACCGGGATACAATTACTGTGGACCAGGAACTCGACTTCAAGAACGATTAGCACGCGGTGATCGAGGTGTGAATCAGTTGGATGAAGCCTGTCTAGAACACGATATCGCATATTCGCAATACAAAGACTTGTCGCAGCGTCATCAAGCTGATAAAGTGCTCGCAAAACGTGCATGTAGACGTATTACAGCTGCTGATGCAACCTTGGGTGAGCGTGCTGCAGCAACAGCTGTCTGGACGTCTATGAACGCAAAGCGTAAACTTGGTTTAGGATTACAAACAGATATGGTGAGGAAAGCAGCAGTGAGAAAAACTGGAAATAGTGCTGTAAAAAAACGGAAAATTCGAGTGCCTAAAAAACGGGGCGGCTTGTTGCCTTTGCTCCCACTGCTAGGTGCGGTGGGAGCACTAGCAGGGGGAGCATCAGGTATAGCGAAAGCTGTAAACGATGCCAGAGCTGCGAAAAAACAGTTGGAAGAAATGCAGCGTCACAATCGTATGATAGAAGCAACTGCAAGAGGTGGACGGGGGCTGTATCTCGCACCGTACAAACGAAGCGAAGGAGGGGTAGCAAAAAAATCAATGTCAAAGAAACGAACAAAAAAGTAACTGTACACGGTCTACCAAGATATGGTACTACAAGTAATATTCAATTATCTCACGTATGTCGTGATATACCAAATTTCCGTGGAGTCTTTATGCGTACAAGTCTACCACGAAACGGTCCATGGTCTAATGAATGTGCAATCGTTAACCTTGACGATTCTAATGGTCCAGGCACTCACTGGGTTGCCTACGTTAAATGCAATAATCTTGTAAAGTATTTCGATTCTTTCGGTAATCTGAAACCACCGACTGAACTTGTTCGGTACTTCGGTCCGCTTAGTACAATTTATTACAATCATGACCAATATCAGTCGTATGATACGAGCATTTGTAGTCAGTTGTGTGTTAAATTTCTAAGAGAACAGACGAAATGTCTTTAACATTTACGCTATCAGGACACGGTCATATGTTGGAATCAAATTTTTTCCCACCGATCAATCTGGATGACGGTCACTATGAGCTGCGGCTCGTAGATTTTCAAAGTTTCTACTCGATCGCCAATGTAGATGAGACGAATAATAATTTTTACTTTGGTAAAAATAAACTAATAACCATACCTACATGCTGTTATGAGTTGAGTGCGATAAATGAATATTTGCGTATGCGGTTGGAGTTACCGTATGATGATAATGTTATTATTCTGCGTGCCAATAATAACACACTGAAAAGTGAAATAATGTGTAAATATTCTATTGATTTTACAAAAATTAATAATATTGGTTCTCTGCTAGGATTTTCGTCGGACCGCGTAATCCTACCAAACACTTGGGCTGAATCAGACGAACCTGTGAATATTTTAAAAGTAAATATTCTACGTATCGAATGTTACATTATCGCTGGTGCAAATACGAACGGTAGACCACAACATGTCATCCACGAATTTTTCCCAAGCGTTCCACCAGGTTATAAAATCTCTGAAACACCGAAGAACGTCATTTACTTGCCAGTCATTTCAAGGGTAATCGATCGTCTCACATTACGTATCCTCGATCAAGACAATCGTCCTGTAAATTTTGGAAAGGAGGAAATCACCATACGATTACACATTAGAAGATGTTGATTTATAACAATACCGACGATTATAAACCAACATTACTCGATGAACCAATCAGTCAATTAGCTGCAACAGAGCTGAATACATCAGTTCAGAGTGAAATAGGGAAAAACGTGATCGGTGGCAAAAAAGTTTTGACAAGAAAAAATATAGATTTTTTACACTCATTGGTCCTGACTGTGAAGAAAAGAAATCATGGATCCATTGAACGTTACTGCACAGCCTGCGTACGACAACCGCATCACTAAATTGGAAATACATGCTTACAATCCGTATGCGAATGCATCATTGGGAAATAGCGATGAAATTCGTATCCCAATACAACAGCAAGATTTGATTCTTTTGCCCAGTGGTAGTTACCTCTACATAGAGGGGAAGCTAATTGAAGGTACTCGTGCTGCTACTACACCTTTGACGGATAAAGTTATGCTCGACGCTAATTCCATGGCATTTCTGTTCGATGAAATTCGTTATGAATTGAACGGTATTGAAATTGATCGGTGCAAAAACGTTGGTATTACTACCAGTATGGAGAATCTCATATCTTTAAGCAGTGAAGAGAGTATGAGTCTACGTCATTCTGGCTGGTTCGTTGCCACTCAAGAACGTGTAAATGTTGCTGACACATTCAGCTTTTGCGTTCCCCTGCATATGCTATTGGGATTCTGCGAAGATTACAAACGTGTCGTTATCAATGCACGCCATGAGCTTGTTCTGATACGAGCGCGTAATGATATAAATTAAATATTTTCTTCGAATCAGTTTACCGATTCTGGGATTGAACTGCACCGAGTGCAATGGAGAATGTCTCACGTAACTTTAAATGAATTTACCAAACTACAATTTCTACGCATTATCGAGCAGAATAAAAATCTCACCATGGCTTTTCGTTCCTGGGAGCTCTACGAATATCCCCTTTTACCTCAAACACAGCGACATACATGGGCTGTGAAAGCGACTACACAATTGGAGAAGCCTCGATACGTGATACTGGCGTTTAGAAAAAATAAGAAGAACGATCAATACTCGAATGTACTTAAATTTAGCGATTGCGATGTACGTGATGTTAAAGTCTATTTAAATTCTGAGTTTTATCCGTACGATCGTCTCGACACTGATTTCACGAAATCTCGCTACTCGGTAAATCTATGATATGTATGTAAAGTTTTTCCACTCATCATATTATGCTGGAGAAAAACTGTCGAAACCAATGCTCGATTACCTAAACTTCTTGCAATACGGTCCGCTCTTTGTAATTGATTGTTCACATCAGAACGAGTCGGTTAAAACAGGCACGATCGACGTTAAGATTGAAATCGAGTGTTGGAAAAATATTCCGAGTAATACTACAGCCTATTGTTTAATTATACATGATAAAATTGTAGACTATAATCCGCTTACGAATATTGTTAGAAATGTAAGTTAGATATGTAAGGTTAGAAGAAAATAAAGCACTTTTTAATAAATATATATAAAGCATTTTATTCACTCATTTATTATACAAAACACTTATTGTTTAATCTTAAATTCTAAATTATTATAATTCCCGCCTAAGTATTTCATGATTAAAATATTTTGTGATGCTGCATTTATCAGCTCCGTAAACTGATCCTGCGATTCGAGTAAGGCAACCATCCGGGCAGGGAGATAAAACCAATCCTTCGTTGATAGTTTCGCTATTATCCTCATTCCATATTTAGTCTTTATTTTCATAATTTCAATTATGTCATATTCTTTATTTTCCTCGAGACTGTTTAATTTAACAAATGTCTTCTCAGGGATGAAAGCGAATGCATTAACTCCACTTAAAAATGCCATTTTATCTAGACCCTTTATTGCAGAAGAATATTATTATTATTATTATCGAAAATTAAAACAATATTTGAATAATATATTCCTACCTTTCTTTATCAGTTGAGACTGAGGTATAAACTGATCTGAGTATTCTTACTGGTTGTGGTTGATGCACTAACTAAAGTACTGATCTGAAGATTCTTGCTGGTTGTGCGGTCGATGCACTAACTAGAGTTTGAACAGATTGAAGCTGGTTCACTATTGTTCGAATTCATTTATATAGAAAAATTGTTAATGGAAGGGGTAAATAATTTTGTGTTGAAAACGTGTGCAGATGTTTAATATGTCATCAACACTGATTAGTAAGATGATATACTGCTGATTAATCAAATTATGACTCTATTAAAAGAATATGCATGAATCATTCAAGGACATTTTGATGATCTTCAATGTGTTAGCGATCAACATATCTGTAAAGATCTATCATCAGGATAAAATATAAATTAATATTTAAAAAAAAAATATGATCTTGCTGAAGATCTCAATTTCACCATACGTAGACATATCGTTATACGTTAAGGTCGTGTGGAGCGTATAAGAGATACTACATTTTCATCACGTGCTGATATTTAATACGTCAAAGATATTTGTATATCTAAAGCAGGCTTCTCTCTTGCTGAAATTTGATGCATAAAAAGTATTTGAACATCCAAAACATACATCGTTTATACAAACCTTTCTAATATGTATCATATTTAAGAATTAAACGACATAGGCTTATTAATAAAATCATTCTTCTATTAAAAGCATGCGTATGATTGTATATCTGAAGCATCAAAAGTATTTGTACATCCGAAACATACATCGTTCATACAAATCTTTCTAATATACAGGGTGTAACGAAACGACCGCCTTTTCTAGTAGCTGGAGGTTCGGGGTGACAAACTGAGTGTACGTGTAAAATTTCGTTCGAATCGTTCAAGAGGTTTAAAAGTTATTTCTATTTAAAAATCACCCTTTTTCAGTCCTTTTCGAACGACTTTAACTGCATAATGGAAAGTGGAGAAAGTGAAAAACAATTGATGAGCACCCAGCTAGAATGTAAAAATTATCGATCGCGTGCGGTAATACTTTTGCTATTTATTTCTTTAATCTGGGTATTAGATTAATTTTAAAAATAACAAAATCCTTTACATTACAATTTCAATTCAATTCAGTACAAGCATCATTGACTGATTTGATGGAAAGAGCGAGTTGACGCAATGTAAAGGAAAGTATCAAAAGCTAAGATATCGCGCGAGCGCAATGATAACTTAATAGACAATGCATGAGGGCATTCTCTTTCTACTAACGAAGCTAAAGGGAATGATTCAAAATCAATACATTGATGAAGGAGAAAACTAAACTCACCCATTAAATGTTCTGCAAGTTCCTTTAAATCGAAGTTTTTGAAAAAGCTTCAAACTGGCTCCTCGATGATTTCCAGAAAGCACACTATCACTGATTTTGCATTTAAACACTTGTGAATTTAAACAAATTAGGTATTAACCTACGTTTCTTCAAAACACTGGTGAATTTGACACTTTTGAACTGTTTGAAGTAGGGTATTTAAGAGTGGTCGAAACGAATTATTGATTATTCTATCTCTCTGTGTCTCTCTTTTCAGCCTACTTCAAACAGTTCAAAAAGTGTCAAATTAACCGGTGTTTTGAAGAAACGTAGGTTAACATCTAATTTGCTTAAATTCGCGAGTTCTTAAATGCAAAATGAATGATAGTGTACATTCTGGAAATCATTGAGAAGCCAGTTTGAAGCTTTTTCAAAAACTTCGGTGTAAAGGAATTTGGAGAACGTTAAATGGGTAAGTTTAATTTTTTCTGTCATCAATGAATTGATTTTAAATCATTCTTTTTACCTTCGTTTGTAGAAAGAAAATGCCTTGATGTGTTTCCTATTAAATTATCAGTGCAGTCGCGTGACATCTTAGCTTTTGATACTTTCCTTTTCATTTTATCTTCTCCCTCTTTCCATCAATTCAGTCAATGATACTTGTATTGAATTGATTTGGAATTGTAATGAAAAGGATTTTGCTATTTTTAAAATTAATCTAATAGCCAAATTAATGAAATAAATAGCAAATGTATTATCGCGCGAGATCGATAATTTTTACATTCTAGTGGGGTGTTCGTCAATTGTTTTTTCACTTTCTCCACTTTATTATGCACAATTAAAGTCGTTCGAAAAGGACCGAAAAAGGGTGAGTTTTAAATGGAAATAACTTTTAAACCCCTTGAACGATTCGAACAAAATTTTACACGTGCATTTGGATGGTCACCCCGAACCTCCAGTTACGAGAAAAGGCGGTCGTTTCGTTACACCCTGTATATCATATTTAAGAATTAAACGACATAGGCTTATTAATAAAATTATTCTTCTTCTTTTATTAAAAGCATGTGTATGTGTTATACCTTAAACGTTTCTGCCTTGAAACTCTATTCCGTTGATTCTCACGATGATTTTGGTTTCATCGCTTAGCAAGATGATGATGATATGTGTTTGCTTATCTAAAATAGGGTGTAATTCCATCAAAAGAAATAAAATATGAATGATAAGTACACACACTTCCAACGTTTCTGTTGAAAGGGTGTTTTTTATTAAGGTAGTTGGTGGTGGAAATGTTTTAAATACTTGAGTAGCTCTAAACAGTTCATTAGATTTTTGTTTCATCCTCTGCTTTAACAGTTTAAAGTAAAGGAGACATTTTGAAGAAAAAATATTTCAATGGTTAATATTAAAGTTATATACAATTGTAGTGACAATATAAGTAGAGTAGCTAGGATGGTTCTGGGACCGCGTGGCGAGGGGGTCGGGGTCCCGCGGGGGCAAGGGAAGTAGGGGAATTGCCCCCTCTCCTCGTGCGCGGTTGTGCGCATGCGCATCGTCCTCCCCCGACGTTAAACTCGTAGGGTACACACGTGACCTCCCCCCCCTCTAATGTTAAGCAGTGGACGCCTGAGAGAGAGAGAGAGAGAGAGAGAGAGAGATTCCAGCAGAATAAACTCGTAGGGTACACACGTGGTCCCCCTTACGTTTATCCGTACAAGAGAGAGAGCCCCCCATCCCCCTTACGTTAAGCCATACAAGAGAGAGAGAGTAGTGCGATGATGCGACCTCCCCCCTCTTACGTTAAGCAGTGTACGTCTAAGAGAGAGAGAGAGAGAGAGAGAGAGAGAGAGAGAGAGAGAGATTCCATCTTTGTTCCTCTGTAGCTGATTCTTTGCAATATTTCTAGTACGGGATACAGTGGATTGGTGGAGAGGTAATGTAATAGAAAAAAAAAACATAAATTTAAGGGAAAAAGCCTTTCGGCATAAAAAACCCTCTTTATTGAAATACATATGAAATATATATATATATATAGGTACCGCAATAAAAACAGCAACAGCATCTATAATTAAAAAGAAAAATTATTTATATTTATTATTAATATTTATTATTATTATTTTTTTGTATTAACTCTTACCGATTTGGTGGGGACTGCCTGTCACACACACACAACCTAGCAGCTCACATAGGCTACATATTAGGTAAACGTAATATTAATTGCAGCCTACGCGAGACTGCAGGTTGCTCCGCTGCAGACTGCTCCGCTGCAGGCTGCTCCGCTGCATGCAGCATCCGCAGGGCTATGGGCAGCGAATGTGGCCGCCGCAGTGGCTGCTGCTGTTCGGGTATCGTGCGATACCCTCTTCGCACTGACTGCTGCTGCCTCACAATTGGCCTCACTATTGCCACTGGTTTGGAGGAATGTTTTAGATCCTCCAGCGTCACTTTCTTGTCCGGTAAACTAACTTTCCTTGTGGAACTCATGATGGTTCACTGAAGACTGATTTGAAGAATGCTCTCCTCTACGTGTTCAAATTTTCTCTCTCTCTCTCTCTCTCTCTCTCTATACTCCAGATGAAGTTTATACATCTTTAACAATACATATTAGCCTTCTCTCCACTTCAGATCAAGTTTACATCTCATTGTCAATGCGGAGAGAAGTTTATATTCAATTATCAATACGTATTAGGTTTCGCGATCGACTTCTTTTAAGGCGAATAGTCCATCGTCGTAGATACTTATCATCCGCTCTGTAATAAGAGCGGAGCCTACGTGACCTTACCTAAAGAGAAGTGGTTGGGACGTATTTGAAACACTTGAAAAGATTTAGGAGCAGTGTTCAAGGGTTCTATTGGTGTGAAAATGGCTCTCAAGGCAATATAACTGGAAAATGGTTGCTGGCTTGCGAGTACCGTTATTTTTTAAAAAAAAAAAAAACCTTATGGATAAAGAATTTTTAAAATGTAAATATTTTTCTTAATAAAAATTTTATAGGTATTTGAGCGATATAATTCCCATTTTGTTATTATTCAATAAAAAGGGAAATTGTTATGGATTGATGGAGAGGTAATTAAATAAAAAAAAAAAAAAAAAAAAATTGAAGGGAAAAAGCCTTTCGGCATAAAAAACCCTCTTTATTGAAATACATTATTGACTGATGATATATATATGTATTTGCTTGCTTCCACCGTGACGAAGTAAGTTGTACCTCAGGCTCGTAACTTGTGTTCCCCCGTGACGAAAGTCTCAGATTGCGCAGCTTCCAAAATTTCTCTCTTCAAAAACATATTTGAATTAATGTTGTTCTTCGTTTTCCTCCTCCTCATCTTCCTCCTCCTGCTCTTGCTCCGCTTGCTCTAGCCCTTCTTGTATTCGATTTCTGGGCTCCACTAGTTTTTCAACAATTACTATCAAATCTTCTTCCTCTTGCACTGCTTCCTCCATTTCACCCATTATCTCCACAAGTTCTTCAACCAAGGCGCTAAATTCAGGAATATCCTCCGGATTCCTCAACAAATCTTCGTCCTCTTCCTCTATTTGTTCCTCCATTTCACTTATTATCCCCACAAGCACTTCAATCAAGGCATCAAAATCAGGATTATCCTTAAAAATGTCTCGTTTTTTAGATGTATCACGGAACATTGTCACTGTCGTTGCTAGCGTTAAAATGATCTCAAGATTTTTCGTCACTAGTCGCTCAGATGCAAAACGATCTCCCAATGAAATATGAACTAACCGATTACGCACGTACATTTTAGTTAGTCAGATACCTTTCTTTATCAATACATATTAGTTAACTCTTTATCAAAACATATTAGCCTCCTATCCGAGAAGCGGAACGCAGTCAAAGAGAATTTCAATAGAGACCTGATACGACGAACGTTAATAATAATAATAATAATAGAAAGAGAAGGAGAAATAGAATTTTGAGGTTGTGAAATGAACGATATTTTTTTGTTTTTTTAATTAAAATTTATAAATATATTTTTAATAACATACATAAAAAAAAGTTATAATTGAATTTAATAATAAAATATTATAAAAATGAAGTGGTAGTGAGAGTAGCAGTAGTAGGAGCGGTATCATCTACGAGAAAAAAAAATTAGGAAAAATTATACTACTTATCCAAGCACTTGATAAATTTTTTTTTTTCATCGATTCTTACCGATTGTTGGAGGTTTCCGTAAATGAATTCGACAGTAGCTGGAGAACGTCATTATCCTCGTCGAACCGTATTATATTTTCTGGAGAAATTTCTTGCTCCCAAATTTCTGGCTCCCACTCCATTTCACTACTATAATCTAATAGATTAGCCTCATCATCATCATCATCATCATCATCAATATTTGATGTTGATTTTTGCCGCTGAAGCTTCTTCCTCAACATTCTGACAATCGCGGTCAACGCGTTGTTATTCACTTCACCCCAATCTCCTTCCAAATCTACTTCTTCTCCTTCCTCCACAAATTCATCCATATTCTGAATGTTTTCAATATTTTGTTCAATATTTTGTTCAGTAGTTAATCTGTACAATTTAATTGCACCCATTTTTTTTTTTTTTTTTTTTTTTTTTTTTTCTTGTTGAAACTATCACGTCAAGCAAACTCGGTAGACTGAGAATGGTAGAGATGTAAGCTCAATACGAAATGTATAATTATTATTATTTTCTCTATCAATACGTATTAGATTTCTCCACTTCACAATAGCTATTAACAGCCTCCTCCTCTTCTACTACCTCGTCCATACTTTGGATGATAACGTTTTTCACGTGAATTCAAGGTTGAGGAGCAGGGGTTTGCTAGTTGAACAATCGTTGTAGTTTTTTAAATAAAATTAATATATATTTTTAATAATATTTCTACAATAATTTTTAAACTATTCTATAAAAATTTAATAATAAAAGAAAAAGAAATTTGGTGATTCATCTTCCTTCTTAGTCTGCTTTGACACATTATCTTTTTCCTCCTCCTCTATTTTTTTCTCCTCTTCCTTCTTCATCTCCTTTGACTCAATATCTTCCCCGGTCTGTTTCTCTTCGTCTTTCTTCACTTTAATTTAAAAATACAAACAGGTAATAATTATGAAAAGGTAAAAAAGATAAAGTTAATACTTACATTCTTCCTCCTCTATTTTTTTCTCCTCTTTATCTTCTTCTTCCTTCTTCGTCTGCTTCGACTCAATATCTTTTTCCTCCTCCTCCTCTATTTTTTTCTCCTCTTTATCTTCTTCCTTCTTCGTCTCCTTTGACTCAATATCTTTTTCCTCAGTCTCTTCGTCTTTCTTCACTTTATTTTTTTCTTCTTCCTTCTTCATCTCCTTTGACTCAATATCTTCCCCGGTCTCTTCGTCTTTCTTCACTTTAATTTAAAAATACAAACAGGTAATAATTATGAAAAGGTAAAAAAGATAAAGTTAATACTTACATTCTTCCTCCTCCTCTATTTTTTTTCTCCTCTTTATCTTCTTCTTCTTCCTTCTTCGTCTGCTTCGACTCAATATCTTTTTCCTCCTCCTCTATTTTTTTCTCCTCTTTATCTTCTTCCTTCTTCGTCTCCTTTGACTCAATATCTTTTTCCTCAGTCTCTTCGTCTTTCTTCACTTTATTTTTTGAAGAAAAAAAAATACAAACAAATAATAAATATAAAAATATTAAATAAATAAATACTTACAGTTTTTATGCAAATAATGGTGCAGTTTCCGTTCATACTCTTCGAAGTAACGATTGAAAAAATCGTTAATTCGATTGACGTATTCCTCTGTCAATTCTCTGGGAAGAGTGGGTGAAAGAGGAACAATATCCTCTTGAATCATGATTAATTTACACTTTTCACAGCTCATTTTTTTTTCCTGTGTGCAGCACCGACAACGGTATAAGATTGAATGAAGAATTTTTTTTTTACCTCGTACTACCGAAAGACGTTGATATTACACTGAGGTAAGAGTGTAACGTGCAACTTTCTTTATACGATGAGATCCTCCTCGCGCAACTCCTCGATTATCGACTGTATCTCGTTGTGATGACTCGTATTACCGGCAGCCACCGACGCGATCAAAAGTCTCAAACGTTCGATCAATTCATTCGGATCGTTCCAATGTACGTAGTTGATTGGTCCCTCGGTGACACGCATTAGTCCTTTACCCCTTTTTTTCGATGCTGTTGATGCTGCGCCTGACGGTTTACTTGCGCCCGACGGTTTACTTGCGCTAGACGGTTTACTTGCGCCCGATGTTGACGCGTCAGAAGTTGACGATTTTCTTGCGCGTGATGTTGATGGTAACCGATAAGGCGGTAAAATAGGTTTTCCCAATAGCCATGGTTTCATAATTTCTGTATATTTTGCACCTCTATTACCTTTGATTTGTTTTAGACTATCGTTTAACAGTTTATGCGCTTTAGTTTGATTGAGAATACTCTTGTATCGTTCCAAATCGTCGGGTTCTATAATGGCTCGATTGGGTTCTCTCATGAAAATTAGTTCATAAGTACCTCTTGTACCGGTGTATAACTTCTTATCGAGAATAATATCTCCCTCATGACTTATTTCAAATTTACATTTACCAAGCGTCAGTTGATCATCTTCATAACGAGGTCCAAAAGCATGATCAATCAAGTTCTCCCTATCAGTCAGAAGTAATTTAATATACTTGCCAGGGATCGGATGTAATTTAATATGTTGAAAGACATGTTGAAACAAGCCTGGTTCCTGTTTTTCATCAACATTTAATTTTTCTAGCAAACTTTTTTTTGAATCGGGCGATGGTTGATCGGTTATAGAAGACTCGTCGTCGTCGTCGGTCATGAAATCCAATGGATTCGTAATAGTTTCACTAATATTACTACTACTAAGATTCTTTGCTCGTTTATGCGGTGTCGATGTGAAGTAGGCTCCCCTCTTCAATTTATCGTTGTATTTGACAAATGAACTATTTGTGTTATCCTCCGTTTGCGAAACGAGTTTCTTCAATGGTTCGACTATCGGCTTGAATGTCTCATTCAAACTGCTCTCCATTATCGCCTTCTCTGATTTCAAGGCACGATGCTTGTCGCGAATGACCTCGCTCGTCTTGGCGATCCTCTTCAGAAGCGATTTTTCATCCATCGCGATGCTGTATAAAACAGCTATCCCCCGAAATGAACGGTTTTTAACCGACCTGTTGCGATGCTGTATACAACAGCTTTCCCCGAACCGACACGGGTTTTAACCGACCTGACGATCCGAACAGCCTGCGCTCCAGTATCAAACTGACACTCAAGGCCGTGATCGTGAAACCTTACCGGCCTGTTCACTCGATCGTGGCGTACTCGTTGAAACCTTTGCGATAACGGCCGTTCCTCAGAGTGCTATCCTTGTCTATTACCAAGAAACCGTAATCGCGACTCCAACAGGTCGAACACAATGTGAGAAATTTCTCATACGACATATCACTGTTGACATGATCGTTGAAAATATGCTTCAGATTAGTTCCATCCTGCTTAAATATTATTAGCAAGTTTGCGTTATCTCGTATCAGATGCTTCGGTATTTTCGCATAAGTCTGACAGAGGTAGAAACAATCGATGTTGGAATGTCTACCCATGCAAAAGTAGTCCCTTATATTGTCCTGCTTGTCGTTGGCCACATCGTCGAATATGAAAATGGAATTCGGCTTTGCATCCGCGACATTCACAACCTCGCAATTGTTGGAAAATTGAAAGTAACCAATTTCCTCCGTTTCCTGCAGAAGCTGCTCCAGATATCGATACTTCGGTTGCTGCAGCGACTTCGAGTAGACGTACAGGTTCTCGAATCTCACACCGTGCGGACTCTCTATGAGGCTCAGCAGCACGTTTGTCTTACCGCAATTCGACGGACCGCAAACTATGCAGCGTATCGTAGATGGTAATAGCGATCCGTGACGTTTTCTTATTTGCGCGGTAGCATTGTGAGCATCCAAATTTGTCACGCGAATAGTCGGCACGTGCTTCACGAAATGCATCCTCGCTATTGACCTTCGGCAACAGCCGTATCGTTCATTTATATTTCGCGATTCACGGAACTATTCGGTCAGTTGCCATTACGATGTCGTTCATGCTAGTCGTCGTCGATTCCCTGCAGAACTTGACGAATCATCAGCTCGAACACATACCGAAGATCGTATTGCTCGAGTACTTTCCAGACAGTATCGCGAGTGTGTGGGAAAGATTACCTCGGCACATTCGCGCGGACTCGGATGTGCAGCAATATCAATATTGTTTGCAACACTACAATCTACCTGATACCACTCACCACGACGGACCACCGAGACGGATAAAAGACTGTTACGTTTGTCAGCAAGAGAAGCAGTTGCTTTAAATGTCTGGATCGTTCTTCAATAAAGTCTTGAAAAAATTGCCATTTGAGCTGCACGTGCCCGGTTACAATTATTGCGGGCCCGGCACTCGACTTCGCGAAAGATTGGAGCGCGGCGATCGTGGTATAAATCCGCTGGACGAGGCCTGCCTCGATCACGACTTAGCATATTGGCACAACGAGGATCTACCGGAGCGTCATCAGGCCGATAAAGTGCTAGCGAGGAGAGCGCGTGAACGTATTACCGCAAGAGACGCGACCTTGGGTGAACGCGCGGTCGCCGCAGCCGTATGGGCATCGATGAATGCTAAGCGTAAACTTGGCTTGGGATTACATAATATTGTTGCGATGAAGAAAGCAGTAGCGGCTAAAAAAAAGAACAACAAGAAAAAAAAAATTGGTATTACGAGGAAGAGAAGAATTCGAGTGCCGAGGAAACGGGGTGGTATAATACCTATACTTCCACTACTAGGTGCAGTCGGAGCACTTGCAGGTGGGGCATCGGGTATAGCGAGTGCTGTAAACCGTGCAAAAGCTGAGAGAGAAGGATTGCGGGAAATGCAACGTCACAATCGCGCGATGGAAGCGTCGCGCGAGAGAGGTAGAGGTCTTTATCTGAAACCGTACAAGCGAGTCGTCGGAGAGGGTATCCGTGGAAAAAAAAAAACAAAAAAAAAAACGACAAAAAAACGGTCGAGGAAGAAAATGAATGAGGGAAAATTTCGTCGTTGCGATGCTCTCCCGGATTCAGGTCCTACTAGTAACGTACAATTGGCACTCATCTGCCGACGCATACCATACTTCCGTGGAGTCTTTATGCGCACATCTCTGCCGCTAGACGGGCCGCGGTGCAACGAGTGCGCGATCGTGAATCTCGACGATCAATGCGGTCCTGGTACCCACTGGGTAGCCTACGTCAAGCGTAACGACATCGTCCTATACTTTGATTCCTTCGGAAATTTGAAACCGCCGAAAGAATGTGTGCGTTACTTTGGCCCTAACGTTACAATCTACTACAATCATGATCGATATCAATCGTACGATAAAAGCAATTGCGGTCAGTTGTGCGTGAAATTCCTGCGAGAACAGATACTTTGAAAAAAAAAAAAAAAAATGTCTTTCACCATGACATTATCGGATCGTAAATCAGTATTAAATTCAGATTTCTTTCCCCCCATCAATCTGCAAGACGATCGGTACGAGATCGGTCTCGTGGACATGCAAACGTACAACTCGATAGCCAATGTGGACGAGACGAATAATAAGTTCTACTACGACAACGATAAGGTACTGACGATACCCAGAGGCTGTTACGAATTGAGTGCGATAAATGAGTATTTGCAGTCTCAAATTTCTGCGAGACACGAAATTCAAGACGACATTGACAGCGTTATTCTTCTACGAGCGAATAACAATACACTGAAGAGTGAAATATTCTGCAAATATTCGATTGACTTTGGAAAACCGAATAACATTGGCTCGCTACTGGGCTTCTCATCGAATCGCGTGATCGAGCCGAACGTCCATGCTGAATCCGACGATACCGTGGACATTGTGAAAACAAATATTCTACGCATCGAGTGCAACATTGCGGGTGGTGCGTACACCAACGGTAGACCACGACACATTATTCACGAGTTCTTTCCCAGCGTACCACCGGGCTATAAAATCTCGGAGGCACCGAAAACCGTCATTTATCTACCGGTCATCGTCAGAGTAATCGACCGTCTCACGTTACGTATCCTCGATCAGGACGATCGTCTCGTAGACTTTGGACGTGAAGAAATTACCATAAGATTACACATTAAGAAATGTTAATTTACAAAAGTAGTAGTAGCGAGGATTATAAAGCGGTGAAACTGGATGAAACGTTCGCTAGTCGTTCGTCCTACGTGGAGTCGAATACACCGGCTCGGAGTGAAAATCGCTACAAGAGGAGCTTCCTGCTAACGAGAAGAAATATCGAATTTTTACAATCATTGGGATTCACCGTGAAGAGATTGGGCGAAGGTAGTACATAGTGGAACAATGGCAGATCCCTTGAACGTCACCGCACCGCTGACCTACGACAATCGCATCACGAAAATGGAGATGCATGCCTACAATCCGTATGCGAACGCCTCGTTGGCGAACAGCGACGAGATTCGCATTCCCATACAGCAGCAAGATTTGATACTCCTGCCGTGCGAGAGTTATCTCTACGTCGAGGGCCAGCTGGTGGAGGGTACGCGTGACGCGAGCGCCACCAACGATGATACAGTTACGCTCGACTGCAATTCCGCGGCTTTCCTCTTCGACGAGATTCGTTATGAATTGAACGGTATCGAGATCGACCGATGCAGAAACGTCGGTATTACCAGCACTCTGAAGAATCTCGTTTCCCTGAGCACCGAGGAGAGCGCCAGTCTACGTCATTCCGGATGGTTCGTCGCTACGGCCAGAGACCGGCTCAAAAAGGAGGCGGCTGTTAAGAATTTCAGCTTTTGCGTGCCCCTGAAAATGCTGCTGGGATTCTGCGAGGATTATCGGCGAGTCGTCGTTAACGCGCGTCACGAGCTCGTTCTCATTCGCGCGCGCGACGATACAAACGCCATTTACTCGGCGGTGAAAATCACCGATTCGTCGATCAAGCTGCTACGAGTGCAATGGAGAATACCCCATGTGACTCTGAACGAAATTACGAAACTCCAATTTCTCGGTATCGTCGAGCAGGATAAGAGTCTGTCACTCGCTTTTCGCGCCTGGGAACTTTACGAGTATCCCCTTCTGCCCAAGTCGCAGCGACACACGTGGTCCGTGAAAGCGTCCACGCAATTGGAGAAGCCGCGATACGTCATTCTGGCGTTCAGAACGAACAAGAAGAGTAATCAGCACGAGGATGTGCTGAGATTTAATCATTGCAAAGTCCTCGATGTCAAACTCTATCTGAATTCCGAATCCTATCCGTACGATCGTCTCGACACTGATTTCACGAAATCCCGCTACTCCGTCCTCTACGACATGTATGTAAAGTTTTTCACCTCCTATTACGCTGGTGAGAAACTCGGGAGACCCATGCTCGACTATACGGACTTTTTGACGTACGGGCCGCTCTTCGTCATCGACTGCTCGCATCAGAACGAGTCCATAAAAACCGGCACGGTCGACGTTAAACTCGAGATCGAGTGTATGGAAATCATTCCGGATAATACTACAGCCTATTGTTTAATCATACACGATAAAATTGTACAATATAATCCTCTTACGAATATTGTTAGAAATGTAAGTTAAAAAAATAAGAAAACAATTTTTATTAAATAAATATATAATAAACAACAAATTTATTCATTATTTTTTGATACAAAATACCTATCAAACTTTAGACTTAAATTCCACGTTGTGATATTTTCCTCCTTTATATAACATTATTAAATTATTGGATGCTGCAGCCTTTTGTAGGTGCTGCAACTGCTCCGTATCTTCCGCCAATTTTGCCATTCTCCCTGGCAAGAATACCCAATCGGTTGTTGACAGCTTTACAATGATTTTCATTCCATATTTTGTCATAATTTTGTCCACTTCGGAAATATCGTACTCTTGATTTTCCGTCAAGCTATTTAATTTCACAAAATTTTTTGGAATGACGCTTCCCAATTCATTGATTTTATTGAAATTCATTTTTATCTCTATGAAAAAAAAAAAAAATGATTAGTCTCATTAAAGTTAAAAACTCAATTAAATAATGCATGTACTAATCGAATGAAAAAAAAAAAAAAATATCCTTACCTTTTTTATGTAACAAACAAGTTTCTTTTTAATGCGTTCAAACACACACACAAACTTATTTTTTCTTAATAGTTTAAGCACGCGTGGTACGACTATGCAGCTCTCGTTTAACAGACTGACTTTTTATATGAACGATATTGTCATATATTAAGCGTATGCAATGTTTGGAAGGGGTAATTTTTGTTTATTTTTTTCTTTTTTACTTGCGATGAATTTCCATTGTGATTGATCTATAGGTTTATCACAGTATAACACAATAGGAAAAAATATCTATGGATATCACTATACGGGGATTATTCAGAGGGTATAGTGTATCCTTCTTAATTAAGAAAGAAATAATGGAAGGGGTAATTTTTTTTTTTTTTTTTATTTGCGATAAATTTCCATTGTGATTGACCTGTAGGTTTATCACAGTATAACACAATAGGGAAAAATATCTATGGATATCTCTATATACGGGGAGGGTATAGTGTATCCTTTAAGAAAGAAAGAATGGACTTCTAATGTAATTTCATATTGAAAACAAACGATAAAGACTCTCTCTCTCTCTCTCTCTCGACGGGATTTCTTCAGAGGCTGCATTCAGTCCTCGAACGTTCATCAGTGCGGATAGTAAAGTAGAAAATTAAAGAAATGGAAAGTGAACGTTGTTTAGTGACAATAAATCTAGTAGAGGAGGAGGAGGATAAAAATCAAGCAGAATCGATGTCTGATTACATCAAAAGAATTAACGATTCTCATAATCGTTATTTTGAAGAATATGAAGCAATGCTTCATCATAATATGCACATGAACTGTAAGTACTTATTTTAATTTCTTTTAAAGAAAAAAAACCCTACCCATCCATACAGATTGTTTATTTCAATAAATAGAATCATAAAAGAATTTTACGACACATATATTTGAAAACTGTTAACAATCCCACTATTTGACCAATTTTTTTTTTTTTATTATTATTCAAAACGAAGAATTACGAAAAAAAATTTTTTTCTTTTATTTTTTACCAGCCATTGCTTTAGAGGAGAGGGAGGAAGAAGAGGAGATGGTGGAAGAAGAGGAGATGGTGGAAGAAGAGGAGATGGTGGAAGAAGAGGAAGAAGAAGAAGAAGAAGAAGAAGAAGAGTTTGTGATTTTTGTAAGTATATTTGCTTTGTTAAAATAGTTATTACAATATCAAAAAAAAAAAAAAAAAAAAAAATAACAAAATGTTTCTCAAATATGTCCCAGGTGAAAAATATGGCCACACAAACGGAGTCCATTGCTACAAGAACTGAGGCTACGCAAATGGAGCCTCAGATAGATCTCACACCACATTACTGGTGTACAAATTGTACAAAATATGGTCACCTACGCATCAATTGTTCACTACCAGAGTGGTGTAGCATTTGTCATAAATATATACATCATGCAATTGAATGTAAAAAAAATTTCTAAAAAAAGCATTGTAAATAAAACCTTTTTAATACTTCAATAAATTAAAATTAAAAAAAAAAAAAAAAAAAAGATTCCCTTTTTTCTAACTTACGAAAAAAAAAAAAAAAAAAAAAAATATGGGGGAGCGATCACTGGATCGCTCTCTACGAGTATTCTCTCTCTCTCTCTCTCTCTTAGACGTACACTGCTTAACGTAAGAGGGGGGAGGTCGCATCATCGCACTACTCTCTCTCTCTCTTGTATGGCTTAACGTAAGGGGGATGGGGGGCTCTCTCTCTTGTACGGATAAACGTAAGGGGGACCACGTGTGTACCCTACTATTCTGCTGGAATCTCTCTCTCTCTCTCTCTCTCTCTCTCAGGCGTCCACTGCTTAACATTAGAGGGGGGGGGGGGGGGGGGAGGTCACGTGTGTACCCTACGAGTTTAACGTCGGGGGAGGACGATGCGCATGCGCACAACCGCGCACGAGGAGAGGGGGCAATTCCCCTACTTCCCTTGCCCCCGCGGGACCCCGACCCCCTCGCCACGCGGTCCCAGAACCATCCTAGCTACTCTACTAATATATTAAATGAAATTGAAAGAGATATGAACTTATTATTTGAATTACTATTTCAAATTAATACAAATATGCAACGTTGTGAGGAAATTATAAATGATGATTGTAGGGAGGAATATATTGATGTTATTGAAATAATCGATGGTGAGAACGAGACAATGATTGAAGATGAAGTAACTGAAGTATTGACCGCAGATGATTCTGATGATGTTAATACTGTAATTCAAATAATTGACAGTGATAATAGTGATGATATTGAGGACAATTTTTCGATTTTTGAAAATAATAAAGTTACTGGAATAATCAACAGAGAGAATGCTATGATAATTGAAGATGAAGTAAACGAATAAGTATATACAGTGGTGGTAGAAATAATAAGAACGAATTCAATTTTCGTATTCTCAGACAAACGGTATGTACTGTAGGCACTGGTAAACAATGTAATCCAGGTATCATACTTCACACATTGACCGTGAATAGCTTTGTAAATAAACATGTACATAATTTCAATTTAGAGCGCAACTAGTGTATAACTTTAGTTTCACAGTGCTCACCTGACTGGTAATTATAATAAGAACGCTTTAGTATTCGACTGATTAAAAACAAAGGTGAACATTTTTCATACACTTACCATACCATGATTTAGTGCACTTTAAGTTTTGCTGTTCTTGTTTAAATTATTGCTGAAAATTGTGCTTACAGTGAGTTTAAAATGGGTAGATCAACTCATTGTAGTGATGCAGAGAAATTGCTAATTAAAAATTTGAGAAGAGAGGGAAAATCAATTGGATACATTGCCAAATTGATAAATCGATCTAAATGTATGGTTCACCGTGCCTTAAAACCCGTCAAGTTAACAGAAAATCGAGGTAGGCCAAGGAAAACCACAGCGACATTTGACCGTCTATTGTTAAGAAAATGTAAAGTGAATCCGTTTGCTGGTTCAGTAAAACTAAAGCAAATGACAAACGCTCCGATAAGTGCAAGGACAATTAGAAAACGATTGCAAGATGCAAATTTGCATGGACGAGTGCCTAGGAAAGTGCCGTTACTTAGAAAGAAAAATATCAAGGTTCGTATAAGGTTTGCTGAAGAGCATTTAAATCTGCTTGGAGAAGAAAGAGATAAACAGTGGCATAACATTTTATGGAGCGATGAAACCAAGTTCAATTTATTTGGATCTGATGGAAGAATGTACGTTAGGAGGCCTGAAAATTCTGAATACAATCCTAAATATACAAAGCCGACAGTTATATTTGGAGGCGGTAGCATCATGGTTTGGGGATGCTTTTCCCGTAATGGAGTAGGCCCCATATTTTGGATTAAAGATGTTATGACAAAAGAGACTTATAGAGATATTCTACATTATATTATGCTACCGTATGCAAGGGAAAATATGCCTGCCAATTTCATTTTCCAGCAAGATAATGACCCGAAACACTCCTCGAAATTGGTAAAGAAATGGTTTGAAGATAACCAAGTGTCAGTTATGCAATGGCCGGCACAGTCGCCTGATTTAAACCCTATTGAAAATTTGTGGGGTCATATCAAAAAGTGTTTATCGAAAGGAAAAGTTACCAATAAATATTTACTATGGCAAGAAATCGAAAATGCTTGGAGCAACATTTCAAATGCAACGTGCGAACATTTGGTCGATTCCATGAATCGAAGGTGTCAGGAAGTGCTAAAAAACAAAGGATATTCGACTAAATATTGATTTAAATCAATTAAAATAGCTACTGATAAATTTATTTTTTTTTCTATCACGTCTGTAGCAATGTTCTTATTATTTTTTCCAGTCACTTTTTCTAAAAACTCATTGATTTACATTTCTGATATTTGGACAATAAAGTTCATTTATTTACAATAAATTCAACTGTTACTAAATCAATTTGCACCTAATCTTCCTGCAAATTATCACAAATTTTTTTCTAATGACGCTTTAACGTACCGTTCTTATTATTTCTGCCACCACTGTATTTATAGCATTCTAACCTTTACGTAGTAATATTGAATGCATATGATGATTGTATGTACTTTTCAGTTAACACTGACATCTGTCAAGAACTATTTAAAAAGGTCTTATAGCAGGAATTACTATCTCATAGTTACGAAGTTTCGAATTATAAATATCATTTTAAAATAGAGTAGTCTTTTAAAAAAAAAACCATGTTATATGTGTGAACCAGCAGCTTTATTACCGTGGCTTCAAGCACTGAAAGGAGAAGATTGAGTCAAGAAAAACGAGATGTAATTGTTGAACTATTATCTTCTGAAAATATATAACTTAAAAAAATGTAACATTGTACATTTATGTTATCAACATTTTAATCAATGTATATTTCAATAATACCATTTTATAATTAACTGTTATTACAATAAAAACATATAATAAGGTTTATTTTTGTTTTGTTGATTTATAAAATTAAATAGAAGATAGAGAACTTTGGAAGAGCAGAATATGAGTGTGCTTATTGATATATAATTGAAGACATCGTGATTTGTCTCTGCTCCTAGTGCCTAGCAGTAGTTAACCCAAGCATAGGTTGTTCAATGAATAAATCAAATATTTGCACATGCTATTATATATTAGTTTAAAAATTGCTTAGCTATGGAAAAAAGCAACACACTCAGCTACATTTAGTGTAAAGGGGGCTCAGCGGGGTCAGTAATATGCTGCAAAGATTCAAGGTTACGCGAGCAAAAAAAAAACGCAGGGAGAATCTGTTTTACCATTTAGGAAACTGCTTTTACTAACTGAGACCTGACGTCAGAGTAGTGGGAGTGTGACGTCAAAATGCTGCAAGTATCCTCCCGCACCCCCGCAACCCTCTCGCCACCACTTGCTGATCCTCGCGCACCCCCGCAACCCTCTCGCCTATACTTGCTGCGAGCTCACGTGGAACCTCCGATTTCCCCCACCACCACCGCTTAGCACATCTTGGCTCCCCCCACTACCTCACAACCAGGCTCATCCGAGTGGACAGGAGTGGGGGGGGGGGGGCTAGAATCGGCATAGTATGTCTACTTAAAAACTATAGGATGTTCCTCACCGTCCATGTTTTGAACTAAAACGGCTCCTATAGTGTAATCGCTCGCGTCAGTCTGTAGGAGAAAAGGTAAAGAGAAATCCGGTCTGGTTAGAATCGGTGCAGAACAAAACGATTGCTTCATTTTAACAAAAGCTTCATCTTGCTCCTGCCCCCAACTCCATTTAACATTTTTCCTTAATAATTGGACTAAAGGGATCTTATCCTCTGATAAACTTGGCAAAAACTTGGCGTACCATCCTATCATACCTAAAAATCGGGGAAGTTGTTTCAGATTAGAAGGAGGTGGATACTCCACGATAGGTTTGACCTTTTCTGGATCAGGTGCCAATCCCTCCTTGTTTACTAGATATCCCAGGAAACGCACTTCAGAACGGCAGAGTTGGCTTTTTTCCCAGTTGCTTTCCAGGCCTGCGCCTTCAATAATTTTTACCACTTTCTCGAGCCATTCCAGATGCTCGGAGAAACTTGGGGTCACCAAAATTATGTCGTCGAGGTAGGCAAATACTACAGGCTCCAACTCTGGTCCTAATAAGCGATCAATGAGCCGCTGGAACGTGGCCGGCGCATTGGTTAGTCCAAAAGGCATCCGTCGAAATTGGAAAAGGCCCTTCCCGGGAACGATGAAAGCCGTTATTTCCTTACTGGCATTCTCTAGCTCTATCTGAAAATATGCTAGACTTAGATCCAGTGTAGAAATGTACTTGGCTGACCTGAGTTTATCCAGTATCGCCTCCATGTGGGGTAGAGGATACGCATCCTTCTTGGTGACAGCATTAACCTCCCGGTAATCAATGCAGAAACGAAATTTCCCGTTAGGTTTGGGAACTATCACAGGGCAGCTCGCTCAGGAACTCGATGAACATTCAATCACTCTACTGGCAAGTATTTTATCCACTTCTTGATGGGCGACTTCGTACATCTTTGGAGAAATTCGTCGGACTCGTTGCCTTATATGTGCGTGGCCTTGTACATCAATATGGTGCTTCACCAATCTTGTAATCCCTGGTTCATCCGAAAAAGGTTTCCCATAACGTTTCTTCAGTCCCTCGAGCGCAGTTGTCTGATCCGTCGAAAGTTCCACTAATGCCGCACAATCTAAAGGTTCCTCCCTCCAACTATTAGAGTCTTTTACAGGTTGCGAACTCTCGCCATGTTCCCGCGGATGTTTTCCATGATCGTCGACGCAAATGAATTGTAATTCCAAAAGCTTTAATAAAATCGACACCAAGAATACAGTGATAGTCTAATACAGGCGTTGCTTTAACCGCTAACACTCGCTTCACCTTATCAATTTCAAATTCGATGTAAGCTTCGCCCACGGTTTTAGTTACACTTCCATCCCCCAGTCGCATCAGACTACTTCTAGTAACGTCTATGGACGGGCGGATTAAATCAACCAGACGCTCACCTATGAAGGTTCTCACCGCACCTGTGTCTAACAAAATATTGGCTCGCACATTGCCAATCTGAAGCCATAAAAACGGCCGTTCGTCTCTTACGCTAGGTCGCCTGATTACTTCTGGGTCCTGTACCACTTCAGCTACCACGGCTAATCCATCAGCTGGTAAATGATTCACTCCAGGCAGTAGTAGTGAATAATGAAGAACGTCTCTAGTTCCCCACATATCCCTATTAACGTCGACTACCAAGTCGAACAATTTTAAAAAATCTACTTCCAAAATGCAATCAAACGCTAAAGTCGGTACTATACTAACCTAAAGATTGGCAGACTTTCCATTAACGGTGAACTGCAGAACGGTATCCCGATCTATTGCGCAAGATCGTCCGTCTGCCACCTGCACGCCAATCGACGCCGCTAAGCTTTCAGAAAGGCTAATTTCATTCGCAGCCTTTAAACTTAGATAACTGAGCTCTGCTCCAGTATCTATCAATATCAATAAAAACTTATCATATAATCGGATGTACAAAAATCCGCGAAAATCAAGAGGTTCGGGCCGCATGCCCGCCAAATCCGGTAAAATGGTCCTAGACCTAATAACAAAAGTTTCCAAATCGGTTTCAAAGGGCTCAACTGCCATCATCGGTTTGTTAAGGTCGCTGGTAACCTCCTTCTCTGGGTATTCCTCTAGCAAATGGTCCGAGTCCTTACCTGGTTGTGAACGTCGGTCCAGCAGATTCACGTTACCTTCTGGATCCTCTTCTTCCCGATGTGTGATGACCTCCTCACTCTCTTCCATAATAGATTTCTCATAAAAACAATCAATTTCTCTAAAATCGGTAGTCATGTCCGGGTGTGTTCTGTCTACATTAATTGTGCGTGTGGGTAGGTGGCTATCACCTGGACAGTTTACGCTCAGTGTGCGTAACGGAAGGTGGCTGTCACCTGGATTCAGGGTCTTTCCTTTGGGTGCTATCGTGGGCTTGACCCTGAAGGTCCACCAGGATTGGCGTTTCCCGCTGATGTACTAGGTAACGTTTATTTGCTAGTTTCTTGCCTATTTGATGCTGAATTCGTCCTTGATAGCCTTGGTAGTCTAGGTTGAGGGCATTCCGACATCCAATGACCTAATTGCCTACAATTGTGATAAGAACTATTTGTTCTATTGCGCTGTTCCCTAGGTGCTGGCTGTAGTCTATTTTCTGTAGGAGGGTTCGTGGGTATAACCGGTGGTGGGGGCCAAAATTCTCCAGGCGGCCAAGTTGACCCAAAGGGTCAGGGCGATCCTGGTGGCCAAGTAGGAAATACAAGGTACTGAGGAGGTCCTGGAGGCAAGGTGGTCGGTGGGGTGGGAGAAGATGGTTTAGAGCTCCCTTTTCTTTTGCCTTTCTTTTTGGGACTATTAGGTGAGTTTACTTCAATGCTGGCAACGGTAGCTGCCTCCGGTTTAGTTTCAGTCTCGTTTTTGGGTGTTGATACCTTCTTCTTCTTCTTTTTCTTCGAACTAGAGTCTGATTGATCAGAGGAGCCAGGCTCCTCAATTGCGGCACAAGCTTGATTAGCTTTAGTTGGTTTGCTATATGCCGCCGAAGGTACCGGTAATGGCGTCGCTACATTGCCAGGAGTCCGTCGCTCCTTAAGCTTGTTCCATTTGTATTCCAGTTCCTGTCCCTGCTGAATGAGGCCTCGCACAGAGGAGAAGTCGCTCCTAAGGAAATGACGGGTATAAGCCGGTAAGAGGTTATAGTAAATGATATCTAGTCTTCTCCTGGTGGATAAAGGAGGGTCCAGATAGGAAAAGATAGTCTCCATATTCTCGATATACTCGGTGATAGCTTCCTGATCTCCCTGAAGGCGACTGCGTGCCTGTTCTTTTACTCGAGTTCTATATTCCTTCGTGGAGAATCTTCGTTTAAACTCCCTCTCAAATTCCGACTATGATTGGCAATTTTGTCCATGCAATCTATACCATTTCTTAGCGGAGCCAGTAAGAACTACTGGTAATGCTGTTAGTATTTCCCGTTTATGCAAATCAGACCCTTCTATGCAGTCTTCTAGCCGTTCTAGAAAAGATACTGCACTTTCTTTTCTTTCATTGTCGAAAAAGATTCGCCACTTTTGTAAGGTGTCTATTGCCTTAGTTCCTCTTCTGGTGTGATGACGTTCAGTTGAGGAGTCCTGTATCCTGTGACGACGGGGTTGACGTGTTTCTATCGGTGGAACAGTCGTCAGGTTCAGATGAATCATCAGTAGAAGAGCTATATGACCTGTACGACCACTTCCGTCGATGTATAGGTCTAAGGTCGGAGTCATATCGATCTTGATCAGATTCATTCTCGTCAACGTCCCTTTTATAACGCCGCCTACGATGGTGGGCTTGTTTAGGTCGAGGTCGGTGTCTTGGCGATTGTCGACTTGGACCTGTCTGGGATAGGATGCTCTCTCCTGAGGATTAGGGGTTTCTCCTTGAAGTAAGTCTAGGCAAGTCCCGCTGCGTCCTATTTGGCTCATCTTGTACAAAAATTGGTATGTCTCGATGCCTAATGTGAGCCTGAAATTTCGGCAGTACAAGTGGAGGTGGGCCTGTTCTTCGTTGGTTTTCAAGTCGTTGGAAGACCTCCTCATTTTGTTTTCTACGACGATACCGTGCTTCAATGGTCAGTTTCTTGAAGTGATCCAAAGCCGAATGAGCTGCTTCTTTGATATCAGTAGCGCTACCCTCTCGTTCTCCAGGCAACCACCAAGCTGGAGTTACTCCGCTCCGAGTAGTTGAGGTAGCAAAAATAGGGGGCTGTTCTCCTCTAGGTATCGCCCCTGTCCCGGGCACTTCTGTAATCACTGGAAAACTCGGAGGCTGGATCTCTCTAGTGTGGATCAGGTTGGGCTGTTGTTGGTTGGTGTGAGTCTGGCCACAAGGTCAGATTCAGTCCTGGCCTAAGGCCGCTGCGGTCCTCTACTCTCAGGGGTGGTGTGCCCATGGTAGAAATTATGGGCGAGATTTGTCGAGCAATAGACGAAATGGGTCTTACTAGAGTGGACACCAGCCTGGTATCAGTGACGGTCACAGCAGTGGTTGTGATGGCTAAAGCCGCGGTAGTAGGTGACGTAACAGATTGTATTCCCGTGATTTCAAGTAATGGTGTTACGCCAATTGGAGTCACTACAGTTTGATGACTAGGTCCAGGCAAATTGATGTTTTCGTTGGGAGATGCTTCCGATTGGACAGGAGCCGCCACCGTTGGCAATACTTCGTCGTGCAGGGGATTCCATTTAGCAGCATCCATGCCAAGCTCTCTCCTCCTCATGAACCGATAAAGTCGGTCCTTCAGCTTATTAATTCCTCCGTTAGTATTGAGGTGTTCTTGCTGCAGGATTCTGATTAATTCGCCGAATTGAAGGGTTTTGAGCCAGTCCTTGATGTTCTGATCCGTTTGACGATGCTCCTCCCGCTGCTGTGCTCGCTGGTCTCGAGCCTGGTTGGTTCTATCTAGTTCGTTTCTGGTTGAAAACGCCATTTTAGTTCGTTGAAGTTGACCTTTTTGACGATGGCAGTGGGTCAATAGGGGGAGGGAATAAATGAGGAAACGAGATATACAATCGGAGAAACTTAGGGGTAATGCCCTTCGAAATAGTAAGTTGGAAAGTCACCTCGCAAGATTGGTTAATTAGATGGTTGGTTGAAGTTCTCCTTCATGGTCGATACAGTTCGTTATTGTACCGGGAGAATCTCTGATTCGCTAGATTACGTATTTCTTAATTCGGCAAATATAAAGGGAACAAGTTGTAATAACGCGCTAATAAATAAGTGGTATGATCTTAACTTAAATTCGCAAGGATAAGGAACTTTACGTATTACAATAGTTTAGGTAATCAACGGTTACCCAATAGGAATTGAAATTATGTAGTTTCTTAAAAAAACACTTCTTATATGGCAGACAGGTCACGAGTTACCTTGAATTAATTTTACAATAAGTAATTCCGGGCTACCGAAAAACTTTTTCAATCCTAATGATAACCAAAAAAAAAGTGAAAAGTCAAAAATTCATTCCCTGAAGATCTTAAATGGCTACGCGCCTAAAGTCCTCGGGACCTGCTTTCCTGCTCGCTAATTACCGCAAAATCAATAATAGATGAAAAGTCGCCAATCTTGCTAACGCAGCCCTATCTATTCACCACGCAAGCCAAAAGCAAATAAGGTCAAGCATAAAGCAAGAAGTGCAAGACAAAAAAAATAGGGTGATGCGGATAAGCCAAGATAACTTTTCATTGAATTCGCTATAGGTTAGAAGGAGAACCTAAAATTTTAATTTTTGTGCGCGTAGAATTAAACTACGAGGTACTCACTCATTCGTCGACCTGAAATTGGAAAAGCAAGCGCAGAAAAAGCAGGGACACAAATAACATGGCAATAAACAATGAAATATAATCATAATGTAATTAAATACACAAAAAGAAAATAGATATATATCAATCAAATAGCGAAATCATAAATTAATCTACTAGTACAGAGAAGAGGATCAATAGCACAATCGCAAGCGAAAATCCCATAAATTCTAATCAAGAATAAACATTAAAACTACTGGGAAGGCAGGTATCCTCTCTTCTCATCACCAGTAGAGCTCTCGGTAGCAGCTTGAACGTGAGATATTCGAAATATTATTTCTATTCGCAAGGCCTATAATAAACGGAATCCGTCTCAAGTAGCTGCCTCTCAGAGCGCTATTTATGATGTAAGCTGTTGAGCGAAAACAAAAAAAAATGTAAACAATCGTGACGTCCTAACAGAGCAATGCCGGCTAATCTCCGCTCTCAGGCTCAACTGTGGCTGTACAGGGATAAAAATTATTTACTTCCTTACAACACAATTTTCAGCGACGCTCATGGATTATTTACCACTCATATTATAATTCTATGAAGAAGGCCGCCAAAACTTGAAAAACATAGGGAACGCCGAGGAAAAAAAAATCTACCAGGACCGTCCGTTTAAATGTAATTCAACCAATTACTCAAAAAAAATTATTGAAAATATAGGTATAAGAAAACCTGCTATTGATAATTAACAATGTAAAATTCTTTACTACACGAGGTTGCTGAAACCTAAAATCTAAGGCAAAACTCAAAACAAATTTCCATGGTCCGGTGATAAGCTATAAATATGCCCGGTGAAGTTAACCGTCGATTCAAATTTCTAATGGAAACTACGGAAGAACACAATAATAGTAGTTTAGATTGGTGTTGTGTGAGAACAAGAAATTCTTATTTCTCAACAACCCAATCTCAGCCAACCTTTCCCAATTAATCAATAATAGATTTAAAATTGGATATTTTTATCCAACGAAATAGGTTGCTGTAACCGACTCAATAATAATACCAAAAAAAAAATTCCAAGAAATCCGGCAAAAATCAAATTAACAACCAGGGAAAAAATTTTTAAACTCAATTAATATCTGAAATATCAAAAACAAGTTAATAATAATAAATTCGTAAAGAGAAAAAAAAACTATTTCCACGGAGGTGGATTCGTCCCCTAAGGCAATTTAGGCCCCACGTTGGGCGCTATTTGTGACAACTTTTCCGCTTTTTACTCGCGAGGGGAACATGAATTCGAACGTGAGATGCACAAGGCACACGGAATTTAAACAAGAAATGAATGCCGATTTAATCTTTAACAATAATTTATTCAAATTAATAAATACATAGGTGAAAACCTCTTACTTGGGCGCCAGGCATCCCATTTCATTCCGCGGCTTGACCGGCCGAGACCGTCTCAGGTCGTGCTAGAATTGGCTTTACCGAATCCGTACAAAATTCTAATAAGTTTATTTACCAGGTTCTAATCCGACACTTTTAGGAACCTGAATCACGAATACCTAAGTAAAAATGCATTTAAGAACTTCTAACAAAAACCAACGGAATCCACTAGGCTTTTGGCTTTTTGTTAGGTCAACCTATGACTTGAAATAATAGGACAAAACACAAGAAAAACTCGAAAGAGGGCACTGGTCCTGGATAACCTGAAAACCCGAAAAATATTGACCGAAAAATATCACAACGATAACGAAATAATAGGAGTCGATTCCTTAGGTGGCTGCCGCCTTCAACATGGCCGCCCGCCTAAGAACCGGCATCCGAACGACAATCAAAAAGACTAATTTACGACGAAACCGATCGCCGGCTCTCTCCTGACAGAAGGACGGTTTCTCTCTGCCACCTATACCCGCTGCTGCCCCGAGAACCCCACGGCAACGAAGAGAAAAGCGTGTACTTCCCAGATGTGGGGTTTCCACGTTACCTGCTTTACTATCTACGAATTCAGGCAGTCTCTCCGTCCTCCACCAGCCTTCCAGGGTCCCTCGCCTTCGTCCGATGCAGGCACATGCACTCGCGAAAAAGCCCGAGGGAAAACACTAACTGGGGGGAAGGGAATAAACCCATAAACCGGCGACAGGTAGCTGGTACCTACACGAAAAGTCGCGAAGTGAAGGAGGTCCTTCCTCGACAAAGCTATCCAAGGAAGAGAGTTAGTCCTCGCGGCGACAATTGGCACGCGCTGGGATCGATCAGCGCTCTTCGCGGATTATTGCGTAATCGATCCTAGATCCCGGCAGGCGCTGCCGCGGGCGACTCACCAACGAAATTAGGCCAGTGGGCCGCGCGACGGTAACCCAATTACCGACCGCGCCCACCTAGCCTTACCACGAGCAACAAAAATTCTGTGACGGGGAAATATCCCGTCACAACACATAAGGCCGTAGTTTGCTCAATGGGTGATTTTTTGATAATACTGCCAAACGTGTAATTTCAGTATCGGAATGCAAATTATTAGCACTCAATTTAGTAATTTCATCACTAAAATATCGCAATTGAACAATGCGAATCAACGCCACCCGTGCTGCAGCTAATTCAGCGACGGTTAAACTACCATTCGGCACCATTATACCTGCCTTCTTAGCCCAAATACGCGATAATGGTCGTAAACAGTACGCCGTGACGCGTAATAGTCGGGTAAAACTAGAAAAACACGTAATCAATTCTGGGTCTTTTGATTCTAATCGAGTATGAGACACCTGCACTAGTGATGCCTGTTCTGGCCATTCAACTTCCAAAGCAGAGAGCCAATGGGGGCCATGCCACCATAAAACTGATTCAGCTAATTCCAGCGAAGTCAAACCTCGTGTAGCCAGATCTGCTGAATTCTCCTTTGACTTTACGTGTCGCCATGTCGCAGAAGGCAATTCGGTCTGAATATAAGACACACGATTCGCGATAAATGTCTTCCAATTGCATGGATGTTTATGGAGTCAAGACAAAACAATTTGACTATCCGTCCAAGCGAAAATAGGCAATTCTTTAAAAGCTGGCACCGTCAATAGGTAGCGAATGAGTTTCACCAAGAGAGCTGCACCATTCAATTCTAATTTAGGAACGCTAATTGTTTTAACTGGACTCACTTTGCTTTTAGCGATTAATAACGACACTAAAAAGGAACCATCCTCTCGTTGTACCCTAAGGAAAATCGCGGCGGCATAAGCTCTTACAGAGGCATCTGAGAATCCATGAATTTCTCCTCTTATTGTCGATGAAGTCCCAAGCCAACGATAAATATTTAACCTTTTCAATCCTGATAACGGACTTGTATACTCTTCCCAACGCGAGATTAGTTCTGGAGGTAAAGGCGTATCTAAATCGCATTTTAAAATCCAAAGGTCTTGAAGAATAATTTTAGCCTTAACAATAACTGGGGCTAACCACCCTAAAGGGTCAAACAACCGGGCGATTGCTGACATAACTCCTCTCATTGTAAAATCTGGCTCGCGATCAGATGACCTGACGGTAAAATAAAAATGATCTTCTGTTGGACGCCAACGTACCCCTAACGTTTTAACGTCTTCACGATCACCTATTAATTTACCTTCCATCACTGGAATAGAGGATTCTACACCCGGTTTAAGTCGAATATGGTTCACAGCCCATTTACTTAACTCAATTCCTGCCGTTTTTAATAACCCACATAGTTCATCTCGTTTCAATAAAGCTCTGTCTAATTTATAGTCTCCCGCGAAAATATCATCCACATAGGTATTTTGTAATAAACATTCAAAGCCTAGTGGATATCTTGATTTATGCTCATGAGCCAACTGCATTAAGGTGCAAATGGCTAAAAAGGGCGCACATGCCGTACCGTATGTGACAGTAGTAAACTTATAGTCAATCAACGGCTCATTCGGTCCTTTCGCCCATACAATTCGTTGTAATTCTTGATCTTGCGAATCAACTCGAATTTGGCGGAACATTTTTACAAGATCAGCGGTAAATACAAATCTATGTTGTCGCCATTGCAACAAAGTTAAAGGCAACTCGCTTTGCAAAGTAGGTCCAGCGTACAAATAGCGATTTAAACAATGGTCCACATAGACGCGTCGCGACGCATCGAATACAACTCGTAATTTCCATTGACAATTCGACTCCTGAGTCACGGCATGGTGTGGTAAGTACCATGTTCGCGGACAATCATTGTTCACAGGAGGGACCCTCACCATATGTCCTAGTTATTCGTATGTGTTCATAAATTCAATATACGCAGACGCTAATCTTTTATCCCGTTGAAACCTACCATGAAGCTGCCTCAATGATGTTAAAGCTAGACTGCGAGATGATAATGCAACAACCGGTAGACTCGATTGAATCGATAATTTTACAATATATCTACCAGAACTATCACGAGTGTGAGTTTCCATAAAATGTTTCTCGCAATACTCATCATCGGGTGACACCGGTAGAGCGTTTGGAATTTCCTCAATCACCCAAAATCTTTTTAATGCTTCAAGCAAATTCAAGTCAGTAGTGCAGAATATAGATACCACTGCATTGGATCTATCATTATGTTTAACCGCCCGCCGTGGCGTCTTTTCTTGGACAGTACCTGAAACGATCCACCCTAAATGCGAATTTTGCGCAACTAAGTTATCGGTAGTTAATCGACGAACCCCTGATTTTATTAATTGCCCATAAATGTCCACTCCCAGAATTAGATCAATTGAATCTGGTTTCCAAAAACAAGGGTCTGCGAGTTCCAACCCTTTGAACTCTTCCAAATCTAGATTTACGATACATTTTTTAGGTATATAAGGAGTTACTCGGTGAAGAACCAAAGCTTTTACATTTACTTGAAATGAAGAATGCAAGGTTGAATATAAATTCAAATCAGTCTGTGATTTCACTGTCCCAATGGACGAAGAACCCACTCCTACCAGAGACACACTTGCTCTTTGCTTGGGTAATTCTAGTAATTGTACCAATGCCTCGGACACAAATGATCCTTCAGAACCCTGATCTAATAAGGCTCGTGCCTTCACGATATTTCTCCTCACATCTTTCAACGCGACTTGAGCTGTAGCTAAGATCACCTCATAACTTTGCCTATCGGTCACTACATTTAAAACTTGCACCGTTTCACTACCTTCATTTTGTTTACCCGTATTTGCTACTTGTTCATTATTACTATCGCTTTTTGCTGGTCGATGTAATAAATAATGATGTTTACCGCGACATACTTTACAGATTATCATAGCCTTACAATCCCGTGCGAAATGAGACAGAAAACATTTAAAACATAATCGCAATCTACGTACAATTTCCAAATGGGATTTTATCGGTTCTTTTACAAATTTATCGCAATCAACTAGACCATGCATACTAGAGCAAAGTCTACACGGTGTATTCGCCTTTTGTCCTTTCCGCGAGGTACCCACATGGTAAGCAGCCTTACGTTCCGATCTTGTTTTTAGTCGACGCTCAGCTTTGCCAACAGTAGATGGGCCCTCAGCGTTGCCTTCTTCTTCGTTTACTGCTACCAGGGATGACGCACGAACTTTCAAGAATTTTATAAATTCAGAAAACGTTGAAAATCTTTACAATGCTTCCACTTCACGCCCAACACGAGCTGCCTACTCTAGCACCGTTTGTTCCTTTACGCTAGTTTTTTCAGCCCACAACCTGCGAGATTCTGGATCTAGGGCTCGGCTCAATATACCAATTAATATTTGATCCCAGTGTTCCACTGGTAGCCCAATACTCTTTAAAGCACGTACAATGCGCTGAATCTTATCTATGAAAGTGCGTAATTCTAATGCCGATTCTCGTTTTAACGGCGGCATATCAATTAACTCTCTAATTTGTATGAAAGCTAATACTCGCGGATTGGCATACCGCGCTTTTATCGCTATCCATGTAGGAACATAATTAGTCTCCTTGAGAGAGGTTCCTCTTACAAAGGCTGCTGCTTCTCCAGTCAAGCATGTCTTTAAATATTGCAGTTTTACCGCATCCGAAAGATCTGACCGTTGGTGAATTAAACTATCAAATAAATCATAGAAACTGTCCCATTTCTCAAACCTTCCAGAAAAGGTTGGCAAATCCACTTGCGGCAATCTTGCATGGTTAGGCATTACAGTTGCCTCAGACACGGATGCAGGTGTTGACAAGGAAGCATCACTTGAAGACGTTGAAGGTTGAGTTTCGCGCAAAACAGTCAATTCTTCCTCAACGTTATTAAAACAACGGCGCAATTCCAAAAACCCGTTGCCATCAATAAACTCAGTGGCGATTTCGTCACCCTTGGCCACTAATTCCGAATAAATCAGTCTAATTTTGTCCCAAATCACAATTAGTGAATCAGATCTAGCCTTGATCACTAAAGAGGTTCGTTCTCCTACAGCGCGTCCCCTAAGATCTTCTACTAGAAATTTCATGTCCGTTTCCAATGTTTTTAATTGAGAAATTAATGTTTTTGATGCAGGCGCCATCGCACTTACTGATTAATAAACACACTTGGTTTAACTAACACACTCGTGATTCTAAGTATTATTCTGCTAACAATTTCAATCACCAAATATAATTACACCAATATATAGTATAGAAAACGCTCGAGACTTAACTTTGTATTACCGAAAGACACCTTGTTTTCGTAACGAATAACTACGACTGACTAGCTCACCATCACCGCTTGCTTCCTCAACGCATAAAAACAATTCGGTCTTACGAACTGCGGCGTCTATTCACGACTATCAACGATCATATCCGAATAACCTCCCTGTCAACACCAGCCAGCCAATACCGTCATCACCAATCCCAACCCTCGATGTATCCGGCTCGAAGGACCATGTTTAATATCACGAATTTGGTTACCAATACTGATAATTGTTTGAGTTACATACATCGAGGGAATAGGAATAGGAATGAAAAATACACAATTTATGGCTCAACAGATTCTTTATTGCCGTTCATAAATTATCTCTAGTAGAGTAGCTAAGGGGATTCTATGACCGGGTGACGAGGGGGTCGGGGTCCCGCGGGGGCAAGGGAAGTAGGGGAATTGCCCCCTCTCCTCGAGCGGTTGTGCGCATGCGCATCCTCCTCCCCCGACGTTAAACTCGTAGGGTACACACGTGGGCCCACTCTTACGTTAAGCAGTGGACGCAGAGAAAGAGAGAAAGAGAGAGAGAGAGAGAGAGAGAGATTCCATCGATGATTGTCGGTATCGCTAACTACCGATAGTTGTCGCGTGTATCCCCCCTCTGACTCCTTTGGTGGGGGGGTACAAATGTGGCCTCCCCCTTTTACCTTAAATTCCTTAAAGAGCGGTGCCCAAGCGAATCTTGACGCTCCTGGGATGAGAGTTGGGGGGTGCCCAACCGAGTCTTTACGCTCCTGGGTGCCCGCGCGACCGACTTCTTTTAAGGCGAATAGTGTAGACGCTTTGGAGAAAGAGAGAGAGAGAGAGAGAGAGAGAATACTCGTAGAGAGCGATCCAGTGATCGCTCCCCCATATTTTTTTTTTTTTTAATTATAATTTATTGAAGTATTAAAAAGGTTTTATTTACAATGCTTTTTTTTAGAAATTTTTTTTACATTCAATTGCATGATGTATATATTTATGACAAATGCTACACCACTCTGGTAGTGAACAATTGATGCGTAGGTGACCATATTTTGTACAATTTGTACACCAGTAATGTGGTGTGAGATCTATCTGAGGCTCCATTTGCGTAGCCTCAGTTCTTGTAGCAATGGACTCCGTTTGTGTGGCCATATTTTTCACCTGGGACATATTTGAAAAACATTTTGTTATTTTTTTTTTTTTTTTTGATATTGTAATAACTATTTTAACAAAGCAAATATACTTACAAAAATCACAAACTCTTCTTCTTCTTCTTCTTCTTCTTCTTCCTCTTCTTCCACCATCTCCTCTTCTTCCACCATCTCCTCTTCTTCCACCATCTCCTCTTCTTCCTCCCTCTCCTCTAAAGCAATGGCTGGTAAAAAATAAAAGAAAAAAATTTTTTTTCGTAATTCTTCGTTTTGAATAATAATAAAAAAAAAAAAAAAAAAAAAATTGGTCAAATAGTGGGATTGTTAACAGTTTTCAAATATATGTGTCGTAAAATTCTTTTATGATTCTATTTATTGAAATAAACAATCTGTATGGATGGGTAGGGTTTTTTTTCTTTAAAAGAAATTAAAATAAATACTTACAGTTCATGTGCATATTATGATGAAGCATTGCTTCATATTCTTCAAAATAACGATTATGAGAATCGTTAATTCTTTTGATGTAATCAGACATCGATTCTGCTTGATTTTTATCCTCCTCCTCCTCTACTAGATTTATTGTCACTAAACAACGTTCACTTTCCATTTCTTTAATTTTCTACTTTACTATCCGCACTGATGAACGTTCGAGGACTGAATGCAGCCTCTGAAGAAATCCCGTCGAGAGAGAGAGAGAGAGTCTTTATCGTTTGTTTTCAATATGAAATTACATTAGAAGTCCATTCTTTCTTTCTTAAAGGATACACTATACCCTCCCCGTATATAGAGATATCCATAGATATTTTTCCCTATTGTGTTATACTGTGATAAACCTACAGGTCAATCACAATGGAAATTTATCGCAAGTAAGAAAAAAAAAAATTACCCCTTCCATTATTTCTTTCTTAATTAAGAAGGATACACTATACCCTCTGAATAATCCCCGTATAGTGATATCCATAGATATTTTTTCCTATTGTGTTATACTGTGATAAACCTATAGGTCAATCACAATGGAAATTCATCGCAAGTAAGAAAGAAAAAAAAAAAAACAAAAATTACCCCTTCCAAACATTGCATACGCTTAATATATGATAATATCGTTCATATAAAAAGTCAGTCTGTTAAACGAGAGCTGCATAGTCGTACCACGCGTGCTTGAACTATTCAGAAAAAATAAGTTTGTGTGTGTGTGTGTTTGAACGCATTAAAAATAAACTTGATTCTTACATAAATAAAAAAAGGTAAGGATTTTCTTTTTCATTCGATTAGTAAATGCATTATTTAATTGATTTTTTTTTACTCTAATGAGACTAATTTTTTCATAGAGATAAAAATGAACTTCAATAAGATCAATGAATTGGGAAGTGTCATTCCAAAAAAATTCGTTAAATTAGATAGCTTAACGGAAAATGACGAATACGAAATATCTGAAGTTGAAATAATTAAGACAAAATATGGCATAAAAATTATTGTAAAGCTGCCAACAGCCGATTGGGTATTCTTGCCAGGGAGAATGGCAAAATTGGCGGAAGATATGGAGCAGTTGCAGCAGCTGCAAAAGGCCGCAGCAGCTGCAAAAGGCTGCAGCAGCAAATAATTTAATAATGTTATATAAAGGAGGAAAATACCACAACGTGGAATTTAAGTGTAAAGTTTGATAGATATTTTGTATTAAAAATAAAAAATTAATTGATGCTTATAATTATTAATATTTATTTATTCCCTACGTTTAATCTCCCATAATGTAGAATTTAGGAATAAAACATTAAGAACTTTAAGAAAGTATTTTATTTTTTTTTTTTTTATAAACTTATATTTCTAACAATAATTTTTTTTTTTTTTTTTTTTTAACTTACATTTCTAACAATATTCGTAAGAGGATTATATTGTACAATTTTATCGTGTATAATTAGACAATAGGCTGTAGTATTATCCGGAATGATTTCCATACACTCGATCTCGAGTTTAACGTCGACCGTGCCGGTTTTTATGGACTCGTTCTGATGCGAGCAGTCGATGACGAAGAGCGGCCCGTACGTCAAAAAGTCCGTATAGTCGAGCATGGGTCTCCCGAGTTTCTCACCAGCGTAATAGGAGGTGAAAAACTTTACATACATGTCGTAGAGGACGGAGTAGCGGGATTTCGTGAAATCAGTGTCGAGACGATCGTACGGATAGGATTCGGAATTCAGATAGAGTTTGACATCGAGGACTTTGCAATGATTAAATCTCAGCACATCCTCGTGCTGATTACTCTTCTTGTTCGTTCTGAACGCCAGAATGACGTATCGCGGCTTCTCCAATTGCGTGGACGCTTTCACGGACCACGTGTGTCGCTGCGACTTGGGCAGAAGGGGATACTCGTAAAGTTCCCAGGCGCGAAAAGCGAGTGACAGACTCTTGTCCTGCTCGACGATACCGAGAAATTGGAGTTTCGTAATTTCGTTCAGGGTCACATGGGGTATTCTCCATTGCACTCGTAGCAGCTTGATCGACGAATCGGTGATTTTCACCGCCGAGTAAATGGCGTTTGTATCGTCGCGCGCGCGAATGAGAACGAGCTCGTGACGCGCGTTAACGACGACTCGCCGATAATCCTCGCAGAATCCCAGCAGCATTTTCAGGGGCACGCAAAAGCTGAAATTCTTAACAGCCTCCTCCTTTTTGAGCCGGTCTCTGGCCGTAGCGACGAACCATCCGGAATGACGTAGACTGGCGCTCTCCTCGGTGCTCAGGGAAACGAGATTCTTCAGAGTGCTGGTAATACCGACGTTTCTGCATCGGTCGATCTCGATACCGTTCAATTCATAACGAATCTCGTCGAAGAGGAAAGCCGCGGAATTGCAGTCGAGCGTAACTGTATCATCGTTGGTGGCGCTCGCGTCACGCGTACCCTCCACCAGCTGGCCCTCGACGTAGAGATAACTCTCGCACGGCAGGAGTATCAAATCTTGCTGCTGTATGGGAATGCGAATCTCGTCGCTGTTCGCCAACGAGGCGTTCGCATACGGATTGTAGGCATGCATCTCCATTTTCGTGATGCGATTGTCGTAGGTCAGCGGTGCGGTGACGTTCAAGGGATCTGCCATTGTTCCACTATGTACTACCTTCGCCCAATCTCTTCACGGTGAATCCCAATGATTGTAAAAATTCGATATTTCTTCTCGTTAGCAGGAAGCTCCTCTTGTCGCGATTTTCACTCCGAGCCGGTGTATTCGACTCCACGTAGGACGAACGACTAGCGAACGTTTCATCCAGTTTCACCGCTTTATAATCCTCGCTACTACTTTTGTAAATTAACATTTCTTAATGTGTAATCTTATGGTAATTTCTTCACGTCCAAAGTCTACGAGACGATCGTCCTGATCGAGGATACGTAACGTGAGACGGTCGATTACTCTGACGATGACCGGTAGATAAATGACGGTTTTCGGTGCCTCCGAGATTTTATAGCCCGGTGGTACGCTGGGAAAGAACTCGTGAATAATGTGTCGTGGTCTACCGTTGGTGTACGCACCACCCGCAATGTTGCACTCGATGCGTAGAATATTTGTTTTCACAATGTCCACGGTATCGTCGGATTCAGCCTGGACGTTCGGCTCGATCACGCGATTCGACGAGAAGCCCAGTAGCGAGCCAATGTTATTCGGTTTTCCAAAGTCAATCGAATATTTACAGAATATTTCACTCTTCAGTGTATTGTTATTCGCTCGTAGAAGAATGACGCTGTCAATGTTGTCTTTAATTTCATGTCTAGCAGAAATTTCAGACTGGAAAAATTCATTTATGGCACTCAACTCGTAACAGCCTCTGGGTATCGTCAGTACCTTATCGTTATCGTAGTAAAACTTATTATTCGTCTCGTCCACATTGGCTATCGAGTTGAACGTTTGCATGTCCACGAGACCGATCTCGTAGCGATCGTCTTGCAGATTGATGGGGGGAAAGAAATCTGAATTTAATACTGATTGACGATCCGATAATGTCACGGTGAAAGACATTTTTTTTTTTTTTTCAAAGTATCTGTTCTCGCAGGAATTTCACGCACAACTGACCGCAATTGCTTTTATCGTACGATTGATATCGATCATGATTGTAGTAGATTGTAACGTTAGGACCAAAGTAACGCACACATTCTTTCGGCGGTTTCAAATTTCCGAAGGAATCAAAATATAGGACGATGTCGTTACGCTTGACGTAGGCTACCCAGTGGGTACCAGGACCGCATTGATCGTCGAGATTCACGATCGCGCACTCGTTGCACCGCGGTCCGTCTAGCGGCAGAGATGTGCGCATAAAGACTCCACGGAAGTATGGTATGCGTCGGCAGATGAGTGCCAATTGTACGTTACTAGTAGGACCTGAATCCGGGAGAGCATCGCGACGACGACGAAATTTTCCCTCATTCATTTTCTTCCTCGACCGTTTTTTTGTTGTTTTTTTTTTGTTTTTTTTTTCCACGGATACCCTCTCCGACGACTCGCTTGTACGGTTTCAGATAAAGACCTCGGCCTCTCTCGCGCGACGCTTCCATCGCGCGATTGTGACGTTGCATTTCCCGCAATCGTTCTCTCTCAGCTTTTGCACGGTTTACAGCACTCGCTATACCCGATGCTCCACCTGCCAATGCTCCGACTGCACCTAGTAGTGGAAGTATAGGTATTATACCACCCCGTTTCCTCGGCATTCGAATTCTTCTCTTCCTCGTAATACCAATTTTTTTCTTGTTGTTGTTCTTTTTTTTAGCCGCTACTGCTTTCTTCATCGCAACAATATTATTATTATGTAATCCCAAGCCAAGTTTACGCTTAGCATTCATCGATGCCCATACGGCTGCGGCGACCGCGCGTTCACCCAAGGTCGCGTCTCTTGCGTTAATACGTTCACGCGCTCTCCTCGCTAGCACTTTATCGGCCTGATGACGCTCCGGTAGATCCTCGTTGTGCCAATATGCTAAGTCGTGATCGAGGCAGGCCTCGTCCAGCGGATTTATACCACGATCGCCGCGCTCCAATCTTTCGCGAAATCGAGTGCCGGGTCCGCAATAATTGTAACCGGGCACGTGCAGCTCAAATGGCAATTTTTTCAAGACTTTATTGAAGAACGATCCAGACATTTAGAGCAACTGCTTCTCTTGCTGACAAACGTAACAGTCTTTTATCCGTCTCGGTGGTCCGTCGTGGTGAGTGGTATCAGGTAGATTGTAGTGTTGCAAACAATATTGATATTGCTGCACATCCGAGTCCGCGCGAATGTGCCGAGGTAATCTTTCCCACACACTCGCGATACTGTCTGGAAAGTACTCGAGCAATACGATCTTCGGTATGTGTTCGAGCTGATGATTCGTCAAGTTATGCAGAGAATCGACGACGACTAGCATGAACGCCATCGTAATGGCAACTGACCGAATAGTTCCGTAATTCGCGAAATATAAATGAACGATACGGCTGTTCCCGAAGGTTAATAGCGAGGATGCATTTCGTGAAGCACGTGCCGACTATTCGCGTGACAAATTTGGATGCTCACAATGCTACCGCGCAAATAAAAAAAAAACGTCACGGATCGCTATTACCATCTACGATACGCTGCATAGTTTGCGGTCCGTCGAATTGCGGTAAGACAAACGTGCTGCTGAGCCTCATAGAGAGTCCGCACGGTGTGAGATTCGAGAACCTGTACGTCTACTCGAAATCGCTCCAGCAACCGAAGTATCGATATCTGGAGCAGCTTCTGCAGGAAACGGAGGAAATCGGTTACTTTCAATTTTCCAACAATTGCGAGGTTGTGAACGTCGCGGATGCAAAGCCGAATTCCATTTTCATATTCGACGATGTGGCCAACGACAAGCAGGACAATATAAGGGACTACTTTTGCATGGGTAGACATTCCAACATCGATTGTTTCTACCTCTGTCAGACTTATGCGAAAATACCGAAGCATCTGATACGAGATAACGCAAACTTGCTAATAATATTTAAGCAGGATGGAACTAATCTGAAGCATATTTTCAACGATCACGTCAACAGTGATATGTCGTATGAGAAATTTCTCACATTGTGTTCAACCTGTTGGAGTCGCGATTACGGTTTCTTAGTAATAGACAAGGATAGCTCTCTGAGGAACGGTCGTTATCGCAAAGGTTTCAACGAGTACGCCACGATCGAGTGAACGGTTTTGTCAGGCCGGTAAGGTTTCGACCTTGCCGGTAAGGTTTCGGCCTTGTGAATGTCGATAATCATGCCGGTAAGGTTTCACGATCACGGCCTTGAGTGTCAGTTTGATACTGGAGCGCAGGCTGTTCGGATCACCGTGTCAGGTCGGTTAAAACCCGTGTCGGTTCGGGGAGAATACAGCATCGCAACAGGTCGGTTAAAAACCGTTCAATTCGGGGGAAAGCTGTTTTATACAGCATCGCGATGGATGAAAAATCGCTTCTGAAGAGGATCGCCAAGACGAGCGAGGTCATTCGCGACAAGCATCGTGCCTTGAAATCGGAGAAGGCGATAATGGAGAGCAGTTTGAACGAGACATTCAAGCCGATAGTCGAACCATTGAAGAAACTCGTTTCGCAAACGGAGGATAACACAAATAATAATAATAATAATAGTTCGTTTGTCAAATACAACGATAAATTGAAGAGGGGAGCCTATTTCACATCGACACCGCATAAACGAGCAAAGAATCTTAGTAGTAGTAATATTAGTGAAACTATTACGAATCCATTGGATTTCATGACCGACGACGACGACGACGAGTCTTCTATAACCGATCAACCGTCGCCCGATTCAAAAAAAAGTTTGCTAGAAAAATTAAATGTTGATGAAAAACAGGAACCAGGCTTGTTTCAACATGTCTTTCAACATATTCAATTACATCCGATCCCTGGCAAGTATATTAAATTACTTCTGACTGATAGGGATAACTTGATTGATCGTGCTTTTGGACCTCGTTATGAAGATGATCAACTGACGCTTGGTAAATGTAAATTTGAAATAAGTCATGAGGGAGATATTATTCTCGATAAGACGTTATACACCGGTACAATGGGTACTTATGAACTAATTTTCATGAGAGAACCCAATCGAGCCATTATAAAACCCGACGATTTGGAACAATACAAGAGTATTCTCAATCAAACTAAAGCGCATAAACTGTTAAACGATAGTCTAAAACAAATCAAAGGTAATAGAGGTGCAAAATATACAGAAATTATGAAACCATTGCTATTGGGAAAACCTATTTTACCGCCTTATCGGTTACCATCAACATCACGCGCAAGAAAATCGTCAACTTCTGACGCGTCAACATCGGGCGCAAGTAAACCGTCGGGCGCAAGTAAACCGTCGGGCGCAAGTAAACCGTCGAGCGCAAGTAAACCGTCATCAGCATCATCGAAAAAAAAGGGTAAAGGTCTTATGCGTGTCACCGAGGGACCAATCAACTACGTACATTGGAACGATCCGAATGAATTGATCGAACGTTTGAGACTTTTGATCGCGTCGGTGGCTGCCGGTAATACGAGTCATCACAACGAGATACAGTCGATAATCGAGGAGTTGCGCGACGAGGATCTCATCGTATAAAGAAAGTTGCACGTTACACTCTTACCTCAGTGTAATATCAACGTCTTTCGGTAGTACGAGGTAAATAAATGTCTGACTCCTGCTGCTGTGAAATTTACATTTGTTTAACATACATCGTAGACTGTATACTCTCGACATTACGAGCCATCAAAAAGAGGAATAATAATAACGAGGAACAGGAGACTGATTTTTGAAATGTCGATAAATAAATTTGGAATTGGACTGGATGGTGAGAGTAGGAAACACGAACCAAATTTAGAACATTTACTGCATGAATTCAAACAATATCTGACAATGACATTGAATAAACATAATGAACAATTTGAGAAAAAGATGGACCAAATTTTTCAAACAATTTGTGAAAAATTGGATGATAAAGTGAGTAAAAGAGATCTGGAAAGAGCAATACTTAGCAACACTTTTCATTAGGAATTTCGAAGAATCTGTCTATTTTTGAAAAAATGAGCAAAGAAAAGATACAGTTGGTGGAGGAGCTCCACGCACCGGCGAGGATAAATTTTCCACGCAGAAGAGTCATCGTGCGCGGCTTCGACGATCTCTGGCAGGCCGATCTTGTTGATATGCGCAATTACGTCGATGCGGGTCACCAGTACATTCTCACTGTAATCGATACCCTCTCGAAATACGCTTGGGCGGTGGCATTGAAGACCAAGAGCGGCGGAGAAGTGACGACGGCAATGACGAGAATCCTACTGAAGAACGGCAGATGTCCGAAAAATTTACAGACCGACAACGGCAAGGAGTTTTACAACAGTGACTTTCGGGCGTTGATGAAGAAACGCGGGATAAATCACTACTCGACCTACAGCGTGATGAAAGCGTCGATAGTCGAGCGCTGGAATCGTACGTTGAAGACGGAAATGTGGAAACGATTTACGTTGAACGGTAATTACAAGTGGCGCGCTATGCTGCAAGAGTTGATGGACGCGTACAATGCGCGAAAGCATCGTACCACGGGAATGCGTCCCGTGGATGTGAAACCCGAGCATGCAGATAAGCTACTCAAGACAGTATACAGCCACATCAAGGTCGCAGGTCGTGCCAAGTTCAAAGTCGGTGATTTCGTACGAATCAGTAAATACAAGCAGATGTTCGCCAAAGGCTACACGCCTAATTGGACTACCGAAATATTCGAGGTGGCGAAAGTGCAGAGGACCAATCCCGCTACGTATCTCCTCAAGGATTCCAGGGGTACGGAACTGTTGGGTGGATTTTACGAATACGAGCTTTCGAAAACCATCAATCCCGATGTGTATCTGGTGGAGAGAGTATTGCGTAGAAAGGGCGATAAAGTGTTCGTTAAGTGGCTGGGATTCGACAGGACGCACAATTCCTGGATAAATAAGAGCAATGTTTTATAATAACTTTTATTAAGATGTATCAAAATATGGAATAAATAAATAAATAAATAAATAAATAAACAAATTATTTTAGACTATAATGTCCCCAGGGTAGAGTCGCCGCGGTGCCGGGTGTAACGAAACGCTTGTCGTCGTACGGACTGAGGGCGACCTTTCTCTGACTGATCGAGAAAACCTGGTGCAGCCTCGATCGAATCAAATTTTGACTGCGAGACTGTACGGTGAAATTATCCAAGCAATCCTTGTAGTCGTCAAATGTTATATTTCTATCGATAACGTAACCTTTGACACCTTTGGCTTTTTTGGTAATTCTCGCACAGTCCTGCACCTTGAAAGTATACATTTTTGCCCTCAGTCCTACGAACTCGGTCATGACACGACCATTGTTCTCGTCCTTCATCAGACCGGGTATCTTTTTGTTGACGCGTGGCAAGTCATACCGATTATCGTCAGGATAATCGCTGGTGTCGAATCGCGCGAGATCGCGTTTCATGACCGAGTAAACGTCGTCGCACTCGACACTGTATATCAGACTGTCCGTGTCGGTATACATCGCTCTACATTTACCGCCGAATGTAGGAAGCATATAGTCATAGTGGAATTCATACAAGCAAATTTTTGAAATATCTAAAATACTCATTCCCACGTAAATGGGTTTATCAAATTTCGCGGACAATTTCGACAATTGAATCGCGACCAAATTCTCGTTGAAAATCGCGAGACTGTGAAAATTCGGTTTGGAAATCAGGCTTTCCGCCCCGTATCTTCCCTCCCACTTGGTTGCGAGCCTCACGTCAACTCTATTCCTCACGTTCTCCATTGTTTTACCGAAAACCGCGTTGTTCATCAACTTGAAGAGATTCCTCTCAAATTCGTTGGTGGACGCGGTGCGCAAACGCGTGTTCAGCTCGATGTAATCGCGTAGCCAGGTGGACTGCTGAAACTTTAAACCGCGATGTATACGCTTCAGTACGAGTCCATTACGCATACATTGTTGCAGAGCGCGATAATGTATTACGTAACGGGTCTTATCGTTTAAAGTGGCCAGCAGCTTCTCCTGGCTCGCGCCCGGCGGCTTCTCGCGCACCATGCAGAACGGTAGGTCCGCGTGTTTGTCGTGAAGCTCGCGCGGATACTCCAAATCGACCTCCAAAATATAACCCTCGGGATGATCCGTGGGTATAGCGGAGACATCGAGATTGGCAGCGTCCTCGATCCATTGGAATCCATGGGTGGGCAGCGGCTGACACATTGCCCACCCATACAGATTGTTTACGTCGTAATACATGAGATATTTCGACGGTTCCGCCGGATCGTAGTCCCGCATATACCGATTGTTGGCCCTCTCGTAACGATGGGAGCACTGACTCAAACCACCGCGTATACCGCGCTCCACGAACAGCAACATATCCACGTCCGTGAAAAGCTCCAGCCTGATTCCCGTATGCTTCAACATCGCGTCCCAGGTGAAGCCCGGTAGCGTATAATAATGGGCTGGATCCAACTCATAATTTAGCATGCAACTATCGCGAAAACTTTCGAAAACATCGGTCAACAATAGGACATCGGTCTTCAGGTACAGGTCACTGTACTCCCCAAGTGTGCGCATGTGGAATTTGGTCCATACCTCTACGGCATGATTGTATGCTTCCTCGCTGATATCGCTGTCGGTCAGTCTGTTGCGAAACGACTGTCGCGGTGGTAAAGCCGTCTCTTCCAATCTAGCCGCGCTATCTATATAGTCGTAAGGAAAAATACCTTTCCTCGTAAGCAAATTCAACTGTTCGACGCTCAATTCCGAAAATTGTGACCTCAAATTTGTCAGCTGAGATTCCGCCAAGTACGAGCTCAATTTGTCCAAACTGGAGGCCATGAATTTGAACGAATCGATAAATCTCAGCCGTATATTATAATTTCGCAGATATTTGGTGAATGAAATGTATTTTTCCTTATGCACAGGCAGCAGATATACCGATCCCTCGTACAAATTAGCGATCGTCTCGAAAATGAAATGTGAATCATAGCCGGAAAAATTGTGGAAAATGACTGGAATGACATGCGAATCTTTGAAATTTAAATTACAATTATTGTGAGCCGGTCCTCTGTATCTGCCGGTCAGATGATCGTGATCGCGAATTCGTAGTTGATTCGGAAGAAACGGCTTTTTGCATATATGACAATTGGGATCATTATAGTGACGCGATCGTTCGCTAATACTAAGATTATGCATGGGCACGACAGTCCCCAGTTTCTCGCTCGCGATGCGCGCAATGACCTCGAGCTCGCGTACGAACCATTCGATGCAGTCGGCACCCCGATGAGCATCGTATTTCGAGAGTGACGCATCGCGAGCACTTTTTAAATAATAGCCTACACTCATAGGTTCATGCTTCTGATAAATATCACTACTGTTCGATTGTTCAACTTTTGATAATATGCACTCCAGATCCGCGTATACGACGAATGGCACTCGTTCCCCATTTTTGATGTTCTTGAAGGAAACCCAGCGATCCTCGGACTCTCTCGGTAACATCAATCGGAGATTATCGTTGAGCTGCGAGCAATCCTGCTCATGCGACTCCAGCCTCTCCACTGTGCGAAAGTAGTGGAGACATCTAAAAAAAAAAAAAAAAAAAAAATAAATAAATAAATAAAACATATGCAGTTATATTTGTATCATTATTAATACATACCAATCGCATATATAATGCGCATTTTTGCTCTTGGTGAATTGACTTCGCACCAATCTCGACAGATTCCTTATGCACATGAAATGTCCTGCCCCCTGTTCATCGTTGACGAGAAGAAGATTGGCATGCCTCGATCTCTTCTTCTTCGTCACCTGAAGCGGTACGATTTTTGCGTCGATATTTGGCTCTTCATTCTCCAAGGTAAAGATGTTAACCGACACGTCATTATCCGTCTCGAATTTCGGAATCTGTTTTAGCGTAGTCGGAAAGGTTAGGCTACCGACGTCTAAAACCGTCCGAAAATGTGGATAAGAGGACGTGCGCTTTGGATTAGCCGTAGGTTTTGCCGGATAGAGTGCCGCCGTCACGGACCACGCGAAACATGCATTATCACTGGTTTCTAAATTTATCAGAGCTTTCCTACTCGTGATAGCGGATGGTATATTAATTCTACAACCCGCGTGCAACGGGTTAAAACGATTAATGTTAACTATTAAATAATGAATTTTGTGCAAAGCCCATCCACTATCACGCTCTTGAAATTCACTTAATTTTTTCATTATAACGTCTAAAATGTTTTTCCTATACCAATCACTAAAATTATCAGTCTTATACAATGTAGCATTAGTCGTACTAATGTTTTTATCATCACTCTGGTCCTTAGAGATGAATTGTCCGTTAAATACACAATTAACCTTAACACTATTTGCACTAACAAATACCTTATCTATACGCGTACGCACTAATACTTCCGCGTCTACTAAAAAATCCTTAGGCTCTATATAATTACTATTAACTACCATGCCGCTGCATATTCGACTTCGAAACGCCGAATCAAGCTCCTCCCAGGTAAGTCCTTGTACGTCATTGCTACAACCAGCCCCTGATTTAATATAATTCAATTCCCTCTGCGCTCGTAGCAACAGACACTTTATACACGCGATTTCGGCAAAATTCTTCTGACGCGTTCCAACGGGTAAAGCTCGATCCGCGTTGCTCAATCGTCGAATATGCTCGCGGCATTCCAGTACCCACGCATCGTACTCATTCGCACTATTAATTGTAAAAAATTTTCTTCGCAATTCAGTCGACATTTTGTGTGTTTCTTAAAGAAATGACTCTGTCATACGGTGAACAACAACAATAAATTAATAATTGCGAATGCGTCTCTCGCGAAGAGTAACGCTTATATATATATCGAATAGAGAATGGAAGTAGGGGTATCTACACATCCCATTGTTTCGTCCGAGATGCATACTGACATTGATATACATTGTTTTTTTTTTTCAGAAGTCTTTTATTCCTTTATATATTGATCATATACAGATTTCATAAAGTAAACATTTTGCAGTGAACATATACCATAATGATTCATACACTTGGGTAACGGTGGTTCGAAATTTTTACTCCATCCAAGACTAAATTTACCCCACTCACACTCCTTCGCATTGTATATATTTTCTAAGTTGCAAATTTTTCTCAACCAATCATATTTCTCCCGTCCTTTCACGAAAATCCAATCTTCATCGTACGACGTTACATACTTTCTTATTACATCTTTATGCTTGTAATAAGGTGAATGACCGTCGGTCCAATTGAATCCATGTCGATTAAAATAAAGCCAACTTTAAAAAAAAAAAAAAATTATATACAAAACATTACATTTAAAAAAAAAAAAATACTTACTCATTCTGTTCTCTCTCGAGATCGCTCAACCAAGCTTCTTGAAATGGTGGTGAAAATACATTGTGATACACTTCATTATCACGCAACACCGCAAATTCTTTAACTATAAAACTCTTGTCGGTCAATACAAAACCTTGAAAATCAACGAATGTCGGTGTCATTATCGTCGTCGTCAGTCGCTCGATGCAATACTGAACGATCTTTTTTTTTGTCGCATTTAAGAAAATATTAAAATTTAATGTTTTTTTTTTTAGGAGGGGATATTTACTAAGAATTTTTTCCCATTGTTAGTTTCTTCGGAAAAAAAATATCTTCCAGAGATTAAGAAAGAATGGACTCCTTATCGAATGTAACTTTATATTTTTAAAAAATCTTTCTCTCTCTACGGAGATATTTCTTCGGAGATGCTTCATTTCAGTTTTTATCTTCGTCGAGAATAGCGCAACAATGCATAGAATAACTCACATAATGGATATAGAAGGTTTCTTAGTTTATAAAAAAGAACTTAAATATAAAGATATAGCTATAATTGATTTAAAAAGTAACCAAATTTCTTACGCATCTTTTCGTTTGCGTGACAGTATGAAAAACCTTAGTGAAAAAGACAAAAAAACTGTGTGGTTTTTGCTAAATATGGTGCATGGTATAAAATACAGTGATACGGGATTCGAGAAATACGAGCAGGAGGATGTGGAAGATTTTATTAGAGGTTGCCTAACGTGCGAGAATCCCGTAGTAGCCTACAAGGGAGGGAACATTGAAAAAAATCTATTGAATAGGATGAATGTGGATAATATTAATTTAGAAGTGTATGGTTGCCCTAAGTTTAAGGATTTAATTGAATTATATGATTTTGAAAAAACACCGTGCAATTTACACGTTCGAGAGAAGAACTTGAACAATGAACGTATCCACTGTCCGTACGAGGAGGTATCAGTTTTTGCCAAATGGATAAAAGCAAAAATGTGATTCTTTAAAAATCATAGAGAAATAAAGAGGGGAAAACAAGTCCTCGCAGCCTCATTCAATGTTACAACATCGTCGGTGACAGTAAGAAAAAATGAGCTGCGAAAAGTGTAAATTAATCATGATTCAAGAGGATATTGTTCCTCTTTCACCCACTCCTCCCAGAGAATTGACAGAGGAATACGTGAATCGAATTAACGATTTCTTCAATCGTTACTTCGAAGAGTATGAACGGAAACTGCATCATTATTTGCATAAAAACTGTAAGTATTTATTTTATAATATTTTTACATTTCCATAATTATTATTTGTTTGTAAAATTTTTTTCTTCAAAAAAATAAAGTGAAGAAAGACGAAGAGACTGAGGAAAAAGATATTGAGTCAAAGGAGACGAAGAAGGAAGAAGATAAAGAGGAGAAAAAAATAGAGGAGAAGGAGGAGCAGGAGGAGGAGGAGGAGGAGGAGGAGAAAATAGAGGAGGAAGAATGTAAGTATTTACTTTATTTTTTTACCTTCTCATAATTATTACCTATTTGTATTTTTAAATTAAAGTGAAGAAAGACGAAGAGAAACAGACCGGGGAAGATATTGAGCCAAAGGAGATGAAGAAGGAAGAAGAAGAAGAGAAAAAAATAGAGGAGGGGGAGGAGGAGGAAAAAGATAATGCGTCAAAGCAGACTAAGAAGGAAGATGAATCACCACATTTCTTTTTCTTTTATTATTAAATTTTTATAGAATAGTTTAAAAATTATTGTAGAAATATTATTGTAAATATTCCCCTTCCTATTTCATCAGGGGTAAACGGAAAGAAATCTAATACGTTTTGATTAAGAGATGTAACTCAATCTAGAGTAGAGATAGATAAGGATTATTCGTACTGGAGAGCAATGTCGACTTCAGTAGTGTTTCTGACAGTAGACAAAATGAATTCGAACCAAAAAAAAATCAGTTTACCAGACAAAAAAATGACATTGTTGGATTATCAACAAACAGGAAAGCCTGTAGCTATAGTAAAGCCAACACCGCGGTTAGTAGTAGGACGAAATACATGGAGGCTTCTGCAGCAGCAGCATCAACCACTTCGAAGACCTGCACCGCTTCAGCCTAATGCTGCTGCTGCTGCTGCTGCTGGTGCTGGTGATTCTGATAATGTCAATAATCAACCTATACCACGTCTTTAGCCACCAATCGGTAAGAAAAGTTTTAACTCTTCTAACATTAAGTACTTCATGAAATTAAAATTTAAGACTAATAATAATAATAAATCATTTTCAATTTTTTAATCGCAGATTCTGCTGCTGCTGCTGCTGCTGCTCCAGTTTAAGACCAATATTATCATTACTATTATTGTTATTGTGTGTATATAATATTATTATTAAAAATATATATTAAAAACTACAACGATTGTTCAACTAGCAAACCCCTGCTCCTCAACCTTGAATTCACGTGAAAAATGATAAAACGATATCATCCAAAGTATGGACGAGGTAGTAGAAGAGGAGGATAATAACCTGTTAATAGTTATTGTGAAGTGGAGAAATCTAATACGTATTGATAGAGAAAATAATAATAATTATACATTTCGTATTGAGCTTACATCTCTACCATTCTCAGTCTACCGAGTTTGCTTGACGTGATAGTTTCTACAAAAAAAAATGGGTGTAATTAAATTGTACAGATTATCTACTGAACAAAATATTGAAAACATTCTAAATATGGATGAATTAGTGGAGGAAGAAGAAGAAGAAGTAGATTTGGAAGGAGATTGGGGTGAAATAGAAGACGTGAATAACAACGCGTTGACCGCGATTGTGAGAATGTTGAGGAAGAAGCTTCAGCGGCAACAATCCACATCAAATATCCAGTCTGATGGGGATAATGACGATGATGATGATGATGATGATGATGATGAGGTTCATCTATCAGATTTTAGTAGTGAAATGGAGTGGGAGGGTATTGATATGGAGCAAGAAATTTCTCCAGAAAATATATTACGGTTCGATGAGGATAATGACGTTCTCCAGCTACTGGAAACCATCAACAATCGGTAAGAATCAATGAAAAAAAAAAAAAAAAAAAAAAAAAAATTTTATCAAGTGCTTGGATAAGTAGTATAATAAATATTTTTTCTCGTAGATGATACCGCTCCTACTGCTACTCTCACTACCATTTCATTTTTATAATATTTTATTATTAAATTCAATTATAACTTTTTTTTTATGTGTGTTATTAAAAATATATTTATAAATTTTAATTAAAAAAACAAAAAAAAAAATATCGTTCATTTCACAACCTCAAAATTCTATTTCTCCTTCTCCTTCTCTTTGACTGCGTTCCGCTTCTCGGATAGGAGGCTAATACGTTTTGATAAAGAGTAGACTAATATGTATGTATTGATAAAGAAGAAAGAAAGGTATCAGATTAACTACAAAATACGTGTCTAATCAGTAAGTTCATATTTCATTGGAAGATCGTTTTGCATCTGAGCGACTAGTGACGAAAAATCTTGAGATCATTTTAACGCTAGCAACGACAGTGACAATGTTCTGTGATACACCTAAAAAACGAGACATTTTTGAGAATAATCCTGATTTTGATGCCTTGATTGAAGACCTTGTGGGGATAATAAGTGAAATAGAGGAACAAATAGAGGAAGAGGACGAAGATTTGTTGAGGAATCCGGAGGATAATCCTGAATTTAGCGCCTTGGTTAAAGAACTTGTGGAAATAATGGGTAAAATGGAGGAAGAAGTGCAAGAGGACGAAGATTTGTTGGGTGACGATCCTGATTTGATAGTACTAGTTGAAAAACTAGTGGAGCTCAGAAATCGAATACAAGAAGGGCTACAGCAAGCGGAGCAAGAGCAGGTGGAATAAGAGGAAGAAGAAGAAGAAGAAGTGCATGAGGAGGAGGAGGAGGAGGAGGAGGAGGAAAACGAAGGAGAAGCAGCGAAAGCCTAAAAATCTTTTTGTGATTTTTGTAAGTATATTTGCTTTGTTAAAATAGTTATTACAATATCAAAAAAAAAAAAAAAAATAACAAAATGTTTTTCAAATATGTCCCAGGTGAAAAATATGGCCACACAAACGGAGTCCATTGCTACAAGAACTGAGGCTACGCAAATGGAGCCTCAGATAGATCTCACACCACATTACTGGTGTACAAATTGTACAAAATATGGTCACCTACGCATCAATTGTTCACTACCAGAGTGGTGTAGCATTTGTCATAAATATATACATCATGCAATTGAATGTAAAAAAAATTTCTAAAAAAAAGCATTGTAAATAAAACCTTTTTAATACTTCAATAAATTATAATTAAAAAAAAAAAAAATATGGGGGAGCGATCACTGGATCGCTCTCTACGAGTATTCTCTCTCTCTCTCTCTCTCTCTCTCTCTTTCTCCAAAGCGTCTACACTATTCGCCTTAAAAGAAGTCGGTCGCGCGGGCACCCAGGAGCGTAAAGACTCGGTTGGGCACCCCCCAACTCTCATCCCAGGAGCGTCAAGATTCGCTTGGGCACCGCTCTTTAAGGAATTTAAGGTAAAAGGGGGAGGCCACATTTGTACCCCCCCACCAAAGGAGTCAGAGGGGGGATACACGCGACAACTATCGGTAGTTAGCGATACCGACAATCATCGATGGAATCTCTCTCTCTCTCTCTCTCTCTTTCTCTCTTTCTCTGCGTCCACTGCTTAACGTAAGAGTGGGCCCACGTGTGTACCCTACGAGTTTAACGTCGGGGGAGGAGGATGCGCATGCGCACAACCGCTCGAGGAGAGGGGGCAATTCCCCTACTTCCCTTGCCCCCGCGGGACCCCGACCCCCTCGTCACCCGGTCATAGAATCCCCTTAGCTACTCTACTATCTCTACCTGGCCTAAAAAAACCCCCACATGGGAGGAGAAAAGCCTCACAAACTAAATCGGTAACCCACTAACCTGTTATTACTTTGCTGGGTAATTCAACCCATTCTTATGGTCACTCAAACCATCCAGTGTCTCCAGATCTAATTACCGTCCTACACGGTAACTTACCAAGGAATCCATTTCCCCATCTGGATTTACAAAGGTGCCCTGCACCATAGGACTCGTCACAATGGCACCCAGTGCTCCTTGAGTCAGTCTTCTCCTAACGCCTAGCGTTAGCCTAATACCGTTGGATCGCGCATAAACATGTTAAGCGCGCAGCGTAGAATCTCTCAATTCACCCATACATACAAAGTCGTCAGCAACTTAACGAAAGTTAAAATCAACCAACACATAATATGAATCAGATTGAGACTTTTGTGTCACTAAAGCATTGTTTTCTTTTTCTTTATCATTTATTTCTTCAAATATTTCATCATCTTCTCTCAAGTCATTATCTATTTGGAATTCAGTGTCTTTCAAACTAGACTGTAATAGCAAGCCATCAAAAGATATAGGTAGGACTATTTCTGAATATAAAGGATTATTATCCTTCAACCATAATAAAGCGTTTCATACTTTGTCTACATCCACTAAATTTTCCCATACTATGTTCGATTTAGTAGGAATTCCTCTTACCAGTATGTATAATTCATGGTTTACATTTATTGGTACATGCGAAGGACAGATTTTTTAAAATGTTTCTTCCAATGGCAAAAGCAAATGGAATGTCCTACCTTTAACTTTAGGAATCATACCTCTGTGTGGTATATTTTTATTCATAACAGTTCCCATTCGCAAAACAGTTTGAAATGCTTTAGCTCTTTGAATCAAGATTCGTTCATAATCATTTATGTTTTCTATTTCTTCTGGTACTTTCCCTGCATCTAATTTGTTCAAGATATACGTAGGTGGCATAATATTAAAGCGAATTTTACTATTACAATATTGACAAATATAAGCAGTATCATTCTCTTTATAATCTATATGCTGCAGCAGCTTGCTCCAAAGTTTTGAGCCATACGTTTTATTACAAATTTTTATTCTCGTTACATTTCTCTCAAAAGATAACTTTTCACAAGAAATACAATGCCATTTAGGTATATCGATAAAACATTTTGTAAAAGCTTTAAAGGCAAGAAAATATTGAAATTTTATGTCGTCTTCATTTAAATTAATTTCTGTGAATTTCTCTCTATGTGCTGCAGCATTTTCTTGAGCTTCCTTCGATATCTCTTGAAGTAAATTGACGTCAGTTTCATTCAAAGCTTTGTCCAAATTATTAAGTTTTGCATCTAAAGCTATCAAATCGTGTAACAATCTTTTAATGTACTTCACTTCAGGAAAATGAGACGACAATATTTGTGTTGCTATAAACTTTGACCTACAAAGCTTATAATTTATATAACAACCATGTGAATGGCCAAGTTTGTTATAATTAACTTTATTAGAACAACGGTTTATATCTGTTATAAATTTATGTAACTTTTTTAAGGTACACTGTAATAAATTTTCATAAAATTTTTTTAAATCATTTATTAAATTAGCATCTTTAATTTTACAAAGAAAATTACAATGCCATGTCTTCTTCGTTTTATTTTTTGATTCCAATAAAGGCATGATATTAATACATTTACCCTCAGAATTCATGATAATTTCAGTAATATTTCTTTCTAAATCTCTTCTAGTAGTAGGAAAATCTTCTCCTGTCCTCAGAGACAAATCTAAATTTGCTTCAACAATTTCACTCATTGCATAGTAAGAAGTTTCATAGAAATATTGTTCCGAGGAAGCAATATGTTCCGACAATCCACATAAAGAATTCACTTTATTCATAATATCTATAGAAGTACATTGTTTAGACCGAGTTACAGAAACTTCGGTCTTTTGTTTAATTTCTTTTAAATTTTTCTTCATGCTCGTAATATACAAATTTCGAGTATATAAACACCATTTTATTATGCATTCAGCTTCCATTCTACTTTCTGTTAGCGAAGGAATGCCGAGGGTTTTTGTTAAATTTTGTATGTACCTTTCAGCAGTAAATTTTAACGCTATATTATTGTTTTGTCTATTAATACGATTGTATTTATTAATAATTTTTTTGCAACAAAGTTTTGCTGACTTATTAGTTTCGTAGTATATTTTTCTTTTTTTCAGTATAGTTTCTTTATTGGATTTATATAATTTTTTTTCCTTTCTAATATAGCTTCTCTCTTTGAATCATTTAATAACTTTCTTTTATTTAATATAGCTTCTCTATTAACATCATATGATAATTTCATTTTCTTTTATTCTAGCCTCTCTATTTGTTTCATGCGATATTTTGTTTTTTTAATTTAGCTTCTTTATTTGATTCATACGACACTTTCCGTTGTTTTAATGTAGCTTCTTTATTTGATTCATACGATACTTTCCGTTGTTTTAATGTAGCTTCTTTATTTGATTCATACGATACTTTCCGTTGTTTTAATATAGCTTCTTTATTTGATTCATACGATACTTTCCGTTGTTTTAATTTAGCTTCTTTATTTAATTCATATCATACTTTCCGTTTTTTTTAGTGCAGTTTCTTTATTTGATTCATAAAATCTTTTTCTTTTTCTTATAATATCTTTTTTATTTAATTCATAATATATTTTTTCGCCACTGCTCTATTACTATATCTATCATCACAATTAAGTGAATAATTATTAAATTTAAACAGTTTCGGATGTGAGGAAATTTCATATTCACAAATATTGGACAAAGCGTGTTTCTTAAATGTAGAATTCAAATTGGAAATATTTTCAGATACATTTATTTGTGTATTTTCGGTATTTAAACTGAAATAATTTAATTCTTTCTGTACATCGATATCTGTACTCTTGGCATTTTTATACATATTATCTACCCTTTCAATTTTCTTATATTTATTATTTTTGAAATATTGAATGTTAGCTTCTTGGTCTTTTTTGTAAGTATCATCATTCGTTTCTTCTCCTTGAAACGATATTTCACCTTTATTAATCATTAAAATACTATCGTCCGTATCAATACTTAAACTTATTCTCAAATTATTTTCATTATCACATACCTTTTTACTATCATCAATAGCTTTGTTTTCTTTATCGGTTTTTCGCTTTTCTTTGATATAAGTAACAGCTTTATTCAACCAATCTAAACGTTGTTCTTCACTTTCCTTTTTTCTTAATTCTCTTTTTCGAGAAGCTGCTTTATGACGATTTTGTAATACCTCAAACGTAACAATTTTAGCTTTTTCATGTTGTCTCTGTATAATTGGAAAATGATCTAAGCGATTCGATTTTAAAATCTGTATCAAATGTTGACGTATTAACTTTTGATCATATAAAATTTCATTAGGTTTAATATTGTATAAAAGAGACGTTGCGAATGCTATAGCAAATACTCCACAATCATTTCCGTTTCTTTGCGATTGCACTATTGGAAATATAACTGATTCATTGTCCAAATTATAATATGGGAACAATCTTTTAAGAAATGTTTTATGATGGGCATGCAACCTTTTCATATTCAATGAATCATAAATATATATTGATTTACCATCATAATAAGATCAAACCCAATGGTCGCTTTGATTAGATTTAAAATAATCACAGCTATGTAATATTTGAATATGTTTTACATTTTTTGGTACACTTTCAAGATTATTAGGAATCTGAACTAATAGTGTACTTTGAGGATTATAATTGGAGCATGATTTTAATATATGAAAAAAATTATTCATGTGCTCATTCTCCAACCACTGGCCATTTTTAATAATTTCTTCATTTCTAGCGCAAAGCTCCATGATGGCTGTTATCAACAATTTGTATATTATACCAGTAAATATACAGATGATAAATTGATAATAATATTTAATATTAGTAAAAAATACGTAATATTATGAATCTTTAATTGGCGCTTTTTAGCAAACCAAATCGTGCTTTTTAACAAGTGTATGGCCGCTTTTAAACAGGCGTATGGCCGCTTTTCAACAGGCGTATGGCTGCTTTTCAGCAGGCAGAGAGAAAAAGAGAGAGAAAGAAAAAGAGAGAGAATGAAAAAGAGAGAGGAGAGGGAGGAATCGAAAGAAGGAGAAAAATTGGAGACAAAAAAAGTACCTTCCCCAAAATTTGTCTGAGGATCTGAAAAAAATTGCAAAAGAATACTTTGATTATAAAAACAATATTGAAGGTTATTGGATTACTACTAATGTACTAAAAATATATACTGTCCATATTTTTATACAATTATAAACAATTTGTGAATTATAGAAAAAATTTATATCGTTTTGGGTCGGTACCGACGCTAAAATTTTTCATTAAAGTTACAGTATCAGCCTAGTATACACAAACATCGCAATAAATGGCATTCTGGTTTCTCGCGTAGAACCAAATGACTCAAAGTTATCTTTTAATCATCTTTTAGTCAATTAGATGATTAAACGATGTCTATAAAATGACTTTTAATGAAGTGTGCTGTATAGATTTGTATCCATTTTATATAGCATATGCTTGCCAATCGTAATTTGAAATTGGATTTTTGAAGAGCGGATTGGCAGTTAACTGTAGGTAGAGAAATATTTTTTCCCTCACAATCACAGGATTAATCAGACAAAATGGAGATCAATGTTTTGTGATAGCTGATTTAATTGCATTAATAAGTCTGATGGCTTTTTTAGTATTTTAGCAAGCTCTTGGGATATATGCTAAAAGAATACGTAATACAAATAGGGTGAACTATTGAAAAAATGAATATGACCTTGAAATGACCTGCACAACGCAATTTAAGATTATGTACTTATAAAGCGTGCTAATACTCTTTGAAACTATACAAATTTTATCTGAAATATTTTTTACTAGAATGAGTATTTTCCACAAAATATTTAATGGTTTCCACATACTTTTCCCTTGCCCTGTATAACTTTTTCTATTTGACGAAATACTTGATTGCAGGGTACAAGTAATGTTTCATATAATTTTAAATTAAAATAAAAATGAAAAATTATTTGAAATATGTAATACATTATTTTATATTAATGAAGGAATCATTTAATTCAAGAACAATGTTGATTATATTGAAGAACGGTGTTGCTAATTTAGAAATTGCAAAGTAATTTAAAAAAGATTTCGGTTTAAACAAATATTAATGTTCATCAAACGAATATAAGTTTGTATGCAGTCAATATAATATTTTAAAACAGTTAAACCTTTCGTTTGAGTTAAACATATTATTTTTAAACAAATGTAATCTGTTTTAATTTGACATATCGATGTTCTTGATTAAACATAACTATCGTCTTCCATTGAATACGAAATTTAATTGATGTGGAACCGAGAATAATAAAACTCTACAATTGTTCGTTTGATGCAAGAAATAAAATGTTTTGTTTCAAGAAAATGTGTTATTGAATTCAGAAATTTATGACAATGCGTTTCAACGATTTCATTAGAGTATTTAGTTTCATTTATCGAAATAAATATGTGGTTATATGTAAAGAAAATATTATTTACTAACTCTAACAAAATTAGTTTTCAGCGAAATAATTTTCCTTTTCTATTAAATGAATGTTAGTTTGAAATGAAATGAAAAGTTACTTTTACCTTGTAATCAGATATTTAATAAAAAAGAAAACATTTATTTCATTCAATAACACAATAATTTGAAACAAAGACATTAATTTATCTGAATTTAATATCTATTATTTATATATTCTAGCAATACAAATAATTATTTTGTTTCAACCAAATAAATAAATATTTAAATGAATGCCATGAAACTTGCCTTTCAGATAAATCAGTTTATTTAAGTCAAATGGACGAAGATTTTATTTCAATTAATTATTTTTTTAAATCAATTAAATTCAAATATTTCTTTATTTTATATTAATATTTGTTGGTTTTCAATTAAAAATATTAGATTTAAATAAACAAAAATGCAAATAAATGTGTTCATTATATGCAAATGATTTTACGCTCAGTATGTGTATCCGAAAGGTATACTAAAGTATAGAACGCCTTTTCTGGCATTGCCTGTATACTAACTTGGCGTACAGACACCGCCACATATGGCGTTCTAATTCAGTATACTTTCCGCATAGCTTTTGTAAATTATGTGTATACAGATAATATAGTAAAGTAGAACGCCATTTCTAACGGTGCCCGTACGTATAACTGTCTTTGTCTCTTTCCTCTCAGTTTACCCTTCGCCATTTTCTCACCATTACGCTGCTGAAGCCACAAGTTGAGGCAACGATGGAAGTTTTAAGCATGTTTATTTATCAAGATTTGTGATTGAGTTTTAAAATAAGTGTAATATAATCATATGTTAAATAATGTATTAATTATTAGATTGTGTAAAGTGACCATATTTATGAATAATTATCTTAGACAATACTGAAAACTGTTTGAATACGATGTGTACATCAACAGTGAAAAAAGAGGTTAAAAACCAAAGAGAATCTCAAATTATTAGATAAGTAAAAATTTACTAAAGATAAATAGTACACGTGATTCGAACTCAAAACCATGTATACTTTGTCGCTTTTTTTGATGTTTCAGGTATTACAATTTATCTTTTAATAGTGAAACAAGGACGCACACAGACGCTATTGAATATTATCATTACAAGAGTAAGTTAAAAAATAATACAAATAATATTATTAAAATCTTAGTAATTCGTAAATATTTTGGATTTGAGAAAATCATGCTAGTCCTCAACCTTAAAGAGATTACTAAATATCTTATATTTTAACACTTAAACGGTACATCTCCCTAAAATTGCATAAAGAGCGAACAGATTTTTCGGCATCTAGGGGTACTCCATAATCTACATTGTTACAGATATGAAATATCAATTTGCTGGGAAGCGGTACAATAAATATTTTTATAAATACTACAAGAATATAAATTCATATCCTGGCGATGAAATATCTGGGACATTTTTAACTTAGTATAATTAACTATTATACTCAAATTTTATTGTACCTATTAAAAGCTCTTACAATAGTTTAAAAGTTAATTATCATAAATGTTAAATATTTAACAAAATGGTAGCAAAAATCATGCCAATCTATATACAGGGTGTAACGAAACGACCGCCTTTTCTCGTAACTGGAGGTTCGGGGTGACAAACTGAGGGCACGTGTAAAATTTCGTTCGAATCGTTCAAGAGGTTTAAAAGTTATTTACATTTAAAAATCACCCTTTTTCGGTCCTTTTCGAATGACTTTGATTGCACAATGGAAAGTGAAGAAACAATTGATGAACACCCCAAATAGAATGTAAAAGTTATCGATCGCGCGCGATAATACTTTTGCTACTTATTCCATTAATCTGGCTATCAGATTAATTTTAAAAATAGCACAATCCTTTTCTTTACATTTCCAATTCAATTCAATACAATTATCATTGACTGAATTCATGGAAAGAGCGAGAAGACGCAATGAAAAGGAAAGTATCAGAAACTAAGATGTCGCGCGAACGCACTGATAATTTAGTAGGAAACGCATGAGGGCATTCTCTTTCTACTAACGAAGCTAAAGAGAATGATTCAAAATCAATACATTGATGATAGAGAAAACTAAACTTACCCAATTAATGTTCTACAAGTTCTTTTACATCAAAGTTTTTAAGAAAGCTTTAAACTGGCTCCTCGATGATTTCCAGAAAGCACACTATCACTGATTTTGCGTTTAAAAACTCGCGAATTTAAGCAAATTAGGTATTAACCTACGTTTCTTCAAAACACCGGTTAATTTAACACTTTTGAACTGTTTGAAGTATGCTGAAGAGAAAGAGAGAGAGACAAAGAGAGGAAAAATAATAAGTAATTCGTTTCGACTACTCTTAATCAGCCTACTTTAAACAGTTCAAAAATGTCAAATTAACCAGTGTTTTGAAGAAACGTAGATTAATACCTAATTTGTTTAAATTCACGAGTGCTTAAATGCAAAAACAGAGATAGTGTGCTTTCTGGAAATCATCGAAGAGCCAGTTTGAAGCTTTTTCGAAAACTTCGATGTAAAAGAACTTGGAGAACATTAAATGGGTAAGTTTAGTTTTCTCTATCATCAATGTATTGATTTTGAATCATTCTCTTTAGCTTCGTTAGTAGAAAGAGAATGCCCTCATGCGTTTCCTATTAAATTTTCAGTGCGTTCGCGCGACATCTTAGTTTCTGATACTTTCCTTTTCATTGCGTCTTCTCGCTCTTTCCATAAATTCAGTCAATGATAACTGTACTGAATTGAATTGGAAATGTAATGAAAAGGATTTTGCTATTTTTAAAATTAATCTGATAGCCAGATTAATGGAATAAGTAGCAAAAGTATTATCGCGCGCGGTCGATAATTTTTACATTCTATTGGGGTGTTCATCAATTGTTTTTTCACTTTCCCCACTTCCCATTGTGCAGTCAAAGTCGTTCGAAAAGGACTGAAAAAGGGTGATTTTAAAATGTAAATAACTTTTAAACCTCTCGAACGATTCGAGTATAATTTTACACGTGCACTCAGTTTGTCACCCCGAACCTCCAGTTACGAGAAAAGGCGGTCGTTTCGTTACACCCTGTATATTAGGGTGGTCGTTAAAAAAAAAATTTTGCGGATCCTTAAAAAACACTAGTATTTGATGAGAAACTACAGTCGTTGAAACCTGCGGCCTGACAAATGATGGAAACACGTGCCTCAATGCGATCAAATACAATTTTCGAAGAATTTTACAGTTTTTCGCAGATAACTCATTAAATATTCGATTCTATAAAAAGATGTATATAACCATTTCTCTGAAAAATTAAATTCTACATAATAAAGGTTGTATACATTTTTCTTCTAGAATGCATACTAATAGAGATATTCCTGAAAAATCGATTCTCTTTTTCGTTTATACACATTATACTGACATGCTCATATGAGTAGTTATTCTTATTTGGCTGTAGTTACACATTTCATTTCTCTTAATTTAATCAAATATGTTAATTGTACGGTAAACTAAAAATAATTATTCATATAAACATATCAATATAATGTGTATAAACGAAAAAGAGGATCGATTTTTCAGGAATATCTCGATCAGTATGCATTCTAGAACAAAAATATATAGAACCTTTATTATGTAGAATTTAATTCTTCAGAGAAATGGTTATATGCATCTTTTTATAGAATCGAATATTTAATGAGTTATCTGCGAAAAACTGTAAAATTCTTCGAAAATTGTATTTGATCGCATTGAGGCACGTGTTTCCATCATTTGTCAGGCCGCAGGTTTCAACGACTGTAGTTTCTCATTAAATACTAGTGTTTTTTAAGGATCCGCAAAATTTTTTTTTTAACGACCACCCTAATATACAGGGTGTCCTGTTAACTATGGCCAATCTGGGATATTCGGATAGAGGGTAAAATTTCGAGTAAAAAAGTTCCAAACACTTTGTGACTAGCACCCTTAATTAAAAAGTTATTAGCGATTAAAGATCCTCAGTTTTAATTGGATTTGCTTAGACGGAGGTTTCTATTGGTCGCATTGTTAGCCCATAAACGTTAAGATTCAGTAAAAGTTAATACTAATGTAAACACACGGGCAGTGGACACACCCACATGAGCCTGTGGTAGTGGTAGTGACCGAAAGCCGAGCGACCGAGTCTCGAGAGCGAGGGTCATAAAAACAATGAAAACATAAACACTCTTGACAATAGTCGCGAGCTAAAATTTAAACTTTTGTAATTTTCAAGTAAGAAGTTAGTAATTATCATTTTTGAATTGTATGAATTTTTACGATGAAAATGAGTCCAAACACAATATAATTACGCCAATTTTAGAGTATAATTAACAGTTTTAATTAATTAATAATGTCGCTAAAAAAGTCATAATTATGTCGCGCTTGGACTTAATTTCACCATAAAAATATGAACAAATCAGAAATAAGAATTAGAAATTTGATAAAACACAATTGCAAAAGTTAAATTTCTCTTTGTTTAATGTAATGTGTTTACGTTTTTCTGTTTTTTAAATCGAGGCCTATTGTTGAATGATTAGCCTTGGGAGCTCGATAATTCTACGCGCTTGATCGGCAGAGGAAAGGGGGAATCGGGGTAATGAAATTAAGACATTTATAAGAAATTTAACTTTTTCAATTGTGTTTTATCAAATTTCTAATTCTTATTTCTGATTTGTTCATATTTTTATGGTGAAAATAAGTCCAAGCGCGACATAATTATGACTTTTTTAGCGACATTATTAATTAATTAAAACTGTTAATTATACTCTAAAATTGGCGTAATTATATTGTGTTTGGACTCATTTTCATCGTAAAAATACATACAATTCAAAAATGATAATTATTAACTTCTTACTTGAAAATTACAAAAGTTTAAATTTTAGCTTGTGACTATTATCAAGAGTATTTATGTTTTCATTGTTTTTATGACGCTCGCTCTCGAGACTCGGTCGCTCGGCTTTCGGTCACTACCACAGGCTCAAGTGGGTGGTCCACTGCCCGTGTGTTTGCATTAGTATTAACTTTTACTGAATCTTAGCGTTTATGGGCTAACAATGCGACCAATAGAATCCTCCGTCTAAACAAATCCAAGTAAAACTGAGGATATTTAATCGCTAATAACTTTTTAATTAAGGGTGCTAGCCGCAAAGTGTTTCGAACTTTTTTACTCGAAATTTTACCCTCTATCCGAATATCCCGGATTGGCCATAGTTAACCGGACACCCTGTATATATATACATATAATAGAATTCAAGCAGATTAATTAATTTAAGCCAATTATTGTTTACACTCGAGGAAAGAGCTACTTCGTGGCAACAAAAGCTGAGGTATAAAATTAGAGGTAAGCAATCGAAGAAGTCAGTATTGAATTTTCTCCGCGTGTAACGATAAGTATATAATAAATTATTGTGAATATTAAGGAAGTTTTTTATTGATGACCGTTAATCACAATCAATACTATCCTCAAACTCTAATATGTATATATAGTCAATTTTTAGGCAAGTGTGTTTGCTCTGTCGGTTAATTAAATATTTCTTTCATTAAGTAAAATAAAGTAGAAATACTCTTACTTTTATTGGCACATATTTTCTTGATAGCGTTTATAAATTTTCTGTTTTTAAAACAAGTTAAATTTAAAAATAATAGAGCTTCATTGATTTGTTCATTTTAACTTAATGTATGATAATTATCAAATGTTTTCCAATTTTCTTTGAAAAAGTGCTCGTATAAAACGTAGTTATTTTTTCTATTAATTTTCGATATACAACTCCCTCGTTTTAACTGACAAATTTCTAAGTTGTATATTTTACTAATTTCCATTAATTTAGCTGTAATATAATATATTATTATATACAAGTACTGAATCATCCAAAAGAATAGTATATATGTTTTAAGTTATAACCGCAAAATTATCTTACATATAAAATCGTAGTTTCGGGGCATTTGCCGATCATTTCATTTAACATCCTGTGGTAACGCTCTTGTAGATTATTAGGAGGAGTTTTTGATTTAAATATACTTATAGTATTTGTAGTAACTTTACGTAACCAATACGACTTCAAATAAAACAACAACGGCCGTAATGTTACAAATAACTCCTCGTTTATTTTTACTTCATTGTATATTTTAGCATAGATTTCCTCAATTAAATCCTTTGGTAAGTAAGGTAGATTTAATAATTTTCTTATGTATAGTTTGAGTTTACAAAAAATAATAGATGCTATTGTTTTTTTCGCTTTAAAAATTTTTAATCTATTAATTTTCTTTAAAATATTCTGTAACAGAAGTGTCATTTCGCTTGTTTATTTGATATTCATAAAAAAATATAATGTTTGTAACATATGTATAGTTACCTACATGTACATAATGGAAATAACAACCCTGTACATGTGCTTGTGGAAATACTATTTTAACGGGATCCCTCAAGCCCTCTGTAGCCAACATTACGGAACGAAAAACGAGAGAGAATTGTCCAGCGCTATTTTTCGACCGATTTCAATGTTTTTTGGCTTGTTGGAATCGTTAGGACTCGCACCGTGTCATAAATAAAGCCGTATTTTCCAAAAAACGTAAAAAAAATAAAATTGTTTAAAAATTTGCATTAATAATATTTAAACGCAAAACAAATTGAAAAATCGGGCTTCTTTATGACGAGGTGCCAGATCTAACGATTCCAACATGCCCAAAAACATTGATATCGGTTGAGAAATAGAGCCGTACCATTGTCCCGCGTTTCTGAGGTGGACGGAAGCAAAAATTTTTAGGAAGGAAGCTAGGCTCCTCCCCTCTCGCGGCTCACGCTAACGTGTTCCCCCACTCCAGCATCGAAACTTACTACGAAGCTTTCCTCTCATATTTACGCTATTCTCCTATCTGTAGCTATACATATATAAATACTGCTAAAATAATGTTGAGAACATTTCATCTTGCCGATATAATGAAATTGCTAAAAATGCAATTATCATTTTGAAATATAATTGTAGAATAGGAGATTTCGTAATGCTTGAAATATAGGGCCTACGGCGAAACGCGGGACAATGGTACAGTCGTATTTTTCAACAGAATTTGATGAGACTAGTAATAATTAAAGCCATTCTTCATGTAGATTGTCCTAAAGAGCACGCATTTTCGATAAAGCTTATAGTTTTCCAGTTATTAACGATTGAAGATGAACATGCGCAACAGCTGATCTAAGCGAGAGAGGAAATATGTATTTGTGCGCCGTGCAACTTCAATCGTTCATAGCTGAAAAACTATAAGCTTTATCGAAAATGCGAGCTCTTTAGGACAATCTACATGAAGAATGGCTTTAGGTATGACTAGTCTCATCAAATTCTGTTGAAAAATACGACTGTACCATTGTCCAGCGTTTCGCCGTATGTCTTATATTTCAAGCATTACGAAATCTCCTTTTCTACAATTTTATTTCAAAATGATAATTGCTTTTTTAGCAATTTCATTATATCGGCGAAATGAAATGTTCTCAACATTATTTTAGCCGTATTTATATATGTATAGCTACAGATAGGAGAATAGCGTAAATATGAGAGGAAAGCTTCGTAGTAAGTTTCGATGCTGGAGTGGGGGAACACGTTAGCGTGAGCCGCGAGAGGGGAGGAACCCTAGCTTCCTTCCTAAAAATTTTTGCTTCGTCCACCTCAGAAACGCGGGACAATGGTACGGCTCTATTTCTCAACCGATTTCAATGTTTTTGGGCTTGTTGGAATCGTTAGGTCTGGCACCTCGTTATAAAGAAGCCCGATTTTTCAATTTGTTTTGCGTTTAAATATTATTAATGCAAATTTTTAAACAATTTTATTTTTTTTACGTTTTTTGGAAAATACGGCTTTATTTATGACACGGTGCGATTCCTAACGATTCCAACAAGCCAAAAAACATTGAAATCGGTCGAAAAATAGCGCTGGACAATTTTCTCTCGTTTTTCGTTCCCTAATGTTGGCTATAGAGGGCTTGAGGGATCCCGCCCTCACGCCTACTTTATCGACAATACAAGTCAATAAACAATTCGTTTAATAAAATTCAAATGCGAAGTAAATTGAACAATCGGGCGTTTGTTGGACAATGTGCCAGTCCTAACGAGTCAAACGAACTTAAAAACACTCAAATTAGTTGAAAAATAACGCTGTACCATTGTGCTGCGTTCTTAAAGAGAGGTTACTTTTGGTTATTTCCACTTCAAGAACGCGGGACAGTGGTACAACGTTATTCTTCATCCGATTTGAGTTTTTTTAAGCTCGATTGACTCGTTAGAATTGGCACCTTGTCATAAAGAAGCTCGTTTTTGCAATTTGCTTCGCATTTGACTTTTATTAAACGAATTGTTCATTGACTTGTACTGTCGGTAAAGCACGCGTGAGGGATCCCGTTATGAGCATTCTGCAGACCTTGCTCAAAGTCTGTGATTATTATAGAAGGTTTGATTTGGGGTGCAATAACTTGTTTTATAAAAGCAAATAAATGAACATAGGACTGTTCTCTCTTCGATGACATAAATGCCCAAACCATAGGAATAAACTGTTAAAAAAAATATTGAGATGAATGATTTTAATTAAAGTATATATTAATGGTAGGTAATGTATTTCAATTTCAAAGAAATTACTTTTCCTTTAAACAACCCCATTATTGTTAATAGTTGGTATAAATTATCAAATTTTGGGACTGTCTTAAACAGTCCATCGACAGAGATGCTTTTTACATTTTTTGACAGTTTTAACAGATTTTTATCGTAAAATATAATTGAAAAATCATCATCATTTTGAATAATAAAGATATTTAATTTATACTTCTTATTCTTAATTTCATAAGAAAACAATTTATCATTTTCCTTATTATTAATAACTCGTTCTAAATTGTTCAAATTCTTAATACGTGGCATTTTATTTGTTTTTCGCCAATTATTCATATTTCTTCTTATTTTAGGATAGGTTGTATTTTCTGCCCCTTTCGGTTCTCTGTGTTATAATTCAAAAATATTTTATTTTTGCAATTTTTTCAGTTTAATTAAATATTAAATTTTTACTCACTTTTGCGCTGATATATTATATATTTTTCAAACTTGATGAACTTCCTGATACTTGTATATTCTCAAATAAATTCTGCCGAAATGATGCTGTTTTTCGATAATTTTGATCAGTTGGATGAGAATGATCTTTTTTTTTTCATAAATTTGTTGTTTATTAAATATGCGCTTCCCTGACATTCTTTTTTTGGGCACCTCAAATATCTAAAGAAAATAATACTATATATGTTTCCTAATTTAGATTAAAGTGTTATTGCAGAGTATAATTTATAAGTTCATTTTATTACAAAACTCAATTATAATACTTTATTTATATGTAAATGTAGAATTTTCTGAAGAATGTTAAAATCGAGTAATTATTTATGAAACCTTGACTTATACCCATTTCAATATAAAGACGGATCACAAATAAGTATACAGGTAACATGTCTAAATTAAAATTCGGACAATCCTCTTTGCTAGTATTTTGCTTTTTTCACCAATATTTTATTTTTTAATTATCTACAAAATATTACAATTTATACTTACATTACTCTTTCGCCTTTTTTATTCACGTACAATTTATTATTCTCATATATATAATTATCATCGTATTGTACATTTGTTGATTTTTTAATAGTCGCCATTGTTTTAAGAGAAAAATTGTAGCAAGGCTGGCTATCTTTTTTGTTTCCTATATATAGTAATATATAGTTCTCCTGTTAACAGTGTGTCACTGTCCTCGGTTAAGAGTCACCTCGAGTTATCCCCACCCCTTTTTCTATGACTCTCTACAACATATCCTTCTTTTAGCGCGATAATAATGAAACGTTCAAAAACGAAACTGATAATGTGTGCTTACGTAGATAAAAACTATACGGTTTTTCTTGCAACCTTTAATCGTATTTTGCATAATGAAAAATGTGTCGTTTAATTAATTCGATATTAAAAAATGTATACATCAATTTCAGAGGAGATAACATACTGTTCCTATTTAGCAGCACCATTAAAAAAATTACAAAATAATTATATAAGTTTTAAAAAATAATTTCTATACTTTACAAATCACATGATAAATTGGGTTTATTAAAAGCTAAATTAATTGGTTACCAAAAATTAGTAAAAAAGTCTAACTCAATGTAAAAAATTTTAGATAAAAATCGTTCTGTCCTTTTCGCGGGCGCGCTCGTTTTTAGTAAAAATCTCCCTTGTCCAAAAAATTTTAATAATTTTAAAACCAAGGGAAATTACTTGCATGTATGTACAGGGTCTTTTCCTAACAGCGGGACATAGGATTGTGTTATTTGACTATAGCATTGAAGCACTTCCTACACATTGACATAATTAATGAAAGCGTAGTTAGTTAAGCTTAATGGTTACTTTAGTTTAATTGCTTCTATTATTCATTATAAATATCATTTTAATTAAATAATCTTGGTGACTACGTTTAATACTTAAATTAAACGGAAAATAGCAAGCTAGCAGCATATGCCCGCGGGAGTGAAGCAAGGTGGTGGGGGAAAATGGCTGGCCGCCATCTATGATTGTTGATATATATAGCACATAATAACGTATATATATCAGTAGTGTGGCTATAGGGATTCTGGGACCGGGTGGCGAGGGGGTCGGGGTTTCGCGGGGGAAGGGGAGGTAGGGGAAATACCCCCACTTCTTAGCGGAGGGGGATTGCCCCCACTCCAGGGTGGTGGGGGAAAAATAATCACGTGACACCCCGGTGGTGGGGGAAAATTAATCACGTGACACTCCAATTGTTTAGCCTTTAACAAAAAGGTTTATTTATATCGTTAGATCTCTTGGTACTGATAACGTGGTATAATTTTATAAGAAGTTTGCGAATCGAAGTAGTACATCGCGCGCCTATCTGCCTATTTTGTTATTTCATCCATTGGTATGCCTAATTTCAAATGAAAAATTCCAGCCGGTGTTCGCAACGGGTCCGCCAAACGTCCCAGCCCTTTACGCGAGAGATATAAGAGAGAGAGAACACATATTGTAAAATTAAATTATTATGAAAGGAATTGAGGGAACGTATGAATATACGTAGATTTTGGTGAAACAGCCTTGCGGCATAAAAAACGCACTTTATTATTTAAAATATATATATTTTTCACAATCTTCATTTTTTTTTTCTGATAATCTGCAGCGAGATAGCTGGGTTCTGCGTTTTGAGTAGTTCTTCCATCTAAAATCAAAATGGTCCACTTTGCCTCGTCGAAGTAAGGTCTACCTCAGGCTTCATTTGCGCGCAGCTTGTGTTCCCGTGACGAAAGACTCCGATCGCGTAGCCAATATTTCTCACCTTAGACATAATTGAAATCATGTTGTTACTTTTCGCATAGTAATAGCTCTATTTTTTTTAACAAAGCAAGTATACTTACAAAAATTCAGCACGCGATTTTTAGGTTTACGCCGCCTCTTCATCTCCTTTCTCTTCTTGCTCCTCTTCCTCCTCTTGCTCCATTTGTTCCTCCATTTCATTAGTTATCTCCATAAGTTGTTCAACTAAGGCGGCAAAATCTGGGTCATCATCAATGTCCTGCACCACCTCCACATTCTCCCACAAATCATTTTCTTGCTTTTTCGGTATGTCACACAACATTGTTCTTTACACTTTGATCGCTAGCGTTAAAATGATCTCAAGATTTTTCGTCACTAGTCGCTCAGATGCAAAACGATCTTCCAATGAAATATGAACTGACCGATTACGCACGTATTTTTTAGTTAATCTGATGCCTTTCTTTCCTCTTTATCAATACATATTAGTCTTCTCTTTATCAAAACGTATTAGCTTCCTTTCCGAGAAGTGGAACGCAGTCAAAGAGAATGTCAATAGAGACCTACTAGCATCCTCGTATATTTTTATTTGTACCTCTAAATGCAAATTCTAATTTGTAAGATTGATAAAAAAAAAAGGAAGTATAATTTTTTATTTTGAAGGTTTTATTTATACAATAAATAAATACTGGGAAAAAATGTTGACATCATTTTTGATTGGTTATTTTAAGTAAATAGCGGCAGATGGTAGTGACAGTAGCAGTAGGAGCGGTATCATCTACGAGAAAAAAGTAAGGAAAAATATTTATTGTACTACTTATCCAAGCACTCGATGCCAAAAAAATTTTTTTTTTTTCATCTATTCTTACCGATTGTGGGTGGTCTCCGTAGATGAATCGGACAGTAGCTGGAGAACGTCTGCATCCTCGTCGAACCGTATTACGTTTTCTGGATATAGTTCTTGTTCCATATCAATACCCTCCCACTCCATTTCACTACTAAAATCTGATAGACGATCATCATCATTATCGTCATTATTCCCATCGGACTGTGAGGATTGTTGCCGCTGAAGCTTCTTCCTCAACATTTTCACAATTGCGGTCAACACGTTGTTATCCTCGTCTTCAATTTCACCCCAATCTCCTTCCAAATCTACTTCTTCTTCTTCTTCTTCCTCCACTGATTCTTCCATATTTAGAATGTTATCAATATTTTGTTCAGTAAATAATCTGTACAATTTAATTACACCCATTTTTTTTTTGTAGGAACTATCACGTTAAGCAAACTCGGTAGACTGAGAATGGAAGAGATGTAAGCTCAATACGAAATATATTAACAATACGTATTATTATTTTTTCTATCAATACGTATTAGCTTTCGCCACTTCACAATAGCTATCAACACGTTATTTTCCTTCTCTTCCATCTCACTACTACTATCTTCCACTACCTCGTCCATACTTTGGATGATCTCAATATTTTAACTAGCATTCTGATACGACGAACGTTAATAATAATAATATTGTTTTATCATTTTTCGCGTGATTTCAAGGGTGAGGAGCAGGGAGATGGGGGTTACGAGTTGAACGATCGTTCGAGTTTTTAATTAAAACTTATATATTTTTAAAATAATAATAATAATAATATTATACACATAATAATATTGCTCCTAAACTGTAGCAGCAGCAGCAGCACCAGCAGCAGAATCTGCGATTAAAAAATTGAAAATGATTTATTATTAGTCTTAAATTTTAATTTCGTGAAGTACTTAATATTAGAAGATGTAACGGTATTCCCGTCAGTGTGAGGGGCCACTCACACTACGGGTTTTCCCATTACCTTCGCCCGTCCTTTTCTATCGGTATCAGGGCGCCAGTTGGTCAGTTGGGTGGCCAACAACCCTACGTTATCAATTGGGTCCTTCGACCCCATTCTTTATGCATCTCATACGGCCCTGCGGCCATGCATATGGACGGTAGCGGTAGCCAGGGTCGCTCAGTATGCTAGGTCGTGGAGAGAGGGGAGGGTTCCTTACGGAAGTACGAGCCTCGCAGACCTGCCTGCTGAGGGACATACATTTCTTCCTCACCACCCACACACAGGTGGTGGTGAGGAGTGCGGGAACATGCGGTATCAATTGCCAAAGCATAGAGTTTTGCCAGGAGCGGACCACCACGGAGGCAATGTTCACGGCCCGTCCAGTCATAGCGCAAGCCTATGGGATTACGGAGGGCACCGGGACACATTCCAACGGGCTAACTACGCCCCTGCACAACCCACCATGCATTGGCCGGTATCCAGTCGTGACGTACGTGTAGGCTGGCCTATAGCACACGCCTCACGTACGCGAACCGACCCATGGCTGTTGAGTGCCGCGTCACGCGCTCACCAGCACGCACGGACACATCAGCACAGTCCCATGGTCGCGTTCCGGCTGCCTGCTATGGCAGTCTGCGCACGACATTCGCGCAGCCTGCTTGACGCGCGTAACCAGCGTTCAAGCCAGACTCGATGTTCTATTTCCCCTCCTCGTGGGGACTTATAGACACTGTCATTCCTTTAGGACTCCCCGAGGCCGTTTCTCCTTATCTCAGGTTGCCTGGGTTGTTTGGCATGGCCCTGCCTTACTTCTCAGGACAACCTGGACATCGTTTACTGGAGCGCCGGTCTTTTCATCCGGGCCTCTGCCTGTCAACGGGGTCTATCCTTGACGTTAGCTATAATCCACTCGTGAGCCTATCTCACGAGTCGGTAACGTAGGGATTAATAATATCCACTGTTCGGTAGCTTTTATGTTCTTTATTCGGTATCTCGTATACGTAACGGGGAACTTCGTTACAAAGAGTTTAAACTTTTCTTACCGATTCGTGATGGTGGCTGTTAAATGCAATCACGACCCCTATGCTCACGTAGACCACATATTGCACAGCTTACAATACGTGGTATAGGTTGATGATCGGTATCACCAGCAGCACCAGCACCAGCAGCACCAGCACCAGCAGCACCAGCACCAGCACCAGCACCAGCAGCATCAGGCTGCAGCGGTGCATTTAAAGGTCTACGAAGTGGTTGATGCTGCTGCAGAAGTCTCCATCTATTTGGTACAACTAACTGCGGTGTTGCCTGTTGTACAATCCTAAATGGCTTTACGATGGCTACAGGCTTTCCTGTTTGTTGATAATCCAATAATGTCACTTTTTTGTCTGGCAAACTGATTTTTTTTTTTGTTTGAATCCATTTCGTCTACTGTCAGAAACACTACTGAAGTCGAGATTGCTCTCCAGTACGAATAATCCTTATCTATCTCTACTCTAGATTGAGTTGCATCTCTTAATCAAAACGTATTAGATTTCTTTCCGTTTACTCCTGATGAAATAGGAAGGGGAATATTTACAATAATATTTTTTCAATAATATTTTATTTAACCTCTACTTTTTCTCTCATGTTTTTTTTTTAAATATTATACACAAAATTTAATAGTAAAAGAAATAGAAATGTGGTTGTACCTCTTCTTCTTCCCTCTTAGTCTGCTTTGACTCAATATCCTCCTCCTCTACTTTTTTCTCCTCTTCCTCTTCTTCCTTCTTCGTTTGCTTTGACTCAATATCTTTTTCCTCCTCCTCCTCTTCCTTCTTCGTGTCCTTTGACTCAATATCTTTTTCCTCAGCCTGTTTCTCTTCCTCTTTCTTCACTTTATTAAAAAAAACAAACAAACAATAATTATGAAAAAATGTAAAAAATAAATACTTACAGTTTTTGTGCAAATAAAGATGCAGTTTCCGTTCATACTCTTCGAAGTAACGATTGACGTATTCCTCTGTCAATTCTCTGGGAAGAGTGGGTGAAAGAGGAACAATATCCTCTTGAATCATGATTAATTTACACTTTTCGCAGCTCATTTTTTTTCCTGTGTGCAGCACCGACAACGGTATAAGATTGAATGAAGAATTGAGGACTTGTGTTCTCCTCTTTATTTCTCTAAATAGTTTTCAAAGAATCACATATTTGCTTTTATCCACTTGGCAAAAACTGACACCTCCTCGTAAGGACAGTGGATACGTTCATTGTCCAAGTTCGTCTCTCGAACGTGTAAATTACACGGTGTTTTTTCAAAATCATATAATTTAATTAAATCCTTAAACTTAGGACAACCATACACTTCTAAATTTATATTTTCCACATTCATCCTATTCAATATATTTTTTTCAATATTCCCTCCCTTGTAGGCTACTACGGGATTCTCGCAGGTTAAGCAATCTCCAATAAAATCTTCTACATCCTCCTGCTCGTATTTCTCGAATCCCGTATCACTGTATTTTATACCATGCTCCATATTGAGCAAATACCACACGGTTTTTTTGTCTTTCTCACTAAGGTTTTTCATACTGTCACGCAAACGAAAAGATGCGTAAGAAATTTGGTTACTTTTTAAATCAATTATAGCTATATCTTTATATCTAAGTTCTTTTTTATAAACTAAGAAAGCTTCTATATCCATTATGTGAGTTATTCTATGCATTGTTGCGCTCGTGCTATTCTCGATGAAGAAAAAAACTGAAATGAAGCATCCGAAAAAATATCTCCGTCGAGAGAAAGATTTTATCGTTTCTTTAAAGTATAAAGTTACATTTGATAAGGAGTCCATTGTTTCTTAATTACAATGGGAAAAAATCTTAGAAATTATCCCCTCCAAAAAAAAAACATTGAATTTTAATACGTTTAGCATATTGGTTCCCCTGATGGAGGGGGAAAAGAAATTTCTTAAATGCGATAAAAAAAAAAGATCGTTCAGTAATGCATCGAGCGACTGACGACGATAATGGCACCGACATTCGTTGATTTTCAAGGTTTTGTATTGACCGACAAAAGTTTTATAGTTAAAGAATTTGCGGTGTTCCGTGATAATGAAGTGTATCACAATGTATTTTCACCACCATTTCAAGAAGCTTGGTTGAGCGATCTCGAGAGAAAACAGAATGAGTAAGTATTTTTTTTTTTTAAAGATAAAAAATATAATGTTTTTTATCTTTTTAAAGTTGGCTTTATTTTAATCGCCATGGATTCAATTGGACCGACGGTCATTCACCTTATTACAAGTATAAAGATGTAATAAGAAAGTATGTAACGTCATACGAGGAGGAGGATTGGATTTTCGTGAAAGGACTGGAGAAATATGATTGGTTGAGAAAAATTTGCAACTTAGAAAATATATACAATGCGAAGGAGTGTGAGTGGGGTAAATTTAGTCTTGGATGGAGTAAAAATTTCGAACCACCGTTACCCAAGTGTATGAATCATTATGGTATATGTTCACTGCAAAATGTCTAGTTTATGAAATCTGTATATGATCAATATATAAAGGAATAAAAGACTTCTGAAAAAAAAAACAATGTATATCAATGTCAGTATGCATTTCGGATGAAACAATGGGATGTGTAGATACCCCTACTTCCCTTCTCTATTCGATATATATAAGCGTTACTCTTCGCGAGAGACGCATTCGCAATTATTAATTTATTGTTGTTGTTCACCGTATGACAGAGTCATTTCTTTAAGAAACACACACAAAATGTCGACTGAATTGCGAAGAAAATTTTTTACAATTAATAGCGCGAATGAGTACGATGCGTGGGTACTGGATTGTCGCGAGCATATTCGACGATTGAGCAACGCGGATCGAGCTTTACCCGTTGGAACGCGTCAGAAGAATTTTGCCGAAATCGCGTGTATAAAGTGTCTGTTGCTACGAGCGCAGAGGGAATTGAATTATATTAAATCAGGGGCTGGTTGTAGCAATGACGTACAAGGACTTACCTGGGAGGAGCTTGATTCGGCGTTTCGAAGTCGAATATGCAGCGGCATGGTAGTTAATAGTAATTATATAGAGCCTAAGGATTTTTTAGTAGACGCGGAAGTATTATTGCGTGTGCGTATAGATAAGGTATTTGTTAGTGCAAATAGTGTTAAGGTTAATTGTGTATTTAACGGACAATTCATCTCCAAGGACAACAGTGATGAAAAAAACATCAGTACGACTAACGCAACATAGTATAAAACTGATAATTTTAGTGATTGGTATAGGAAAAATATTTTAGACGTTATTATGAAAAAATTAAGCGAATTTCAAGAGAGTGATAGTGGATGGGCTTTACAAAAAATCCATTATTTATTAATTAACATTAATCGTTTTAACCCGTTGCACGCGGGTTGTAGAATTAATCTGCCATCTGCTATCACAAGTAGGAAAGCTCTGATAAATTTAGAAACCAGCGATAATGCATGTTTCGCGTGGGCCGTGACGGCGGCACTCTATCCGGCAAAATCTACGGCTCATCCAAATCGTACGTCCTCTTATCCACATTTTCGGACGGTTTTAGACGTCGGTAGCATAACCTTTCCGACTACGCTAAAACAGATCCCGAAATTCGAGACGGATAATGACGTGTCGGTCAACATCTTTACCTTGGAGAATGATATCGATGCAAAAATCGTACCTCTTCAGGTGACGAAGAAGAAGAGATCGAGGCATGCCAATCTTCTTCTCGTCAACGATGAACAGGGAGCTGCACATTTCATGTGCATAAGGAATCTGTCGAGATTGGTGCGAAGTCAATTCACCAAGAGCAAAATTGCACATTATATATGCGATCGGTATGTATTAATAATAATACAAATATAACTGCATATGATTTATTTTTAGATGTCTCCACTACTTTTGCACAGTGGAGAAGCTGGAGTCGCATGAGCAGGATTGCGCGCGGCTCAACGATAACCTCCGATTGATGCTACCGAGAGAGTCCGAGGATCGCTGGGTTTCCTTCAAGAACATCGAAAATGGGGAGCGAGTGCCATTCGTCGTATACGCGGATCTCGAGTGCATATTATCGAAAGTTGAACAATCGAACAATAGTGATATTTATCAGAAGCATGAACCTATAAGTGTAGCTTATTATTTAAAAAGTGCTCGCGATGCGTCACTCTCGAAATACGATGCTCATCGGGGTGTCGACTGCATCGAATGGTTCGTACGCGAGCTCGACGTCATTGCGCGTATCGCGATCGAAAAACTGGGCACTATCGTACCCATGCGTAATCTTAGTCTTACCGAACGATCGCGTCACTATAATGACCCCAATTGTCATATATGCAAAAAGCCGTTTCTTCCGAATCAACTACGAATTCGCGATCACGATCATCTGACCGGCAGATATAGACGACCGGCTCACAATAATTGTAATTTAAACTTTAAAGATTCGCATGTCATTCCAGTGATTTTCCACAATTTTTCCGGCTATGATTCGCATTTTATTCTCGAGACTATCGCTAATTTGTACGAGGGATCGGTATATCTGCTGCCTGTACATAAGAAAAAATACATTTCATTCACCAAATATTTGCGAAATTATAATATACGGCTGAGATTTATCGATTCGTTCAAATTTATGGCCTCCAGTCTGGACAAATTGAGTTCGTACTTGGCGGAATCTCAGCTGACAAATTTGAGGTCACAATTTTCGGAATTGAGCGTCGAGCAGTTCAACTTGCTTACGAGAAAAGGTATTTTTCCTTACGACTATATAGATAGCGCGGCTAGATTGGAAGAGACGGCTTTACCACCGCGCCAGTCGTTTCGCAACAGACTGACCGACAGCGATATCAGCGAGGAAGCATACAATCATGCCGTAGAGGTATGGACCAAATTCCAGATGCGCACAATTGGGGAGTACAGTGACCTGTACCTGAAGACCGATGTCCTATTGTTGACCGATGTTTTCGAAAGTTTTCGCGATAGTTGCATGCTAAATTATAACTTGGATCCAGCCCATTCTTATACGCTACCGGGCTTCACCTGGGACGCGATGTTGAAGCATACGGGAATCAGGCTGGAGCTTTTCACGGACGTGGATATGTTGCTGTTCGTGGAGCGCGGTATACGCGGTGGTTTGAGTCAGTGCTCCCATCGTTACGAGAGGGCCAACAATCGGTACATGCGGGACTACGATCCGGCGGAACCGTCGAAATATCTCATGTATTACGACGTAAACAATCTGTATGGGTGGGCAATGTGTCAGCCGCTGCCCACCCATGGTTTCCAATGGATGGAGGACGCTGCCAATCTCGATGTCTCCGCTATACCCACGGATCATCCCGAGGGTTATATTTTGGAGGTCGATTTGGAGTATCCGCGCGAGCTTCACGACAAACACGCGGACCTACCGTTCTGCATGGTGCGCGAGAAGCCGCCGGGCGCGAGCCAGGAGAAGCTGCTGGCCACTTTAAACGATAAGACCCGTTACGTAATACATTATCGCGATTTGCAACAATGTATGCGTAATGGACTCGTACTGAAACGTATACATCGCGGTTTAAAGTTTCAGCAGTCCACCTGGCTACGCGATTACATCGAGCTGAACACGCGTTTGCGCACCGCGTCCACTAACGAATTTGAGAGGAATCTCTTCAAGTTGATGAACAACGCGGTTTTCGGTAAAACAATGAAGAACGTGAGGAATAGAGTTGACGTGAGGCTTGCAACCAAGTGGGAGGGAAGATACGGGGCGGAAACCCTAATTTCCAAACCGAATTTTAACAGTCTCGCGATTTTCAATGAGAATTTGGTCGCGATTCAATTGTCGAAATTGTGCGCGAAATTTGATAAACCCATTTACGTGGGAATGAGTATTTTAGATATTTCAAAAATTTGCTTGTACGAATTTCACTATGACTATATGCTTCCTACATTCGGCGGTAAATGTAGAGCGATGTATACCGACACGGACAGTCTGATATACAGCGTGGAGTGCGACGACGTTTACTCGTACATGAAACGCGATCTCGCACGATTCGACACCAGCGATTATCCCGACGACAATCGGTATGACTTGCCGCGCGTCAACAAAAAGATACCTGGTTTGATGAAGGACGAGAACAATGGTCGTATCATGACCGAGTTCGTAGGACTGAGGGCAAAAATGTATACTTTCAAGGTGCAGGACTGTGCGAGAATTACCAAAAAAGCTAAAGGTGTCAAAGGTTACGTTATCGATAGAAATATAACATTTGACGACTACAAGGATTGTTTGGACAATTTCACCGTACAGTCTCGCAGTCAAAATTTAATTAGATCGAAGCTGCACCGAGTTTTCTCGATCAGTCAGAGAAAGGTCGCCCTCAGTCCGTACAACGACAAGCGTTTCGTTACACCCGGCACCGCGGCGACTCTACCCTGGGGACATTATAGTCTAAAATTATAATTTATTTATTGTGTTTATTTAGTCGCTTTATTTTTTTTTTTTTATTTCAACGAAACATCTTAATAAAAGTTCTTATAAAACATTGCTCTTATTTATCCAGGAATTGTGCGTACTGTCGAATCCCAGCCACTTAACGAACACTTTATCGCCCTTTCTGCGCAATACTCTCTCCACCAGATACACATCGGGATTGATGGTTTTCGAAAGCTCGTATTCGTAAAATCCTCCCAACAGTTCCGTGCCCCTGGAATCCTTGAGGAGATACGTAGCGGGATTGGTCCTCTGCACTTTCGCCACCTCGAATATTTCGGTCGTCCAATTTGGCGTGTAGCCTTTGGCGAACATCTGCTTGTATTTACTGATTCGTACGAAATCGCCGACTTTGAACTTGGCACGACCTGCGACCTTGATGTGACTGTATACTGTCTTGAGTAGCTTATCTGCATGCTCGGGTTTCACATCCACGGGACGCATTCCCGTGGTACGATGCTTTCGCGCATTGTACGCATCCACCAACTCTTGCAGCATAGCGCGCCACTTGTAATTGCCGTTCAGCGTAAATCGTTTCCACATTTCCGTCTTCAACGTACGATTCCAGCGCTCGACTATCGATGCTTTCATCACGCTGTAGGTCGAGTAGTGATTTATCCCGCGTTTCCTCATCAACGCCTGAAAGTCACCGTTGTAAAACTCCTTGCCGTTGTCGGTCTGTAAATTTTTCGGACATCTGCCGGTCTTTAGGATTCTCGTCATTGCCGTCGTCACTTCTCTACCGCTCTTGGTCTTTAATGCCACCGACCAAGCGTATTTCGAGAGGGTATCGATTACAGTGAGAATGTGCTGGTGACCCGCATCGACGTAATTGCGCATATCAACAAGATCGGCCTGCCAGAGATCGTCGAAGCCACGCACGATGACTCTTCTGCGTGGAAAATTTATCCTCGCCGGTGCATGGAGCTCCTCCACCAACTGTATCTTTTCTTTGCTCATTTTTTTTTTCAAACATGGACAGATTCCTATAATTTATAAGTATTGCTAAGTGTTTCACGTATCAGATCTTCCTTACTCACTTTATCATCCAATTTTTCACAAATTGTTTGCAAAATTTGGTCCATCTTTTTCTCAAATTGTTCATTATGTTTATTCAATGTTATTGTCAAATATTGTTTAAATTCGAGCAGTAAATGTTCTAAATTTGGTTCGTGAAAGTGTTTCCTACTCTCACCATCCAGTCCAATTCCAAATTTATGTATCGACTTTTTAAATGCACTACTGTCACTTTTTTTTTCAAAATTCAGTCTCTTGTTGTTGCTCGTTATTCCTCTTTTTGATGGCTCGTAATGTCGAGAGTATACATTCTACGATGTATGTAAAACAAATGTAAATTTCACAACAGCAGGAATCAGACATTTAATTTTTTTTTTACCTCGTACTACCGAAAGACGTTGATATTACACTGAGGTAAGAATGTAACGTGCAACTTTCTTTATACGATAAGATCCTCGTCGCGCAACTCCTCGATTATCGACTGTATCTCGTTGTGATGACTCGTATTACCGGCAGCCACCGATGCGATCAAAAGTCTCAAACGTTCGATCAATTCATTCGGATCGTTCCAATGTACGTAGTTGATTGGTCCCTCGGTGACACGCATAAGACCTTTACCCCTTTTTTTTTTTGATGATGTTGACGCTTTACTGACGCCTGATGTTGACGCGTCAGACGTTGACGATTTTCTTGCTGGCGCGTCAGACGTTGACGATTTTCTTGCGCCTGATGTTGATGGTAACCGATCAGGCGGTAACATAGGTTTTCCCAATAGCAATGGTTGCATAATTTCTTTATATGTTGCACCTTTATTACCCTTGGTTTGTTTTAGACTATCGTTTAACAGTTTATGCGCTTTAGTTTGATTGAGAATACTCTTGTATTGTTCCAAATCGTCGGGTTTTATAAAGGCTCGATTGGGTTCTCTCATGTAAATTAGTTCATAAGTACCTATTGTACCGGTGTATAACGTCTTATCGAGAATAATATCTCCTTCATGACTAATATCAAATTTACATCTACCAAGCGTCAGTTGATCATTTTTATAAAGAGGTCCAAAAGCACGATCAATCAAGTTATCCCTATCGGTCAGAAGTAATTTAATATACTTGCCAGGGATCGGATGTATTCGATTATGTTGAAAGGCATATTGTAACAAGCCTGGTTCATTTTTTTCATCAATATTTAATTTTTCTAGCAAACTTTTTTTCGAATCGGGCGACGTTTGATCGGTTATAGAAGACTCGTCGTCGTCGTCGGTCATGAAATCCAATGGATTCGTAATAGTTTCACTACTACTACTACTAAGATTCTTTGCTCGTTTATACGGTGTCGATGTGAAGTAGGCTCCCCTCTTCAATTTATCGTTGACAAACGAATTATTATTATTATTATTATTTGTGTTATCCTCCGTTTGAGAAACGAGTTTCTTCAATGGATCGACTATCGGCTTGAATGTCTCGTTCAAACTGCTCTGCATTATCGCCTTCTCCGATTTCAAGGCACGATGCTTGTCGCGAATGACCTCGCTCGTCTTGGCGATCCTCTTCAGAAGCGATTTTTGATCCATCGCGATGCTGTATACAACAGCTTTCCTCGAATTGAACGGTTTTTAACCGACCTGTTGCGATGCTGTATACAACAGCTTTCCCCGAACCGACACGGGTTTTAACCGACCTGACACGGTAATCCGAACGGCCTGCACTCCACTATCAAACTGACACTCAAGGCCGTGATCGTGAAACCTTACCGGCCTGACATTCACAAGGCCGTTCACGTTGAAACCTTACCGGCCTGACACTCGCAAGGCCGTTCACTCGATCGTGGCGTGCTCGTTGAAACCTTTGCGATATCGACCGTTCTTCAGAGAGCTATCCTTGTCTATTACTAAGAAACCGTAATCGCGACTCGGACAGGTCGAACACAATGTGAGAAATTTCTCATACGACATATCACTGTTGACGTGATCGTTGAAAATATGCTTCAGATTAGTTCCATCCTGCTTAAATATTATTAGCAAGTTTGCGATATCTCGTATCAGATGCTTTGGTATTTTTGCATAAGTCTGACAGAGGTAGAAGCAATCGATGTTGGAATGTCTACCCATGCAAAAGTAGTCCCTTATATTGTCCTGCTTGTCGTTGGCCACATCGTCGAATATGAAAATGGAGTTCGGCTTTGCATCCGCGACGTTCACAACCTCGCAATTGTTTGAAAATGGAAAGTAACCAATTTCCTCCGTGTCCTGCAGAAGCTACTCCAGATATCGATACTTCGGTTGCTGCAGCGACTTCGAGTAGACGTACAGGTTCTCGAATCTCACACCGTGCGGACTCTCTATGAGGCTCAGCAACACGTTTGTCTTACCGCAATTCGACGGACCGCAAACTATGCAGCGTATCGTAGATGGTAATAGCGATCCATGGCGTTTTCTTATTTGCGTGGTAGCATCGTGAGCATCCAAATTTGTCACGTGAATAGTCGGCACGTGCTTCACGAAATGCATCCTCGCTATTAACCTTCGGGAACAGCTGTATCGTTCATTTTTATTTAGCGATTTACGGAACTATTCGGTCAGTTGCCATTACGATGGCGTTCATGCTAGTCGTCGTCGATTCCCTGTAGAACTTGACGAATCATCAGCTCGAACACATACCAAAGATCGTATTGCTGGAGTACTTTCCAGACAGTATCGCGAGTGTGTGGGAAAGATTACCTCGGCACATTCGCGCGGACTCTGATGTGCAGCAATATCAATATTGCTTGCAACACTACAATCTACCTAATACCACTCACGACGATGGACTACCGAGACGGATGAAAGACTGTTACGTTTATCAGCAAGAGAAGCAGTTGCTCTAAATGTCTGGATCGTTCTTCAATAAAGTCTTGAAAAAATTGCCATTTGAGCTGCACGTGCCCGGTTACAATTATTGCGGGCCCGGCACTCGACTTCGCGAAAGATTCGAGCGCGGCGATCGTGGTATAAATCCGCTGGACGAGGCCTGCCTCGATCACGACTTAGCATATTGGCACAACGAGGATCTACCGGAGCGTCATCAGGCGGATAAAGTGCTAGCGAGGAGAGGGCGTGAACGTATTACCGCAAGAGACGCGACCTTGGGTGAACGCGCGGTCGCCGCAGCCGTATGGGCATCGATGAATGCTAAGCGTAAACTTGGCTTGGAATTACATAATATTGTCGCGATGAAGAAAGCAGTAGCGGCTAAAAAAAAGAACAACAACAACAACAAGAAAAAAATTGGTACTACTACCACGAGGAAGAGAAGAATTCGAGTGCCGAGGAAACGGGGCGGTATAATACCTCTACTCCCACTGCTAGGTGCAGTCGGAGCACTGGCAGGTGGAGCATCGGGTATAGCGACGGCTGTAAACCGTGCAAAAGCTGAGAGAGAACGATTGCGGCAAATGCAACGTCACAATCGCGCGATGGAAGCGTCGTGCGAGAGAGGCCGAGGTCTTTATCTGAAACCGTACAAACGAGTCGTCGAAGAGGGAAACCGTGAAGGTGGAAAAAAAAAACAAAAAAAACGGTCGGATAAGAGGAAAAAAATGAATGAGGGGAAATTTCGTCGTCGTCGCGATGCTCTCCCGGATTCAGGTGCTATTAGTAACATACAATTGGCACGCATCTGCCGACGCATACCATACTTCCGTGGAGTCTTTATGCTCACATCTCTACCGCTCGACGGGCCGCGGTGCAACGAGTGCGCGATCGTGAATCTCGACGATCAATGCGGCCCTGGTATCCACTGGGTAGCCTACGTCAAGCGTAACGACATCGTCGTATATTTCGATTCCTTTGGAAATTTGAAACCGCCGAAAGAATGTGTGCGTTACTTTGGTCCTAACGTTACAATCTACTACAATCATGATCGATATCAATTGTACGATAAAAGCAATTGCGGTCAGTTGTGCGTGAAATTCCTGCGAGAACAGATACTTTGAAAAAAAAAAAAAAAAAAATGTCTTTCACCGTGACATTATCGGATCGTAAATCAGTATTAAATTCAGATTTCTTTCCCCCGATCAATCTGCAAGACGATCGGTACGAGATCGGTCTCGTGAACATGCAAACGTACAACTCGATAGCTAATGTGGACGAGACGAATAATAAGTTCTACTACGATAACGATAAGGTACTGACGATACCCAGAGGCTGTTACGAATTGAGTGCGATAAATGAGTATTTGCAGTCTCAAATTTCTGCGAGACACGAAATTCAAGACGACATTGACAGCGTTATTCTTCTACGAGCGAATAACAATACACTGAAGAGTGAAATATTCTGCAAATATTCGATTGACTTTGGAAAACCGAATAACATTGGCTCACTACTGGGCTTCTCGTCGAATCGCGTGATCGAACCGAATGCCCAGGCTGAATCCGACGAAACCGTGAACATTGTGAAAACAAATATTCTACGCATCGAGTGCAACATTGCGGGTGGTGCGTACACCAACGGTAGACCCCGACACATTATTCACAAGTTCTTTCCCAGCGTACCACCGGGCTATAAAATCTCAGAGGCACCGAAAACCGTCATTTATCTACCGGTCATCGTCAGAGTAATCGACCGTCTCACGTTACGTATCCTCGATCAGGACGATCGTCTCGTAGACTTTGGACGTGAAGAAATTACCATAAGATTGCACATTAAGAAAAATGTTAATTTACAAAAGTAACGAGGATTATAAAGCGGTGAAACTGGATGAAACGTTTGCTAGTCGTTCGTCCTACGTGGAGTCGAATACACCGGTTCATCGGAGTGAAAATCGCGACAAGAGGAGCTTCTTGCTAACGAGAAGAAATATAGAATTTTTACAATCATTGGGATTCACCGTGAAGTGATTGGGCGAAGGTACATAGTGGAACAATGGCAGATCCCTTGAACGTCACCGCACCGCTGACCTACGACAATCGCATCACCAAAATGGAGATGCATGCCTACAATCCGTATGCGAACGCGTCGTTGGCGAACAGCGACAAGATTCGCATTCCCATACAGCAGCAAGATTTGATACTCCTGCCGTGCGAGAGTTATCTCTACGTCGAGGGTCAGCTGGTGGAGGGCACGCGTGACGCGAGCGCCAGCAACGAGGATATAGTTACGCTCGACTGCAATTCCGCGGCCTTTCTCTTCGACGAGATTCGTTACGAATTGAACGGTATCGAGATCGACCGATGCAGAAACGTCGGTATTACCAGCACTCTGAAGAATCTCGTTTCCCTGAGCACCGAGGAGAGCGCCAGTCTACGTCATTCCGGATGGTTCGTCGCTACAGCCAAAGACCGGCTCAAAAAGGAGGCGGCTGTTAAGAATTTCAGCTTTTGCGTGCCCCTGAAAATGCTGCTAGGATTCTGCGAGGATTATCGGCGAGTCGTCGTTAACGCGCGTCACGAGCTCGTTCTCATTCGCGCCCGCGACGATACAAACGCCATTTACTCATCGGTGAAAATCACCGATTCGTCGACCAAGCTGCTACGAGTGCAATGGAGAATACCCCATGTGACCCTAAACGAAATTACGAAACTCCAATTTCTCAGTATCGTCGAGCAAGACAAGAGTCTGTCACTCGCTTTTCGCGCCTGGGAACTTTACGAGTATCCGCTTCTGCCCAAGTCGCAGCGACACACGTGGTCCGTGAAAGCGTCCACGCAATTGGAGAAGCCGCGATACGTCATTCTGGCGTTCAGAACGAACAAGAAGAGTAATCAGTACGAGGATGTGCTCAAATTCAGTCATTGCAAAGTACTCGATGTCAAACTCTATCTGAATTCCGAATCTTATCCGTACGATCGTCTCGACACTGATTTCACGAAATCCCGCTACTCCGTCCTCTACGACATGTATGTAAAGTTTTTCACCTCCTATTACGCTGGTGAGAAACTCGCGAGACCCATGCTCGACTATACGGACTTTTTGACGTACGGGCCGCTCTTCGTCATCGACTGCTCGCATCAGAACGAGTCCTAAAAAACCGACACGGTCGACGTCAAACTCGAGATCGAGTGTATGGAAATCATTCCGGATAATACTACAGCCTATTGTCTAATTATACACGATAAAATTGTACAATATAATCCTCTTACGAATATTGTTAGAAATGTAAGTTAAAAAATAATAAAACAATTTTTATTAAATAAATATATAATAAACAACAAATTTATTCATTATTTTTTTTTTTTTTTTATACAAAATACCTATCAAACTTTAGACTTAAATTCCACGTTGTGATATTTTCCTCCTTTATATAACATTACTAAATTATTGGCTGCTGCAGCCTTTTGTAGGTGCTGCGACTGCTCCGTATCTTCCGCCAATTTTGCCATTCTCCCTGGCAAGAATACCCAATCGGCTGTTGACAGCTTTACAATGATTTTCATTCCATATTTTGTCATAATTTTGTCCACTTCAGAAATATCGTACTCTTGATTTTCCGTCAAGCTATTTAATTTCACAAAATTTTTTGGAATGACGCTTCCAAATTCATTGATTTTATTGAAATTCATTTTTATCTCTATGAAAAAAAAAAATGATTAGTCTCATTAAAGTTAAAAACTCAATTAAATAATGCATGTACTAATCGAATGAAAAAAAAAATATCCTTACCTTTTTTTTTTATGTAACAAACAAGATTCTTTTTAATGTGTTTAATCACACACTTATTATTTCTTAATAGTTCAAGCACGCGTGGTACGACTATGCAGCTCTCGTTTAACAGACTGACTTTTTATATGAACGATATTATCGTATATTAAGCGTATTTAATTGCAATGTTTGGAAGGGGTAATTTTTGTTTTTTTCTTACTTGCGATGAATTTCCATTGTCATTGACTTATCACAGTATAATTCAATAGAAAAAAAACGATATTATCGTATTTCTTGGAAAGAGTAATTTTCTAAGATTTTCTTACTTGCGATGAATTTCCATTGTGATTGTAACCTATAGGTTAAAGACAATAGGAAAAAAAATATCTCTATACGGAGATTATTCGAAGGGTATGGTTCTTCTTATTTTGATTAAGAAAGAATTAACTCCTTATCACATGTAACTTTATATTTTAAAAACCGATAAAGAATTTCTCTCAACGGGATATCCTCGGTGGAGCAGCATTCAGTCCACATACCTTCAATAGTACACATTAAAAAATCATAGAAATTTAATCGATCGTTGACCTTGATGGATTTAGCACTTCGTTATTTTTTTCTGGAAGCATTTAAGTTTGCTTTATTTAAATTTTCGTTACTTTCCTGATTTACTTGGTGCATGCCTCCAACAATGCAGTACACATTGAAAAATCATAGGTAATTAATCGATCGTTGAAATTGATGGATTTAGTACTTCGTTGTTTTTTGTCTGGAGCATTTAAGTTTGCTTTATTTAAATTTTCGTTACTTTCCTGATTTACTTGGTGCATTGTGAGGATAAAATCTAAGGAAGGAGGAGGATGAAAATTCATCTGTACCTACTACTTCTTTTTCATCGATGAAAGACTTGCTGAATTTTTGTAAGTATACTTGCTTCGTTAAAAAAAATAGAGCTATTACTATGCGAAAAGTAACAACATGATTTCAATTATGTCTAAGGTGAGAAATATTGGCTACGCGATCGGAGTCTTTCGTCACGGGAACACAAGCTGCGCGCAAATGGAGCCTGAGGTAGACCTTACTTCGACGAGGCAAAGTGGACCATTTTGATTTTAGATGGAAGAACTACTCAAAAACGCAGAGCCCAGCTATCTCGCTGCAGAATATCAGAAAAAAAAAATGAAGATTGTGAAAAATATATATATTTTAAATAATAAAGTGCGTTTTTTATGCTGCAAGGCTGTTTCACCAAAATCTACGTATATTTATACGTTCCCTCAATTCCTTTCATAATAAATTAATTTTACAATATGTGTTCTCTCTCTCTCTCTCTCTTATATCTCTCGCGTAAAGGGCTGGGACGTTTGGCGGACCCGTTGCGAGCACCGGCTGGAATTTTTCATTTGAAATTAGGCATACCAATGGATGAAATAACAAAATAGGCAGATAGGCGCGCGATGTACTACTTAGATTCGCAAACTTCTTATAAAATTATACCACGTTATCACTACCAAGAGATCTAACGATATAAATAAACCTTTTTGTTAAAGGCTAAACAATTGGAGTGTCACGTGATTAATTTTCTCCCACCACCGGGGTGTCACGTGATTATTTTTCCCCCACCACCGGGCTTCCCCCACCACCTTGGAGTGGGGGCAATCCCCCTCCGCTAAGAAGTGGGGGTATTTCCCCTACCTCCCCTTCCCCCGCGAAACCCCGACCCCAACGCCACCCGGTCCCAGAATCCCTATAGCCACACTATTGTTCTCTCTCAGCTTTTACACGGTTTACAGCCGTCGCTATACCCGATGCTCCACCTGCCAGTGCTTCGACTGCACCTAGCAGTGGGAGTATAGGTATTATACCGCCCCGTTTCCTCGGCACTCGAATTCTTCTCTTCCTCGTAGTAGTACCAATTTTTTTCTTCTTGTTGTTGTTCTTTTTTTTAGCCGCTACTGCTTTCTTCATCGCGACAATATTATGTAATCCCAAGCCAAGTTTACGCTTAGCATTCATCGATGCCCATACGGCTGCGGCGACCGCGCGTTCACCCAAGGTCGCGTCTCTTGCGGTAATACGTTCACGCCCTCTCCTCGCTAGCACTTTATCGGCCTGATGACGCTCCGGTAGATCCTCGTTGTGCCAATATGCTAAGTCGTGATCGAGGCAGGCCTCGTCCAGCGGATTTATACCACGATCGCCGCGCTCCAATCTTTCGCGAAGTCGAGTGCCGGGCCCGCAATAATTGTAACCGGGCACGTGCAGCTCAAATGGCAATTTTTTCAAGACTTTATTGAAGAACGATTCAAACATTTAGAGCAACTGCTTCTCTTGCTGACAAACGTAACAGTCTTTCATCCGTCTCGGTGGTCCGTCGTGGTGAGTGGTATTAGGTAGATTGTAGTGTTGCAAGCAATATTGATATTGCTGCACATCCGAGTCCGCGCGAATGTGCCGAGGTAATCTTTCCCACACACTCGCGATACTGTCTGAAAAGTACTCGAGCAATACGATCTTCGGTATGTGTTCGAGCTGATGATTCGTTAAGTTTTGCAGGGAATCAACGACGACTAGCATGAACGCCATCGTAATGGCAACTGGCCGAATAGTTCCGTAAATCGCGAAATATAAATGAACGATACAGCTGTTCCCGAAGGTTAATAGCGAGGATGCATTTCGTGAAGCACGTGCCGACTATTCGCGTGACAAATTTGGATGCTCACCAGCGTTGCCAAGTGTAGTGTAATTACACTGCGTAGTGTCTATATCCTATAGCGTAGTGTCCTTTCGGACACTACGCTATAAGATGTGTAGCCTTTGGGATACTACGCTATAAGATATGTAGCATTTGAGATACTACGCTATAGGATGTGCAGTATTTCGGATACTACGCTATAAGATGTGTAGTACGACACTATAATTTCTGTTAGTATCTTAGTTTTCTATAGTGTAGTAATAGTCTTACGAACAATACTTCGTAATACTTCTATCTTCCTCGTGTATTTTGACAGTTTATCTAGAATTGTTTGTTATTATTGAACTTTGTAAAGAATATTGAAGTGAAAATTGTTCTGATAATGCATTTATATGCATATATAATTACCTAGTAAATTGAAAATTAAATAAATTTTTAAATATCGTGTTGGTCATTATTAAATAAATAATTTTATTCTTTTATTTTATCCCGAGGATGAATGATCCCTTATAATAATGCTGTAAAAAGTTTATCCTTTTTATAATTTTTAAGAATTTTAAAAAGTATGAAAATTTATTACTCTTGTATAATAAATAGTTGTTTTTCTTGTTTATATGAATTTTATTGAAATTAAATGTCTTTATTTATGTGAAAATGATCGTTGTGGAGATTATAAATTTATGTAAATGTCAACTGAGTTCTTTTTCCTGTAAATTATTATTAAGGGGTGATACTCCTGTAAAACGTTGTTTTTTAAAGAATTTTTATTACAAGAAGAGTAAAATATTTATTGATTCGCCGTAAAGTGCATGTTAATTAATATTAAAGTTAAAAGTTGCTGATTCACCCAATGCTGATGCCAATGAATAATCCATCATTATGGATATTTACAACTCCGCATAAAGAAATTCTAGAAGTAATTTGTAAAAACAAACCTAAGTTCAGCATAGAATTAGTGGGCTCCGGAACGATTTATTTACATAATAATTGTTTGTTAACAGCTACTGATTTTATGTTGGAAACAGTACAAACCTATAAAATAAGCAAGTGAAAGAATTATATTCCAAGCCATAAATTTTCTCTTAATACAATTGATCCCAAAAACAGCATAAATGCAGCGGACACCAACAAGATACCTCGATTCCACACTATACTAAGTAAACTCAACGAACATATAATACCTTCAGCGCACAGCTCAAGGACCTCGAGAAGGACCTAGATAAAAAGGTCAAGGGAGAGGTCACTACCTGTTTCCTATCAATTTATTTTATACTATTCAACATTGTAAAATAACTCTACGAGGACAGAGTAAATTTAGTTGTACCAATGTGATTGAATTTGCTTATCGCAGTGTAAACCCATAACAATATAGTGAAATTTAACAAAAAAAAGTCTAAAAATTAAAATTTAAGGTTGTTTTGAACAGAAATGTGGTTTTTTTTTATAATCAAAAGGAGAAAAAATTTATTTATAATGGTTTTTTTAATGAAGTTTGAGGTATACTTTGCTTATTGCTGAGGCCAATAAGTTAAAAAATGTATTTGCAAAATTTCCAGTAAATTAGACAAATAATTTTTTATTTGCATTTCACGACGCGAAAAATTAAACGTTTTGAGAAAAACGCGTTTAAAGTTTTTGGACTTAAAAGTTCTGTTTACTAACACTTTTATGAATTTCATCCTTATCAAAGTTTAATCTGTTTGCGTACATGTACATATATGTATTGAATAATATTCAAATAGCAAATTATGTATAAAGCTTATTAGGCCAAACAAGGCATAAGACAAAACTGCGAACTCGTTTTCTTATTTCATCTCATATACGCGTTTTGAGAGTATAGCTTCGATAGATTTGTAAAGATTCTTAAATTATTTTTTTTCACTTGAAACTTTGGGAATATATTCTTCACATGTTAAAGAATCTTTTTATAATAAAAAATTGTTAACAAACAATTTGTAAATTACTCTTCCACCTTAATAATAGTCATACTTCTTTAAATAAAGTATCTATATATACAGGAATAACGAAAAGTGTGGAATGTTACATGCTGCCTCACTCTCCAGTATCACCATATATGAGCTAGACAAAATAAAAAATATAGCAATGATATTTGAATATCAGGCAGACATTTAACTTAACTTATTGATATAACTATATTAAAACATAGATTTTAAATAGAATATACATTGGAGTAAACATTCCTATCCTGGGTGCAAAGAGAGCATTCCTATACCTTCTCTACCTGCATTATCGCTTATAGAGCAATAAACCATGAACTGTCTATACAATTTACCCTTTTCAGACATATTTTTTTACATACGGGGAAATCCATCTGCGGTGCAAATAAGCCACCCGGGAGTTTCTCTTTTTTTATGACTATCTACGAAAACCCATCCTGCGATGCAAACATCCTGCTATCGCCAACTTTGTTTTTGGGAAAAATCTTCCTGTGACGTAAAAGAAGTACTTCCCGTCCAGAAACAATATCCTTAGCCTTCCCTACTCGGTGTACCAAAAATTTCCTCAGCAAAGGAACAACATTCGCTAAACTGAAGATCTGATTGGTCCACAGGGTGGACGATGGACCCCTTCATTTTCTTCTCAAGGAGGGATAATTCATTAAAAGCCCTCGTTAGCCCTTAGGCAATGTCTTTTTGTCTGTTTCGTCTTTGATCTTGTTTTTTAAGTTTTTGCTCTAAGCGTATCAGCGAAAATCGATAATTATTTTAAATTAATTTCTTCATTTACTGATTTCTTTGGTGAAGTTTAGTGTAATTGTGTGAAAACATTTTTAAAATAGTAAAAGTGATAAATAAAGCAAAATATAAGCTTTAAATTAAACTACATCATTCAACTACCATCTTCATTCCAATTACGCTTAGTGACACAGACGGTATCTCGAATATACAAATCATCAATAATAAAAATCTCTTTGTAATCCAAAGAAATACGGTTTATGGTTTAATCCCCAGATTAAAACGAGCTGTAGCGGTAAAGCAAAGTATCGTAAAACCGTCCTTTGTTCGAATTAAATAAGTGTTCGATTAGTGAATTATCAATAACATCTTTGAAATACATTTGAAGCATATATCAGAAAAATAGGGGTAAGTTTGTTACATAAAATCTCTTTTCGTCGCTTCTACTAACATTCTTTAATTTTTAAATTTGTAACAATTTCGTTGATATTTCTTTAAAGTATTTTGATAATGGAAGCTGAGCAAGAATTTTCAGTAAATGCCCTGTCTGAAAGCAGGGGTCAAACGTATTGAAAGATTTGGGAAACGGATCCTGCTTTGAAAGATTGGCTTCAGCCTCACGCTTCCAACAAGAAAGCATTATGCTCTATGTGCGAATCTTCCATTTCGGCGCACTATCATACATTACGAAAACACGCTCGAAGTAAGAAACATTTGGATTTGATGAGGCGTACAAGTAGCACAAATAGTTTGGACACCGTGGAAACTGCTTTAGAAATTCAAAAAAAAGTAACAAGAATTGAATTAATGTTGACAGGATTCTTTGCAGAACATAACATAGTGTATCGTATAGTAGATCATCTAATACCTCTATTAAAACATTGTTTTCAGGATGTAGATGTTTGCAAAATGTTACGTTTGGGAAGAACAAAATTAACCGCGATGACAGGTGTAATAGCATCTTCGTATAATAATAAATTATGTATTACTTTACAAAAACTTAAATTCAGTATAATGACAGACGAAAGTACAGACGTCTCCAATGTTAAAGTAATTTGCATTATTGTTAGATTTTTCGATGCAGAAATACAACGTATTCGTTGCGCCTTATGGGATTTAATTGAAATTTATAGAGATGAAGATAGTAATGAAACAGCAGAAAATTTATATAACAATATAATTAATTCATTCACTGTTTGCAACATTCCTTTAGAAAATATAACCGGATTTGGTTGCGACGGATGCAATAGTATGATGGGTTCACATAATTCAGTAGCGTCTAGATTTAGAAATGATTGTCCTAATATTACTATTTTGAAGTGCATATGTCATACTGCACATTTATGTGCGAATTATGCTTGTAAAACATTACCACGTGAATGTGAAGATTTAGGGCGCAATATTTATAATTTTTTTAAACTTAGTAGTAAGCGGCAACACCAATTTAAGGAATTTCACATTTTGTTAGATGCTGAAGTGCATAAAATGTTATATAGTGCTCAAACGCGATGGCTTTCATTAAAAGCAGTTGTAGATCGAATTTTAGAGCAATGGGAGCCTCTTCAAATGTATGTCACACAGTTGTGGGAAGAACAGCATTTACCAGCAGCAGAGATAATTTACTCATCCATTCGTGAAATGTTATTATTTGTTCTTAAACTGGGTATTACCAAAATTTACAAAATTTAATTGACTATTTCAGTCTGAAAAAGTTATTATTCCATTAATTTACAATCAAGCAGCAGCATTATTTAAAGATATTCTAATTTGTTATATGGACAAGAGCTATGTTCTCAGCACGAATGTGAAGGACATAGATCCTGATAACGAGCTTCATTTTCTACCAATAAATGAAATTTATTTAGGTTTAAAGGTAAATACCGAATTGCAGAAACCCGAGATAATACAACAAGCGGAACATGTACAGAATTTTCGTCTGAATACGTTTAATTTTTTGAAAGAAGCAAGCAAAGAGTTATAAAAACGTTTTGATTTTAATGATTTACGTTTGAGAGATTTGGAATGTTTTATTCCTCACAAATCTATTGATCCCCAATTTCATGTAACGGTACCAACATTAACTTCTTTTTTTGAAATGTTTCCTCGTAATTTAGATTCTTCCTGTTTCACCAGGCAATCAGTAGATGATGAATGGCGTCTACTACCTTTCGCACAGCTACCACTCGACATTACAAATGAAAAGTTAATAGATGTTTATTGGGTTAAATTATTAAATTATGATGATATTATGGACCTACAAAAGTACACGAATTTATCTCAATTTGTTTTAAACTTGCTTTGCTTACCTCATTCAAACGCTGAGTGCGAACGACTTTTTAGTAAAGTTAATTTAACGAAAACGAAAAACAGGAACAAAATGAAGACAACTACATTAAAAAATAATTTGACTGCGTGGGAATGTGTTAAGAATAGTGGTACTTGTAAATTATTTGAACCATCCGCAGATATGATAGATCATTGCAATCAAAGCATGTACAATTTTAATACATCAAATACAGATAATGAAAATGAAGGTGTTTCCGATGAAGATTCAGAATACTTTATGCTGATGTAACGCCCGTTTCTCAAAATTGCGTAATTTACTGATATTTCAATTATTATCTTAAATTTAAAAAGAATATATAAATTTGTAACTTAATCTATAGTTTTTATTTGAATCTTCGATATTCGAAAATTCTTTAAATTTGTAAAAAAGTTACATGCTTTTAAATAAATAATGTTTATTCTTACAATGTTTTTCTTCATCTCATTTTCATTGCATAAAAATAATATTTTATTTATAAATATATAAAAACAAATAGCTAGATTTCATACAAAAATTATTAATATTATGAAGCACTGTTGAAAATTTAATCAAAATCGGTTGAATAATTTTTAAATGAGAGCTTATGTTACTTCCTAAACTTTGAAAAACTATACATCATATTATTATTTTATTGAGTTTCTGTTATATGCATCATCATATTAATGACGAAAATAGCAGCTAATACAGCCAACGAAGCTAGCCAAGACGCCAAAGACCGATCCTGTTAAAATGGAATTTCAGCTTATCAAAGTCTTAACAAAGATAAATTTTTCTCGATTGAAACTTCCATAAAAGACATTACTCTTCATCCTAAGTAATTAATAATATGATTTTATGTGTACTCAGTTAATTGCCATACGATTTTCGGCACAAATCATCAGTTCTGCAGGTACGGTAATCGAAATCTTTTAATTTGTAAGTGACTTTTCATGATTGGTCAACGTCCTTCCAAATTGACCAATCATATTTAGTCATTCATTCTCGAACGCATCTTAGATATACTTCCAGTTGAAACTACAGTTTGTAGTCTAGACACTTGCTATACCACGTAGAGTAGTATATTTTGTTCTCGCCACTTACTATGCAGCGTAGTGTAATTCAAAATGGCGGACTTGGCAACGCTGATGCTCACGATGCTACCACGCAAATAAGAAAACGCCACGGATCGCTATTACCATCTACGATACGCTGCATAATTTGCGGTCCGTCGAATTGCGGTAAGACAAACGTGTTGCTGAGCCTCATAGAGAGTCCGCACGGTGTGAGTAGAGGAGCTATGTGGTTCCGATGACAGGGAGTGGGGGAAGCTGTTTTGTGGTGTGGAAGGGGGATGGGTGGGGATAAGACTCACTTAGTATGGTAGTGGTGGGGATGAGGAAGGAAAGGGTCTTATAGTGGGATCGAGTTTGGTTAGGGAGGGTGGGGGTATTTTTCACCCTATGTCACAGTTGGAAGGTCTTATAGTGGGACCGAGTTTGGTTAGGTAGCGGGTATTTTTCACCCTATGTCACAGATGGAAGGTTTTATAGTGGGACCGGGTTTGGTTAGGGAGGGGGTATTTTTCACCCTATGGTACCGTTGGTTAGTTATCCTACGGGGACCTAAGTTATCCTACGGGCCCTAGTTGAGGGAAGGTTTTTTCACCCTTCGAAGTCGATGGTTAGTTACCTTACGTAGCCTAACTATTTCCGACTCTGCTACACAGATAAACTAGGTTGAATTAATTGCTAGTTCTAGTAGTCACCGCTAGGTGACTGCCTTCCTTAATCTTCTTTCGCGCTAATGGTATTTTAATATTACATAATTACACACACGGGTGAACTAGTTCAATTTAATTGATAGTACCAGTAATTGCCGCTAGGTGGCTACCGCAATCCCCCCTTTTCTCGTTAGTTAAATTGTAGATAGCTATTGTGATAAATTGCTGATATCGTGCAAGGAATTAACATTCCATCGAGCATGGAATTATAACTTTGCATGGCATTAACTAAACCTATGCAGCGGATTACAAAATATCCTTTAAATAAAAAGGAGACAATTTTAATAGTCTCCCCTATTGGGGAGAATAACAATTTTACATCAATTTCAGAAATATTAACATTTTTGCTAGGACAACTTATTAAGTCCTAGCTGTTACTAAACCTATGTATCTTATAAAAGAGATTGCAGTTTCAAGATTTTCTTAGTTCAACGTGCTACTTCACTATGTCGATAAATAAATTCGGATCTGGTTTCAATACCGGTAAAGTGAGAAATTATTCACACAAAATTGACAATGATACGTTAAAGTTTGATAAAAAAAGGAATGCATTTAATGCCAAGAAGAAAATAATTTCAAACTTAGAATGTGATGTTACTGATGAGACAAGTGCTGTGAATATGGCTGCTATGTTACGTAATTCGATGACTGTACGTGATAGCTTAATGAGGGAATTGTTTGAATACAGTGAAAAGCTAACTCACTATTACCTAAAAGGTAACCGCCTTGAGGAAAAAGTTACAACTCTGCTGAAAAAAACTGATGAAATTGATGAAAAAATTAATGATATTAGTGAAAGAATTAATCAATTGAATGATAAAGTCAATTATATTGAAAATAAATTGGATCGAAAAGTTGAGGCATTACGGAAAGATATGTATTGTGACGGGGGTTTTCATTGTACCCCGTCCCAAGACTATAATTAGAGCAAGAGGCTAAAATTGAGCCCAAAGGGTAGATACATAGTCCGAGTGTTTGGGGGAGGGATCCTTAGGATGCGACTCTTTCTCCCTTCACCCCGATATCGACCTCCTCTACAAATCATGAAAATCAATCCATTTTTACGTTAAAGTATGTTTGATGAGTGAGTGCAAGAAACGATTATGAGGATGCGAGACGGGATGGCAGGGATTTGTTTTATTATACAGCTTAGAAAAGTAGGGAATGTCAGGCAGGAAGCAGCACAGGAGGTGATGCCGAATCGTCGAGCAGAGAAAGAGAGAAGGAGAGAGAGAGAATACCCCCTCTGACGTGAAAAACCTTCTCGGAGCGGGAGGAATCTAACCTGAAAATACGACCAGAACTACAAACATCCGCTGCCTGGTTAGGCAGAGTGATGGGCGGATAAGATGCCGCCGAGGACTACGATCGGCCAATCAATAGGCTATCTTATTATATGAAATTTTCATATAAGCGACCAATGTTAACAAAAACTGTCAACAAGGAGGGATGGAAGTAGCGAAGGAGTGGGGAATGGAAGGAGAAGATGACCTGAGACCGATCAAGTGAAACATAGCTGTCTTAATGCGTGGACCCGCGGAAGGAGTAGGATCGCCCCTTTTAATTGGCAGCCCAGCGGAGCGAAGAGTGGCGAATCGGAGGTACTGAGAAGACCCTGGAAGAAGGAGGTTAATTATTGGACTCGGGATTGAAGAGGATAACGGAGAGAGATGGAATAATCGGGAGGCATGGAGAGAAGCCTAGACGGAGTCACTCCAGAAAGCGGTGAGAGAAGGTGACCCGGAGGACCTGAGTGGAGCCGCATCTGGAAGTAAAAGGGACAGGTTAGAAGGTAGCATCTTTCCTTAACCCTCTGTGTGTATGTAGTTTAGCAGGGAGGATCGTCCCAGGAAGGGGGAGGTGTGCTGAGGAGATCCTGGTGAGGAATTCCCCGCAATTCCCGGTTTTCCCCGGAAATGGTTTTCCCCGGTGAATGATAATCTCTCCCGGTGCTCGATTCCGGGTGTATTGGCTGGTGAGTGGGCGATCGCGAGAGGGTGGAGAGGTCTCCTCTTCGCGAGATCCAGGGTTAACTCAGAACATCACTCCCTAGGAATCCACCTGCCGAAGGGCAACATATAGAAGGAAGGACTCCTGTAGGGAGTAGATGAACCCCTTAACTTAGAGGAGAGTAGAGGGACCGTCGGTTGGTCCATAGAATCATCCACGAGCCGAGTACGCCGAGCCCCATCCCTGGGTGAGTGTTGTCCGATCGGGTGAGGGAGGTATCCCGGACCTACGACGTTGCCTAGGAAAGGAGCTGTTCGAGGTACCGGGAATCCGATCGCGAACCCTCACGCTGAGTATCACCTCCCGGAGGGGCCTCTTCAACGAGCGCGGTTGGAGAGTGTGTGCCGAGGTCCTCCCCGTGGGGTTCGAGGTATTCAGGTTCGGAGGGAACGCCTCCTTCTGGACTTGGCGATAATATTCGGGGTCATTTATTCCCCGTCATCGGGAGAAACTAGAAATACACACAGATTGGTGCGGGCGAATATCATGCCCGAGTCGAGTCCCCGTAGTTCTGTCTCGCATGCCTGGAATGAATGTGTGTGTCGAAGGCGTACGCCCCATGAGACGACAGTCCTAGGGATGAATGTAGATGTGAACATAGTAACATGGGAGAAGTAAAGGCAAAAGTCTCTCAGCTTGAATCGTATTGTTTTAATTATTTGATCCTCACACGGAAACATACACTTACGATCCTTACCCCCCCCCCCCCCCCCCCCCCCACCTCTACCTTCTTCCACGCCTGGCTAGCCGGTGAATGGAAGGTTGATATGCCGCTGGGTTTCCGATGCTACGGTTCCGTCAACGAACCTGGCGCCCACCCACTACGTAATATAGTGAATTTATCATTTTTTTCCCCTTACCGGGTGATATTTATAGTGTCGAACCTAGAGGCATGTTTTATTATTTTTTTTTTTTTTTCGACTATGTGTGGAGATAGGAGTCTCGGATACACATAGATACGTCATAGTATGGTAGATTGAAAATTGTTGCAAATTATATCTCTAATGAGCATCAAAAAGAGGAAATCACGACTGCCAATGAGAAGAAAAGAGAAAATGATTGGAATTATGCTCTAAAGAAACTTATATTACCGCCAGTGATTGATGAGCTAGTGTAAACATAATACGTAGTGGAATAGTCATGGGAGTGAGGAGAAGAAAGAATTGGTAGAAGAGTTACATGACAGACGGAGTTTATTTATATATATAAAATGAAATGTTTTTACAATTAAACTTATAATTAAACAAATATACATAAAATTTATATAAATGATAAAAACTTATAATTGATCTGATATACTAATATATAAAAAATGAAGGAAATATACATCAATTTATACAAATATATAAAATTAAATGTTTTACAATTAAACTAATAATTAAACTTAAATCAATATATATATATATATATATATATATTTTATTCAATCATCTGAAACAGAGAAATCCAGTTAATATGTTACAAATTGTAAGTTTAACATTTGATACTCACATCTATTTGTTGATGTACCCATCGTGCGAAAACGTTTACCTCTTGATATACACAATGTATAGGCTTTCTCGTATGATTGGTGAACATTTTTACGTGTAGTTTACACGGGGTGTTGCAAGGTTTTATAGTGGCTATCAAATTATCAAATTTAGGACAACCAAACGTTTCCAAATTTGTATTTGGGATATCCAAGTAATTAAGAACATCCCGTTCTACATGCCCCCCTTTATAAGCTACTAGGGGGTATTCACAATCCAATTTTATGCTATTCACAAATTTGTAAATTTCTTCTTGATTATAATGTTCATATCCTGTGTTGCAATATTTTATCCCGTGAATATTTTTGAAGACGAAATTTACGCTTTTTTGGTCCTTAATCGATAAACTTTTATACGGCTCATGAACACGAAATGCACCGTAATTCGTATTTCCCGTAGTTAAGTTTTTGATTGCCACTTCTTTATGCACAAACTTTCTGTTTATCATAAACCCGTCAAAATCGATTATATGTGTAATATGAAACAGTGAAGACATTTTTTAAATGGAATGTTATTTGTCGTACGAATCAAACGTTCAAGCAATACTGATGCCTGTCCTACGATTTCTTCGAGCTTTTAGGCACTGTTAGGGAGGTGTCAACAATTTTTTTAATCTACGGTAGGAAGATGCCTATACTACTCTTAGAAAAAAGGAAACGTCATTGGCTCTAAGAGAGAATATTTTCTGCCCTATGCTACATGTAGTGGGCGGTAATTCTAAGATGCTTTAAGGGTTGACAAAACTTTTGTCCTACGGTGGGGAAATGACTGACCTGCCACTCTTGGAAGAACGGAAACGTCATTGGTCCTCAAGAAAATATTTATGACCTATGCTACGTAGAGTGGGAGATAGTTTTGACCTATGGTGAGGATAGTAGGAGGGATGAAGAACAATTAGCTTGAAGAGAGGGAGAAATTTTTATGAAACATTCATATTTAAATAGAATTATTTTAGTATAAAAAACGTAGGCATAATGGCACCATCGTTCGTTGATTTTCAAGGATTCCGTTTGACGGATAAGTCATTTATAATCAAAGAATTTGCTGTTATACAAGAACAAAAAGTGTTCCATATTTTATTTTCACCGCCCTATTCATATTCGTGGCTAAGTGAAGAGGAGCGAAAGCGGACAGAGTAAGTTTATGAAAAAGAAAAAATATATATTATTTTTGTTTAATATTATGTTTCTTTTTAGCTGGTTCTTTCTAAATTATCACGGCTTAAATTGGGCGGATGGCTACTCACCCTACTATAAATATAAAGATATTATAAGGAAGTATATTTATGATGATGAGGATGAGATTTTTGTGAAAGGAATTGAAAATACAAATTGGTTAAGAGATATTTGTAATTTAGACATAACTAATGTAGATAATTTTATGTGGGGGGATTTTGATTTAGAAGATAGCTTGCATAATTCACATCTTCCAGCATGTTTGAATCATGAAGGTGTATGTGCCTTAAATAATGTCTATTATATGAAATATATGTATGAGCAAAAATCTGGAATATATGTATAACTGAGTAGAGGAGCTATGCGGTTCCGATGACAGGGAGTGGGGGAAGCTGTTTTGTGGTGTGGAAGGGGGATGGGTGGGGATAAGACTCTCTTAGTATGGTAGTGGTGGGGATGAGGAAGGAAAGGGTCTTATAGTGGGATCGCGTTTGGTTAGGGAGGGTGGGGGTATTTTTCACCCTATGTCACAGTTGGAAGGTCTTATAGTGGGACCGAGTTTGGTTAGGTAGGGGGTATTTTTCACCCTATGTCACAGTTGGAAGGTCTTATAGTGGGACCGGGTTTGGTTAGGGAGGGGGTATTTTTCACCCTATGGTACCGTTGGTTAGTTATCCTACGGGGACCTAAGTTATCCTACGGGGCCCTAGTTGAGGGAAGGTTTTTTCACCCTTCGAAGTCGATGGTTAGTTACCTTACGTAGCCTAACTATTTCCGACTCTGCTACACAGATAAACTAGGTTGAGTTAATTGCTAGTTCCAGTAGTCACCGCTAGGTGACTGCCTTCCTTAATCTTCTTTCGCGCTAATGGTATTTTAATATTACGTAATTACACACACGGGTGAACTAGTTCAATTTAATTGATAGTACCAGTAATTGCCGCTAGGTGGCTACCGCAATCCCCCCTTTTCTCGTTAGTTAAATTGTTGATAGCTATTGTGATAAGTTGCTGATATCGTGCAAAGAATTAACTTTCCATCGAGCATGGAATTATAACTTTGCATGGCTTTAACTAAACCTATGAAGCGGATAACAAAATATCCTCTAAATGAAAGGGTATAGTTTTAATAGTCTCCCCTATTGGGGAGAATAACAATTTAACATTAATTTCAGGAATATTAATATTTTGATAGGGCAACTTATTAAGTCCTAGCTGTTACTATACCCAGGTCAGGTTCACCAATTTATTAGGCCTTACTGCTCCTCACTTATAGTATGTCCTTAGAGGGTACTATTTGACCATTCAGAACCAATCCTAGATCCTCCCACTATTCTCTCCTTCTATGGACCCTCTCTAGACTTTCATTCAAGAAATCATTTACCTTTCTACGAGCGAATTAGTTAAAGTGATAAAAAGATGTTTGACTAAAATTATACATTCGCGGTACCACGGGATACGGCTATAGAAAAGCTGGCCTTCAAGAGGAGGATGTGGATGAAAAAGGAGGAGGAGGAGGAGGAGGATGAGACATGGAGACTGGATGAGTAACTGATAGTAAAACTTTAGTTATTGAATAAAAAAACAGTTTTAAGAATTTTTATAGCCTTCCCTGACTTATCTTTTAGCCATTTTGAGCTTTTCAGGTAAGCATATCATACGATCCATATAACAAGCAGGCTAGATATTAGAAAGGGAAAGAGTTGTCAGTGCACTTCATTTTTTTTGAAGGGTAAAGCAAAACATAACTTTTACCTAGACATTAAGAAGCTGTATTGGCACCATTCTAGCGATTGGAGAACTGATTGCCGAGTGTGCTGATATCTTCTAGAACGGATATGCTTGAGTACCTGACGCCTGAGATCATGTCATGTCATGACTTTGTTGTGGTTCTATCGCTGATTCACGACAAACTCGAAATTCTTTTGTATAATAAAGTTTATTGACGTTTGATTTACAATGTTTCTTCTTTATACAAATTGATAACCAGAGCCATGAGCTAGTTAATTATAGTTTTAAGAGACAAAGGATTGCCTGGATAAGTTTAAGAGATAAGAGGACTGAAGGTCCTAGGAGACTCGACTTGTTGCTTCTAGCTTTTTACTCGAACTGATTTTTGGGGCTGCACGTTTGGGGCTCCTACCCTCAAAGTGCAGCGTCAAACATTACCTTATATGGTAACATTTGCGGGTCCCAATGGTCAAATGCGTCATTGTTCTAGAACATTCGACTGCCGTCGAAGTGCATTTTGCCACGTGTCGGGACTTAGCCTTGGCGACTGTGTGAACGAGCTGCGTCTGGCGCTTCGTATTACATTTAGGAATTTGTCGCTTTTAGGAGTATCTCTCCTTTACAATGAGGCTATTGATATTTTAATATAATTATGATAGATTTAGAGTTATTAATTATATCTTTAAATGATAATAATATTAATAATATTAATTATATAATGCTTATTGTAGCAATGAGTTATGTACGTTTATTCTATGTACATAACACCCCTCCCCTCCTGGAAAAAGAGGGTGGGTGGTTAATAATCGGGGTTGTATTGAAGGTTTACTGCTTGCTCAGGTGTGACGATGATCATGTGCGTCGGGGCAGCGTCGTCCGTTGCTGGGGCGGCGGCGTCATCTGTTACGATGGCATTGGATGGCAATGCCTGTATTGACCTGAGTCTTGGCTTAGGTTTTGGTCTTCTGTGAAGATATCGCCAGATTATGTAAATGGTTAATCCTATGATGATTAACGTTGTAGTAGAATATGAGATGGCCATATGTTGATAGGTGTGGTGTTGTCCTAGGTCTTCGTTTTGTACATCCTTTTTCAGCTGTTTTAACTGGATGCTGAGCGTGTTGAGGTCGTTGACCTTGTTCAGGATGTTATGCAGCCTGGGAATTTTGGTTGTGTTGATTGCTGCTACGTAGTTTTCAGGATCTATGGCTCTCAAAGAGAAATTATAGTGCGGGATATAGTGTTTATGTTTGTTGGGCTTGGAGGTTTGTACGGGTTCCAAAACAAAATCAGTAGCTGTTAGGATACAATTTTTATATAAATTAATTACTCCGGAGCCCATTAATTCTATATTATAAGTAGGTTTTTGTTTGCAGATTACTTCTATAATTTCTAATCGCGGTGTGGAGTATATCCACGAGGCTTGGTTTTTCATGGGAATTAGCATCGGTTGCACTAAATGTATAAGTTTATGCTCGCACGTATTTATATCTATGTATTTTAAGTATAATGCAATTTCGCATGAATTAATTGTCTTTATTTTGTTGGATGGTTTATCCGTTGGACAGAAATAATTATCTTTTATCGTATAACATTTTTGTAGTTCGTCTTCAGTATACTCTGTATAGTGCTCAGCAATGCTGTCTATTGCTATGTATTCCTGTCTTAAATCTATTATGGAGTGTGATGTTGTAGAATTCTGAATAGGGATTGGAATTGGATATATTTGCAAGAGATCGAATTCTTTGGGCGTTATTAGAGGTATGTGAAATACTACAATTAGTTTGTTGGTTTTGGTATAAATTGTGGGTTTCATTAGTTTTGAAATTAAATGTATATTTAGTGTTTCTAATGGAAAAGGGAATTGCGTGCCAGGAGGGATGTGAGGGATCGCATCTTTAAGGTATTCGAGAATTTTTGTATATCGAATAATTTTTGGATTTATTACTCCTTGGCTCGCCTGTATTACGAAATTTAGTAAGTGTTCCGTGTCTATCATTAATTCTTCGGATGTAAGATTAATGTTATATAGAGCTTCTCGCTCGTCCGCTTGGGCTTCTAGATCACGTACTGTTTTCATCAGCATTTTTTCGTTCGCATCTATTTTTTGTATCGTGTTATTATAAGTTTCTATAGTTTGGTCGATAATTTGTATTTGTTTTAAGAGTGCTATTCTGTTGGTCTCTACTGTTTGATCTAGGCTTTGTAGATGTTTATTTATTTCTTCTTCGTCGTTACTGTCCATTATTCCGAATAAAATTTTTCCGATTGATCCTACTCCGTTTGCTAGTCCTCGTTTGCTTCTCTCTTGGTGTAATGTTATTTCATCTATTTCGTCTAGGTTCTTTTCGGCTGTCTCTAGCTTGTAGACGGTATCAATAACGGGGTGTTTACAGATTTTTCTTCCTTCTTGTTTGTAGCAAAGGGTTTGATCATATAGGAATTTGTCTAGTTGCGCGAGTCTTTGGCGATATTCTACTATGTCGGTGATTATCACTAATTTCCATTTTTCTTTATAAAAATTGACCGTGCCGAATTTTTCATAAAATAGTCCCGGTTGACCTTTGATGGGAATGTTTTGGACTTGCTGGGAGCTTCCGTGGATCGTTATGACCATAAGGGTCAGCATGCACCTATAATAAAGGGCAAGTGTGGTTAATTGTGGAGTTTTAATGTGAAAAAATTTTAACAAGTTTTATTTTATACTGGGAGTTATTTTAGTCGGTCGCGAAGGTGCGTCTGGTTCGTAGACATTGGGTCAGCGTTTTTGCGTGAATTTGCGCGAAGTGGGGAATGGACTATATATTAGTGGTTTCCGTACGGGGAATTTCATTTCTATTCTCAAAGTTTCGGAAACCGACAGTGACATGGCTGTACAAATTTACAAGCGAAAGGATATGTATGACCGAGGGGAGATTGACGGCCAGGGGCGTCGCCTTTTCTTAAGGCTGGATAATGGTGAGTGTCTCTCTCTTTTTTTTGTTTTAGTTTTTGTTTCTACTTAATTTTAATTTCGTTGTTTCTATCCCTTTTCTTTTGTTTATTTAGTCATAATTTTCAAAGTGGGTGCGGTGCAGTTCCGGAGGATGTGCCGGAAATCGGACCGCATCCAGATGCATCACGAGTGGGATTATGACTGCCTGGAGGATAGCTTCTGGGTCGTCTTCGACCTGTTTGGGATAAGGTGGCTCCAGTACACCGGGGTGGAGCCCTACCGTGGTTGGGGGTATCCCAACCAGCAGGTTGAAGGGTGGACGGGTCCGCCGTTGGAGGAGAAGGACGTCCTCCGTTACCACGGTTTAATTTAGTTTAAAAAAAAATTTTGTATTCAAGATAAAATAAATGTTTATATATTTAAAAAAAAAATTGTTGTAACAATTGTGAGTGGAGGCGTGGTGATTCTTTTTGGTTTTGAATAAATTCCAATTTATTTAAAATGTGTTCGTTTAATTTTTATTTCTAGTACCTTTTCTCGCTAGTTAGGTTAAAAGATAGGTAAAGGGAAAAGGAAGGAGAGTAGAAAAATTAATAATAGTAATAATATGAAAGGGGAAAAATTATAAAAATACCGTAGAAATGAGAATTATATACATATAAATATATATATTTTTTTTTTTTTTGCTTGAAGGAATTAAGTTTAGATTTGTAATTATAATAAAAAGTATTTTAGGGTTGATTATTCATAAAAATTATTATTATGGTTAGATAATTCTAGTGGTAGTAGCATATAGAATTGATTTTAATTTTAATAGTAATTATAAGAGTAAATTGTAGTAGGAAATTGATTAGGGTGATGGGAAAAGGAGGTGAGAGAGGATGGTATGTGTGGGTGGTTGAGTCGGTAACTACACGTGATACGGCTTTAGCCTATTGACGTGGGTTACGATTTTCTTTTTACCTACTGCTAACTCATAATTTAACTCGGTTAGTTTTGCGGTTATGGTATAAGGACCGTCGTATAGGGGTTCCAATTTCTTCGGTCTTCCAGCGCGAATCATTTCTCGCTTTAACAATACTTGGTCTCCTACTTCGTAATTTGATTCTTGTGTATTGTGATCGTAATAGATCTTCGATTTTTCCTTTTCCCATATTAATTGGTCTTTCATTATGTTACCCGTTGAGCGAATTCTTTCGCGGAGCTCGTTATAGTAATCTTCAAATGTATACGTAGGTTGCGGCGGATATTTGAGCGTGGTCGGTAATTCAACCTCGCGTCCGAATAGCAGTGAAAAAGGCGTTCGGCCTGTAGCTGTGTGTGGCGTAGTGTTATAGGTGAACATGGCGTAGGGTAACCATTCGTCCCAGTTATCTAAATCTTCGTTGACAAAGTTTTTTAAGTACGACGCCAATGTTCGGTGCGACCGTTCTAGCGCACCATTTGACTGTGGGTGGTATGCCGTGGTCTGTATTTTGTCAATTTTTATTAGCTTACAGACGTCCTTAAATAGGTTACTTAGAAAGTTAGTACCCTGGTCAGTTAGAACCTTTTGGGGTAACCCGTAAGAAAAAATGATCCTTTCAACGAATAGTCGTGCCACAGTAGAGGCTGACTGGTCTTGAATTGGTAAGGCTATGCTGTATCTTGTAAAAAGGTCTTGGAAGGTTAAGGCATACTTGTTTCCTTGTTTGGTCGCAGGGTATGGTCCTATTATATCTAGGGCGACCTTTTCGAAGGGTTCTACTGGCGTGTCTGTTATCTGCATTGGTGCACGTTTCACGTTGCCTGTTTTATTGCGCTGGCACTTGTCACATTTTTTTATGTATTCTTCGATGTCCTTTTTCATATTTGGCCATACGTGTTTAATTTTAATTCTTTGCAGGGTTCTATTTACGCCTTCATGTCCTCCGAAGGGAGTATCGTGATACTCGTAAAGGATTTGACTTACCATTGTGGGAGTATAGGTCGATGATTTCTCATCAGCTGTTTCTTCCTCGGCGTCGGAGTTAGCTGAGGTTGCATCTTCGTTTGAGTCGGTTGGCCTTGGGGCGGCTTGCCGTGCTCTGGAGCGCGTGGTCACGTATATACGACTTAGCGCATCTGCGTTTGTATTCTGAGTACCTGGTTTGTATCTAATTTCATAATCGTACTCGGCTAACTTTAATCTCCAACGCATCAATCTGGAGCCTGGGTTTTCTACATTGAATAGCCAAGTAAGTGGTTGATGATCGGTGATGATGGTAAATCTAGTACCATATAAGTAAGGTCGAAAATTTTGTACAGCCCAAACTATAGCTGCTAATTCTTTTTCCGTGGTGCTGTAGTTTACTTCGGCCTTGTTAAGCGTTCTGCTGGCGTAAGCAACGGGGAGGTCTTTGCCTACCTCGCCTTGCGATAACACGGCTCCTATTGCTTTATTGGAGGCGTCCGTGGTCAGAATGAAAGGAAGATGAAAGTCTGGATACTGTAAAAGTGGTGCAGTAGTCAATCTTTCCTTTAGATTTTCAAATGATGATTGTTCTAGGGAGGTCCAGTTGAACTTCACTCCTTTCTTTAATAGGTTCGTCATGGGTTTCGACAGGTCAGCAAAATGGTCAATGAACCTTCGGTAATAGCCTGCTAGGCCTAAAAAGGATTGTACGTCCTTTACGCTCTTGGGTGCTGGAAAATTTTTTACAGCTTCTATTTTAGTTGGGTCTGGAGAGATGCCTTTGTCCGTAATTATATGACCCAGGTAGCAAGTTTCCTTGCGAAGGAAACGGCATTTTTCCGGTTGCAGCTTTAGAGTATTTTCACGCAGTCGAATGAACACTTGTTTCAGTCTTTTATTGTGTTCTATTAGAGTAGGGGCGTGAATTACTATGTCGTCAAGGTAAACGAAACATTGGATCCCTTGGAGTCCGGATAATACGGTGTTCATTAAACGTTGAAACGTAGCTGGCGCGTTTTTCAATCCAAAGGGCATGCGGTTGTACTCGTAGTGCCCTAGGGGTGTGTAGAAGGCTGTTTTTTCCTTGTGTTCTTCAGCCATGCCTTTCTGGTAAAATCCAGAGGCTAGGTCAAGGGTGGTGAAATATTTCGAGTGGCCTAGTTGGTCCAATATTTCGGTGATGTTTGGCAATGGACAGGCATCACCTATAGTAGCTTCGTTTAGCTTGCGAAAATCTACGACGATGCGCATTTTTATATTTCCTTGTGCATCGGGTTTCTTGGGTACCACGAGCAGTGGCGCGTTCCACTGGCTTCGGCTCGGCCGTACTATTCCGTCAGCTTCTAGCTGAGAAATTTGTTTATCAATTTCTTGTTTATGCTTTTCAGGTAACCTATAGGGTTTTTTAAAGATAGGTTTGGTATTTTCTACCAAAGTAATGGTATGTTTTACCGCTTCAGTGGTGAGGAGTTTGTCACCTTCTAAGTGAAATATATCATTGTATTCCTCGCAGATTTCTGTTAGAGTACGCAATTCTTCCTGATTTAAATGATTTAGTTCTAATTGAGACTTTAACCGGGCGAGTCGATCACTGGCGCAGTTATTGACAGCGTATACGGTTATGGGTACAGAGGGGTCGTCGCCCTGAGTCGGTGGACTCGGAATATCTTCTAACACAACTGTAGGCAAGGGTATCTCTAGTTCTTTCTCCGTGATGTTCAAAATGCTGACGCAGCAGGTAGAGTTCGTTGACCTAGTGGCACAGTTACCTATATACACTCCAGGTAGTATTTGGTGTCCGTTTACAATGCCGTCTTGTTTACTATCTGTTAACGCGGCTACTAATGTTTGGGATCTCGGCTTTAGTGATACCGTGCGTGATACTACTTGTTTCATTGGCCAGGTGTGTCCCAGCATCGTCAAGGACACGTCCTTTTCATAATGGAAACTGTTTCTTTTCCAGAAATCCATATCGATTAGTCCGTCGGCTATTAGCGAAAAGGTGTCTGGTACTATTTGAAATTTATGGGTTATAGTGTATTTTCCGACTTTTACGTGTAGGTAAACTGATCCAAGCGTCTTTACAGGTGTTCCACTTATTCCTGTTAGCGTAATCGGGGTTTTGTCAGCTATCGTTTCCTTGCGCAGGACTTTTATTTTAATTATGGAGACATCGGCTCCAGTATCGAAGAGTAAGGTTGCTGGTCGTATGAATTCAGCGGCTTGCACTTCGATCAGATTTTTTATGGGAGTACATAATACCATATTAGCGGTTAGATTTCCTACAGGTGTTGGTCGATTCAAGTTTTCATTAAGTGGCTGCTCTGAATTATTGGCATTCTGTTGAGCTTCTCTTTCTCGCTTTGCTTTTAGGGTGCGGCACTCTTGGACAGTGTGTCCTGGTTTTTTACAATAATTGCAAGAGGTGGATACTTTGTTATCAGAAGATGAGTGACTCTGAGTCCGTTTTGCGTTGCTAAGTCTCGCGTAGCATTTTTCGGCTACATGTCCTTTCCTATCGCAGCGTTTGCAATGGAGGTGCGAAATATTCCGTTGTCCGGAGGATCGTTGTTGTCCTTGGTGATCGCGTCTGCCATGGGTCGAGCCCTGTTGAGTTCTGTACTCTTCGTCGGAGCGAGTCAAGGATTCGCGATCGATTGCGATAGCAATTGATTCTCTGAAAGTTGCGCTGTCGCATGATGCTACCATAACTTGGAGTTTAAAATTCAATCCTTTTATGAATTGATGCTTCGCTTGTTGCGTTAACAATTCTTCTATGGCTTCGTTTTTAGCCGGATCATTTGCTGGCGTGATGCATCTTTCTTTCAAACCTGATAATATATCTTCTAGTCGGGAAGCATAGGATCGCACCGATTCATCTTTTCCTTGTCGGCATCGATTTAAACTATTTTGGAGGGTCGCGGTAGACAGTCGGGGTTTGAACGCTTCTTCTAATTCTCGTATTAGTTGTTCGATGTTTTCGATTACTTTGTGCTTAGTTTCAGTATAAGCTTTGCCTCTTAGTATTGTGAATCTAACCTGCCGTAGAAATTCGTCTCTATCTAACGGGTGTAGATTTTGATTTGCCATAACTATAGAATTCACAAACGGTTCTAGCTCGTCTGGGTCTCCTTTGTATTTTGGGATTCTTCCGAGAGTTACATGTAGGGAAGCATATCCGTGGTGAGGTTCTTCTTCTTCCTCATCGTCTAGATCTGGCACGTATCGAGGTCTTTCGCAGGGAGTCACATACGATGTTCTTTGTGCCGGTCTTGCCGTGGAGGTCCTCGCGGGGAACCTATTAAAATTTTGGCGTAGCCTGGAGAGTTCGTCTCTCAGTCTCGCGTTTTCTTCTTCAATTGCGCTAATTTCGCGGGGCCTTATGCTGTTGTGTAATCTTCTAATTTCAGCATCTATGGCGCTAGGAGGTATGCTTTCGTCAAGAGGAATCGTGTTTGTTGGTGCGTCTTCTATTCTGACAGGCGGACGTTCCGCGGTGTAACTATGATCTAATTCTGGGGCGTCGTTATTCGCGTTGCCATGGTGAGCCATAGTTAGTCTATTCCGTCTTCGCGTATTTACGTTTCGAAATGGGGTTCCTTCGTCGGTTTCCCTAAGAGTACGCAAAGTTCTATTCCCTAATTGAGAGATGCAACTGTCTATCTCTCGGGAGATTGAAACACGATTTGGTCGAGGTACACTATGTGTCGCGGGAGTTAAGCTGGGTTCAGATTGAGTTCGGTCTAAATTATCGGGATTACGGTACATGGAAAAATTTAGTACTACGAACGCTATGGGCTCGCGGTTACAATGTTCACAATTAAAATTGCTACTGATATGATTGGTACCGTACTCACCAAAAGCTCATTTTCACTGGTTGGCTGGCTGCAAGTTCTGCTGGTTTCCAGTCGTTGATTTCTTGTAGTCGTGAGGTAGTATGCGGGGTGAACCTCGAAGTTGTGGGTTTGTCGCTCCGTTGCTGAGAAAGGCGAAGTTGGCGGATGTCTCGTTGAGTATCGATGATCATCCACGTCGATTCGTCCTTGTAGAGGTTGGTCGATCGGAGAAATAAATTTTCCTGATTTTCCTTGGGATGAAGGTTTATGTAGGTTTGATCTTCACCAGTCAACGGATCCCACCGCTGCCACCAGTTTGTTGTGGTTCTATCGCTGATTCACGACAAACTCGAAATTCTTTTGTATAATAAAGTTTATTGACGTTTGATTTACAATGTTTCTTCTTTATACAAATTGATAACCAGAGCCATGAGCTAGATAATTATAGTTTTAAGAGACAAAGGATTGCCTGGATAAGTTTAAGAGATAAGAGGACTGAAGGTCCTAGGAGACTCGACTTGTTCCTTCTAGCTTTTTACTCGAACTGATTTTTGGGGCTGCACGTTTGGGGCTCCTACACTCAAAGTGCAGCGTCAAACATTACCTTATATGGTAACATTTGCGGGTCCCAATGGTCAAATGCGTCATTGTTCTAGAACATTCGACTGCCGTCGAAGTGCATTTTGCCACGTGTCGGGACTTAGCCTTGGCGACTGTGTGAACGAGCTGCGTCTGGCGCTTCGTATTACATTTAGGAATTTGTCGCTTTTAGGAGTATCTCTCCTTTACAATGAGGCTATTGATATTTTAATATAATTATGATAGATTTAGAGTTATTAATTATATCTTTAAATGATATTAATATTAATAATATTAATTATATAATGCTTATTGTAGCAATGAGTTATGTACGTTTATTCTATGTACATAACAACTTGTTACTTGATTTATGACCTTTTAAATCCTCGATTTTTTCATATTCTCTCAATTTTTTATATGCCTAGCTATCGAGAGGAATGTGCTCGTAAATTTTACCGTTTCACTTAAGAAAAGTCTGCAACACGTTTATGCAATTAAAAGAATTCTGGAGAAACCACTGGTAACGTGTCATGACCTGTTTGACGCAAATTTTCCCCAGTTCACTTTAGAAAAGTCTACAACATGATTATGCAATTAAAAGAATTCAGGAAAAACCGCTTGTAACGTGTTACGACTTGTTTGACGCAAATTTCGTAGGCGGGAAAGAATATCCAACCACCCAAATATTAACTTCCAATAAGAATGCATCTCATCCCCTTCCATGAATGCATCTCATCCCTTCCACTATTTTTAAAACCCTTGTTGTCAGCAATCGGGAAATTTCAGTCAGTCAGTTTTCATTAGAAGCTTCAAGGAGGTGAAAGATCCAGTGCAAAGCTATATTCCGAATATTTTCCTTGCTGTACCACAGAAACTCTTTTGGGTGGTGAGAATTATTCTTTTATTATTATTCTCTTTTCTTGCTATTCTATTTCAATATTTTTCTTTTCTCAATTTCTATGTTTTTTCACAGAAAAATGGATTTAACCAAGATCAATGCACTTGCAAGTGTAACTTACGAACCTAAGACTTTCGTAAAGCTGAATACTTTTGAGGAGAATAAGGAGTATCAAATCACTGAATTAGTGAAAATTAAGACCAAATATGGAGAGAAATTAATAGCGAAGCTGGCTACCGACGAATGGTTCTTCCTACCCTCAAGGATGATGAAATTACTGGAGTCGCCTGAACTAATCAAAGAACTTCAAAATGCTGCATCAGCGAATACATTAAAAATCTTATATGTTGGAGGACGATACAATAATTTAGAATTTAAAGTTACCCAATGATAATCATAAGATAAATTTTGGAAATGTTTGTAAGGAATGTTTTTAAGGAATGACATCAATAAATGTTTATTATATCTTATTTATTTATTTTTTCTTTATCCCTCACTACATTAGTAAGATACATATAAATCTAGTCTATTAACTTACATTTCTAACAATACTAGTAAGCGGGTTATATTCAACGATTTTATCATGTATAATTAAACAAAACGCAGTAGTATTACTTGGAATATTTCTAGTACAATCAATCTCAATTTTAACATCAACAGTGCCTGACTTTATAGATTCATTTTGATGCGAACAATCGATGACGAAGAGAGGACCGTATTCCACAAAGTTTTTGTAATTAAGCATTGGTTTCGACTGTTTTTCTCCTGCATAATATGAATGGATAAATTTAACATACATATCATATAGTACAGAATAACGGTTTCTTTCGCTATCACTATCAATTCGGTCATATGGATAAAATTCTGAATTCAGATAGACTTTAACATCACGAACAGAACTGTCATTGAATCTAAGCACCTCCATATGCTGCGTACTCTTCTTATTTTGTCTAAATGCTAGTATAACATATCGAGGTTTCTCCAATTGTGTTGCAACTTTTACGGCCCATGTATGCCTCTGTGTTTCAGGTAGAAGTGGATATTCGTAGAGTTCCCAGGAACGAAAAGCCATGGTTAAACTTTTGTTTTGCTCAATCAAACGTAGAAATTTAAGTTTTGTATAATCATTCAGTGATACATGAGGAATCCTCCATTGCACTTTTTTCAAATCAATTTTGGAGTTGATGATTTTTCTCGAAGAATGTAGTGAATTTATATCATCACGTGCTCGAATAAGAACGAGTTCATGACGTGCATTTATTATAACTCTTCTGTAGTCTTCACAAAAACCCAACAGCATTTGCAATGGTACACAAAAGTTGAAATGATTCGTAGACCTGTGATCTGTTAGAAACCATCCTGAATAACGTAGACTTGCACTTTCCTCAGCAGTTAAGGAGATGAGATTCTTCATGGAGCTAGTAATACCCACATTCTTACAGCGATCAATCTCAATACCATTCAATTCATAACGAATTTCATCAAACAAGAATGCCATGGAATTACAGTCAAGTCCTACGACATCTTGGGCTGTTGCATCTGGAGCACGGGTTCCAACGATTATCTTTCCCTCAATGTAGAGATAACTTTCACAGGGTAGAAGAATTAAATCTTGCTGTTGTATAGGAATTCGAATTTCATCACTATTTCCCAATGAGGCATTTGCATAAGGATTGTATGCATGCATTTCCATTTTAGTGATGCGATTGTCGAACACCGGTTGAGCAGTTACATCTAATGGATCCATTTTTATTTCTAACGTTGAAACCCAGTGATTGTAGAAAGGTGATATTTCTTCTTGTTAATGATGCGCCAACGTTACCTTCGCTCAATGTATTTTGTCCTCCAGCGTTACCTTCACTCAATGTATTCTGTCCTGCTGCAGCAGTTGGACTGATAGGCTCATCGAGTATCGGTGATTTATAAGTATTCTTGTAAATCAACATTTTCTAATATGTAAACGAATTGTGATTTCTTCACCTCCGAAATTTACTATACGATCTTCCTGATCGAGAATACGCAAGGTGAGACGGTCAATTACTTTCGCAATGACTGGCAAGTAAATGACGTTCTTCGGTGTTTCTGCGATTTTATAACCTGGCGGAACACTCGGAAAAAATTCATGTATAACATGTCGAGGTCTACCGTTTGTGTACGCACCAGCTGTAATGTTGCATTCAATTCGTAGAATATTTACTCTTATAATGTTTACGGGCTCGTCTGATTCAGCTAGTGTGTTCGGTGGAATAACACGATCTGATGAAAAACCCAACAAAGAGCTTATATTGTTAGGTTGTGTAAAATCAATCTGATATTTACACTTTATTTCACTTTTTAATGTATTATTATTAGCACGTAGAAAAATTACTTCTTCTTCATCACCTTCGAACATCTGAGCACGTAAAAAGTCATTTATAGCATTGAGCTCATAACAACCTGTAGGTATAGTTAGCTCCTGATCATCAACGTAAAATATATTGTTTGTCTCATCAACATTAGAGATTGAATTGAAGCTCTGAAAGTCTACGAGACCGAGTTCATAATGTACATCTCGAAGATCGATCGGGGGGAAAAAATCTGACCCCAATACCGAGTCACGGCCAGAGAGTGTAACTGTTAAAGACATTGTTCACGTAGAAACTTGACACACAACTGACCGCATATGCTTGAATCATACGATTGATATTGGTCGTGGTTGTAGTAGATTATAGCAGAAGGTCCAAAATATTCCACCAGTTCAATTGGTGGTTTTAAATTTCCGAAGGAATCGAAATACTTAACGTGCTTATTACGTTTAACGTAAGCGACCCAATGTGTTCCAGGACCTTGTTCGTCATCAAGATTCACAATTGCGCACTCATTGCGTTGCGCATTTTGAGGTAGAGATGTACGCATAAAGACTCCCCGAAAATGCGGTATTTTACGGCAGACGTTTGATAATTGCATATTACTAGTAGGTCCAGATTTAGGAAGTCCATTTATTTTCTTTTCCTTTTCCTTTTCACTCCCTCTCCTATTCGACTGTATGGTGCGAGGTATAAACCTTGTCCCCGTCTCGCTTCCATTAAGCGATTGTGTCGATGCATTTCTTCCAATTGTTTTTTGGCTGCTTTGGTGTCGTTTACAGCCTTTGCTATACCTGCTGCACCGCCAGCTAATGCGCCCACCGCACTCAGCAGCGGAAGCAATGGTAATAAACCCCCCCGTTTTGTTTTAGTAAGTGACTTTTTCCTCAATAAACCACCTCGTTTTTTCGGTACACGAATTTTTCTTTTCTTCTTACTTTTTCTAGGCACTCGCAGTCCTAAGCCGAGTTTCCGTTTTGCATTCATTGATGCCCGGACAGCAGTCGCTGTCGCTCGTTCACCTACGGATGAGTCACTAGCTATGATACGTTGTCGTGCACGGCGTGCAAGTACTTTATCAGCATGATGACGCGAGGGCAGGTCCTTATATACTGAATATGCGATATCATGCTCACGGCAAGCATCATCCAGAGGGTTAATTCCTCGATCACCACGTGCTAACCGTTCATGAAGGCGAGTACCTGGACCGCAATAATTGTAGCCAGGTACATGCAGCTCGAAGGGTAGTTTATTTAGCAGCTTATTGAAAAAAGATCCACAACCATATCTCATCATGTCATGCTTTCCTAACGGGTTCGTTGGCACATCCAGCAATTTTTTATTGAAGGCGGTATTCCATCAAACTGATCTTGATTAGGTAAATTATAATGTTCCGTACAGGCACGATATTGTTGCACTTCAGGATCTGCACGAATGTGCTCAGGTAATTTACACCAAACAAGTCGAATACTGTTTGGAAAGCGCTTCAATAGTAAAATTTTTGGAATGTATTCAAGCTGCTCAATAGTTAAATCCTCCAAACGTAGCACATCTAACATTAACAACGACATAATGAGAACTGATGAGATAATCTGCTTCGAGCCTATAAATAGCTTGCATGATCATAGAGTTTTACAGTTATGGATTTCGTAAAGCAACCACTGCACATTCGTGTCTCCAACGCCGATCGTTTTATTGTCGGTGGGGGTTGTGGAGGAAGGAGTAAACGTCATGGATCCTTACTTCCATCTACAATTCGTAGTATAATTTGCGGACCCTCGAATTGCGGTAAAACAAACGTACTGCTTAGTCTCGTAGAAAGTCCTAACGGTGTGAGATTTGAAAATATTTATGTATACACAAAGTCGCTTCAACAACCCAAGTATCAATACCTTGAACGGTTATTAAAAGGACTAAAAGGTATTGGATATTTTAAATTTTCAAACAATAGCGACGTTGTAAAGGTAACTGAGGCGTTACCCAATTCTATTTTCATATTTGATGATGTTGCTAACGATAAGCAGGATAATATCAGAGACTACTTCTCCATGGGTAGACATTCAAATATTGACTGCTTCTACCTCTGCCAGACTTATGCTAAAATTCCTAAACACATGATTCGTGATAATGCAAACCTTCTCATAATCTTTAAGCAAGATGGTACTAATTTAAAACATATTTATAACGATCATGTAAACACGGATATGTCATTTGAAAAATTCAATGAATTGTGTTCAAAGTGCTGGCACCATGATTATGGATTTCTAGTGATCGACAAGGATAGTACAATTCAAAATGGTAGATATCGGAAAGGTTTCGATGAGTATGCTAAGATTAAATAGTATACCGTTTGCTTAAGATTGTTCAGTTTAGAGCTAAGTGTCCATCAAAACACACACATCAAATGAGTATGGAATAAACCTAGTATAAACGTGGAAATAAAAACGTGAACTGAATCTAAATTGAACGTGGATTGAACGTGGATTGAACGTGGATTGAACGTGGATTTGAACGTGGATTGAACGTGGATTTGAACGTCGATTGAACGTGGATTTGAACGTGGATTGAACGTGGATTGAACGTGGATTGAACGTGGATTGAACGTGGATTGAACGTGGATTGAACGTGGAAAGCAGGAAAATGGAAGAAACGATGCTGCTAAAGAAGATTGCCGCGAAAAGTAAAGTAATTCGTGAAAAATATCGTGCACTCAAATCAGGAAGAGAAATGATGGAAACCAATTTAAATGAAACTTTTAAACCAATTGTTGAGCCATTGAAGAAGCTCACTGAACATAATGAGATGACCTTCGTGTCCCCGAAATATGAGTATAAACAGGAACCGCTACAGAAGACTACTGTAAGCGATAATTCTTTGATTATTCCATCGGAACGTAAAAGAACTTATTTCTCATCGACTCCACAACGTAAATATTTCGCAGACAACTCTAGAATTAAAATTCCAACCCCTTCATCTGATGATGATGATGATGAGCAAGGAAATTCACGACCTAATGAAACATTATACCTTTCTCTGGAAGAGGATGGGGAGGAGGAGGAGGAGGAGGAGGAGGGAGTGAAAGTGGAAAAGGATGTTAATGATTTAGCAATACCATCACCAATGCAAGCAGAAACTCCATCATCACCATTGCAAAGATCCTTAGATTTAAATAGTTCTTTGTCAGAATATGCACCAATTGGACGTAAATATATAGAGATGTTTCTGCGTAAAAATAAGGATTTAATTGATGATAATTTTGGAATTCAACGAGATGTTAGACTTAAGAAAATGAGACTTGGAAAATGTTCTTTTAAAGTAAATCGTAAAGATTTTATTATTATTGATGATGAGTATTATCAGGGTACTATTGGTCTATTTGAATTGATCTTCATGAAAGAGCCACATGATTATACTGAAGATGATTTAAAAACATATAAGAATATTCTTTCTCAAACTAATGTACACAGAGCAGATTACAGTAGCGAGGGAAAGCTTCGTGGGAATAAGGGTCATAAATGGAAGAAAATAATTAGCCCATTATTTCCTCCAAAGAATCTTGTAAAAGGTAGCGGTAATATGTGTGTTAATGATAAACCAGTGAACTATGTACATTGGAATGATCCGAACGAATTAGTTGAACGTTTGAGACTTTTGATTGCATCATCTGCTGCAGGACATACGAATCATCATAATGAGATACAATCAATAATTGAGGAGCTTCATGAAGAACGTATTATCCTATAAAAGAGATTACACTTTCCATAATTTCCCAGTTGATTGTGTTACTTCACAATGTCGATAAATAAATTTGGAGGTATTTCCACTGCCAGTAAAGTGAGAAAATATTTCCGCAAAACTGAAGATGAAACATTAAAATTTTATAAACGTATGAATGCATTTAATGCTAAGGGGAATATTATTTCAAATTTAGGATTTGATGCTACTGATGAGAAATGTGCTGTGAATATGCGTGTTCTGCTGGATAATATGAATGCTGTACGTGAAAACCTTAAAAATGAAATGCAAGAAAACAGTGATATTTTACGAAGTATTGCGTTAAGACTGGATGAAACCGAGTTAAGGCTGAATGATTTTCAAGTGAAATTGAGTAATTTCATGCAGAAACATGCTGAAGATAATGCAGATTTAAAGAAATATGCATCAATTTTCATGGAGAATCAGACTAAAGAGGATGCTGAATCAAAGAAACATATAATGAAGATAATGCGGAATTCAAAAAAAAAAAAGTGCTATTTTTCATGGGGAGAATCATGCTAAGGAGAATTCTTCTTGAAATAATTCGACACAGAGTTTTATTAGGAAAAAGAAACTTTTACTACCATCAGTGCTCGTTGTACCCTTGTAAACCCAACACATACCTGAAGAGTTAAGGATAGTGAAGAAAAGAAAAAATTGGTCGAAGAACTGCATGTACCTGCAAGACGGAATTTTCAACGTAGAAGTGTTATAATACGAGGCTTCGATGACCTCTGGCAAGCAGATCTGGTTGATATGAAGAATTATACTGACGGAGGTTACCACTATGTTCTCACAGTTATTGATGCATTGTCGAAATTTGGATGGGCAGTAGCACTAAAAACCAAAACTGGCAAGGAAATGACAGACGCATTTACAAAGATTCTGAAAAGTGGGAGATGTCCCAAAAATTTGCAGACAGATGATGGCAAGGAGTTTTATAATAGTGATATCAAATCGCTTATAAAAAAACGTAGAATAAATCATTACTCAACATACAGCGTATTGAAAGCTACGATAGTTGAGCGCTGGAATCGCACGCTGAAGACTGAAATGTGGAAACGATTTACGTTGAATGGAAATTATAAGTGGCGAGGCATACTGCAGCGACTAGTTGAAGACTATAACGCAAGAAAACATCGTACTATAGGAATGCGACCAGTTGATGTGACGCCAGATCATGCTAATATGCTCCTGACTACAGTATACAATAATATAAAGATTGTTGGTCGTGCCAAGTTCAAAGTAGGTGATTTTGTACGAATCAGTAAATACAAGAATGTATTCGCAAAGGGATACACACCAAATTGGACAACTGAAATATTTGAAATTATAAAAGTGCAGAAAACAAATCCTGTTACATATTTACTTAGAGACTCTAGTGGTACTGATATATACGGAGGATTCTACGAATATGAACTTTTAAAAACTGCTAATCCTAATGTATATCTAGTGGAAAAGGTATTACGTAAGAAGGGTGATAAGGTCTTTGTGAAGTGGTTAGGATTCGATAATAAACATAATTCATGGATAAATAAAGATAATATTTTGTAAAAACAATATTTATTAATAAAATTATTCAATTTAAATATAATTAATTTATTCTATAATGACCCCATGGTAGAGTCGATACAGTTCCGTGCACGATATAACGCTTATCATCGTATGGGCTGAGAGCTACTTTCCGTTGCGTAATCGAATAAACATTATGCAATTTTGAGCGAATTAAATTTTGATTGCGGACTTGTACAGTAAAATTTGTTAAACAGTTCTTATAGTCCTCGAAGGTTATGTTTCTAGCAACAACGTAAGTCTTAATACCTTTAGCTTGTTTGATAATTTTATTTTGTACTTTAAATGTGTACATTTTTGATCTCAGTCCAATAAACTCTGTCATTATCTGCCCATTATTCTCATCTTTCATCAGCCCAGGGACTTTTTTATTTACTAGAGGTAAATTGTACTGATTGTTGGGAGAATAATCGCTTGTATCGAATCTAGCAAGATTCTCCCTCATAATAGTGTAAATATCATCACACTCAATGCTGTATATTAGACTATCCGTATCGGTATATAACGCTTTACATTTGCTACCGAACGTAGGAAGCATATAATCATAATGAAAATCATACAAACATGTTTTCGAAATATCAAGAATGCTCATACCTACGTATATAGGCTTATCGAATTTAGCTGCTAATTTTGTTAATTCAATTGTGACCAAATTCTCACTGAATATAGTGCGACTGTGAAAATTAGGCTTAGCAATCATTGCTTCAGCACCATATCTTCCCTCCCACCTACTCACGAGTCTCACATCAACTCTATTTCTAACATTCTCCATAGTTTTACCGAACACCGCATTGTTCATTAATTTGAAAAGAATTTTCTCAAACTCATTTTTAGATGCTGCACGCAAACTAGTGTTCAGATCGATATATTTACGTAACCAGGTGGACTGCTGAAATCCTAAAACGCGATGAATGTGTTTTAAGACAACACCATTACGCATACATTGCTGTAAAGCACGATAGTGTATAACATAGCGCTCCTTATTTTCTAAAGTTGCAAGTAGCTTCTTCTGACGTGTACCCGGTGGTGCATCACGTACGGGACAAAATGGAAGGTCGGAATGTTTATCGTGAAGCACGCTTGGATACTCTAAGTCAACCTCTAAAATATAACCCTCGAGTGAATCTATCGGTATATTAGAGATATCCAAATTATTAACATTTTCAATCCAGCGAAATCCGTGAGTAGGTAGCGGTTGAGACATTGCCCACCCATACAAATTATTTACATCGTAGTACATTAAATACTTAGAAGGTTCCTCGGGATTGTAGTTTTGCATGTACCGATTGTTAGCCTTTTCATAGCGGTGCGAGCATTGGCTTAAACCACCACGTATGCCTCTTTCTACGAAAAGCAGCATTTCTACGTCAGTAAAAAGTTCTAATCTTATTCCTGTATGTTGGAGCATTGCATCCCAAGTGAAGCCTGGGAGTGTATAATAATGAGCAGGATCCAAATTATAAGTTTGCATGCAGCTATCACGAAAATTTTCGAAAACGTCAGCCAACAATAGTACATCAGTTTTCAAATAGAGATCGCTATACTCCCCAAGTGTTCGTATTTGAAATTTGGTCCATACCTCCTTAGCGTGATTATACGCACCCTCACTAATATCACTATCGGATAATCTATTATAGAATATCTCGCGTGGAGGTAAAGCAGTTTCTTCCAGACGGTTCAGACTATCTATGTAATCGTAAGGAAAAATACCTTTCCTTGTCAGAAGGTTAAATTGTTATATGTTTAAATATGAGAATTCTGACTAAATTTTTTAACTGTGATCTCGTTAAATATGAACTCAATTTGTCTAAACTAGATGCCATAAATTTGAAAGAATCGATAAACCTTAGTTGTATATTATATTTACGGATGAATTTAGTGAATGAAATATACTTCTCCTTATGTACATGTAACAAGTGTACTGAACCTTCACACAAGTTAGCGATTGTACCAAAAATAAAATGTGCGTCATAACCTGATAAATTATGAAAAATTACAGGTATTACATGCGAATCGTTAAAGTTTAAATTACAATTATTATGAGCAGGTCCCCTATATTTACCAGTTAAATGATCATGATCGCGAACACGTATTTGATCTGGAAGAAACGGCTTTTTACATATATGACAGTTGGGCTCAGTATAATGCCTTGAATTTTCACTAATACTTAGCGTTCTCATAGGCACTACAGTCTTTAGTTTTTCGCTCGCTATGCTAGCAATTTTATCGAGTTCTCGCACAAACCATTCTATACACTCGAGTCCACGATATGATTTGTAAGTTGAGAGCGATGAATCACGAACGCTTTTAAAATAATAACCTATACTAAAAGGTATGTGTTTTTGATAAATACCAATATCGTCATCCGTTTGCTCAACTTTTTCAAGCAAGCATTCAATGTCAGCGTATATGACAAATGGCACTCTCTCACTGTTCTTCATGTTATTGAAGGAAACCCAACGGTCCTTGTCAGGTAGCACAATTCTGATGTTTTTATTGAGTTGCGCACAATCACGTTCATGCGATTTTAGTTTCTCATCATTGTGGAAATAGTGTAAGCAACTATAGGAGGGAAAAAGTAATATTAGAATATAGAAGCAGTAATTATATATATATATATATATATATATATATTGAATAAAAGTATTATATGTTAAATCTTTTGAATATTGAATAAAAATTACTGTAAGCATATTATAAGTGAATAGATTATTCATTACATCTTCCTGTAAGCATGCTCTACATGTCACATAGTTAACAGACATTATTTTTCCTTTTGCGAAACAGTGGGGAGTGAAATTCTAGGAACCACCCAATGTTCCTCCTATGAGCTTTCCCAGGGCTCTGAAAAACTGACCCGATACCTTCTGCCCATATTTTACCCTCTCAACCAGTCTCTAGCTTTTTTTTCGAGACTTTTCTCACAAACAGGTCAGACAAATGAGCCCACGTGCTAAACAGAGTCACAGTATGAAGTAAGATTGTCAAGAAGCCATTGATGCGCTCGATACTTCCTGACCATATTTTACCCTCTAAACCAGCTTCTAGCTATTTTTTCGTGACTTTTCCTCCCTCAAGCAGACCAGACAAATCATTCAGCCTCTAGCTATTTTTTTCTCAAGACTTTTCTCACAAGCAGAGCAGACAAATGATTCCACGTGCTAAACAGAGTTACAGTGAGACGTAAGATTGTCGAAAAGCCATTGATGCGCTCGTAAATTTTAAGCTGCACTCAGGGTATGTCCTTAAGATGCTAGTATTCCCAACCCAAGTAATAATGAACGTATATTTCACGACTCGTTTCTAAATAATGAAAAGTTTATATTTTAAACTGTCATTACTTTATCTGAGGAACGTGACTATCTGCACCATCTAGTACGTGTTATGACACGTTTGAATTAAATATATTTGTTTTAGATGACGGTTATTTGATCTGAAGAACGTGTATCTCACGACTTGCTTTTAAACAATGAAAAGTTTATATTCTAGACTGATGTCACTTTATATAAGGAACGTGTATATAATTAAATGGATTTATTTATTTTAATTAACAACTACTTGATCTAAAGAATACATGTATCAACAGGTTTAAAATAATGAATTCTCTTTGAAATCTACAATCATGAGTGAGTAACCCATCAAAAATGTCGTTCGCCTGCAACAATCCCTCCACTCTCAATTTCCAATAAGTGTGTATGTCTTATCCCTTCCTACGATATTATTCAAAGCCACCCAAGTTTCGTTTGCCTGCAACACTTCCCCTACTCTCAATTTCCAAGTGTGTATATCTTATTCCCTCCTAGGATATAATTCAAAGTCACCCACGCTAGGAATTAAGAAATTTCATTCAGTCTCGATTAGAAGCGTGAAGCAGTCGAAAGTTCAAGTCTGTAACGCTGCAGTCATAATATTTTATTGTGGTGTAATAGCAGTATTGAAGCTTCAAGCAGTGCAAAATACCAGTTTCACGTTGCAGACAGAATATTTTTTTATTGTCACGTAATTGTCGTAGGCAATCTTTATAAGGTAAGAATTATTTTTTCTTTTTACGTTATTCTCTATTCTTAATATTATTTTATTATTATAAAAATGGATTTAACTAAGATTAATGAACTCGCAACTGTAGAACCAAAAACTTTTATAAAACTGAATACTTTGGAGATTGGGGGGTCATACCGAATAACTGAATTATCGAAAATTAAAACCAAATATGGAGAGAGAATAATAGCAAAGCTGCTTATGAAGGAATGGTTCTTCTTGTCTGCGAGAATGATGGCATTACTGGAAAAACCAGAACAATTCAAGAATTTTCAAGATGCAGCTTCAAATCAAATATTAACATTCACGTATCATGGGGGAAATTACAATAATATAACATTTGCAATTGTTAATCAAATTTCAAAAGATTAATTTAGAAAACATTTGTAAGGAATGATTTAAACACAAATAAATGATTATTATATCTTATTTATTATTTTTTTCCTTCAATATAATGATAAGCTTAACTATAGTCTATTAGCGATTAACATACATTTCTAACTATTAGCGATTAACTTACATTTCTAACTATTAACGATTAACTTACATTTCTAACAATACTTGTAAGCGGGTTATATTCAACATTTTTATCATGTATAATTAAACAATACGCAGTAGTATTACTTGCAATATTTTTAGAACAATCGATCTCTATTTTAACGTCAACTGTGCCAGATTTAATAGATTCGTTTTGATGCGAACAATCAATGACAAAGAGAGGGCCATATTCTAAGAAATTGTTGCAATCAAGCATTGGTTTCGACGGTTTTTCTCCAACATAATAGGATTGGATAAATTTAACATACATATCATATAGTACAGAAAATCGTGATTTTTCAGTATCAGTATCAAGTCGATCATACGGCTAAAATTCAGAATTAAGATAGACTTTAATATCACGAACAAAACTATCATCGAAGTCAAGCACCTTCATATGCTGCGTATTCTTCTTATTTGTTCTAAATGCTAGAATAACGTATCGAGGCTTCTCCAATTGTGTTGCAGCTTTTACAGCCCACGTATGCCTCTGTGTTTCTGGTAGAAGCGGGTATTCGTCGAGTTCCCAGGATCGAAAAGCCATGGTGAGGCTTTTATTTGGTCGATAATACGTAGAAATTGAAGTTTTGTGTATTCATTCAATGATATATGAGGAATTCTCCATTGCACTTTTTGAACATCAATTTTAGAGTCGGTGATTTTCGTTGAAGAATATATCGAATTCGTATCATTACGCGCTCGAATTAGAACGAGCTCATGACGTGCATTTATTATGACTCTTCTATAGTCTTCACAAAAACCCAACAGCATTTTCAGTGGTTCGCAAAAATTAAAATATTTCGTAGGCTTATAATCTGATAGAAATCATCCTGAATGGTGTAGACTCGTACTCTTCTCCCCAGTCAGAGAAATGAGATTCTTCATGGAACTAGTAATACCCACATTCTTACTGCGGTCAATCTCATTACCATTCAATTCATAGCGAATTTCATCGAACAAGAATGCCATGGAATTGCAGTCAAGTCCCACTGTATCTTGAACTGTTGCACCCTGAGCACGAGTGCCCTCGATTAATTTTCCCTCTATGTATAGGTAACTCTCACATGGTAGAAGAATTAAATCTTGCTGTTGTATTGGAATTCGAATTTCGTCACTATTTCCCAATGATGCATTTGCATACGGATTGTAAGCATGTATTTCCATTTTAGTAATGCGATTGTCGTACACAGGTTGTGCGGTTACGTCCAACAGGTCCATTTTTATTTCTAACCTTGAAACCCAGTGATTGAAGAAAGGTTATATTTTTTCTTGTTAGCCGTCTTCTAACGTAATCCCCACCCAATGTATCTGCTCCTGCAGCAACTGTTGGACTGATGATAGGCTCATCTGGTATCGGTGATTTATAAGTATTCTTGTAAATTAGCATTTTCTAATGTGTAATCGAATTGTAATTTCTTCCCCACCGAAATTTACTAGACGGTTTTCCTGATCGAGAATGCGCAAAGTAAGACGGTCAATTACTTTCACAATGACTGGCAAGTAAATGACGTTTTTCGGTGTTTCCGAGATTTTATAGCCTGGTGGCACGCTTGGAAAAAATTCATGTATAACATGTTGAGGTTTGCCGTTTGTATATGCACCAGCAGTAATATTACATTCAATTCGTAAAATATTGACCCTTATAATGTTTACGGGCTGGTCTGATTCGGCTAGAGTGTTCGGCTGAATAATTCGATCTGACGAAAAACCCAATAAAGAGCCTATATTATTAGGTTTTGTAAAATCGATGAGATATTTACACTTTATTTTACTTTTCAACGTATTATTATTAGCACGTAGAATAATGACATCTTCATTATCCGCCTCATGCATCAATGTACGCAAAAGATCATTTATAGCACTCAATTCATAACAACCTGTAGGTATAGTCAGATCTTCAGTATCGTAGTAAAACTTATTGTTCGACTCATCAACATTAGCGATTGAATTGAAGCTCTGAAAGTCTACGAGACCAAGTTCATATTGCTCCTCCCGAAGATTGATCGGTGGGAAAAAATCTGCCTCTAATATGGACTCGCGGTCAGACAGCGTAACCGTTAAAGACATTGTTCACGTAGAAACTTGACACACAACTGACCGCATATGCTTGTATCATACGATTGATATTGATCGTGGTTGTAGTAGATTATAGCAGAAGGACCAAAATAATCTAAAAGTTCAATTGGAGGTTTCAAATTTCCGAAGGAGTCGAAATACTTTCCGTAATTATTACGTTTAACGTAGGCAACCCAATGTGTACCAGAACCTTTATCTTCATCAAGATTCACGATTGCACACTCATTGCATAGTACGGTTTGTGGTAGAGATGTGCGCATAAAGACTCCTCGAAAATGTGGTATATCCTGACATGCATGTAATAATTGAATATTACTAGTAGCTCCAGATTTCGGGAGGTTCCTTATTTTTTTTTGCGAGGTTTTTTTCCTCCTTTTCAAACCCTCACCCTTTCGTCCGTAAGGGGTTAGGTATAAACCATGTCCACGCCTGCCTTCTATTACACGATTGTGACGCTGTATCTCTTCCAATTGTCTCTTGGATGCTTTCGCATCGTTTACAGCTTTTGTTATACATGCTGCGCCTCCAGCTAATGCGCCCACTGCACTCAACAGTGGGAGCAGAGGTAATAAACCCCCCCGTTTTTTTTTTTTGAGTAAATTGCTTTTTCCTCAATAAACCTCCTCGTTTCTTCGGTACACGAATTTTTCTTTTCTTCATGCTTCTTCCATGCACTTGTAGGCCTAAGCCAAGTTTTCGTTTTACATTCATGGATGCCCAGACTGCTGCTGCAGCTGCTCGTTCACGTAAAGATGAGTCACTAGCAGTGATACATTTTCGTGCACGCTGTGCAAGAACTTTATCAGCCTGGTGACGTGGTGGCAGCTCCTTATATATTGAATATGCGATGTTGTGTTAACGACAGGCTTCGTCTAGAGGATTTATACCAGGATCACCACGTGCTAACCGTTCTCGAAGTCGAGTACCTGGTCCGCAATAATTGTAGCCAGGTATGTGTACTTCGAACGGTAATTTATTCAGTATTTTATTGAAAAAAGTTCCACAACCGTAGCTTACCATGTGGAACTTTCTTTCTGTTTCTCACACAGAGTTTGCTGACAAGCCCAGCAATCTTTTATTGAAGGGAGCGGTCCATCAATGTGATCTGTATTAGGTAGATTATGATGTTTAAAACACCAGCGATATTGTTGTACTTCAGGATCTGTACGAATATGTTCAGGCAATTTATTCCAAACCTCTTGAATACTACGCGAAAAGTACTTTAAAAGTAAAATTTTCGGTATGTATTCAAACTGCTCAGCGGTTAATTCCTCCAAACTTGACACATCTAACACTAATAACGGCATGATGAGAACTGATCAAACAATTCATTTCATTCCTATAAATAGGTTGTATGACCACAGAGTTTTCAGTCATGGACTTCGTAAAGCAGCCGCTCGGTATTCGTGTTTCTAATATAGATTACGGAACAACCGATAAATGCATGAGACGTCACGGACCTCTACTCCCATCAACCATACGCTGTATAGTTTGTGGCCCTTCAAATTGTGGAAAAACAAATGTATTGCTGAGCCTTATAGAAAGCCCTCAGGGTGTGAGATTTGAAAACCTATACGTTTAATCAAAATCGTTGCAGCAACCAAAATATCGATACTTGGAGCGACTTTCATCGGACAATGAAGAAATTAGTTATTTCCAATTTTCTAATAATAGTGAGGTTATAAAAGTAGCTGAAGCACTACCAAATTCAATTTTCATATTTGATGATGTTGCAACCGATAAGCAAGACAATATAAGAGACTACTTCTCCATGGGTAGACATTCTAATATTGATTGCTTTTATCTTTGTCAGACTTATGCAAGGATACCAAAACATCTAATACGTGATAATGCAAATTTTTTAATTATTTTTAAACAAGATGGAACTAACCTAAAACATATATATAACGAACATGTAAATACAGATATGGCGTTTGAAAAATTTTGTGAATTGTGTTCAAATTGTTGGAAGCGTGATTATGGATTTTTAGTTATTGATAAAGACAGCACAATGCAAAATGGACGATATCGAAAGGGTTTCAATAAATATGTTGTGATTAAAGAGTGATGTTAATGGTCAAAAATGTTAGTTTAACCTTGAACGTTGAACAAGTCTATATATTGAATAGAGAATAGCTTTACAAAATGAAGGAGAAAAAGCTTCTAAAGAAGATTGCTGAGGCAAGTGAAGTAATTCGTCAAAAATATCGCGCACTCAAATCAGACAGAGTAATGATGTAAGACAGTTTAAATGAAACTTTTAAACCAATAGTTGAACCATTAAAGAAGCTCACCGAAAATAATCAAGTAATTTTCGTAGCACCAAAACATGAGATGAAAATGGAACCTATAAAGAGATCTCTCTCACACGAGGAATTTTTCATAATTCCGATGAAACGAAGAAAGTCTTATCTCACATCGACTCCACAGCGGAAAGATTTCATACGCAGCTCCAGAATTAAGGTTCAAGGTCATTCATCGGATGATGAGCAGGAATATCCACAGTCGCACGAAACACAGTACCTTGCTCTGAAAAATGATGAAGAGGAGGAGGAGGAGGAGGAGAAGGTGAAGAAGAATAATGAATATGGCACGCAAGATTTAGCGAAACAAATAGAATTACCTGTGCATACATCCATCGAGGATGTAAAAGATGCTAATCAAAGAACGATAAAGTCTGGTTCAATTGCATCCAAATATATAGAATAGTTGACGAATAATGCTAAGGATAAAATTGACAGTAATTTGGGAGTTAAGTTAGATAAAGTGACGAATAAAATGTGGCTTGCGAAATGTGCTTTTAATGTTGATGATTACAGTAATTTTATTATTATCGATAAGGAGTATTATCCTGGCACGAAAGGTCTATTTGAATTGATCTTCATGAAAGAACCTGAAGACTATACTAAAGATGATTTAGACACATATAAAAGTATTCTTTCTCAAACTAATGTGCACAGAGCAGATAACATTAGTACAGGAAAGCTTCGTGGGAATAAGGGACATAAATGGAAGAAAATAATTAGTGAATTATTTCCACCGAAGACAAAACTTGTACAAGGCAAGGGATATATGCTTGTTAATAATAATCCAGTGAGCTATGTACATTGGAACGATCCAAACGAACTGGTCGAGCGATTAAAACTATTAATTGCATCATCTGCTGCTGGTCATACGAATCACCATAATGAGATACAATCAATAATTGAGGAGCTCCATGAAGAAGGTATCATCTTATAAAAGAGATTGCAGTTTCAAGATTTTCTCAGTTCAACGTACTACTTCACTATGACGATAAATAAATTTGGAGCTGGTTTCAATACTGGTAAAGTGAGAAATTATTTCCACATAATTGATGATGATACGTTAAAGTTTGATAAATATAAGAATGCATTTAATGCCAAGAAGAAAATAATTTCAAACTTGGGTTCTGATTTTACGGATGAGACAATTGCGGTGAATATGGCTGCTCTGTTACGTAATTCGATGACTGTACGTGATAGCTTAATGAGAGAATTGTTTGAATACAGTGAGAAGCTAACTCACTATTACCTAAAATGTAACATTCATGAGGAAAAATTTACAACTCTAATGAAAAAAATCGGTGAAATTGATGAAATTGGTATAAGAATCGATAAATTGATTGATAAAGTCGATCATAATGATTATAAATTGGATCGAAAAGACAAGGAATTACGAAATGATATGATTGTTGGATTGAAAATTGTTGTAGAATATTTCTCTAATCAGCTGGCAAAAAAAGATTTTGCAAATGAGAAGAATAGAGAAGACGATATAAATTATGCCTTGAAGAAATTTATACTACCGCCAGTGCTTGATGACCTGCTGTAAACATAACACGTAGTGGAATAATTATGAGTAGTGAGGAGAAGAAACAATTGGTAGAAGAGTTGCATGTGCCTGCCAGACGGAACTTTTTACGTAGACGGGTAATAATACGAGGCTTCGATGACCTCTGGCAAGCAGACCTGGTAGACATGAGAAACTATGCAGACGCAGGCTACCACTACATTCTCACAGTTATTGATGCATTTTCGAAATATGGCTGGGCAATAGCCCTGAAAACCAAGTCAGACAAGGAAATGACAGCTGCATTGCTGAAAATCCTGAAGAGTGGGAGATGTCCGAAAAATCTACAGACCGACGATGGCAAGGAATTTTATAATAGTGATTTCCAATCGCTTATGAAAAAGCATGGAATAAATCATTACTCAAAATACAGTATATTGAAAGCAACCATAGTCGAGCGTCGGAATCGAATGTTGAAGACAGAAATGTGGAAAGGATTTACGTTAATGGAAATTACAAGTGGAGAGCTATGCTTCAACAACTGGTTGACGAATACAATTCAAGAAAACATCGTACTATAGGAATACGTCCAGCCGATGTAAAACCTGAACATGCTAATAAGCTCTTAGCAACAGTATTCAGTAATATAAAGATCGTTGGTCGTGCCAAGTTCAAAGTCGGTGATTTTGTACGAATCAGTAAATATAAGAATGTATTTGCAAAAGGCTACACACCAAATTGGACAACTGAAATATTTGAAATTATAAAAGTGCAGAAAACAAATCCTGTTACATATTTACTAAGGGATTCTAGTGGCAAAGATATATATGGTGGATTCTACGAATATGAACCTTTAAAAACTGCTAATCCTAATGTATATCTAGTTGAGAAGGTATTACGTAAGAAGGGGGACAAAGTCTTTGTAAAGTGGTTAGGATTCAATAATACACATAATTCATGGATAAATAAAAACAATATTTTGTAACAAACAATTTATTAATAAAGAATCAATTATTTAATCTTCATTTAAATCTACTTCACTTAATTCTATTTCATTTATCCTATAATGACCCCATGGTAGAGTTGATACAGTACCTTGTACAATATAGCGCTTATCATCATGTGGACTGACAGAAATTTTTTGCTGTACAATTGAATAAACATTATGCAATTTTGAACGAATTAAATTTTGATTATGGATATGAACAGTAAAATTTTGTACACAGTCCCTATAATCTTCAAACGTTATTTTTCTAGCGATAACGCAACTCTTAACGCCCTTAGCTTTTTTAAAAATTTTATCTTGTATTTTAAATGTATACATTTTCGATCTCAGTCCAATAAACTCAGTCATAATTCTCCCGTTATTCTCATCTTTCATCAAACCAGGCACTTTTTTATTTACTAGAGGTAAATTAAACTGATTATTAGGCGAATAATCACTAGTATCGAATCTTGAAAGATTTTCTCTCATGATCGAGTAAATGTCATCGCATTCGATACTGTATATCAAACTATCTATATCGGTATACAATGCTCTACATTTACTACCAAACGTTGGAAGCATATATTCATAATGGAATTCGTATAAACATGTTTTTGAAATATCTAGAATACTCATACCTAAATATATAGGTTTATCAAATTTCGCCGTTAATTTTTTAATTCTATCGCAACCAAATTTTCGTTGAATATGGCGCTACTGTGAAAATTTGGTTGGGATATCAATGCTTCTGCTCCATATCTTCCTTCCCACTTACTAACTAGCCTCACATCTACTCTATTTCTTACATTTTCCATCGTCTTACCGAACACTGCATTGTTCATTAGTTTGAAAAGATTTTTCTCAAACTCATTTTTAGATGCAGCTCGCAAACCTGTGTTTAAGTCTATATATTTGTTTAGCTATGCAGATTACTGGAATCTTAATCCGCGATGGATACGTTTCAGTACCATTCCATGACGAATACATTGTTGTAAAGCCCGATAATGTATAACATAACGCTCCTTATTTTCGGCAGTTGCAAGTAGCTTCTTCTGTCGTGCTCCGGGCGGAGCCTCACGTACCGGACAAAATGGCAAGTCAGAGTGATTATCATGAAGTACGCTTGGATACTCCAAGTCTACCTCTAAAATAAAACCCTCAGATGAATCTATAGGTATGCTAGAGATATCAAAGTTGTTAGTATCTTCAATCCAGCGAAATCCATGAGTAGGTAGAGCTTGACACATTGCCCATCCGTATAGATTATTTACATCATAGTACATTAAATATTTGCTTGGTTTTGTTGAGTCATAATCATTCATATACCGATTGTTTGCTTTTTCATAGCGGTGAGAGCACTGACTCAAACCACCACGTATTCCGCGTTCTACGAAAAGCAACATTTCAACATCAGTGAAAAGTTCCAATTTTATTCCAGTATATTTAAGCATTGCATCCCAAGTGAAGCCTGGGAGTGTAAAATAATGTGCAGGATCCAAATTATAATTTTCCATGCAGCTATCGCGAAAATTTTCAAAAACGTCTGTCAGTAATAATACGTCAGTTTTTAAATAGAGATCGCTGTACTCCCCAAATGTTTGTATTTGAAAATTGATCCATACCTCCTTAGCATGATTATATGCCTCTTCACTAATATCACTGTCAGTTAATTTGTTATAGAATAACTTGCGAGGCGGTAAAGCATTTTCTTCCAGACGATTCAGATTATCTACGTAATCATAAGGAAAAATACCTTTTCTTGTTAGTAGATTAAATTGTTCCTTATTTAAATTCGAAAATTCTGACTCTAAGTTCTTCAATTGAGATCTCTCCAAGTATGAGCTCAATTTGTCTAAACTTGATGCAAGAAATTTAAATGAATCAATAAACCTGAGCTGAATATTATATTTCCGTACGTATTTTGTAAATGAAATATACTTTTCCTTATGTACAGATAGCAGGTATACTGAACCCTCATACATGTTAGCGATCGCATTGAAGATGAAATGTGCATCGTAATTAGATAAATTATGAAAAATTACTGGAATAACGTGCGAATCTTTATAGTTTAAATTACAATTGTTGTGAGAGGGTCCTCTATTTTTACCTGTTAAATGATCATGATCACGGACACGTATTTGATTTGGAAGAAATGGCTTTTTACATTGTAACGTGGTAGAATACACGTTACAGAAATGCATAAGTCTTTTAATTTCTCCTGTCCCCCTTAGCGCCTCCTGTGATCCCCCCGGTATGAATGTGTATGTGTGTGTGTAGCCTGATGAACCTTCCGTGGAGCGACGATGTAGTTTTCCGATGTAGGAATATTGTAAGTGTCGACCACGGAAGGAGAGTAGATGTTTTTAGGAAATGGTATGATTGGGAATTGGGCGAATGTTTGCAGGATTAGGTGTAAATAGTATTATAGAAATTAAGAATATTTTATTTCAGGCTAAAACTAGTATTCATAAGTCTCCTCTGCTCCAACATGAGCTTGAAAACTGTTGTTCTCCTATCCTCTACTCTCCTATGCCCGAATGACTATATTGCCCTCTCCCTCTCACCTTCCCGCTGAGCGCGACTGTTTACGCGACGCTACTACCGTCCCCTCACCGCAAGTCCCCGCCGAGCGCTCCACCCATGCCTTGCCTCTACCGCGCCTCGCCGCGATCTCCCTTGCCCGCGCTATCCCCGCGCCACGGCTACCGCTTCCCCGACCGCCCGATTCCCCCACCACTACTCGCCGACCCCGCGCCGCAGAGCCCCGCCCGGACATCACCAAGCTACGAAGCAGACTACACGGATAGCCGAGACGCTACGAAACCCAGGGAACAGTGCGAATGCGGATCCCAGTCAATCTGATAGGTGATAATTGACTGATAGATCGAGAGCATGCGCTGTTGCCCTGAAGAATAATGAAATCCTAGGAATTAGGAAAAGGACCCGGGGCCCAGGACGAACGAGGAAACTGAGGACCGGGCCACTTCTGTTCTACAGTTAGAACTGCCCGCCGTGCCGAGCTTCTCGCACACATTGTGTAAGAGAAACAGAAGGGTCGTCGCCGTAATTTAAAAGGAGCTTCGTCTTTTAAATACGGGCCCCTTCTTCGGAGTATTAAGTGGTCCCGACGTGGGATTTGTGGAGTTCGGAAATCGTGGTCGAAGTGGTCGCTGCCGTGTTTTTCCCCCCGAGCTTTCCCTGTTCCCGTTCTCCCACACGTTCTTCCCCGTCTACCCCCGCTCACCCTTTCCCCCTTTTTTTTTGTCCGCCCCCGAGTAAATCCCTCCCCGTGTTAAAAGTGAGAACCCGAAAGATAGTGTACGCGCGTATAATAAGTGTGCATGAGCATCGCGGGAGGCCCCCCTCCTTGAGTTTAGTGGAATAAAGACAGATTCCAGGACAAACTTTTAGTGTTTTTTTTTTGGTATTTGCAACCTCCAGGTTACAACATATATGACAGTCGGGATCATTGTTATGACGTAAATTTTCGCTAATACTTAGCGTTCTCATAGGCACTACAGTCTTTAGTTTTTCGCTCGCTATGCTAGCAATTTTATCGAGTTCTCGCACAAACCATTCTATACACTCGAGTCCACGATATGATTTATAGGTTGAGAGCGATAAATCACGAACGCTTTTAAAATAATATCCTACACTAAAGGGTAAATGTTTTTGATAAATACTACTATTACCGCTCGTTTCATTCACTTTCTCTAATAAACATTCAATGTCTGCATATACGACGAATGGGGTCCTCTCATTGTTCTTGTCATTTTTAAAGGACACCCAACGGTCCTCTTCAGGTAGTAGTATACGGACGTTTATATTGAGCTGACTGCAATCACGTTTATGAGATTGAAGTTTATCCTCATTGAAGAAATAGTGTAAACATCTAAGAGAAAAATCATATTAGTATATAAACATTAAATAAAATTATATTAATATATAAACAGTATAACATTCCGATTACAAATAAGATAAGATTCTTTTTTTCGAGTCAGTTGTTTCTTTAGCAAGCGAGAAAGATTCGTGATACATAAAAAATGTGCTGCACCTTGATGTTCGAGAAGAAAAAGATTCGCATGTCTCGATTTCTCACATTTTGTGAGTTGAAGAGGTGCAATAATTTTATTCTCCTGCCCTTCCTGCTCATCCACCATGGTGAAAACATTAATCGACACATCATTATCTTCTTCAACTTTAGGTATCTGCCTTAATGTGGTTGGAAATGTTATACTTCTGACGTTGAAAACAGATTTAAAATGGGGGTATGAAGATTGTCGTTGTGGGTTTTTAGTTGAAATAGTCGGATAGAGTGCAGCCGTTACAGCCCATGCAAAACATGTATTATCATCACTCTGTATGTTTATCACTGCATGTTTGTTCTTAATATATTTTGGAAGGTCGATTCCACAGCCTGCATGTAGTGGATTATAGTGATTAATATTCACAATTAAATTTAATATTTTTTCCAAAGCCCACCCACTATCACGCTCTTGAAATTCACCTAATTTTGTTAAAATTTTATCTATGACGTTTGTTTTATACCAATCACTAAAAGTATCAGTCTTGAATAAAATCACATTTTTTGTGGAAATATGTTTGATATCACTAATTTCCTTGCAAATAAATTGTCCGTTGAATACCATATTTATCTTAACAGCGCTTACTTTACTGAATACTTTGTTCATGTAGGATTGCAGCATTTCTGATGGTGCCAATAGAAATTCATGTGGTTCGATATAATTAGTGTTTACTATCATACCACTACACATTCGACTTTTAAATGATGAATCAAGATCTTTCCAAATAAGCTTTTCCGCATTAATGCCCGCTCCAATTGAATTTTTATTTTTCTCCGCATGGAGAAGTAACTTTCGAATACATTTTATTTCTGCAAGATTTTTCTGTATAGCATCAGGAGTTGCATTCCGGTTGGATTCTCTCAAATTTCGAATATAATCACGACACTTGCAAACCCACTCGCGATAATCATGCTGAGTTCTTAAATCGGGATTCTTAAGAGCGCGATTTGAATAATAACTTTTTTCTCTTGCTGCTCTGATTAATCGGCACTGTATCTGAGCAATTTCCGTAAATATTTTCTGTCTTGCCCCTATACGTGCATTGCGGCTAGCAACTCTCAATTTTTTAATGTAATCGCGACAATCACGTACCCACTCACGATATTCATCCTGGCTATTTAAAATTCTATTTAGAAGCGACATCGTAGTTCTTTCAGTTTAAATGATCAGCGTGAAACTAATAAAAAATCTTAGATGGAGAACCCTTCAAATAATCAGTCTCCAAGACACTTCAGTGACATAAATACTTTACGGATCAGGTTTCGCGTTGAAGAAAAAGAATGCATTCATGTTTAAAATACACATATATTCTAGATTTTTGATTCATACATATATTTCATATAATATACATTTCTCAGTGCGCATATACCCTCATGATTCATGCAAAAAGGAAGTTGTGAATTATATAAACCATCTTCTAAATTATAATTTCCCCACACATATTCATCTACATTACTAATTTCTAAATCACAAATACTCCTTACCAATTTAACTTTTCCACCCCTTTTACAAAAACCGTATCCTTATATATACATATTTTTTTATAATATTTTTATATTTATAATATGGTGAATAACCATCCATCCAATTTAAGCCATGATGATTGAAAAAGATTGAACTGAAAAAGAAATTCCTTATTCATTGAAAATAATAATTCGTTATTGTTTGTTATAAAATATACTTACTCTGTTTTCTTTCTCTCCTCTTCACTTAACCAAGTATGTGGAAAGGGGGGTGAAAATAAAATATGATGCACTTTTAGTTCTTGTAAAACTGCAAATTCTTTAACTATAAATGTCTTATCCATTAAGTAGAATCCTTGAAAATCGACGAACGTTGGGATCATCACGTTAGCGTTTTTTATACTAAATTTATTACACTTTGCCTTTATTTTAAATATATTCTTTTTTGTTTCTCTAAAGTTTTCCCCTTCTCTTCAATCCAAGTATTTCAATTCTCCCACTATCCTTAACTATTCACTCTTTGGACCAATGGTGTTTCTAAGAGTGTCTGGTTAGTCACCTCCCACCACAGATCAAATTTTTCACATCCCTTACAGCATTTAAAAAATCTTGAGAAGCGTGTAGGGTAGTCTTCAGTTCAGTTTAAGCCACAGAATCTTCAGGTACTCTGACATTATGCATCATTTAAGAGATATCACGCACATAATAGATGTGGATGGATTTATCGTTAATAAGAAGATAGAGTACAAAGAAGTGGCTATTAAAAATATATACTCTAATTTAACACATTATGGTGCGTTTAAAGTTAGTGGATCAATGAACACTTTAAGTATTGCTGACCGGAAAACTGCAGCTTTTGTGTTTAATAATGTGCACGGAATTGCATATGGAAATACGGGAAATGAAAGATATTCGCAAAATGAAATATATGATTTTCTAAAAATCATTGAATGTGACAGTGTGCAACCAGTGGTTGCATATAAAGGTGGACACTTCGAACGTGACTTATTAAATATAATGAATATTAATAATGTCAATTTAGAAAATTTTAATTGTCCAAAATTCGATTGCTTAATTGAATATATATAAACAGACATTATTCCTTGTGAGCTGCATAAAATTAAAATTACGCGAAAAACACAAAAGCCTGTCCACTGTGTGAAACAGGAGGTAGATGTTTTCGCAAAGTGGGTGCGGAAACAAATAAAAGGTAAATATTAAAAATTAAGTTCGCAATTTACTTGATATTAATAAATTTTTTTTATGTTTCAGAAGCTGTTATTAGCTGAATGGGCTAAATATTATTGAATATTCGTTTTTATATAAGATTCAATTTTATTAGTTTTTTATATAAGTTTCATGTTCGTTTTATTATTGTATATTCGTTTTTATATAAGTTTCATGTTCATTTTTACTTATATGATAAATGTTATTTAATAGTCTCTTTCTTTTCCCCTACTCCTATTACCCTTAATTTAATCCGTAAAAGAAAAAAAGAAAAAAGAAAAACAGAAAAAAATGAAAAAAGCACTTTATAATTATTACTAACTCATAAAAGAAAAAAAATCTACCTAGTGCTCAATGTGTAAGGAAAAATGTAAAATCAAGTTAAATGGCGGGTCTATAGTAGGAAAGTAGTGGGAGGGTCTAGGATAAGTATGTGGAGGGAGAAAAGACCCTTCGAGGGCAGGTCTAAGAACAAAAAAATGGCAGTCCGTAAGATGCTCAGGGCCCCTATCGGTGTAGCTGTACCCAGTAATTTTCGTGATCGCCACCCAGTGGAGAAAAGTGAAACTTTTTCCTCCACCAACTAAAATACAAAAAAAGTTCTCTGGGTAACTGCCAGGATAACTAACCATTTGGGCCCTAGACTGATGGGAGAGGGGTGAGAGACTAAGAGAAAAAGAGAGGGTGAGAGGGATCTCTCTCTCTCTCTCTCACTCCCCACAGCCAAAGCATTTCTTCCGCACACCCGCACCCTCCTCATCATCCCAATGAACCCTAGCTCTTAAGAAGACACTTCCCCCCCGCACACCCGCACTCCCCCTCATCTCCCAATATATCCCAACTCTCTTAAGACACTTCCCCCCGCACAACCGCACTCCCCTCACCATCGTGTCACTGGAACCCCCTAGCTACCACTACTATCCTAGTTCCATTAACCCATTAACGCCCAAAATTGTTATTTCCACACGGTCATGTTTGACCGTTCACCAATAACGCTACGGTTATGGAAACCGTACAAAAATTCATACCCGACTATTTTCGAGTGTGCTCTTTTAGATTTTATCACTTTTAGAGCAAAAAAATGGGATACTTCCTATGAATTTTGCTATTTAAAAAAAATGTCGTAGAATTTTTCGTTAGTTTTAGGGAAAAACCAATATTTTCATATCCTTGTACAATTCAAATCGGCTCGTTTTTAACAGAAGATGTGCAATTTTTATATGTACTTTGTAACCATTTACTTTGGAAAGCTCAATTTTCATCCATTTTTTCAAAATAGCGGTTAAAAAATATATAATTTTGCATAACACTGAAAAAATAGGTTGAAACGGTTTTCTCTTACTTTTGGAAGCGAATCGTTCAATATAGTATTAAGATTTGTGTTTAATTACCCATACAATAATAGATGCCCAACATTCAAAATGGAGGACAGAAAATTCATTAAAAACGTGATTTTACGCAAATATATTTATCAGTAGTCATATCGAGGAATTTGTACACGAATCTCGAATTAGCTACTATAACAATTTAAAATGATCCAAGATGGCGGATGGAAAATTAATGAAAAACGGTATTCTAATAAAAAATTGGATTTGTTGATTCTAATATTATTGATCATAAGTCTGAAATGCTATTTCGAAAATTGGCTATATAATATTCAATGCGGCTAATCATAATTTGAGTTAGAGTTGATATTTTTTTAATAATTCAATTTTGTATGATCAGTTGAACACCATTTGCCAGTGATTTTTAAGAGTAGCACTGTTTTCCGATTTTTACCACGTTGAGGTTGTGTTCTGAAAAATCTATTTTTTTCTTTTTTCTTTGTTTAATAAGTTTTTATTATGTTAAAGTTTAGATATTTTGTATAGGAGTTTGATGTTTTACCTCAAAACATTTCTTACAAAAAAACAGCTTACAGGTAGTGCACATATTGATTGTACGTATACCACATTTATTACTGCAGAATTTTGTAGTCGTTTGAGCTGCTTTTTCATGTTTCTCTGCTGTTTTCTTTTTTTTGAGGAAAATGAATTGAAATTATCAAGATAATATCTACTGATGGACATTGCTGCATCTTTAGTACCGACTTTCATTTTGGATTCGTTACATATATTATATAAAACAGTAACATTTGTGATTGCAGCTTGAATCAACCGCAAGAAGATAACCCATGTCTATTTTTTAGACCTCAAAGACGGTAAAAGCTTACAACAGTGTTGATCGTGTACGTCCACACCACCCATAAATCGATTATACGCTGAAAAAGCATACGGAAATTCTATATCAACCTTACTCTTGTTATCTTTATTGTAGCGTTTCATGGGTGTCAGCGGTGTTACACCTGCTGCTGAAGACAGAATTGATACTTGTTTTGAATCTTGTATTGTTATGAAATTGGTACCACTTTTTTTATCATATTTAGATTCAAACGTACCTCTTTTTACATTTTTATCAAAATTTACTTTTTCTGGAATACGATCTTTTCTCAGTGTACCGGTAGCTTTCAGTCCTAAATTTTTAAGATGAATAATGAGGTCAGCGGAGCAAAACAGATTGTCCATATATATGTGGTATTTATCCAAATTTCGATACGAAGTAGTAGTGAGAAGAGGCTGTAACATTCGTATAACCACTCGACTTTCAAGTGAAATCTTAGATAAAATCTCTTTTTCTGAGTTTTTACCGCAATAAATTTCTAATTCAAACAAATATCCATTTTGTGCACAGAGACCCCAGATTTTAATTCCATAACGGGTTGGTTTTGTTTTGATGAATTGCTTGATGGACAATTTGCCAAAAAATTTCAACATCATTTCATCCACCGAAAGCGCAGAAGAAAATATCCCAAAACGTAGCAAATTTTTTCTAAAAATATCTACTATTTTTTGAACTCTCCATATCTTATTGATTGGATTATTGTCTTCAGGTTTAGAGAATTTCAATTTTGACTTTGTTTTCTCGAAATGATTGCGGCTCATAGCTGATGCAACTGGATCCGAATGTAAAAAAGGATCATTACTCCAAAAATCTCTTTGAGATAATCTTTTATTATACGATGAAAATATTATTATTCCAATAAAAATATTCAGTTCATCGAAAGTCAAGAGATGTCCGTTAAGTTTAGTGCTTTCAATAATATAATTTTTAATTTCAGCACAGAAGAATAATTCAAAGAGTTCGGTAAATGATTTTGACTGAATAAAACTTTTATCTTTATTAGATAAAAATAAATCATCATGTAAAATGTCGTATTTTCTTTCGCCCGGTATCCAGTCGTAAATATAAATTTCCTCAAGTTTTTTTTGAGTATTATTATACTCTGAAGATATACGAGCATAAGATTTTTTCGGAGTGAAATAGTTTTCACTGTCATTATTATTAGATTCATCTGCACTAAAATCAATATTATCTAATTCTTCTGAATCAATTTCTGAGTCTGAAACATTTATATCAGACTCTCCTGAATAATCAGGATTTGGAATAAATGCTGCGTTATTTCGTTCATCAATTTCGAAGCTAAGAAAATTTCTCCTTGTCGTTTTTGATTTTTTAGTAACTGAAGAGTTACGCTTACCTAGAGAAATGCGTTTTGGCATAATGAGAAAATTGTTTGAATATACTTAAGAAAAAAATTCTTTCAATTTATATATTTCGTACTACTATTTATTAGCTAGAATGTACGCACGTGTAATCACTAAATAGCATAACTATTTTTCCTAATAACCTTTTAAAACTAAACGCTACAATTATTCATGAATAATAATAGAAAAAGCCAATTTAAATTGTTATAGTAGCTAATTCGAGATTCGTGTACAAATTCGTCGATACGACTACTGATAAATATATTTGCGTAAAATCACGTTTTTAATGAATTTTCTGTCCGCCATTTTGCATCCGCCATTTTGAATGTTGGGCATCTATTATTGTATGGGTAATTAAACACAAATCTTAATACTATATTGAACGATTCGCTTCTAAAAGTAAGAGAAAACCGTTTCAACCTATTTTTTCAGTGTTATGCAAAATTATATATATTTTAACCGCTATTTTGAAAAAATGGATGAAAATTGAGCTTTCCAAAGTAAATGGTTACAAAGTACATATAAAAATTGCACAATTTCTGTTAAAACCGAGCCTATTTGAATTGTACAAGGATGTGAAAATATTGCTTTTTCCCTAAAACTACCGAAAAATTCTACGACATTTTTTTTTAATAGCAAAATTCATAGGAAGTATTCAATTTTTTTGCTCTAAAAGTGATAAAATCGGAAAGAGCACACTCGAAAATAGTCGGGTATGAATTTTTGTACGGTTTCCATAACCGTAGCATTATTGGTGAACGGTCAAACATGACCGTGTGGAAATAACAATTTTGGGCGTTAGTGGGTTAAAGTACTCCCTGACACCCAGTGTGTTACCCTAGTCCTATAGAAGTACTCCCTGGTCCCAAGTGAGTTACCCTAGTTCCATAGAAGTACTCCTTGACACCTAGTGTGTTACCCTAGTCCTATAGAATTACTCCCTGACCCCAAGTGAGTTACTCCAGTCACATAGAAGTACCCTCTAACCACAAGTGAGTTTCCCTAGTCCCATAGAAGTACTCCCTGACCCATAGTGAGATCTGCTAGTCCCATAGAAGTACACCCTTACCCCAAATGAGTTACCCTAGTCCCATAGAAATACTCCCTGGCACCAAATGAGTTACCCTAATCCCATAGAAGTACTCCCTGACCCCAAATGAGTTATCCTATTCCCATAGAAATACTCCCTGGTCCCAAGTGAGTTACCCTAGTCCCATAGAAGTACTCCTGGACTCCTAGTGTGTTACTATAGTCCTATAGAATTACTCCCTGACCCCAAGTGAGTTACCCCAGTCCCATAGAAGTACTCCCTACCCACAAGTGAGTTACCCTAGTCCCATAGAAGTACTCCCTGACCCCAAGTGATATATCCTAGTCCCATAGAAGTAATCCCTGACAACCCAGTGTGTTACCCTAGTCCCATAGAAGTACTCCCTGACCCCAAGTGAGTTACCCCAGTCACATAGAAGTACTATCTAACTACAAGTGAGTTTCCCTAGTCCCATAGAAGTACTCCCTGACCCCAAGTGAGTTACCCTATTCCCATAGAAGTACTCCCTAACCCCATGTGAGTTACCCTAGTCCCATAGAAGTACTCCCTGACACACAGTGTGTTATCCTAGTCCCATAGAATACTCACTGACCCCCAGTGAGTTACCCTAGTCCCATAGAAATACTCCCTGTTCCCAAGTGAGTTACCCTAGTCCCATAGAAGTACTCCTTGACACCTAGTGTGTTACCCTAGTCCTATAGAATTACTCCCTGACCCCAAGTGAGTTACTCCAGTCACATAGAAGTACCCTCTAACCACAAGTGAGTTTTCCTAGTCCCATAGAAGTACTCCCTGACCCAAAGTGAGATCTGCTAGTCCAATAGAAGTACACCCTTACCCCAAATGAGTTACCCTAGTCCCATAGAAATACTCCCTGTTCCCAAGTGAGTTACCCTAGTCCCATAGAAGTACTCCTTGACACCTAGTGTGTTACCCTAGTCCTATAGAATTACTCCCTGACCCCAAGTGAGTTACTCCAGTCACATAGAAGTACCCTCTAACCACAATTGAGTTTCCCTAGTCCCATAGAAGTACTCCCTGACCCATAGTGAGATCTGCTAGTCCCATAGAAGTACACCCTTACCCCAAATGAGTTACCCTAGTCCCATAGAAATACTCCCTGGCACCAAATGAGTTACCCTAATCCCATAGAAGTACTCCCTGACCCCAAATAAGTTATCCTATTCCCATAGAAATACTCCCTGGTCCCAAGTGAGTTACCCTAGTCCCATAGAAGTACTCCTGGACTCCTAGTGTGTTACTATAGTCCTACAGAATTACTCCCTGACCCCAAGTGAGTTACCCCAGTCCCATAGAAGTACTCCCTACCCACAAGTGAGTTACCCTAGTCCCATAGAAGTACTCCCTGACCCCAAGTGATATATCCTAGTCCCATAGAAGTAATCCCTGACAACCCAGTGTGTTACCCTAGTCCCATAGAAGTACTCCCTGACCCCAAGTGAGTTACCCCAGTCACATAGAAGTACTATCTAACCACAAGTGAGTTTCCCTAGTCCCATAGAAGTACTCCCTGACCCCAAGTGAGTTACCCTATTCCCATAGAAGTACTCCCTAACCCCATGTGAGTTACCCTAGTCCCATAGAATTACTCCCTGACACACAGTGTGTTATCCTAGTCCCATAGAATACTCACTGACCCCCAGTGAGTTACCCTAGTCCCATAGAAATACTCCCTGTTCCCAAGTGAGTTACCCTAGTCCCATAGAAGTACTCTTTGACACCTAGTGTGTTACCCTAGTCCTATAGAATTACTCCCTGACCCCAAGTGAGTTACTCCAGTCACATAGAAGTACCCTCTAACCACAAGTGAGTTTTCCTAGTCCCATAGAAGTACTCCCTGACCCAAAGTGAGATCTGCTAGTCCAATAGAAGTACACCCTTACCCCAAATGAGTTACCCTAGTCCCATAGAAATACTCCCTGTTCCCAAGTGAGTTACCCTAGTCCCATAGAAGTACTCCTTGACACCTAGTGTGTTACCCTAGTCCTATAGAATTACTGCCTGACCCCTAGTGAGTTACCCCAGTCACATAGAAGTACTCTCTAACCACAAGTGAGTTACCCTAGTCCCATAGAAGTACTCCCTGGCCCCAAGTAAGTTACCATAGTCACATAGAAGTACTCCCTGACACCAAATGAGTTACCATTATCCCATAGGAGTTATCCTTGACCCCAAATGAGTTACCCTAGTCCCATAGAAATACTCCCTGGCCCCAAATGAGTTACCCTAATCCCATAGAAGTACTCCCTGACCCCAAATGAGTTACCCTAGTCCCATAGAAATACTCCCTGGTCCCAAGTGTGTTACCCTAGTCCCATAGAAGTACTCCTGGACTCCTAGTGTGTTACCCTAGTCCCATAGAAGTATTCCCTGACACCCAGTGTGTTACCGTAGTCCCATAGAATTACTCCCTGACCCCAAGTGAGATATGCTAGTCCCAAAGAGTACTCCTGGACACCTAGTGTGTTCCGTAGGAACAGTCTTCGTAGTTTGCATATGTGCGTCGTAGAGATGGGCGTGAACGTACATGTCATCCAAGTCTGTTCGGCGGCTTGACGGCCGCTACTGTTCGACGCCTAATGAGAACCAATAGGATGTCGTTCGACCAAAAGTGAAAGGCAATTGCGCTTTTCGTTTGTGCCGGCAACTCACTGTTAGATTGATATCGGCCGAAGGAAGATTTAGTTTTTACAAGATTCTTTATATTCGTAATTGTATAAGTGTAATATCAAAGTGACGGGGTTTTTTGCGTAAGCTTTTTCCCCTAGAGCCTAATAAACGTATAACATAAGGCTCAATTAATGTGTATTCATTTTTGATAATCACCTTACCTGAATATTGATTTATACACACTCACACAGTCAAAACAATTTTTGGTGCCTCCTGTGAGGTGAGGTGTTTAGTGAACAAACTTTAGTGAACAAAACAGTAGTGGAGAAAAGCTTATTGGAAAAGACTAATAAACAAACCCATGAGGATATCATCAAAGAACCTGTCGAGTGAAGGAGAATTAGCTGATATCTATCCAGGAACACACGAATTTAAGTATCGTTTCAATTCATATTAATATATAGTCAATTATTATCATCAAAAATGGCTGTACAAATTGTACAACAGTTTCATAAATTAAAAACCGCACTTAAAGGACAAATCACACAATTAACTAATCTTGTAGTTCAGAGAGACCTCGATACTATAAATTTAAGACTACGATACGACAAACTTTTTGAAAAATACAACAATTTCGAAAACATACATGACGATCTCATATTAAACAGTGAAGATGAAGTCATTTCAGAAGAATTCATTGATATTCAAAACAAATTTTATACAATAGCAACTACAATAAAACGCATTATTGAACCAGAAGTACAAACAAACACGAATCAACCAATTATTAATTGTGTAGAGAACAGTGCGCAGTCGACCACAAGACGCGTGAAATTACCGTTAGCAGACTTACCGAAATTTGACGGAAGTTATGAAAAGTGGTATTCGTTCAAGAATACATTTCAATCAATGATTGATGCACGCGATGATTTGAACAACGTTGAAAAATTAATACATTTAAGGTCAGGATTAATAGTCAAAGCGGCTGAAAAGATCGTTATTTACGATGATAGTTCGGAAAACTATCAGAAAGCTTGGGATTTCTTACAAAAATCATATGAAGTCCAAAGGCTTATAGTTTCGAGACATTTAAGGGCAATTTGTGAATTTCCGAAATTGAAAACTGAAACACACGACGGTCTAATAGAACTTTCTGATACAATGCAACAACATCATAGTGCGCTTGAATCATTAGGGGCATCCGTCGGTTGTGATATGTTTGTATATCTAATTGAACAGAAGTTACCATATGAAACTTCCCAAAAATGGGAATTAGAATTAAAAAACGACGAACTACCAACTTTAGGAAAATTATGCGATTTTATGGCACAAACTGCGATTCGTGTTTCAAAGCGCGAATTACCAGAATCTATATCTAATGATATAAATTCGCAGAAGGTTCAACCTCCGACAAAGAAGCATAAAGGGTCTGGTAAGGTTCATGCGTTCGTATCAAATGTGTCCAATGCATGCATCATTTGTCAACAACAACATTACTTATTTCAATGCCAAGACTTTATAAAGCTGTCGGTACCTAAACGCATTGATGCAATAAAAAGGGCTAAACATTGTTCGAATTGTTTACGCAAGCATCCAGGTGCTTGCCATAGTTCAAATTGTAAAATTTGTCACAGACGCCATAATACGTAACTGCATCTTCCTAGAGCTGATCGTACAGACAATACAAAGACATCAACAGACAAAAACAAGGAGAAGGAAAATGATACTTCTTCTAGTTGACTGAGAGAGAATAACATAGTTCTTTTTTCAGCATCAGACAACTTAAGAATCAGACGACAACCACTCATAATGAGTGCTATGATACGCGCACAAAATAAAGAAGGAAATTTTGTAAGAGGACGCGCCCTATTAGATACGTGTGCCACGGCACATTTCGTAACGGAAGAATTCGCGAAACGACTAAATCTTCCGAGACAACCATGTAAATTATCAATAAACACTATAAGTTCTATGAGCGCTACTACAAGTCACTCAGTACAAATAACGTTTCGATCCATCTATTCAGATTATCAAAAAACTCTTACATTCTTAACTGTATCTAATATAGCAAACTTAGTACCATCTGAAATTTTTCCTAGAAATTCGATTTCAATAACAAGGGGGCTGCAATTGGCAGATCCTCAATTTTATTTACCGCGTCCTGTTGACATTTTGATAGGCTCGGGTGCGACTCTTTCAATGTTTTCAATTGGCCAGATAAATTTATCAAATAATAGCAGTGATCTTATTTTGCAAAAAACACAGCTTGGTTGGGTGATAGCGGGAGATTCAGTCAATGCAACGTCATTCCACAATATTAATTGTGATTTGTTAGGTTTGTCAGAACAATTAAGCGCGTTTTGGAAAATTGAAGAACCAGGTTTTGTAGAATCACAATCAACAGAAGAAGCTGTTTGTGAGAAACATTACGTACAAACAGTTAGTCGTGATAACACTGGAAAATACATAGTTCGCTTACCTTTTAGAGAGAACGTAATAAAGGAATTTGGTGATATGCGTATTATAGCATTGCGACGTTTAAACATGTTAGAACGTAAATTTCATAATGATGCTGAATTTAAAAAAGGTTATTCAAAAATTATGCAAGAATATTTAGATCTGGGACACATGTCCGAAATTACAGACATTGATAATGACGGCTATTATATGCCACACCACGGTGTACTTAAACTTAGTAGTGCCACGACGAAATTAAGAATAGTGTTTGATGCATCGGCTAAGACACGATCAGGGGTATCACTTAATGAAACTTTAATGACAGGTCCGACAATTCAAGACAAAATATTTGATCTGCTTATACGTTTTCGTTTTCATAAATATGTATTAACCGCCGACATAGAGAAAATGTAGAGGCAGATATTTATACATGAAGAAGATCGTAAATTTCAACGTATTTTATGGCGAGTAAATAATGTTGTTCGTACTTTTGAACTAAATAGAGTAACGTTCGGTGTTTCAGCAGCACCTTTTTTGGCAATACGAACTATACAAAAATTAGCAGACGATGAAGCTTTACGATTTCCAATCGCGGCAAGAATACTAAAAAGGGATTTATATGTCGACGATTTAATTACTGGTGCTGAAACGATAAAAGAGATACAAGGAATTCAAGACGAAATTGTTGATCTTTTAAATTGTGGTGGTTTCAAAATTCGTCAATGGGCATCGAATGATAAACAATCTCTGGTAGGATTGGCTGACAAACTAACAGACACCGAAATGGGTTTAAGTAAGGAAACTATTCATAAAACGCTGAGAATGTTCTGAATGCCAAATACTGACAATGTTTTATATCGAGTTAACACCACATCACTTTCAACAACAAAATCGACTTTAACTAAACGAATAGTTCTATCAGAAATTGCAAAATTATATGATCCTACGGGTCTTATAGGGCCTGTCATATTATATGCAAAACTTTTAATGCAAGCACTATGGAACTGTCATGTATCTTGGGATGAATCGGTTCCTAGCGACGTTCATACAAAATGGTCTCAATTCGCACAACAATTGAGCTTACTAAATGATTTGCAATTAGAAAGATGCTTACTGATAGAAGGCGCACAGATTATAGAATTACATGGGTTTTGTGATGCCAGTCAAAATGGATATGGGGCATGTATTTACATTAGATCAATGAATCAAGAAGGGAAGTTACAATGTCGATTATTATGTTCAAAATCGCGAGTTGCCCCATTAAAAGGATTAACAATTCCGCGTGCAGAATTATGCGGTGCTTTACTTTTAGTAAAACTTCATTTAGAAGTTATTCGTAATATTACCCACAAAATAAATAGCACATATTTTTGGACGGATTCAATGATAGTGTTGTATTGGTTGCGATCATCTCCGGCAAAATTGAAAGTATTTATAGCAAACCGTGTTTCTGAGATTCAAACTCATACATCTATAGAACAGTGGCGTCACGTGCCTTCGGAGAATAATGCATCTGACTCATTATCACGTGAACAACTTCCATACGATTTTTTACGCAATACAATGTGGTTTACAGGGCCCTCTTTCTTGAAAGAGCAGGTGTCAATCTGGCCACCTCAAATCATCAATCAACCCATTAATCAATCCATCGACTTGAGTTCGGATGTTGTTCTTCGGGAGCAGCGTGAATGCACATCATATTTGACAATATGCGTTAAAAATTTAGAATTGCTTAAGAGATTCTCATCTTATTCAAAAATGATTCGTGTAATATCATATTGTCGACGCTTTAAGTCAAAATCTAAAGGCTTGTTATCTAAGGAAGAACTTAGAGACACGGAAATTTGTTTATTAACATTATTACAAACGATTTACTTTAACAAAGTAATTCAAGAAATTAAGAATTCAAGAGAATCTTTAAAGATAACATTCGCTTCTCTTAGTCCCTTTATTGACGAAAACGGATTATTACGAGTAGGGGGGAGATTGAATAAGGCAAAAATTTCCTTTTCATGTAAGCATCCTATATTGTTGCCATCGCGTTGCTTTATCACGGATCTACTTATTCGTCAAACACATATAGATAATCATCATACCGGAATACAATCCACATTGTCTATAGTAAGACAACGTTTTTGGATATTTGACGGCAAGAATCAAGTGCGTAAAATCATTCAAAATTGTGTGACATGTTTTCGGTATAGAGCTGAAGCAATGAATTATAAAATGGCAAATCTCCCTGCCGTTAGAATACAACAAGCTAGACCATTTCAAAATACAGGCGTAGATTTCTGTGGACCATTTTTTATCAAAGAAAAAAAGTATAGAAATCGCGGAAAGTTAAAAATCTATGTTAGTGTTTTTATATGCATGGTGACAAAGGCTATTCATTTAGAGGTAGTGAGTGAATTGACCACTGAAGCTTTTATAGCTGCTTTAAAGAGATTCATATCAAGACGTGGTGTTCCTGATGACATATTTTCAGATAATGGTACCAATTTCATTGGAGCAAATAATGAACTCCATGAATTGTACCAATTATTGCAAACAAACAAATCAAGGGAACTCATACACAATTTTTCAATAGTCAAAAATATTCATTGGCATTTTTCAATTCCCTTAAGTCCTCATCATGGAGGCATATGGGAAGCAGCAGTAAAAAATTTTAAACATCATTTCAAACGTATCGTAGGCAATCAATTATATTCATTTGAAGATTTCAACACATTGACAATAGAAATCGAGGCTATCCTGAACTCAAGACCGATTTGTTCTTTATCATCAGATCCTAATGATCCCATAGCTCTAACACCAGCCCATTTTCTAATAGGTCAGCCCATGACTATGTTGCCCGAAATGGATGTAACAACCACACCACAAAATAGACTGTCTTCCTGGCGACTTATTAATCAGGCTCGACAACACTTTTGGAACAGATGGTACATAGAGTACCTACACGAATTACAGCGTCGCAAGAAATGGGTCAAAAATGAAGAAAACATCAAAATCAACGCCGTTGTGCTAATCAAGGACAACGGATTACCATGTATGCAATGGTTGCTTGCTAGAGTCATCCAGCTACATCCTGGGGATGATGGAGTCGTTCGATCAGCAACAGTTAAAACGTCTACATCAACATACAAAAGAAGTGTTAAGATGTTGTGCCCTTTACCATTGGAACAATGAATTTTTATCAAAACGCACACGTTTAGCGAGGGGAGGATGTTCCGTAGGAACAGTCTTCGTAGTTTGCATATGTGCGTCGTAGAGATGGGCGTGAACGTACATGTCATCCAAGTCTGTTCGGCGGCTTGACGGCCGCTACTGTTCGACGCCTAATGAGAACCAATAGGATGTCGTTCGACCAAAAGTGAAAGGCAATTGCGCTTTTCGTTTGTGCCGGCAACTCACTGTTAGATTGATATCGGCCGAAGGAAGATTTAGTTTTCACAAGATTCTTTATATTCGTAATTGTACAAGTGTAACATCAAAGTGACGGGGTTTTTTGCGTAAGCTTTTTCCCCTAGAGCCTAATAAACGTATAACATAAGGCTCAATTAATGTGTATTCATTTTTGATAATCACCTTACATGAATATTGATTTATACACACTCACACAGTCAAAACATAGTGTGTTACCCTATTCCTATAGAATTACTCCCTGACCCCAAGTGAGTAACCCCAGTAACATAGAAGTACTCTCTAACAACAAGTGAGTTACTCTAGTCCCATAGAAGTACACCCTGGCCCCAACTGAGTTACTCTAGTCCCATAGAATTACTCCCTGACCCCAAGTGAGTTACCCCAGTCCCATAAAAGTACTCCCTGACCCCAAGTGTGTCACCCTAGTGCTATAGAATTAATCCCTGACCGCAAGTGAGTTACCCCTGTCACATAGAAGTACTCTCTAATCACAAATGAGTTTCCCTAGTCCCATAGAAGTACTCCCTGACCCCAAGTGAGATATCCTAGTCCCATAGAAGTACTCCCTGGCCCCAAATGAGTTACCCTAATCCCATAGAAAGACTCCCTGGTCCCAAGTGAGTTACCATAGTCACATATAAGTACTCCCTGACCTTAAGTGAGTTACCCCAGTCCCATAAAAGTACTCCCTGACCCCAAGTGTGTCACCCTAGTCTCATAGAAGTACTCTCTAACCACAAGTGAGTTTCCCCAGTCCCATAGAAGTACTCCTCGACACCTAGTGTGTTACCCTAGTCCTATAGAATTACTGCCTGACCCCAAGTGAGTTACCCCAGTCTCATAGAAGTACTCCCTAAACCCAAGTGGGTTACCCCAGTCCCATAGAAGTACTCCCTGGCCCCAAGTGAGTACCCTAGCCCCATAAAACTACCCCCTGACCCCAAGTGAGTTACCCTAGATCCATTAAAGTACTCCCTGACACCCAGTGTGTTACCCTAGTCCCTATAAGTACTCACTGACCCCAAGTGAGTTACCCTAGTCCCATATAAGTACTCCCTAACCCCAAATGAGTTCTCTTGTCCCATATAAGTACTCCCTGACACCAAGTTGGTTATCCTATTCCCATAGAAGTACTACCTGGCCCCAAGTAAGTTACCATAGTCACATAGAAGTACTCCCTGATCCCAAATGAATTACCCTAGTCCCAAAGAAGTACCCCTTGACACCTAGTGTGTTACATTAGTCCTATAGAATTACTCCCTGACCCCAAGTGAGTCACCCCAGTAACATAGCAGTACTCTCTAACCACAAGTGAGTTACTCTAGTCTCAGAAAAGTACTCCCTGGCCCCAAGTAAGTTACCATATTCACATAGAAGTACTCCCTGACTCCAAATGGGGTACCATAATCCCATAGGAGTTATCCCTGACTCCAAATGAGGTACCCTAAACCCATAGGAGTTATCCCAGACCCCAAATTAGTTACCCTAATCCCATAGAAATACTCCCTGGCCCCAAGTGAATTACCCTAGTCCCATAGAAGTACTCCTTGATACCTAGTGTGTTACCCTAGTCCTGTAGAATTACTGCCTGACCCCAAGTGAGTTACCCCAGTCACATAGAAGTACTCCCTGGCCCCAAATGAGGTAACCTCATCCCATAGGAGTTATCCCTAACCCCAAATTAGTTACCCTAGTCCCATATAGGTACTCCCTGTCCCCTAGTGAGTTACCCTAGTCCCATATAAGTACTCCCTGACCACAAGTGAGTTTTCCTAGTCCCATAGAAGTACTCCCTGACCCCAAGTGAGATCTGCTTGTCCCATAGAAGTACTCCCTTACCCCAAGTGAGTTACCCAGGTCCCTTAGAAATACTCCCTGGCCACAAGTGAGTTACCCTAGTCCCACAGAAGTGCCCCCCGACCCCAAGTGAGATATCCTAGTCGCGTAGAAGTACTCCCCGAACCCAAGTGAGTGACCCTAGTTCCATAGAAGTAGTCCCTGGCCCCAAGTTGGTTACCTTAGTCCCATAGAAGTACTACCTGGCCCCAAGTGAGTTACCCTATTCCTATAGAATTACTCCCTGACTCCAATTGAGTAACCCCAGTAACATAGAAGTACTCTCTAACCACAAGTGAGTTACTCTAGTCCAATAGAAGTATTCCCTGGCCCCAAGTAGGTTACCATATTCACATAGAAATACTCCCTGGCCCCAAATGAGGTACCCTAATCCCATAGGAGTTATCCCTGACCCCAAATTACTTACCCTAGTCCCATAGAAATACTCCCTGGCCCCAAGAAAGTTATCCTAGTCCCATAGAAGTACTCCTTGACACCTAGTGTGTTACCCTACTCCTATAGAATTACTGCCTGACCCCAAGTGAGTTACCCCAGTCACATAGAAGTACTCTCTAACCACAAGTGAGTTACCCTAGTCCCATAGAAGTACTCCCTGACCCCAAGTGAGATATGCTAGTCCCATAGAAATACTCCCTGACCCCAAGTGAAATATCCTAGTCCCATAGAAGTACTCACTGACCACAAATGAGTTACCCTAATCCCATAGAATTACTCCCTGACCCCAAGTGAGTTACCCTAGTCCCATAGAAATACTCCCTGGCCCCAAGTGAGTTACCCAAATCCCATAGAAGAACTTCCTGGCCCCAAGTGAGTTACCCTAGTCCCATAGAATTACTCCCTGACCCCAAGTGAGTTTCCCTAGTCTCATAGAAATACTCCCTGACACCAAGTGAGTTACCCTAGTCCCATAGAAGTACCCCTTGACATCTAGTGTGTTACCCTAGTCCCATAGAAGTACTCCTTGACACCTGGTGAGTTACCCCAGTCACATGGAAATACTCTCTACCACAAGTCAGTTTCCATAGTCCCATTGAAGTACTCCCTGACCCCAAGTGAGTTACCCTAGTCCCATAGAAGTACTCCTTGACACCTAGTGTGTTACCCTAGTCCAAATAATTTTTCTCTGACCCCAAGTGATTTACTCCAGTCACATAAGAGTACTCTCTAATCAAAAGTGAGTTTCCCCAGTCCCATAAAAGTACTCCCTGACCCCAAGTTAGTTACCCTATTTCCATAGAATTGCTCCCTGGCCCCAAGTGAGTTACCCTAGTCCCATAGAAGTACTCCTTGACACCTAATGTGTTACCCTAGTCCTATAGAATTACTCCCTGACCCCAAGTAAGTTACTGCAGTCACATAGAAGTACCCCCTATCCACAAGTGAGTTTCCCTAGTCCCATAGAAATACTCCCTGAACCCAAGTGAGTTACCCTAGTTCCATAGAAGTAGTCCCTGGCCCAAAGTTGGTTACCTTAGTCCCATAGAAGTACTACCTGGCCCCAAGTGAGTTACCCTAGTCCCATAGAATTACTCCCTGACCCCAAGTGAGTTACCCTAGTCCCATAGAAGTACTTCCTGACACCTAGTGAGTTACCCTAGTCCTATAGAAGTACCCCTTGACACCTAGTGTGTTACCCTAGTCCCATAGAAGTACTCCTTGACACCTGGTGTGTTACCCTAGTCCAAAGAATTACTCCCTGACCCCAAGTGAGTTACCCCAGTCACATGGAAATACTCTCTACCACAAGTCAGTTTCCATAGTCCCATAGAAGTACTCCCTGACCCCAAGTGAGTTACCCTAGTCCCATAGAAGTACTCCTTGACACCTAGTGTGTTACCCTAGTCCAAATAATTTTTCTCTGACCCCAAGTGATTTACTCCAGTCACATAAGAGTACTCTCTAATCAAAAGTGAGTTACCCCAGTCACATAGAAATACTGCCTGACCCCAATTGAGTTACCCTATTTCCATAGAATTACTCCCTGGCCCCAAGTGAGTTACCCTAGTCCCATAGAAGTACTCCTTGACACCTAGTGTGTTACCCAAGTCCTATAGAATTACTTCCTGACCCCAAGTAAGTTACTCCAGTCACATAGAAGTACTCCCTGGCCCCAAATGAGGTAACCTCATCCCATAGGAGTTATCCCTAACCCCAAATTAGTTACCCTAGTCCCATATAGGTACTCCCTGTCCCCTAGTGAGTTACCCTAGTCCCATATAAGTACTCCCTGACCACAAGTGAGTTTTCCTAGTCCCATAGAAGTACTCCCTGACCCCAAGTGAGATCTGCTTGTCCCATAGAAGTACTCCCTTACCCCAAGTGAGTTACCCAGGTCCCTTAGAAATACTCCCTGGCCACAAGTGAGTTACCCTAGTCCCACAGAAGTGCCCCCCGACCCCAAGTGAGATATCCTAGTCGCGTAGAAGTACTCCCCGAACCCAAGTGAGTGACCCTAGTTCCATAGAAGTAGTCCCTGGCCCCAAGTTGGTTACCTTAGTCCCATAGAAGTACTACCTGGCCCCAAGTGAGTTACCCTATTCCTATAGAATTACTCCCTGACTCCAATTGAGTAACCCCAGTAACATAGAAGTACTCTCTAACCACAAGTGAGTTACTCTAGTCCAATAGAAGTATTCCCTGGCCCCAAGTAGGTTACCATATTCACATAGAAATACTCCCTGGCCCCAAATGAGGTACCCTAATCCCATAGGAGTTATCCCTGACCCCAAATTACTTACCCTAGTCCCATAGAAATACTCCCTGGCCCCAAGAAAGTTATCCTAGTCCCATAGAAGTACTCCTTGACACCTAGTGTGTTACCCTACTCCTATAGAATTACTGCCTGACCCCAAGTGAGTTACCCCAGTCACATAGAAGTACTCTCTAACCACAAGTGAGTTACCCTAGTCCCATAGAAGTACTCCCTGACCCCAAGTGAGATATGCTAGTCCCATAGAAATACTCCCTGACCCCAAGTGAAATATCCTAGTCCCATAGAAGTACTCACTGACCACAAATGAGTTACCCTAATCCCATAGAATTACTCCCTGACCCCAAGTGAGTTACCCTAGTCCCATAGAAATACTCCCTGGCCCCAAGTGAGTTACCCAAATCCCATAGAAGAACTTCCTGGCCCCAAGTGAGTTACCCTAGTCCCATAGAATTACTCCCTGACCCCAAGTGAGTTTCCCTAGTCTCATAGAAATACTCCCTGACACCAAGTGAGTTACCCTAGTCCCATAGAAGTACCCCTTGACATCTAGTGTGTTACCCTAGTCCCATAGAAGTACTCCTTGACACCTGGTGAGTTACCCCAGTCACATGGAAATACTCTCTACCACAAGTCAGTTTCCATAGTCCCATTGAAGTACTCCCTGACCCCAAGTGAGTTACCCTAGTCCCATAGAAGTACTCCTTGACACCTAGTGTGTTACCCTAGTCCAAATAATTTTTCTCTGACCCCAAGTGATTTACTCCAGTCACATAAGAGTACTCTCTAATCAAAAGTGAGTTTCCCCAGTCCCATAAAAGTACTCCCTGACCCCAAGTTAGTTACCCTATTTCCATAGAATTGCTCCCTGGCCCCAAGTGAGTTACCCTAGTCCCATAGAAGTACTCCTTGACACCTAATGTGTTACCCTAGTCCTATAGAATTACTCCCTGACCCCAAGTAAGTTACTGCAGTCACATAGAAGTACCCCCTATCCACAAGTGAGTTTCCCTAGTCCCATAGAAATACTCCCTGAACCCAAGTGAGTTACCCTAGTTCCATAGAAGTAGTCCCTGGCCCAAAGTTGGTTACCTTAGTCCCATAGAAGTACTACCTGGCCCCAAGTGAGTTACCCTAGTCCCATAGAATTACTCCCTGACCCCAAGTGAGTTACCCTAGTCCCATAGAAGTACTTCCTGACACCTAGTGAGTTACCCTAGTCCTATAGAAGTACCCCTTGACACCTAGTGTGTTACCCTAGTCCCATAGAAGTACTCCTTGACACCTGGTGTGTTACCCTAGTCCAAAGAATTACTCCCTGACCCCAAGTGAGTTACCCCAGTCACATGGAAATACTCTCTACCACAAGTCAGTTTCCATAGTCCCATAGAAGTACTCCCTGACCCCAAGTGAGTTACCCTAGTCCCATAGAAGTACTCCTTGACACCTAGTGTGTTACCCTAGTCCAAATAATTTTTCTCTGACCCCAAGTGATTTACTCCAGTCACATAAGAGTACTCTCTAATCAAAAGTGAGTTACCCCAGTCACATAGAAATACTGCCTGACCCCAATTGAGTTACCCTATTTCCATAGAATTACTCCCTGGCCCCAAGTGAGTTACCCTAGTCCCATAGAAGTACTCCTTGACACCTAGTGTGTTACCCAAGTCCTATAGAATTACTTCCTGACCCCAAGTAAGTTACTCCAGTCACATAGAAGTACCCTCTATCCACAAGTGAGTTTCCCTAGTCCCTTAGAAATACTCCCTGACCCCAAGTGAGTTTCTCTAGTCCCATAGAAGTACTCCTTGACACCTAGTGTGTTACCCTAGTCCTATAGAATTACTCCCTGACCCCAAGTGAGTTACCCCAGTCACATAGAAATACTCCCTGACCCCAATTGAGTTACCCTATTTCCATAGAATTACTCCCTGGCCCCAAGTGAGTTACCCTAGTCCCATAGAAGTACTCCTTGACACCTAGTGTGTTACCCAAGTCCTATAGAATTACTCCCTGACCCCAAGTAAGTTACTCCAGTCACATGGAAGTACTCTCTAACCACAAGTGAGTTTCCCTAATCCCATAGAATTACTCCCTGACCCCAAGTGAGTTACCCTAGTCCCATAGAAGTACTTCCTGACACCAAGTGAGTTACCCTAGTCCCATAGAAGTACCCCTTGACACCTAGTGTGTTACCCTAGTCCCATAGAAGTACTCCTTGACACCTGGCGAGTTACCCCAGTCACATGGAAATACTCTCTACCACAAGTCAGTTTCCATAGTCCCATTGAAGTACTCCCTGACCCCAAGTGAGTTACCCTAGTCCCATAGAAGTACTCCTTGACACCTAGTGTGTTACCCTAGTCCAAATAATTTTTCTCTGACCCCAATTGATTTACCCCTGTCACATCGAAGTACTCTCTAACCACAAGTGAGTTTCCCTAGTCCTATAGAAGTACTCCCTGAACCCAAGTGTGTCACCCTAGTCTCATAGAAAAATTCCCTAACTCCAAGTGAGTTACCCTAGTCTAATAGAAGTACTCCCTGACTCCCAGTGAGTTACCCTTTTTTTTTTTTTTTTTTTTTTTTTCCGACGCTTTGCGAGGTAGGGGGAAACTTCATAAAACCTTACGGCTTGTTAAGTACCTCTGGCGGCCGATGTTTTGGCCAGAGGTTATGTGGGATTCTAACCCACCAAAACCCCCTACCTGCCCCCTACCCGGTACCAAGCATAGCTTATAACATCAGGTAGGAGGGTATACGCTCTACTCTACGACCGTATGCGGTCATCCCCAGACAAACAAAAACCCCAGACTCTACCCCACCCCAGAGGAGTGAGCAGCAGACTCCTCAGCTCGGACTCTACTGTCCTTGGAGGTGAGGACCCTAACCGAGAAGCTGGAAAATGCTTTCCAAGCTCTCGGCGTACTCGTAACATGGGACACAAGGGTCTCCACCTCCAACGAGGGCACACCTAAAGCATCACAGAGTTCTGCTCTTTCGCATTTCACAGGGGACACCACAACAGCGTGTGCTCCGCCGTATCCGCGACCGGATTCGGGGAGCACCAGCAGCCGGGAGTCGCCCTGCGGCCCACCCTCGCGCGATGACTCATGAAACTAATGTGCCCCAGGAGCATCTGGGAAACATGGTAGTTCAAGCTTCTACAATTAGCAGCCAGCCAGGACCGGATGTCCGGGATGAGGCGGTGGGTCCACCTACCCCGACCATCCGAGTCCCATGCTGCCTGCCATCTCTCTACTAAATTAGCCCTCGCCAATCTCCGCGCTTCGGCCACGCCAGCCGAGGAGCCACCCGGACGCGACGCATCGTACACCTCCCTGCGCTCCAAAGCTAAAAGATGGGCCGGTGGTATGCCCGAGATTACTAATAGCGCACAGGACGAAGCCGTACGACAAGCGCGGGAAACCCTCAGCGCCATGACCCTCTGCGCGGAGATTAGTGACCTCGCAATGGTTGGGCGAGAGGCAGCCTCAGCCCAGCAAGGCGCCCCGTAAAGAAGAATGCTGTGCACTAAATTCGTGTACAACATCCTTCCCGAGACCCCCGACCCACCCACGTTCGGCAATAAGCTACTCAACGCCCACCCAGCCTTTTTGGCTTTTCCCACCATGCAATCAATGTGAAACTTCAAAAAAAGACGACGATCCAACCACACACCGAGGTATTTCGCCCGCGGGGAGACGGAAACCGTCTCGCCCCCGACCGAAAACCGCGGAGCCCGATCAGACCGCCTCCTAGAGAAGAAAACAGCCTCCGATTTGGAGACGTTCACCTCCAGTTTCCTCCCCTCAAGCCACAGAACGATACGCGACAAAGCCCTGTTAGCCTTCAACTGCAAGGACCCGACGCTTCCCGCAGACACACACAATGCCGTATCGTCCGCGTAACAAGTCAACGTGCAGCCCTCCGGGAGACTCAACCGCAGCAGACCGTCGAAACAAATGTTCCACAGGAGAGGTCCTAAGACCGATCCCTGCGGAACACCCGCCCCAACGTGCCACTGCCGTCCAGCGCACTCAATCCCGGTCCCCCAGGTAACTGCGGACTATATCCACAATCACCCCCGGGACCGCGCCATTGGCGGCCAGGGCCTCCAAGATGGCCGCATGCGACACAGAATTGAACGCGTTCTTAATGTCGAGAAGGATTACGGCCACGCGTTTGCTCCGGTACACAGACCCCCGAAGGGCGATCCGAATAAAATTCTGGACAGCCGATACGGCATCCATGGTACTTCTACCAGGACGGAACCCGTATTGACCGTCCGCGAGAGGTGCGACCCCCTCATAAACCTCCGTAAGACGAGCGACAACTACCCTTTCGAACAACTTCCCCACCACCGGTAGGAGAGATATGGGTCTGAAGCCCCCGATCCCTTTCGGGATTAGGACAACCCTCGCCCTCCTCCAGTTAGCGGGAAAGTCGCCGAGTTCCAGGCAGCGGTTGAACAACCGGGCAAAATCAGCGGGGCAGCTCATTGCTGCAACCTTAACCACTTCCGGGAGAATGCCATCGACACCAGGGGCCCCCTTTGCAGGGGACCTCCCGGCAGCCATGACAATCTCTGCTTCCGTGATGAGATCAGACTCCAAGATCGGCCTGGTGTTACCGCGAACCACGAATGGAACGCCCCCAGGCCTCACTTGCGACGTCAAGAAAAGACTCTCAATCGCAACCACCGTCTCAGACTCCGTCAGACTAGCAGATGTCTGTCTCTTCAATCTCTTGTAGGCCACCCAGAAGGGGCGACCCCAAGGATCTGCCTCCACTTCATTCACCAGCGCCAACCATGCGGCCCGCTTCCTCTCGCGTATAGCGGAGGAGAAAGCGGTTCTCGCCGTCTTATAGGCTTCGCGCAAGTGAACTTCCGTATTGGCACCCCTCGACCTCGACCACCTCCTGCGGGCAGCATTCGCTGCCTTACGGAGACGGTCGAGGTCCTCACACCACCAATACGCTGCTTTCCAGCGCTTGGCAGTTCCGTGAGCCCTGGGCATAGAAGCGTCGGACGCCCCGACGAGTCTCCGGAGATAACCCTCCGGCGAGACGCCCGAGCCGTCACCGCCGACGTCCGCCCCGGCCCTCCCCCGCCCGGACGGAGGGGAAGCCGAGCTGCTCGAGGCTATTCCCCACGCAAATGCCAATTCGCATAAGAGTGGGTCGAACCTCGAGCGAACCCAGCGCACCCCCCGCTCCGGCGAGGCAGGGCCAGGACCCCCATCCGTGAGAATCCACTGGATGAAGCGGTGATCGCTCAGAGTCTCGTCATCGAGCACCTCCCAAGAGACTACTCTCGAGGCGATCGACGACGATACCCAGGTGAGATCTAATATACTACCACGGTCGCCTGAGACGAAGGTCGGAGAACGACCTCGGTTGAGCAATGTCAACCCGAGCTGACCGCCCCATTCCTCAACAAGCTCTCCACGTCGGTTAGTGCAACCGGATCCCCATGATGTCGACCACGAGTTGAAGTCTCCACCAATGAGGACCGGCACCCCATGCTCCCTGACACTCCCCGCCAAGTCCTCCAGGAAAGCCTCGAACTCCCCGATGGGGGCATTAGGGGTAAAGTAAACACTGTACACCCTAATGTCCCCAACGAGAGACGAACAAAACCCCCGACCGGACGAGACGGATGCCAGTTTGCACGAAGCACCGGGCAGCATAGCCGAATCCCCCCCGACATCCTCCAAGCCGGTGCTTGGGAAATTACTATTCCTATGCTGCTCTGAGTCAAGGCAGACCGTGTACTCGCCAGAGTACGTGCAATGGACGGCCAAGTCCTGAGCAGATCGCGAACGATTGACTTTGATCTGGAGACCCTTCATGTACGTCTCGATCCTCTCCACACCCCGATCGATCCGCACGCTGAAGAGCCCCCAGCGTGATCATGCGCAAGCCCCGAGTCCCTACAGGCGAGACAACAAGGAGAACCCCTACAACTGGCAGAGGCATGACCCCCCTCCCCGCATCTCCAACACAGCCCCGAACGGTCTGTGCTGAATTTGCAGCTACCCGAGGTGTGACCGAAGTGGTGACACCTCATGCACCGCACGATACTGGTCGCAGGGCGAACCCTGCAGACCACCCACCCAACGCGAACGCGCCCAAGCCGCAACAACTTGCCAGCCACCTCGGGTGGCATGGAAGCGCCGACGGCCCAGGAGCCCCCACCAGTTCTTCGCGGCGCGGAGACTCTAACCCCGGCTGCCTCCTCGCCCAGTGCGGCCAGAAGGGCCGCACGCACATCCTCCCCGGACGAAACCCCATCGAGGTCCCGGATCTCCACCCTCTCCATCGGAGAGAGAGCAGAGACCGGAATCCCGTTACCCAACGCCTCCGCGACCGCCCCCGCGAGCGTGGACGCGGAGCCCCCTCCCTTATTCAGCTCAATCAGGAGGTCTCCCCTGCGAGTCCTCCTGATCGACCTGACCTCAACCCCGACCTTACCGGGGTCCACCCTTTCCTTCAGCAACCTCATCGCCCCCCCCCCCCCATACCCATCCGACTCGCACGCTACGAGCACGGCCTGGGCACGAGGGCGACGAGGAGGTCCCCCAACCCTACCCGAATGAGGAGGTCGGGATATCGGGGCCGGCCCCAAATCCCTCCTCCCCTTTCCCTTCCGCCCAGCCACGACCGACCATTGCACCCCCTCCTCCCGCGGAGGAGATGCCGTAGCCACTGGTGTCGGGCCAGCTGCCCCAGAGGCCCCCTCCTTCGGCGGAGAAGGCGTCCCCAGGGCAGCTCCCCTTTTCGCGCCCCTTTCCCTATTGCCGCTTCCACCCGACTTAATCGAAACCCCCCTCCCACCTTTAGAAGTCGGTGGAAGCGGAAGCGACGTCTGCGTACCCTTATTCTTCAGCGCTGGCCGTTGCACCTCTTCTCGCGCTTCGTCCCGCTCCCTCGTCTCAAGAAGCACAGGGAGAAGTGACCCAAAATCCTGGGTCGCAGCTCCCTGCACCTCCTGCACAGCGAAGACGACGAGATCCCGCAGGTCCCTCACTTTTCCCTGGATGCTCCTCTTGACGCCCTTTCTCCCGTCCGTGAGTCCAAGAAGCTCCGTCATTGCTACTGACATACGCTGGATGAGCGTATGCAGTTCCTGCGCACTTCTGTCACGGGCCTCCAGGCGCAGCCGTACCTCCTCCAAGTCCATGGCTCTGGAGCCCGATCCTGCGCTAACGCCGTTACCTGTAGGGGAAGAATAAGAAGAAGTTTGGTTTTCCATAAATTAATAAATAATCACCAGCATGCGGAGCGTCTCCGAACGCGCCGCCTCAGGAAGTGGAGGGGTGATCACCATGATGCCTACCTCCATCAGACACCATGGCTTGGGGCTCAAACCCGGGGACAAATATCCAGGCCGCCTTACACCTTCTTCCATCACTGGCATTCCGCATAACTCCGTGGGAGGACGGTGCGTAGACACCGGGATCCGACACGAGCACGACCTTACTGGAATCATCCACACATCCCTTTCGGGCAGTGTCAACAGAGAGGCCGTACCCGTTTCCCCTGAAATGGGTGAAATGAGAAAAGTGATGTTATGGGGCTCTCGTCCGGAATCCGTACGACGGCAGATGACACATGAGAATGAAATGAGGCGAGGGTGAGTATACCATTTTGGTTCGCGACTGCTTATTCGTCCGTATGAAACGGCTTATTTCGCAGCTAACCGGCATATCTGCTGGCCGTCCCCCTACCCACCACCCGGGGACGCGCCTGGTAGCGTGGTAAACCGCCCCAGGCAAGTGTGTCACCCTAGTCTCATAGAAATATTCTCTGACTCCAAGTGAGTTACCCTAGTCCAATAGAAGTACTCCTTGGCCCCAAGTGAGTATCCCTAGTCCCATAGAAGTACTCCCAGACCCCAAGTGAGTTACCCTAATCCAATAGAAGTACTCCCTGACCCCAAGTGTGTTACCCTAGTCCTATAGAATTACTCCCTGACCCCAAGTGTGTTACCCCAGTCACATAGAAGTACTCGTACTCTCTAACCACAAGTGAGTTTCCCTAGTCCCATAGAAGTACTCCCTGACCCCTAGTGTGTTACGCTAGTCCCATAGAAGTACTCCCAGACCCCAAGTGAGTTACCCTAGTCCCATAGAAGAACTCCCTGGCCCCAAATGAGTTACCCTAATCCAATAGAAGTACTCCCTGACCCCAAGTGTGTTCCCTAGTCCTATAGAATTAATCCCTGACCCCAAGTGTGTTACCCCAGTCACATAGAAGTACTCGTACTCTCTAACCACAAGCGAGTTTCCCTAGTCCCATAGAAGTACTCCCTGATCCCTAGTGTGTTACGCTAGTCCTATAGAATTAATCCCTGACCCCAAGTGAGTCACCCCAGTCACATAGAATTACTCTCGAACCACAAGTGAGTTACTCTAGTCCCATAGAAGTACTCCCTGGCCCCAAGTCAGTTAACACAGTCACATAGAAGTACTCCCTGACCCCAAATTAGTTACCCTAATCCCATAGGAGTTATCCCTGACCCCAAATTTGTTACCCTAGTCCCATAGAAGTACTCCCTGGCACCAAGTGAGTTACCCTAGTCCCAAAGAAGTACTCCTTGACACCTAGTGTGTTACATTAGTCCTATAGAATTAATCCCTGACCCCAAGTGAGTTACCCCAGTCACATAGAAGTACTCTCTAACCACAAGTGAGTTACCTTAGTCCCATAGAAGTACTCCCTGGCCCCAAGTAATTTACCATAGTCCCATAGAAGTACTCTCTGACCCCAAATGAGTTACCCTAATCCCATAGAAGTACTCCCTGCCCACAAGTGAGTTACCCTAGTCTCATAGAAGTATTCTCTGACTCCAATTGAGTTACCCTAGTCCAATAGAAGTACTCCCTGGCCCCAAGTAATTTACTCTAGTCCCATAGAATTACTCCCTGACCCCAAGTGAGTTACCCCAGTCCCATAAAAGTATTTCCTGACCCTAAGTGTGTCACCCTAGTCTCATAGAAGTATTCTCTGACTACAAGTGAGTTACCCTAGTCCAATAGAAGTACTCCCTGACCCCAAGTGAGTTATCCTGTTCCCATAGAAGTACTCCTTGGCCCCAAGTGAGTTTCCCTAGTCCCATAGAAGTACTCCCAGACCCCAAGTGAGTTATCCTAGTCCCATAGAAGTACTCCCAGACCCCAAGTGAGTTACCCTAGTCCCATAGAAGTACTCCTGGACACCTAGTGTGTTACATTAGTCCTATAGAATTACTCCCTGACCCCAATTGAGTTACCCCAGTCACATAGAAGTACTCTCTAACCACAAGTGAGTTACCCCAGTCACATAGAAGTACTCTTTAACCAGAATTGAGTTTCCCTAGTCCCACAGAAGTACTCCCAGATCCCAAGTGAGTTACCCTAGTCCCACAGGAGAACTCCCTGGCCCCAAGTGAGTTACCCTAATCCAATAGAAGTACTCCCTGACCCCCAGTGTGTTACCCTAGTCCTAAAGAATTACTCCCTGACCCCAAGTGAATTACTATAGTCACATAGAAGTACCCTCTAACCACAAGTGAGTTTCCCTAGTCCCATAGAAGTACTCCCTGATCCCAAGTGAGATATCCTAGTCCCATAGAAGTACTCCCTGACCCCAAATGAGTTACCCTAGTCCCAAAGAATTACTCCCTGACCACAAGTGAATTAACCCAGACCCATAAAAGTACTCCCTGACCCCAAGTGTGTCACCCTAGTCTCATAGAAGTATTCTCTGACTCCAAGTGAGTTACCCTAGTCTCATAGAAGTATTCTCTGACTCCATGTGAGTTACCCTAGTCCAATAGAAGTACTCCCTGGCCCCAAGTGAGTTACCCTATTCCCATAGAAATACTCCTTGGCCCCAAGTGAGTTTCCCTAATTTCATAGTACTCCCAGACCCCAAGTGAGTAACCCTAGTCCCATAGAAGTTATCCCTGACCCAAAATGAGTTACCCTAGTCCCATTGAAATACTCCCTGGCCCCAAATGAGTTACCCTAGTCCCAAAGAAGTACTCCTTGACACCTAGTGTGTTACATTAGTCCTATAGAATTACTCCCTGACCCCAAGTGAGTTACCCCACTCACATAGAAGTACTCTCTAATCACAAGTGAGTTACCTTAGTCACATAGAAGTACTCTCTAACAAAAAGTGAGTTTTCCTAGTCCCATAGAAGTACTCTCAGGCCCCAAATGAGTTACCCTAGTCCCATAGAAGTACTCCCTGGCCCCAAATGAGTTACCCTAATCCAATAGAAGTACTCCCTGACCTCAAGTGTGTTCCCTAGTCCTATAGAATTAATCCCTGACCCCAAGTGAGTTACCCTAGTCCCATAGAAGTACTCTCTGACACCAATTGAATTACCCTAGTCCAACAGAAGTACTCCCTGGCCCCAAGTGAGTTACCCTAGTCCCATAGAAGTTATCCCTGACCCAAAATGAGTTACCCTAGTCCCATAGAAGAACTCCCTGGCCCCAAATGAGTTACCCTAATCCAATAGAAGTACTCCCTGACCTCAAGTGTGTTCCCTAGTCCTATAGAATTAATCCCTGACCCCAAGTGTGTTACCCCAGTCACATAGAAGTACTCGTACTCTCTAACCACAAGCGAGTTTCCCTAGTCCCATAGAAGTACTCCCTGATCCCTAGTGTGTTACGCTAGTCCTATAGAATTAATCCCTGACCCCAAGTGAGTCACCCCAGTCACATAGAATTACTCTCGAACCACAAGTGAGTTACTCTAGTCCCATAGAAGTACTCCCTGGCCGCAAGTCAGTTAACACAGTCACATAGAAGTACTCCCTGACCCCAAATTAGTTACCCTAATCCCATAGGAGTTATCCCTGACCCCAAAATTGTTACCCTAGTCCCATAGAAGTACTCCCTGGCCCCAAGTGAGTTACCCTATTCCAATAGAAGTACTAACTGGCCCCAAGTAAGTTACCATAGTAACATAGAAGTACTCCCTGGCACCAAGTGAGTTACCCTAGTCCCAAAGAAGTACTCCTTGACACCTAGTGTGTTACATTAGTCCTATAGAATTAATCCCTGACCCCAAGTGAGTTACCCCAGTCACATAGAAGTACTCTCTAACCACAAGTGAGTTACCTTAGTCCCATAGAAGTACTCCCTGGCCCCAAGTAATTTACCATAGTCCCATAGAAGTACTCTCTGACCCCAAATGAGTTACCCTAATCCCATAGAAGTACTCCCTGCCCACAAGTGAGTTACCCTAGTCTCATAGAAGTATTCTCTGACTCCTATTGAGTTACCCTAGTCCAATAGAAGTACTCCCTCGCCCCAAGTGATTTACTCTAGTCCCATAGAAGTACTCCTTGGCCCCAAGTGAGTTTCCCTAGTCCCATAGAAGTACTCCCAGACCCCAAGTGAGTTACCCCAGTATCATAAAAGTATTTCCTGACCCTAAGTGTGTCACCCTAGTCCCATAGAAGTGTTCCCTGACCCCAAGTGAGTTACCCAGTTTCCATAGAAATACTCCCTGGCCCCAAGTGAGTTACCCTAGTTTCATAAAAGTACCCCCTAACCCCAAGTGAGTTACCCTAATTCCATTAAAGTACTCCTTGACACCCAGCGTGTTATCCTATTCCCATAGAAGTACTCCCTGGCCCCAAGTGAGTTACCCTAGTCCCATAGAAGTACTCCTTGACACCTAGTGTGTTACCCTAGTCCTATAGAATTACTCCATGACCCCAAGTGAGTTACCCCAGTCACATAGAAATACTCTCTAACCACAAGTGAGTTTCCCTAGTCCCATAGAAGTACTCCCTGACCCCAAGTGAGATATCCTAGTCCCATAGAAGTACTGCCTGACCCCTAATGAGTTACCCTAATCCCAAAGAAGTACTACCTGACCCCAAATGAGTTACTCTAATCCCATAGAAAGACTCCCTGGTCCCAAGTGAGTTACCCTAGTCCCATCGAAGTACTACTGGACTCCAAGTGTGTTACCCTAGTCCTATAGAATTACTCCCTGACCCCAAGTGAGTTACCCCAGTCATATTGAAGTACTCCTAGACACCTAGTGTGTTACATTAGTCCTATAGAATTACTCCCTGACCCCAATTGAGTTACCCCATTCACATAGAAGTACTCTCTAACCACAAGTGAGTTACCCCAGTCACATAGAAGTACTCTCTAACCATAATTGAGTTTCCCTAGTCCCATAGAAGTACTCCCAGATCCCAAGTGAGTTACCCTAGTCCCATAGAAGTACTCCCTGACCCCAAGTGAGATATCCTAGTCCCATAGAAGTACTCCCTTACCCTAATTGCGATATCCTAGTCCCATAGAAGTACTCCCTGACCCCAAGTGTGTCACCCTAGTCTCATAGAAGTATTCTCTGACTCCAAGTGAGTTACCCTAATCCAATAGAAGTACACGCTGCCCCCCAGTGTGTTACCCTAATCCTATAGAATTACTGCCTGACCCCAAGTGAGTTACCCCAGTCCCATAGAAGTACTCCCTAACCCTAAGTGAGTTACCCCAGTCCCATAGAAATACTCCCTGGCCCCAAGTGAGTTACCCTATTCCCATAGAAGTACTAACTGGACCCAAGTAAGTTACCATAGTAACATAGAAGTACTCCCTGACCCTAAATGAGTTACCATAATCACATAGAAGTTATCCCTGACCCCAAACGAGTTACCCTAGTTCCATAGAAATACTCTCTGGCAACAAATGAGTTACCCTAATCCCATAGAAGTACTCCCTGGTCCCAAGTGAGTTACCCTAGTCCCATAGAAGTACTCCCAGACCCCAACTGAGTTACCCTAGTCCCATAGAAGAACTCCCTGGCCCCAAGTGAGTTTCCCTAGTACCATAGAATTACTCCCTGACCCCAAGTGAGTTAACCCAGTCCCATAAAAGTACTCCCTGACCCCAAGTGAGTTACCCTAGTTCCATTAAAGTACTCCCTGACACCCAGTGTGAACCCTAGTCCCATAGAAGAACTCCCTGACCCCAAGTGTGTCACCCTAGTCTCATAGAAATATTCTCTAACTCCAAGTGAGTTACCCTAGTCCAATAGAAGTACTCCTTGGCACCAAGTGGGTATCCCTAGTCCCATAGAAGTACTCCCAGACCCCAAGTGAGTTACCCTAGTCCCATAGAAGAACTCCCTGACCCCAAGTGTGTTACCCCAGTCACATAGAAGTACTCGGACTCTCTAACCGCAAGTGAGTTTCCCTAGTCCCATAGAAGTACTCCCTGGCCCCAAGTGAGTTACCCTAGTTTCATAAAAGTACCCCCTGACCCCAAATGAGTTACCCTAATCCCATAGAAAGACTCCCTGGCCCCAAATGCGTTACTCTAATCCCATAGAAAGACTCCCTGGTCCCAAGTGAGTTACCCTAGTCCCATCGAAGTACTACTGGACTCCAAGTGTGTTACCCTAGTCCTATAGAATTACTCCCTGACCCCAATTGAGTTACCCCATTCACATAGAAGTACTCTCTAACCACAAGTGAGTTACCCCAGTCACATAGAATTACTCTCTAACCATAATTGAGTTTCCCTAGTCCCATAGAAGTACTCCCAGTTCCCAAGTGAGTTACCCTAGTCCCATAGAAGTACTCCCTGACCCCAAGTGAGATATCCTAGTCCCATAGAAGTACTCCCTGACAACAAGTGAGTTACCCTAGTCTGATAGAAGTATTTTCTGACTCCAAGTGAGTTACCCTAGTCCAATAGAAGTACACCCTGGCCCCCAGTGAATTACTCTGGTCCCATAGAATTACTCCCTGACCCCAAGTGAAATACCCCAGTCCCATAAAAGTACTCCCTGACCCCAAGTGTGTCACCCTAGTCTCATAGAAGTATTCTCTTACTCCAAGTGAGTTACCCTAGTCCAATAGAAGTACTCCCTGACTCCCAGTGAGTTACCCTAGTCCCATAGAAGTACTCCTTGACCCCAAGTGAGATATCCCAGTCCCATATAAGTACTCCCTGAATCCAAATGAGTTATCCTAATTCCATAGAAGTACTCCCTGACCCCAAGTGAGATATTCTAGTCCCATAGAATTATTCCCTGACCCCAAGTAAGTTACCGTAGTCACATAGAAGTACTCCCTGACCACAAATGAGTTACCCTAGTCCCATAGAAATACTCCCTTGCCCCAAGTGAGTTACCCTAGTCCCAAAGAAGTACTCCTTGACACCTAGTGTGTTACTTTAGTCCTATAGAATTACTCCCTGACCCCAAGTGAGTTACCACACTCACATAGAAGTACTCTCTAATCATAAGTGAGTTACCTTAGTCACATAGAAGTATACTCTAACAAAAAGTGAGTTTTCCTAGTCCCATAGAAGTACTCTCTGGCCCCAATTGAGTTACCCTAGTCCAACAGAAGTACTCCCTGGCCCCAAGTGAGTTACTCTAGTCCCATAGAATTACTCCCTGACCCCAAGTGAGTTACCCCAGTCACATAAAAGTACTCCCTGACCCCAAGTGTGTCACCCTAGTATCATACAAGTATTCTCTGTCTCCAAGTGAGTTACCCTAGTCCAATAGAAGTACTCCCTGACTCCCAGTAAGTTACTCTAGTCCCATAAAAAGACTCCCTGGTCCCAATTGAGTTACCCTAGTCCCATAGAAGTACTCCTGGACTCCAAGTGTGTTACCCTAGTCCTATAGAATTACTCCCTGACCCCAAGTGAGTTACCCCAGTCATATTGAAGTACTCCTAGACACCTAGTGTGTTACATTAGTCCTATAGAATTACTCCCTGACCCCAATTGAGTTACCCCAGTCACATAGAAGTACTCTCTAACCACAAGTGAGTTACCCCAGTCACATAGAAGTACTCTTTAACCAGAATTGAGTTTCCCTAGTGCCACAGAAGTACTCCCAGATCCCAAGTGAGTTACCCTAGTCCCACAGGAGAACTCCCTGGCCCCAAGTGAGTTACCCTAATCCAATAGAAGTACTCCCTGACCCCCAGTGTGTTACCCTAGTCCTAAAGAATGACTCCCTGACCCCAAGTGAATTACTATAGTCACATAGAAGTACCCTCTAACCACAAGTGAGTTTCCTTAGTCCCATAGAAGTACACCCTGACCCCAAGTGAGTTACCCTAGTCCTATAGAATTACTCCCTGACCCCAAGTGATTTACCCCCGTCACATAGAAGTACTCTCTAACCACAAGTGAGTTTCCCTAGTCCCATAGAAGTACTCCCTGATCCCAAGTGAGATATCCTAGTCCCATAGAAGTACTCCCTGACCCCAAATGAGTTACCCTAGTCCCAAAGAATTACTCCCTGACCACAAGTGAATTAACCCAGACCCATAAAAGTACTCCCTGACCCCAAGTGTGTCACCCTAGTCTCATAGAAGTATTCTCTGACTCCAAGTGAGTTACCCTAGTCTCATAGAAGTATTCTCTGACTCCATGTGAGTTACCCTAGTCCAATAGAAGTACTCCCTGGCCCCAAGTGAGTTACCCTATTCCCATAGAAGTACTCCTTGGCCCCAAGTGAGTTTCCCTAGTTTCATAGTACTCCCAGACCCCAAGTGAGTTACCCTAGTCCCATAGAAGTTATCCCTGACCCAAAATGAGTTACCCTAGTCCCATCGAAATACTCGCTGGCCCCAAATGAGTTACCCTAGTCCCAAAGAAGTACTCCTTGACACCTAGTGTGTTACATTAGTCCTATAGAATTACTCCCTGACCCCAAGTGAGTTACCCCACTCACATAGAAGTACTCTCTAATCACAAGTGAGTTACCTTAGTCACATAGAAGTACTCTCTAACAAAAAGTGAGTTTTCCTAGTCCCATAGAAGTACTCTCAGGCCCCAAATGAGTTACCCTAGTCCCATAGAAGTACTCCCTGACCCCAAGTGAGTTACCCTAGTCCCATAGAAGTACTCTCTGATACCAATTGAGTTACCCTAGTCCAACAGAAGTACTCCCTGGCCCCAAGTGAGTTACTCTAGTCCCATAGAATTACTCCCTGACCCCAAGTGAGTTACCCCAGTCCCATAAAAGTACTCCCTGACCCCATGTGTGTCACCCTAGTCTCATAGAAGTATTCCCTGACTCCAAGTGAGTTACCCTAGTCTCATAGAAGTATTCTCTGACTCCATGTGAGTTACCCTAGTCCAATAGAAGTACTCCCTGGCCCCAAGTGAGTTACCCTATTCTCATAGAAGTACTCCTTGGCCCCAAGTGAGTTTCCCTAGTTTCATGGTACTCCCAGACCCCAAGTGAGTTACCCTAGTCCCTTAGAAGTTATCCCTGACCCCAAATGAGTTACCCTAGTCCCATTGAAATACTCCCTGGCCCCAAGTGAGTTACCCTAGTCCCAAAGAAGTACTCCTTGACACCTAGTGTGTTACATTAGTCCTATAGAATTACTCCCTGACCCCAATTGAGTTACCCCAGTCACATAGAAGTACTCTCTAACCACAAGTGAGTTACCCCAGTCAATTAGAAGTACTCTTTAACCAGAATTGAGATTCCCTAGTCCCATAGAAGTACTCCCTGACCCCTAGTGTGTTACGCTAGTCCCATAGAATTAATCCCTGACCCCAAGTGAGTTACCCCAGTCCCATAAAAGTACTCCCTGACCCCAAGTGTGTCACCCTAGTCTCATAGAAGTATTCTCTGACTCCAAGTGAGTTACCCTAATCCAATAGAAGTACACGCTGCCCCCCAGTGTGTTACCCTAATCCTATAGAATTCCTGCCTGACCCCAAGTGAGTTACCCCAGTCCCATAGAAGTACTCCCTAACCCTAAGTGAGTTACCCCAGTCCCATAGATATGCTCCCTGGCCCCAAGTGAGTTACCCTATTCCCATAGAAGTACTAACTGGACCCAAGTAAGTTACCATAGTAACATAGAAGTACTCCCTGACCCTAAATGAGTTACCATAATCACATAGAAGTTATCCCTGACCCCAAACGAGTTACCCTAGTTCCATAGAAATACTCTCTGGCAACAAATGAGTTACCCTAATCCCATAGAAGTACTCCCTGGTCCCAAGTGAGTTACCCTAGTCCCATAGAAGTACTCCCAGACCCCAACTGAGTTACCCTAGTCCCATAGAAGAACTCCCTGGCCCCAAGTGAGTTTCCCTAGTACCATAGAATTACTCCCTGACCCCAAGTGAGTTAACCCAGTCCCATAAAAGTACTCCCTGACCCCAAGTGAGTTACCCTAGTTCCATTAAAGTACTCCCTGACACCCAGTGTGAACCCTAGTCCCATAGAAGAACTCCCTGACCCCAAGTGTGTCACCCTAGTCTCATAGAAATATTCTCTAACTCCAAGTGAGTTACCCTAGTCCAATAGAAGTACTCCTTGGCCCCAAGTGGGTATCCCTAGTTCCATAGAAGTACTCCCAGACCCCAAGTGAGTTACCCTAGTCCCATAGAAGAACTCCCTGACCCCAAGTGTGTTACCCCAGTCACATAGAAGTACTCGGACTCTCTAACCGCAAGTGAGTTTCCCTAGTCCCATAGAAGTACTCCCTGACCCCTAGTGTGTTACGCTAGTCCTTTAGAATTAATCCCTGACCCCAAGTGTGTTACCCCAGTCACATAGAAGTACTCTCTAACCACACGTGAGTTACCCTATTCCCATAGAAGTATTCCCTGATCCCAAATGAGTAAACCTAGTCCCAAAGAAGTACTCCTTGACACCTAGTGTGTTACCCTAGTGCTATAGAATTACTCCCTGACCTCAAGTGTGTCACCCTAGTCTCATAGAAATATTCTCTGACTCCAAGTGAGTTACCCTAGTCCAATAGAAGTACTCCTTGGCCCCAAATGAGTTACCCTAATCCAATAGAAGTACTCCCTGACCCCAAGTGTGTTCCCTAGTCCTATAGAATTAATCCCTGACCCCAAGTGTTTTACCCCAGTCACATAGAAGTACTCGTACTCTCTAACCACAAGCGAGTTTCCCTAGTCCCATAGAAGTACTCCCTGATCCCTAGTGTGTTACGCTAGTCCTATAGAATTAATCCCTGACCCCAAGTGAGTCACCCCAGTCACATAGAATTACTCTCGAACCACAAGTGAGTTACTCTAGTCCCATAGAAGTACTCCCTGGCCCCAAGTCAGTTAACACAGTCACATAGAAGTACTCCCTGACCCCAAATTAGTTACCCTAATCCCATAGGAGTTATCCCTGACCCCAAATTTGTTACCCTAGTCCCACAGAAGTACTCCCTGGCCCCAAGTGAGTTACCCTATTCCAATAGAAGTACTAACTGGCCCCAAGTAAGTTACCATAGTAACATAGAAGTACTCCCTGGCACCAAGTGAGTTACCCTAGTCTCATAGAAGTATTCTCTGACTCCAAGTGAGTTACCCTAGTCTCATAGAAGTATTCTCTGACTCCATGTGAGTTACCCTAGTCCAATAGAAGTACTCCCTGGCCCCAAGTGAGTTACCCTATTCACATAGAAGTACTCCTTGGCCCCAAGTGAGTTTCCCTAGTTTCATAGTACTCCCAGACCCCAAGTGAGTTACCCTAGTCCCATAGAAGTTATCCCTGACCCCAAATGAGTTACCCTAGTCCCATTGAAATACTCCCTGGCCCCAAATGAGTTACCCTAGTCCCAAAGAAGTACTCCTTGACACCTAGTGTGTTACATTAGTCCTATAGAATTACTCCCTGACCCCAAGTGAGTTACCCCACTCACATAGAAGTACTCTCTAATCACAAGTGAGTTACCTTAGTCACATAGAAGTACTCTCTAACAAAAAGTGAGTTTTCCTAGTCCCATAGAAGTACTCTCAGGCCCCAAATGAGTTACCCTAGTCCCATAGAAGTACTCCCTGACCCCAAGTGAGTTACCCTAGTCCCATAGAAGTACTCTCTGACACCAATTGAGTTACCCTAGTCCAACAGAAGTACTCCCTGGCCCCAAGTGAGTTACTCTAGTCCCATTGAATTACTCCCTGACCCCAAGTGAGTTACCCCAGTCCCACAAAAGTACTCCCTGACCCCAAGTGTGTCACCCTAGTCTGATAGAAGTATTCTCTGACTCCAAGTGAGTTACCCTAGTCTCATAGAAGTATTCTCTGACTCCCTGTGAGTTACCCTAGTCCAATAGAAGTACTCCCTGGCCCCAAGTGAGTTACCCTATTCCCATAGAAGTACTCCTTGGCCCCAAGTGAGTTTCCCTAGTTTCATAGTACTCCCAGACCCCAAGTGGGTTACCCTAGTCCCATTGAAATACTCCCTGGCCCCAAGTGAGTTACCCTAGTCCCAAAGAAGTACTCCTTGACACCTAGTGTGTTACATTAGTCCTATAGAATTAATCCCTGACCCCAAGTGAGTTACCCCAGTCACATAGAAGTACTCTCTAACCACAAGTGAGTTACCTTAGTCCCATAGAAGTACTCCCTGGCCCCAAGTAATTTACCATAGTCCCATAGAAGTACTCTCTGACCCCAAATGAGTTACCTTAATCCCATAGAAGTACTCCCTGCCCACAAGTGAGTTACCCTAGTCTCATAGAAGTATTCTCTGACTCCAAGTGAGTTACCCTAGTCCAATAGAAGTACTCCCTGACCCCAAGTGAGTTATCCTGTTCCCATAGAAGTACTCCTTGGCCCCAAGTGAGTTTCCCTAGTTTCATAGTACTCACAGACCCCAAGTGAGTTACCCTAGTCCCTTAGAAGTTATCCCTGACCCCAAATGAGTTACCCTAGTCCCATTGAAATACTCCCTGGCCCCAAGTGAGTTACACTAGTCCCAAAGAAGTACTCCTTGACACCTAGTGTGTTACATTAGTCCTATAGAAATACTCCCTGACCCCAATTGAGTTACCCCAGTCACATAGAAGTACTCTCTAACCACAAGTGAGTTACCCCAGTCAATTAAAAGTACTCTTTAACCAGAATTGAGTTTCCCTAGTCCCACAGAAGTACTCCCAGATCCCAATTGAGTTACCCTAGTCCCATAGAAGTACTCCCTGACCCCAAGTGAGTTACCCTAGTCCCATAGAAGTACTCTCTGACACCAATTGAGTTACCCTAGTCCAACAGAAGTACTCCCTGGCCCCAAGTAATTTACCATAGTCCCATAGAAGTACTCTCTGACCCCAAATGAGTTACCCTAATCCCATAGAAGTACTCCCTGCCCACAAGTGAGTTACCCTAGTCTCATAGAAGTATTCTCTGACTCCAATTGAGTTACCCTAGTCCAATAGAAGTACTCCCTGGCCCCAAGTGATTTACTCTAGTCCCATAGAATTACTCCCTGACCCCAAGTGAGTTACCCCAGTCCCATAAAAGTATTTCCTGACCCTAAGTGTGTCACCCTAGTCTCATAGAAGTATTCTCTGACTCCAAGTGAGTTACCCTAGTCCAATAGAAGTACTCCCTGACCCCAAGTGAGTTATCCTGTTCCCATAGAAGTACTCCTTGGCCCCAAGTGAGTTTCCCTAGTCCCATAGAAGTACTCCCAGACCCCAAGTGAGTTATCCTAGTCCCATAGAAGTACTCCCAGACCCCAAGTGAGTTACCCTAGTCCCATAGAAGTGTTCCCTGACCCCAAGTGAGTTACCCAGGTTCCATAGAAGTATTCTCTGACTCCATGTGAGTTACCCTAGTCCAATAGAAGTACTCCCTGGCCCCAAGTGAGTTACCCTATTCCCATAGAAGTACTCCATGGCCCCAAGTGAGTTTCCCTAGTTTCATAGTACTCCCAGACCCCAAGTGAGTTACCCTAGTCCCATAGAAGTTATCCCTGACCCCAAATGAGTTACCCTAGTCCCATTGAAATACTCCCTGGCCCCAAATGAGTTACACTAGTCCCAAAGAAGTACTCCTTGACACCTAGTGTGTTACATTAGTCCTATAGAATTACTCCCTGACCCCAAGCGAGTTACCCCAGTTACATAGAAGTACTCTTTAACCAGAATTGAGTTTCCCTAGTCTCACAGAAGTACTCCCAGTTCCCAAGTGAGTTACCCTAGTCCCACAGGAGAACTCCCTGGCCCCAAGTGAGTTACCCTAATCCAATAGAAGTACTCCCTGACCCCCAGTGTGTTACCCTAGTCCTAAAGAACTACTCCCTGACCCCAAGTAAATTACTATAGTCACATAGAAGTACCCTCTAACCACAAGTGAGTTTCCTTAGTCCCATAGAAGTACACCCTGACCCCAAGTGAGTTACCCTAGTCCTATAGATTTACTCCCTGACCCCAAGAGATTTACCCCCGTCACATAGAAGTACTCTCTAACCACAAGTGAGTTTCCCTAGTCCCATAGAAGTACTCCCTGATCCCAAGTGAGATATCCTAGTCCCATAGAAGTACTCCCTGACCCCAAATGAGTTACCCTAGTCCCAAAGAATTACTCCCTGACCACAAGTGAATTAACCCAGATCCATAAAAGTACTCCCTGACCCCAAGTGTGTCACCCTAGTCTCATAGAAGTATTCTCTGACTCCAAGTGAGTTACCCTAGTCTCATAGAAGAATTCTCTGACTCCATGTGAGTTACCTTAGTCCAATAGAAGTACTCCCTGGCCCCAAGTGAGTTACCCTATTCCCATAGAAGTACTCCTTGGCCCCAAGTGAGTTTCCCTAGTTTCATAGTACTCCCAGACCCCAAGTGAGTTACCCTAGTCCCATAGAAGTTATCCCTGACCCCAAATGAGTTACCCTAGTCCCATTGAAATACTCCCTGGCCCCAAATGAGTTACCCTAGTCCCAAAGAAGTACTCCTTGACACCTAGTGTGTTACATTAGTCCTATAGAATTACTCCCTGACCCCAAGTGAGTTACCCCACTCACATAGAAGTACTCTCTAATCACAAGTGAGTTACCTTAGTCACATAGAAGTACTCTCTAACAAAAAGTGAGTTTTACTAGTCCCATAGAAGTACTCTCAGGCCCCAAATGAGTTACCCTAGTCCCATAGAAGTACTCCCTGACCCCAAGTGAGTTACCCTAGTCCCATAGAAGTACTCTCTGACACCAATTGAGTTACCCTAGTCCAACAGAAGTACTCCCTGGCCCCAAGTGAGTTACTCTAGTCCCATTGAATTACTCCCTGACCCCAAGTGTGTCACCCTAGTCTGATAGAAGTATTCTCTGACTCCAAGTGAGTTACCCTAGTCTCATAGAAGTATTCTCTGACTCCCTGTGAGTTACCCTAGTCCAATAGAAGTACTCCCTGGCCCCAAGTGAGTTACCCTATTCCCATAGAAGTACTCCTTGGCCCCAAGTGAGTTTCCCTAGTTTCATAGTACTCCCAGACCCCAAGTGGGTTACCCTAGTCCCATTGAAATACTCCCTGGCCCCAAGTGAGTTACCCTATTCCCATAGAAGTACTCCTTGGCCCCAAGTGAGTTTCCCTAGTTTGATAGTACTCCCAGACCCCAAGTGAGTTACCCTAGTCCCATAGAAGTTATCTCTGACCCCAAATGAGTTACCCTAGTCCCATTGAAATACTCCCTGGCCCCAAATGAGTTACCCTAGTCCCAAAGAAGTACTCCATGACACCTAGTGTGTTACATTAGTCCTATAGAATTACTCCCTGACCCCAAGTGAGTTACCCCACTCACATAGAAGTACTCTCTAATCACAAGTGAGTTACCTTAGTCACATAGAAGTACTCTCTAACAAAAAGTGAGTTTTCCTAGTCCCATAGAAGTACTCTCAGGCCCCAAATGAGTTACCCTAGTCCCATAGAATTACTACCTGACCCCAAGTGAGTTACCCTAGTCCCATAGAAGTACTCTCTGACACCAATTAAGTTACCCTAGTCCAACAGAAGTACTCCCTGGCCCCAAGTGAGTTACTCTAGTCCCATAGAATTACTCCATGACCCCAAGTGAGTTACCCCAGTCCCATAAAAGTACTCCCTGACCCCAAGTGTGTCACCCTAGTCTCATAGAAGTATTCTCTAACTCCAAGTGAGTTACCCTAGTCTCATAGAAGTATTCTCTGACTCCATGTGAGTTACCCTAGTCCAATAGAAGTACTCCCTGGCCCCAAGTGAGTTACCCTATTCCCATAGAAGTACTCCTTGGCCCCAAGTGAGTTACCCCAGTCATATTGAAGTACTCCTAGACACATAGTGTGTTACATTAGTCCTATAGTATTACTCCCTGACCCCAATTGAGTTACCCCAGTCACATAGAAGTACTCTCTAACCACAAGTGAGTTACCCCTGTCACATAGAAGTACTCTTTAACCAGAATTGAGTTTTCCTAGTCCCACAGAAGTACTCCCAGATCCCAAGTGAGTTACCCTAGTCCCACAGGAGAACTCCCTGGCCCCAAGTGAGTTACCCTAATCCAATAGAAGTACTCCCTGACCCCCAGTGTGTTACCCTAGTCCTAAAGAACTACTCCCTGACCCCAAGTGAATTACTATAGTCACATAGAAGTACCCTCTAACCACAAGTGAGTTTCCTCAGTCCCATAGAAGTACACCCTGACCCCAAATGAGTTACCCTAGTCCTATAGAATTACTCCCTGACCCCAAGTGATTTACCCCCGTCACATAGAAGTACTCTCTAACCACAAGTGAGTTTCCCTAGTCCCATAGAAGTACTCCCTGATCCCAAGTGAGATATCCTAGTCCCATAGAAGTACTCCCTGACCCCAAATGAGTTACCCTAGTCCCAAAGAATTACTCCCTGACCACAAGTGAATTAACCCAGACCCATAAAAGTACTCCCTGACCCCAAGTGTGTCACCCTAGTCTCATAGAAGTATTCTCTGACTCCAAGTGAGTTACCCTAGTCTCATAGAAGTATTCTCTGACTCCATGTGAGTTACCCTAGTCCAATAGAAGTACTCCCTGGCCCCAAGTGAGTTACCCTATTCCCATAGAAGTACTCCTTGGCCCCAAGTGAGTTTCCCTAGTTTGATAGTACTCCCAGACCCCAAGTGAGTTACCCTAGTCCCATAGAAGTTATCTCTGACCCCAAATGAGTTACCCTAATCCCATTGAAATACTCCCTGGCCCCAAATGAGTTACCCTAGTCCCAAAGAAGTACTCCTTGACACCTAGTGTGTTACATTAGTCCTATAGAATTACTCCCTGACCCCAAGTGAGTTACCCCACTCACATAGAAGTACTCTCTAATCACAAGTGAGTTACCTTAGTCACATAGAAGTACTCTCTAACAAAAAGTGAGTTTTCCTAGTCCCATAGAAGTACTCTCAGGCCCCAAATGAGTTACCCTAGTCCCATAGAATTACTACCTGACCCCAAGTGAGTTACCCTAGTCCCATAGAAGTACTCTCTGACACCAATTAAGTTACCCTAGTCCAACAGAAGTACTCCCTGGCCCCAAGTGAGTTACTCTAGTCCCATAGAATTACTCCATGACCCCAAGTGAGTTACCCCAGTCCCATAAAAGTACTCCCTGACCCCAAGTGTGTCACCCTAGTCTCATAGAAGTATTCTCTAACTCCAAGTGAGTTACCCTAGTCTCATAGAAGTATTCTCTGACTCCATGTGAGTTACCCTAGTCCAATAGAAGTACTCCCTGGCCCCAAGTGAGTTACCCTATTCCCATAGAAGTACTCCTTGGCCCCAAGTGAGTTACCCTAGTCCCATTGAAATACTCCCTGGCCCCAAGTGAGTTTCCCTAGTCCCAAAGAAGTACTCCTTGACACCTAGTGTGTTACATTAGTCCTATAGAATTACTCCCTGACCCCAATTGAGTTACCCCAGTCATATAGAAGTACTCTCTAACCACAAGTGAGTTACCCCAGTCACTTAGAAGTACTCTTTAACCAGAATTGAGTTTCCCTAGTCCCACAGAAGTACTCCCAGATCCCAAGTGAGTTACCCTATTCCCACAGGAGAACTCCCTGGCCACAAGTTAGTTACCCTAATCCAATAGAAGTACTCCCTGACCCCCAGTGTGTTACCCTAGTCCTAAAGAATTACTCCCTGACCCCAAGTGAATTACTATAGTCACATAGAAGAACCCTCTAACCACAAGTGAGTCTCCTTAGTCCCATAGAAGTACACTCTGACCCCAAGTGAGTTACCCTAGTCCTATAGAATTATTCCCTGACCCCAAGTGATTTACCCCCGTCACATAGAAGTACTCTCTACCCACAAGTGAGTTTCCCTAGTCCCATAGAAGTACTCCCTGATCCCAAGTGAGATATCCTAGTCCCATAGAAGTACTCCCTGACCCCAAATGAGTTACCCTAGTCCCAAAGAATTACTCCCTGACCACAAGTGAATCAACCCAGACCCATAAAAGTACTCCCTGACCCCAAGTGTGTCACCCTAGTCTCATAGAAGTATTCTCTGACTCCAAGTGAGTTACCCTAGTCTCATAGAAGTATTCTCTGACTCCATGTGAGTTACCCTAGTCCAATAGAAGTACTCCCTGGCCCCATGTGAGTTACCCTATTCCCATAGAAGTACTCTTTGGCCCCAAGTGAGTTTCCCTAGTTTCATAGTACTCCCACACCCCAAGTGATTTACCCTAGTCCCATAGAAGTTATCCCTGACCCCAAATGAGTTACCCTAGTCCCATTGAAATACTCCCTGGCCCCAAGTGAGATACCCTAGCCCCAAAGAAGTACTCCTTGACACCTAGTGTGTTACATTAGTCCTATAGAATTACTCCCTGACCCCAAGTGTGTCACCCTAGTATCATAGAAGTATTCTCTGACTCCAAGTGAGTTACCCCAGTCACTTAGAAGTACTCTTTAACCAGAATTGAGTTTCCCTAGTCCCACAGAAGTACTCCCAGATCCCAAGTGAGTTACCCTAGTCCCACAGGAGAACTCCCTGGCCCCAAGTTAGTTACCCTAATCCAATAGAAGTACTCCCTGACCCCCAGTGTGTTACCCTAGTCCCAAAGAAGTACTCCTTGACACCTAGTGTGTTACATTAGTCCTATAGAATTACTCCCTGACCCCAATTGAGTTACCCCAGTCACATAGATGTACTCTCTAACCACAAGTGAGTTACCCCAGTCACTTAGAAGTACTCTTTAACCAGAATTGAGTTTCCCTAGTCCCACAGAAGTACTCCCTGATCCCAAGTGAGATATCCTAGTCCCATAGAAGTACTCCCTGGCCCCAAGTGTGTCACCCTAGTATCATAGAAGAATTATCTGACTCCAAGTGAGTTACCCTAGTGCAATAGAAGTACTCCCTGACTCCCAGTGAGTTACCCTAGTCCCATAGAAGTACTCCCTCACCCCAAGTGAGATATCCTAGTCCCATAGAAGAACTCCCTGACCCCAAATGTGTTACCCTAATCCCATAGAAGTACTCCCTGATCCCAAGTGAGATATCCTAGTCCCATAGAAGTACTCCATGACCCTAAGTGCGATATCCTAGTCCCATAGAAGTACTCCCTGACAACAAGTGAGTTACCCTAGTCTCATAGAAGTATTCTCTGACTCCAAGTGAGTTACCCTAGTCCAATAGAAGTAAACCCTGGCCCCAAGTGAGATACTCTATTCCCATAGAAAGACTCCCTGGTCCCAAGTGAGTTACCCTAGTACCATAGAAGTACTCCTGGACTCCAAGTGTGTTACCCTAGTCCTATAGAATTACTCCCTGACCCCAAGTGAGTTACCCTAGTCCCAAAGAAGTACTCCTTGACACCTAGTGTGTTACATTAGTCCTATAGAATTACTCCCTGACCCCAAGTGAGTTACCCCACTCACATAGAAGTACTCTCTAATTACAAGTGAGTTATCTTAGTCACATAGAAGTACTCTCTAACAACAAGTGAGTTTTCCTAGTCCCATAGAAGTACTCTCTGGCCCCAAATGAGTTACCCTAGTCCCATAGAAGTACTCCATGACCCTAAGTGCGATATCCTAGTCCCATAGAAGTACTCCCTGACAACAAGTGAGTTACCCTAGTCTCATAGAAGTATTCTCTGACTCCAAGTGAGTTACCCTAGTCCAATAGAAGTACACCCTGGCCCCAAGTGAGTTACTCTATTCCCATAGAAAGACTCCCTGGTCCCAAGTGAGTTACCCTAGTACCATAGAAGTACTCCTGGACTCCAAGTGTGTTACCCTAGTCCAATAGAATTACTCCCTGACCCCAAGTGAGTTACCCTAGTCCCAAAGAAGTACTCCTTGACACCTAGTGTGTTACATTAGTCCTATAGAATTACTCCCTGACCCCAAGTCAGTAACCCCACTCACATAGAAGTACTCTCTAATCACAAGTGAGTTACCTTAGTCACATAGAAGTACTCTCTAACAACAAGTGAGTTTTCCTAGTCCCATAGAAGTACTCTCTGGCCCCAAATGAGTTACCCTAGTCCCATAGAATTACTCCCTGACCCCAAGTGAGTTACCCCAGTCCCATAAAAGTACTCCCTGACCCCAAGTGTGTCACCCTAGTCTCATAGAAGTATTCTCTGACTCCAAGTGAGTTACCCTAATCCAATAGAAGTACTCCCTGACCCCCAGTGTATTACCCTAGTCCTATAGAATTACTCCCTGACCCCAAGTGAGTTACCCCAGTCCCATAAAAGTACTCCCTGACCCCAAGTGCGATATCCTAGTCCCATAGAAGTACTCCCTGACAACAAGTGAGTTACCCCAGTCCCATAAAAGTACTCCCTGACCCCAAGTGTGTCACCCTAGTCTCATAGAAGTATTCTCTGACTCCAAGTGAGTTACCCTAATCCAATAGAAGTACTCCCTGACCCCCAGTGTATTACCCTAGTCCTATAGAATTACTCCCTGACCCCAAGTGAATTACTATAGTCACATAGAAGTACCCTCTAACCACAAGTGAGTTTCCTTAGTCCCATAGTAGTACTCCCTGACCCCAAGTGAGTTACCCTAGTCCTATAGAATTACTCCCTGACCCCAAGTAATTTACCCCAGTCACATAGAAGTACTCTCTAACCACAAGTGAGTTTCCCTAGTCCATAGAAGTACTCCCTGATCCCAAGTGAGATATCCTAGTCCCATAGAAGTACTCCCTGACCCCAAATGAGTTACCCTAATCCAAAAGAAGTACTACCTTACCCCAAATGAGTTACCATAGTCCCAAAGAATTACTCCCTGACCACAAGTGAATTAACCCAGACCCATAAAAGTAATCCCTGACCCCAAGTGTGACACCTTAGTCTCATAGAAGTATTCTCTGACTCCAAGTGAGTTACCCTAGTCTCATAGAAGTATTCTCTGACTCCATGTGAGTTACCCTAGTCCAATAGAAGTACTCCCTGGCCCCAAGTGAGTTACCCTATTCCCATAGAAGTACTCCTTGGCCCTAAGTGAGTTTCCCTAGTTTCATAGTACTCCCAGACCCCAAATGAGTTACCCTAGTCCCATTGAAATACTCCCTGGCCCCAACTGAGATATCCTAGTCCCAAAGAATTATTCCCTGACCCCAAGTAAGTTACCGTAGTCACATAGAAGTACTCCCTGACCACAAATGAGTTACCCTAGTCCCATAGAAATACTCCCTGGCCCCAAGTGAGTTACCCTAGTCCCAAAGAAGTACTCCTTGACACCAAGTGTGTTACATTAGTCCTATAAAATTACTCCCTGACTCCAAGTGAGTTACCCCAGTCACATAGAAGTACTCTCTAATCACAATTGAGTTACCTTAGTCACATAGAAGTACTCTCTAACAACAAGTGAGTTTTCCTAGTCCCATAGAAGTACTCTCTGACACCAATTGAGTTACCCTAGTCCAACAGAAGTACTCCCTGGCCCCAAGTGAGTTACTCTAGTCCCATAGAATTACTCCCTGACCCCAAGTGAGTTACCCCAGTCCCATAAAAGCATTCCCTGACCCCAAGTGTGTCACCCTAGTCTCATAGAAGTATTTTCTGACTCCAAGTGAGTTACCCTAGTCCAATAGAAGTACTCCCTGACCCCAAGTTAGTTATCCTATTCCCATAGAAGTACTCCTTGGCCCCAAGTGAGTTTCCCTAGTCCCATAGAAGTACTCCCAGACCCCAAGTGAGTTATCCTAGTCCCATAGAAGAACTCCCTGGCCACAAGTGAGTTACCCTAGTCAGATAGAATTACTCCCTGACCCGAAGTGAGTTACCACAGTCCAATAAAAGTACTCCCTGACCCCAAGTGAGTTTCCCTAGTCCCATAGAAGTACTCCCAGACCCCAAGTGAGTTACCCTAGTCCCATAGAAGTGTTCCCTGACCCCAAGTGAGTTACCCAGGTCCCATAGAAATACTCCCTGGCTCCAAGTGAGTTACCCTAATCTCATAAAAGTACCCCCTGACCCCAAGTGAGTTACCCTAATTCCATTAAAGTACTCCCTGACACCCAGTGTGTTATCCTAGTCCCATAGAAGTACTCCCTGGCCCCAAGTGAGTTACCCTAGTCCAATAGAAGTACTCCTTGACGCTTAGTGTGTTACCCTAATCCTATAGAAGTACTCCCTGACCCCAAGTGCGATATCCTAGTCCCATAGAAGTACTCCCTGACAACAAGTGAGTTACCCTAGTCTCATAGAAGTATTCTCTGACTCCAAGTGAGTTACCCTAGTCCAATAGAAGTAAACCCTGGCCCCAAGTGAGTTACTCTATTCCCATAGAAAGACTCCCTGGTCCCAAGTGAGTTACCCTAGTACCATAGAAGTACTCCTGGACTCCAAGTGTGTTACCCTAGTCCTATAGAATTACTCCCTGACCCCAAGTGAGTTACCCTAGTCCCAAAGAAGTACTCCTTGACACCTAGTGTGTTACATTAGTCCTATAGAATTACTCCCTGACCCCAAGTGAGTTACCCCACTCACATAGAAGTACTCTCTAATTACAAGTGAGTTACCTTAGTCACATAGAAGTACTCTCTAACAACAAGTGAGTTTTCCTAGTCCCATAGAAGTACTCTCTGGCCCCAAATGAGTTACCCTAGTCCCATAGAATTACTCCCTGACCCCAAGTGAGTTACCCCAGTCCCATAAAAGTACTCCCTGACCCCAAGTGCGATATCCTAGTCCCATAGAAGTACTCCCTGACAACAAGTGAGTTACCCCAGTCCCATAAAAGTACTCCCTGACCCCAAGTGTGTCACCCTAGTCTCATAGAAGTATTCTCTGACTCCAAGTGAGTTACCCTAATCCAATAGAAGTACTCCCTGACCCCCAGTGTATTACCCTAGTCCTATAGAATTACTCCCTGACCCCAAGTGAATTACTATAGTCACATAGAAGTACCCTCTAACCACAAGTGAGTTTCCTTAGTCCCATAGTAGTACTCCCTGACCCCAAGTGAGTTACCCTAGTCCTATAGAATTACTCCCTGACCCCAAGTAATTTACCCCAGTCACATAGAAGTACTCTCTAACCACAAGTGAGTTTCCCTAGTCCATAGAAGTACTCCCTGATCCCAAGTGAGATATCCTAGTCCCATAGAAGTACTCCCTGACCCCAAATGAGTTACCCTAATCCAAAAGAAGTACTACCTTACCCCAAATGAGTTACCATAGTCCCAAAGAATTACTCCCTGACCACAAGTGAATTAACCCAGACCCATAAAAGTAATCCCTGACCCCAAGTGTGACACCCTAGTCTCATAGAAGTATTCTCTGACTCCAAGTGAGTTACCCTAGTCTCATAGAAGTATTCTCTGACTCCATGTGAGTTACCCTAGTCCAATAGAAGTACTCCCTGGCCCCAAGTGAGTTACCCTATTCCCATAGAAGTACTCCTTGGCCCTAAGTGAGTTTCCCTAGTTTCATAGTACTCCCAGACCCCAAATGAGTTACCCTAGTCCCATTGAAATACTCCCTGGCCCCAACTGAGATATCCTAGTCCCAAAGAATTATTCCCTGACCCCAAGTAAGTTACCGTAGTCACATAGAAGTACTCCCTGACCACAAATGAGTTACCCTAGTCCCATAGAAATACTCCCTGGCCCCAAGTGAGTTACCCTAGTCCCAAAGAAGTACTCCTTGACACCAAGTGTGTTACATTAGTCCTATAAAATTACTCCCTGACTCCAAGTGAGTTACCCCAGTCACATAGAAGTACTCTCTAATCACAATTGAGTTACCTTAGTCACATAGAAGTACTCTCTAACAACAAGTGAGTTTTCCTAGTCCCATAGAAGTACTCTCTGACACCAATTGAGTTACCCTAGTCCAACAGAAGTACTCCCTGGCCCCAAGTGAGTTACTCTAGTCCCATAGAATTACTCCCTGACCCCAAGTGAGTTACCCCAGTCCCATAAAAGCATTCCCTGACCCCAAGTGTGTCACCCTAGTCTCATAGAAGTATTTTCTGACTCCAAGTGAGTTACCCTAGTCCAATAGAAGTACTCCCTGACCCCAAGTTAGTTATCCTATTCCCATAGAAGTACTCCTTGGCCCCAAGTGAGTTTCCCTAGGCCCATAGAAGTACTCCCAGACCCCAAGTGAGTTATCCTAGTCCCATAGAAGAACTCCCTGGCCACAAGTGAGTTACCCTAGTCTGATAGAATTACTCCCTGACCCGAAGTGAGTTACCACAGTCCCATAAAAGTACTCCCTGACCCCAAGTGAGTTTCCCTAGTCCCATAGAAATACTCCCAGACCCCAAGTGAGTTACCCTAGTCCCATAGAAGTGTTCCCTGACCCCAAGTGAGTTACCCAGGTCCCATAGAAATACTCCCTGGCTCCAAGTGAGTTACCCTAATCTCATAAAAGTACCCCCTGACCCCAAGTGAGTTACCCTAATTCCATTAAAGTACTCCCTGACACCCAGTGTGTTATCCTAGTCCCATAGAAGTACTCCCTGGCCCCAAGTGAGTTACCCTAGTCCAATAGAAGTACTCCTTGACGCTTAGTGTGTTACCCTAATCCTATAGAAGTACTCCCTGACCCCAAGTGCGATATCCTAGTCCCATAGAAGTACTCCCTGACAACAAGTGAGTTACCCTAGTCTCATAGAAGTATTCTCTGACTCCAAGTGAGTTACCCTAGTCCAATAGAAGTAAACCCTGGCCCCAAGTGAGTTACTCTATTCCCATAGAAAGACTCCCTGGTCCCAAGTGAGTTACCCTAGTACCATAGAAGTACTCCTGGACTCCAAGTGTGTTACCCTAGTCCTATAGAATTACTCCCTGACCCCAAGTGAGTTACCCTAGTCCCAAAGAAGTACTCCTTGACACCTAGTGTGTTACATTAGTCCTATAGAATTACTCCCTGACCCCAAGTGAGTTACCCCACTCACATAGAAGTACTCTCTAATTACAAGTGAGTTACCTTAGTCACATAGAAGTACTCTCTAACAACAAGTGAGTTTTCCTAGTCCCATAGAAGTACTCTCTGGCCCCAAATGAGTTACCCTAGTCCCATAGAATTACTCCCTGACCCCAAGTGAGTTACCCCAGTCCCATAAAAGTACTCCCTGACCCCAAGTGCGATATCCTAGTCCCATAGAAGTACTCCCTGACAACAAGTGAGTTACCCTAGTCTCATAGAAGTATTCTCTGACTCCAAGTGAGTTACCCTAGTCCAATAGAAGTAAACCCTGGCCCCAAGTGAGTTACTCTATTCCCATAGAAAGACTCCCTGGTCCCAAGTGAGTTACCCTAGTACCATAGAAGTACTCCTGGACTCCAAGTGTGTTACCCTAGTCCTATAGAATTACTCCCTGACCCCAAGTGAGTTACCCCAGTCCCATAAAAGTACTCCCTGACCCCAAGTGTGTCACCCTAGTCTCATAGAAGTATTCTCTGACTCCAAGTGAGTTACCCTAATCCAATAGAAGTACTCCCTGACCCCCAATGTATTACCCTAGTCCTATAGAATTACTCCCTGACCCCAAGTGAATTACTATAGTCACATAGAAGTACCCTCTAACCACAAGTGAGTTTCCTTAGTCCCATAGTAGTACTCCCTGATCCCAAGTGAGATATCCTAGTCCCATAGAAGTACTCCCTGACCCCAAATGAGTTACCCTAATCCAAAAGAAGTACTACCTTACCCCAAATGAGTTACCATAGTCCCAAAGAATTACTCCCTGACCACAAGTGAATTAACCCAGACCCATAAAAGTAATCCCTGACCCCAAGTGTGACACCCTAGTCTCATAGAAGTATTCTCTGACTCCATGTGAGTTACCCTAGTCCAATAGAAGTACTCCCTGGCCCCAAGTGAGTTACCCTGTTCCCATAGAAGTACTCCTTGGCCCTAAGTGAGTTTCCCTAGTTTCATAGTACTCCCAGACCCCAAATGAGTTACCCTAGTCCCATTGAAATACTCCCTGGCCCCAACTGAGATATCCTAGTCCCAAAGAATTATTCCCTGACCCCAAGTAAGTTACCGTAGTCACATAGAAGTACTCCCTGACCACAAATGAGTTACCCTAGTCCCATAGAAATACTCCCAGCCCCAAGTGAGTTCCCCTAGTCCCAAATAAGTACTCCTTGACACCAAGTGTTTTACATTAGTCCTATAGAATTACTCCCTGACTCCAAGTGAGTTACCCCAGTCACATAGAAGTACTCTCTAATCACAATTGAGATACCTTAGTCACATAGAAGTACTCTCTAACAACAAGTGAGTTTTCCTAGTCCCATAGACGTACTCTCTGGACCCAAGTGAGTTACCCTAGTCCCATAGAAGTACTCTCTGACACCAATTGAGTTACCCTAGTCCAACAGAAGTACTCCCTGGCCCCAAGTGAGTTACTCTAGTCCCATAGAATTACTCCCTGACCCCAAGTAAGTTACCCCAGTCCCATAAAAGCATTCCCTGACCCCAAGTGTGTCACCCTAGTCTCATAGAAGTATTTTCTGACTCCAAGTGAGTTTCCCTAGTCCCATAGAAGTATCCCAGACCCCAAGTGAGTTATCCTAGTCCCATAGAAGAACTCCCTGGCCACAAGTGAGTTACCCTAGTCTGATAGAATTTCTCCCTGACCCGAAGTGAGTTACCCCAGTCCCATAAAAGTACTCCCTGACCCCAAGTGAGTTTCCCTAGTCCCATAGAAGTACTCCCAGACCCCAAGTGAGTTACCCTAGTCCCATAGAAGTGTTCCCTGACCCCAAGTGTGTTACCCAGGTCCCATAGAAATACTCCCTGGCTCCAAGTGAGTTACCCTAGTCTCATAAAAGTACCCCCTGACCCCAAGTGAGTTACCCTAATTCCATTAAAGTACTCCCTGACACCCAGTGTGTTATCCTAGTCCCATAGAAGTACTCCCTGGCCCCAAGTGATTTACCCTAGTCCAATAGAAGTACTCCTTGACGCTTAGTGTGTTACCCTAATCCTATAGAAGTACTCCCTGACCCCAAGTGCGATATCCTAGTCCCATAGAAGTACTCCCTGACAACAAGTGAGTTACCCTAGTCTCATAGAAGTATTCTCTGACTCCAAGTGAGTTACCCTAGTCTCATAGAAGTATTCTCTGACTCCATGTGAGTTACCCTAGTCCAATAGAAGTACTCCCTGGCCCCAAGTGAGTTACCCTATTCCCATAGAAGTACTCCTTGGCCCTAAGTGAGTTTCCCTAGTTTCATAGTACTCCCAGACCCCAAATGAGTTACCCTAGTCCCATTGAAATACTCCCTGGCCCCAACTGAGATATCCTAGTCCCAAAGAATTATTCCCTGACCCCAAGTAAGTTACCGTAGTCACATAGAAGTACTCCCTGACCACAAATGAGTTACCCTAGTCCCATAGAAATACTCCCTGGCCCCAAGTGAGTTACCCTAGTCCCAAAGAAGTACTCCTTGACACCAAGTGTGTTACATTAGTCCTATAAAATTACTCCCTGACTCCAAGTGAGTTACCCCAGTCACGTAGAAGTACTCTCTAATCACAATTGAGTTACCTTAGTCACATAGAAGTACTCTCTAACAACAAGTGAGTTTTCCTAGTCCCATAGAAGTACTCTCTGACACCAATTGAGTTACCCTAGTCCAACAGAAGTACTCCCTGGCCCCAAGTGAGTTACTCTAGTCCCATAGAATTACTCCCTGACCCCAAGTGAGTTACCCCAGTCCCATAAAAGCATTCCCTGACCCCAAGTGTGTCACCCTAGTCTCATAGAAGTATTTTCTGACTCCAAGTGAGTTACCCTAGTCCAATAGAAGTACTCCCTGAACCCCAAGTTAGTTATCCTATTCCCATAGAAGTACTCCTTGGCCCCAAGTGAGTTTCCCTAGGCCCATAGAAGTACTCCCAGACCCCAAGTGAGTTATCCTAGTCCCATAGAAGAACTCCCTGGCCACAAGTGAGTTACCCTAGTCTGATAGAATTACTCCCTGACCCGAAGTGAGTTACCACAGTCCCATAAAAGTACTCCCTGACCCCAAGTGAGTTTCCCTAGTCCCATAGAAATACTCCCAGACCCCAAGTGAGTTACCCTAGTCCCATAGAAGTGTTCCCTGACCCCAAGTGAGTTACCCAGGTCCCATAGAAATACTCCCTGGCTCCAAGTGAGTTACCCTAATCTCATAAAAGTACCCCCTGACCTCAAGTGAGTTACCCTAATTCCATTAAAGTACTCCCTGACACCCAGTGTGTTATCCTAGTCCCATAGAAGTACTCCCTGGCCCCAAGTGAGTTACCCTAGTCCAATAGAAGTACTCCTTGACGCTTAGTGTGTTACCCTAATCCTATAGAAGTACTCCCTGACCCCAAGTGCGATATCCTAGTCCCATAGAAGTACTCCCTGACAACAAGTGAGTTACCCTAGTCTCATAGAAGTATTCTCTGACTCCAAGTGAGTTACCCTAGTCCAATAGAAGTAAACCCTGGCCCCAAGTGAGTTACTCTATTCCCATAGAAAGACTCCCTGGTCCCAAGTGAGTTACCCTAGTACCATAGAAGTACTCCTGGACTCCAAGTGTGTTACCCTAGTCCTATAGAATTACTCCCTGACCCCAAGTGAGTTACCCTAGTCCCAAAGAAGTACTCCTTGACACCTAGTGTGTTACATTAGTCCTATAGAATTACTCCCTGACCCCAAGTGAGTTACCCCACTCACATAGAAGTACTCTCTAATTACAAGTGAGTTACCTTAGTCACATAGAAGTACTCTCTAACAACAAGTGAGTTTTCCTAGTCCCATAGAAGTACTCTCTGGCCCCAAATGAGTTACCCTAGTCCCATAGAATTACTCCCTGACCCCAAGTGAGTTACCACAGTCCCATAAAAGTACTCCCTGACCCCAAGTGCGATATCCTAGTCCCATAGAAGTACTCCCTGACAACAAGTGAGTTACCCTAGTCTCATAGAAGTATTCTCTGACTCCAAGTGAGTTACCCTAGTCCAATAGAAGTAAACCCTGGCCCCAAGTGAGTTACTCTATTCCCATAGAAAGACTCCCTGGTCCCAAGTGAGTTACCCTAGTACCATAGAAGTACTCCTGGACTCCAAGTGTGTTACCCTAGTCCTATAGAATTACTCCCTGACCCCAAGTGAGTTACCCCAGACCCATAAAAGTAATCCCTGACCCCAAGTGTGACACCCTAGTCTCATAGAAGTATTCTCTGACTCCATGTGAGTTACCCTAGTCCAATAGAAGTACTCCCTGGCCCCAAGTGAGTTACCCTGTTCCCATAGAAGTACTCCTTGGCCCTAAGTGAGTTTCCCTAGTTTCATAGTACTCCCAGACCCCAAATGAGTTACCCTAGTCCCATTGAAATACTCCCTGGCCCCAACTGAGATATCCTAGTCCCAAAGAATTATTCCCTGACCCCAAGTAAGTTACCGTAGTCACATAGAAGTACTCCCTGACCACAAATGAGTTACCCTAGTCCCATAGAAATACTCCCAGCCCCAAGTGAGTTCCCCTAGTCCCAAATAAGTACTCCTTGACACCAAGTGTTTTACATTAGTCCTATAGAATTACTCCCTGACTCCAAGTGAGTTACCCCAGTCACATAGAAGTACTCTCTAATCACAATTGAGATACCTTAGTCACATAGAAGTACTCTCTAACAACAAGTGAGTTTTCCTAGTCCCATAGACGTACTCTCTGGACCCAAGTGAGTTACCCTAGTCCCATAGAAGTACTCTCTGACACCAATTGAGTTACCCTAGTCCAACAGAAGTACTCCCTGGCCCCAAGTGAGTTACTCTAGTCCCATAGAATTACTCCCTGACCCCAAGTAAGTTACCCCAGTCCCATAAAAGCATTCCCTGACCCCAAGTGTGTCACCCTAGTCTCATAGAAGTATTTTCTGACTCCAAGTGAGTTTCCCTAGTCCCATAGAAGTATCCCAGACCCCAAGTGAGTTATCCTAGTCCCATAGAAGAACTCCCTGGCCACAAGTGAGTTACCCTAGTCTGATAGAATTTCTCCCTGACCCGAAGTGAGTTACCCCAGTCCCATAAAAGTACTCCCTGACCCCAAGTGAGTTTCCCTAGTCCCATAGAAGTACTCCCAGACCCCAAGTGAGTTACCCTAGTCCCATAGAAGTGTTCCCTGACCCCAAGTGTGTTACCCAGGTCCCATAGAAATACTCCCTGGCTCCAAGTGAGTTACCCTAGTCTCATAAAAGTACCCCCTGACCCCAAGTGAGTTACCCTAATTCCATTAAAGTACTCCCTGACACCCAGTGTGTTATCCTAGTCCCATAGAAGTACTCCCTGGCCCCAAGTGATTTACCCTAGTCCAATAGAAGTACTCCTTGACGCTTAGTGTGTTACCCTAATCCTATAGAAGTACTCCCTGACCCCAAGTGCGATATCCTAGTCCCATAGAAGTACTCCCTGACAACAAGTGAGTTACCCTAGTCTCATAGAAGTATTCTCTGACTCCAAGTGAGTTACCCTAGTCCAATAGAAGTACTCCCTGGCCCCAAGTGAGTTACTCTAGTCCCATAGAATTACTCCCTGACCGCAAGTGAGTTACCCCAGTCCCATAAAAGTATTCCCTGACCCCAAATGAGTTACCCTAGTCCCATTGAAATACTCCCTGGCCCCAAATGAGTTACTCTAATCCTATAGAAAGACTCCCTGGTCCCAAGTGAGTTACCCTAGTCCCATAGAAGTACTCCTGGACTCCAAATGAGTTACCCTAATCTTATAGAATTACTCCCTGACCCCAAGTGAGTTACTCTAGTCCCATAGAATTACTCCCTGACCCCAAGTGAGTTACCCCAGTCCCATAAAATTACTCCCTGACCCCAAGTGAGTTTCCCTAGTCCCATAGAAGTACTCCCAGACCCCAAGTGAGTTACCCTAGTCCCATAGAAGTGTTCCCTGACCCCAAGTGAGTTACCCAGGTCCCATAAAAATACTCCCTGGCTCCAAGTGAGTTTCCCTAGTCCCATAGAAGTACTCCCAGACCCCAAGTGAGTTACCCTAGTCCCATAGAAGTGTTCCCTGACCCCAAGTGGGTTACCCAGGTCCCATAGAAATACTCCCTGGCTCCAAGTGAGTTACCCTAGTCTCATAAAAGTACCCCCTGACCCCAAGTGAGTTACCCTAATTCCATTAAAGTACTCCCTGACACACAGTGTGTTATCCTAGTCCCATAGAAGTACTCCCTGGCCCCAAGTAAGTTACCCTAGTCCAATAGAAGTACTCCTTGACACTTAGTGTGTTACCCTAGTCCTATAGAATTACTCCCTGACCCCAAGTGAGTTACCCCAGTCACATAGAAATACCCTCTAACCACAAGTGAGTTTCCCTAGTCCCATAGAAGTACTGCCTGAACCCAAATGAGTTACCCTAATCCCAAAGAAGTACTACCTGACCCCAAATGAGTTACCCTAATCACATAGAACTACTACCTGACCCCAAATGAGTTACTCTACTCCCATAGAAGTTATCCCTGACCCCAAATGAGTTACCCTAGTCCCATTGAACTACTCCCTGGCCCCAAATGAGTTACTCTAATCCTATAGAAAGACTCCCTGGTCCCAAGTGAGTTACCCTAGTCCCATAGAAGTACTCCTGGACTCCAAATGAGTTACCCTAATCTTATAGAATTACTCCCTGACCCCAAGTGAGTTACTCTAGTCCCATAGAATTACTCCCTGACCCCAAGTGAGTTACATTAGTCCTATAGATTTACTCCCTGACCCCAAGTGAGATATGCTAGTCTCATTGAAGTATTCTCAGACTCCAAGTGAGTTACCCTAGTTCAATAGAAGTACTCCCTGACCCCAAGTGAGTTATCCTATTCCCATAGAAGTACTCCTTGGCCCCAAGTGAGTTTCCCTAGTCCCATAGAAGTACTCCCAGACCCAAAGTGAGTTATCCTAGTCCCATAGAAGAACTCCCTGGCCCCAAGTGAGTTACCCTAGTCTGATAGAATTACTCCCTGACCCGAAATGAGTTACCCCAGTCCCATAAAAGTACTCCCTGACCCCAAGTGAGTTTCCCTAGTCCCATAGAAGTACTCCCAGACCCCAAGTGAGTTACCCTAGTCCCATAGAAGTGTTCCCTGACCCCAAGTGAGTTACCCAGGTCCCATAGAAATACTCCCTGGCCCCAAATGAGTTACTCTAATCCCATAGAAAGACTCCCTGGTCCCAAGTGAGTTACCCTAGTCCCATAGAAGTACTCCTGGACTCCAAGTGTGTTACCCTAGTCCTATAGAATTACTCCCTGACCCCAATTGAGTTACCCCAGTCACATAGAAGTACTCTCTAACCACAAGTGAGTTACCCCAGTCACATAGAAGTACTCTCTAACCAGAATTGAGTTTCCCTAGTCCCATAGAAGTACTCCCAGACCCCAAGTGAGTTACTCTAATTACATTAAAGTACTCACTGACACCCAGTGTGTTACCCTAGTCCCATAGAAGTACTCCCTGACACCCAGTGTGTTACCGTAGTCTAATAGAATTACTCACTGACCCCAAGTGAGATATGCTAGTCTCATAGAAGTACTCCTTGACACCTAGTGTGTTACCCTAGGCCTATAGAATTACTCCCTGACCCCAAATGAGTTACCCTAATCCCATAGAAGTACTCCCTGACCCCAAGTGAGATATCCTAGTCCCATAGAAGTACTCCCTGACCCCAAGTGCGATATCCTAGTCCCATAGAAGTACTCCCTGACCCCAAGTGCGATATCCTAGTCTCATAGAAGTATTCTCTGACTCCAAGTGAGTTACCCTAGTCCAATAGAAGTACTCCCTGGCCCCAAGTGTGTTACTCTAGTCCCATAGAATTACTCCCTGACCCCAAGTGAGTTACCCCAGTCCCATAAAAGTATTCCCTGACCCCAAGTGTGTCACCCTAGTCTCATAGAAGTATTCTCTGACACCAAGTGAGTTACCCTATTCTAATAGAAGTACTCCCTGACCCCAAGTGAGTTATCCTATTCCCATAGAAGTACTCCTTGGCCCAATGTGAGTTTCCCTATTCCCATAGAAGTACTCCCAGACCCCAAGTGAGTTATCCTAGTCCCATAGAAGAACTCCCTGGCCCCAAGCGAGTTACCCTAATCCCAAAGAAGTACTACCTGACCCCAAATGAGTTACCCTAATCCCATAGAACTACTACCTGACCCCAAATGAGTTACTCTACTCCCATAGAAGTTATCCCTGACCCCAAATGAGTTACCCTAGTCCCATTGAAATACTCCCTGGCCCCAAATGAGTTACCCTAATCCTATAGAATTACTCCCTGACCCCAAGTGAGTTACTCTAGTCCCATAGAATTACTCCCTGACCCCAAGTGAGTTACATTAGTCCTATAGAATTACTCCCTGACCCCAAGTGAGATATGCTAGTCTCATTGAAGTATTCTCTGACTCCAAGTGAGTTACCCTAGTTCAATAGAAGTACTCCCTGACCCCAAGTGAGTTATCCTATTCCCATAGAAGTACTCCCAGACCCCAAGTGAGTTACCCCAGTCACATAGAAGTACTCTCTAACCACAAGTGAATTACCCCAGTCACATAGAAGTACTCTCTAACTACAAGTGAGTTACCCTAGTCCCATAGAAGAACTCCCTGGCCCCAAGTGAGTTACCCTAATTCAATTAAAGTACTCCCTGACACCCAGTGTGTTATCCTAGTCCCATAGAAGTACTCCCTGGCCCCAAGTGAGTTACCCTAGTCCAATAGAAGTACTCCTTGACACTTAGTTTGTTACCCTAGTCCTATAGAATTACTCCCTGGCCCCAAGTGAGTTACCCCAGTCACATAGAAATACTCTTTAACCACAAGTGAGTTTCCCTAGTCCCATAGAAGTACTCCCTGACCCCAAGTGAGATATCCTAGTCCCATAGAAGTACTGCCTGAACCCAAATGAGTTATCCTAATCCCAAAGAAGTACTACCTGACCCCAAATGAGTTACCCTAATCCCATAGAACTACTACCTGACCCCAAATGAGTTACTCTACTCCCATAGAAGTTATCCCTGACCCCAAATGAGTTACCCTAGTCCCATTGAAATACTCCCTGGCCCCAAATGAGTTACTCTAATCCCATAGAAAGATTCCCTGGTCCCAAGTGAGTTACCCTAGTCCCATAGAAGTACTCCTGGACTCCAAATGAGTTACCCTAATCCTATAGAATTACTCCCTGACCCCAAGTGAGTTACTCTAGTCCCATAGAATTACACCCTGACCCCAAGTGAGTTACATTAGTCCTATAGAATTACTCCCTGACCCCAAGTGAGATATGCTAGTCTCATTGAAGTATTCTCTGACTCCAAGTGAGTTACCCTAGTTCTATAGAAGTACTCCCTGACCCCAAGTGAGTTATCCTATTCCCATAGAAGGACTCCTTGGCCCCAAGTGAGTTTCCCTAGTCCCATAGAAGTACTCCCAGACCCAAAGTGAGTTATCCTAGTCCCATAAAAGAACTCCCTGGCCCCAAGTGAGTTACCCTAGTCTGATAGAATTACTTCCTGACCCGAAGTGAGTTACCCAGTCCCATAAAAGTACTCCCTGACCCCAAGTGAGTTTCCCTAGTCCCATAGAAGTACTCCCAGACCCCAAGTGAGTTACCCCAGTCACATAGAAGTACTCTCTAACCAGAATTGAGTTTCCCTAGTCCCATAGAAGTACTCCCAGACCCAAAGTGAGTTACTCTAATTCCATTAAAGTACTCACTGACACCCAGTGTGTTACCCTAGTCCCATAGAATTGCTCCCTGACCCCAAGTGAGATATGCTAGTCTCATAGAAATACTCCTTGACACCTAGTGTGTTACCCTAGTCCTATAGAATTACTCCCTGACCCCAAGTGAGTTACCCCAGTCACATAGAAGTACTCTCTAACTACAAGTGAGTTACCCTAGTCCCATAGAAGAACTCCCTGGCCCCAAGTGAGTTACCCTAGTCCCATTGAATTACTCCCTGACCCCAAGTGAGTTACCCCAGTCCCATAAAAGTACTCCCTAACACCAAGTGTGTCACCCTGGTCTCATAGAAGTATTCTCTGACTCCAAGTTAGTTACCCTAGTCCAATAGAAGTACTCCCTGACCCTCAGTGAGTTACCCTAGTCCCATAGAAGTACTCCCTGCCCTAAGTGAGTTACCCTAGTCCAACAGAAGTACTCCCTGGCCCCAAGTGAGTTACTCTAGTCCCATAGAAGTACTCCCTGACCCCAAGTGAGATATCCTAGTCCCATAGAAGTACTCCCTGACCCCAAGTGCGATATCCTAGTCCCATAGAAGTACTCCCTGACAACAAGTGAGTTACCCTAGTCTCATAGAAGTATTCTCTGACTCCAAGTGAGTTACCCTAGTCCAATAGAAGTACTCCCTGGCCCCAAGTGAGTTACTCTAGTCCCATAGAATTACTCCCTGACCCCAAGAGAGTTACCCCAGTCCCATAATAGTACTCCCTGACCCCAAATGAGTTACCCTAATCCCATAGAAGTACTCCCTGACTCCAAGTGAGATATCCTAGTCCCATAGAAGTACTCCTTGACCCCAAGTGCGATATCTTAGTCCCATAGAAGTACTCCCTGACAACAAGTGAGTTACCCTAGTCTCATAGAAGTACTCCCTGACAACAAGTGAGTTACCCTAGTCCAATAGAAGTACTCCCTGACAACAAGTGAGTTACCCTAGTCCCATAGAAGTACTCCCAGACCCCAAGTGAGTTACATTAGTCCTATAGAATTACTCCCTGACCTCAAGCGAGTTACCCCAGTCCCATAAAAGTACTGCCTGACCCCAAGTGAGTTTCCCTAGTCCCATAGAAGTACTCCCAGACCCCAAGTGAGTTACCCTAGTCCCATAGAAGTGTTCGCTGACCCCAAGTGAGTTACCCTAATTCCATTAAAGTACTCCCTGACACCCAGTGTGTTATCCTAGTCCCATAGAAGTACTCCCTGGCCCCAAGTGAGTTACCCTAGTCCAATAGAAGTACTCCTTGACACTTAGTGTGTTACCCTAGTCCTATAGAATTACTCCCTGACCCCAAGTGAGTTACCCCAGTCACATAGAAATACTCCCTGACCCCAAGTGAGATATCCTAGTCCCATAGAAGTACTGCCTGAACCCAAATGAGTTACCCTAATCCCAAAGATGTACTACCTGACCCCAAATGAGTTACCCTAATCCCATAGAACTACTACCTTACCCCAAATGAGTTACCCTAGTCCCATTGAAATACTCCCTGGCCCCAAATGAGTTACTCTAATCCCATAGAAAGACTGCCTGGTCCCAAGTGAGTTACCCTAGTCCCATAGAAGTACTCCCAGACCCCAAGTGAGTTACTCTAATTCCATTAAAGTACTCACTGACACCCAGTGTGTTACCCTAGTCCCATAGAATTGCTCCCTGACCCCAAGTGAGATATGCTAGTCTCATAGAAATCCTCCTTGACACCTAGTGTGTTACCCTAGTCCTATAGAATTACTCCCTGACCCCAAGTGAGTTACCCCAGTCACATAGAAGTACTCTCTAACTACAAGTGAGTTACCCTAGTCCCATAGAAGAACTCCCTGGCCCCAAGTGAGTTACCCTAGTCCCATTGAATTACTCCCTGACCCCAAGTGAGTTACCCCAGTCCCATAAAAGTACTCCCTAACACCAAGTGTGTCACCCTGGTCTCATAGAAGTATTCTCTGACTCCAAGTTAGTTACCCTAGTCCAATAGAAGTACTCCCTGACCCTCAGTGAGTTACCCTAGTCCCATAGAAGTACTCCCTGCCCTAAGTGAGTTACCCTAGTCCAACAGAAGTACTCCCTGGCCCCAAGTGAGTTACTCTAGTCCCATAGAAGTACTCCCTGACCCCAAGTGAGATATCCTAGTCCCATAGAAGTACTCCCTGACCCCAAGTGCGATATCATAGTCCCATAGAAGTACTCCCTGACAACAAGTGAGTTACCCTAGTCTCATAGAAGTATTCTCTGACTCCAAGTGAGTTACCCTAGTCCAATAGAAGTACTCCCTGGCCCCAAGTGAGTTACTCTAGTCCCATAGAATTACTCCCTGACCCCAAGAGAGTTACCCCAGTCCCATAATAGTACTCCCTGACCCCAAATGAGTTACCCTAATCCCATAGAAGTACTCCCTGACTCCAAGTGAGATATCCTAGTCCCATAGAAGTACTCCTTGACCCCAAGTGCGATATCTTAGTCCCATAGAAGTACTCCCTGACAACAAGTGAGTTACCCTAGTCTCATAGAAGTACTCCCTGACAACAAGTGAGTTACCCTAGTCCAATAGAAGTACTCCCTGACAACAAGTGAGTTACCCTAGTCCCATAGAAGTACTCCCAGACCCCAAGTGAGTTACATTAGTCCTATAGAATTACTCCCTGACCTCAAGCGAGTTACCCCAGTCCCATAAAAGTACTCCCTGACCCCAAGTGAGTTTCCCTAGTCCCATAGAAGTACTCCCAGACCCCAAGTGAGTTACCCTAGTCCCATAGAAGTGTTCGCTGACCCCAAGTGAGTTACCCTAATTCCATTAAAGTACTCCCTGACACCCAGTGTGTTATCCTAGTCCCATAGAAGTACTCCCTGGCCCCAAGTGAGTTACCCTAGTCCAATAGAAGTACTCCTTGACACTTAGTGTGTTACCCTAGTCCTATAGAATTACTCCCTGACCCCAAGTGAGTTACCCCAGTCACATAGAAATACTCCCTGACCCCAAGTGAGATATCCTAGTCCCATAGAAGTACTGCCTGAACCCAAATGAGTTACCCTAATCCCAAAGATGTACTACCTGACCCCAAATGAATTACCCTAATCCCATAGAACTACTACCTTACCCCAAATGAGTTACCCAGGTCCCATAGAAATACTCCCTGGCCCCAAGTGAGTTACCATAGTCTTATAAAAGTACCCCCTGACCCCAAGTGAGTTACCCTAATTCCATTAAAGTACTCCCTGACACCCAGTGTGTTACCCTAGTCCTATAGAATTACTCCCTGACCCCAAGTGAGTTACCCCAGTCACACAGAAATACTGTCTAACCACAAGTGAGTTACTCTAGTCCCATAGAATTACTCCCTGACCCCAAGTGAGTTACACCAGTCACATAGAAATACTCTCTAACCACAAGTGAGTTACCCCAGTCACATAGAAGTACTCTCTAACCAGAAGTGAGTTTCTCTAGTCCCATAGAAGTACACCCAGACCCCAAGTGAGTTACTCTAATTCCATTAAAGTACTCCCTGACACCCAGTGTGTTACCCTAGTCCCATAGAAGTACTCCCTGGCCCCAAGTGAGTTACCCTAGTCCCATAGAAGTACTCCTTGACACCTAGTGTGATACCCTAGTCCTATAGAATTACTCCCTGACCCCAAGTGAGTTACCCAGGTCCCATGGAAATAGTCCCTGGCCCCAAGTGAGTTACCATAGTCTCATAAAAGTACCCCCTGACCCCAAGTGAGTTACCCTAATTCCATTAAAGTACTCCCTGACACCCAGTGTGTTACCCTAGTCCCATAGAAGTACTCCCTGGCCCCAAGTGAGTTACCCTAGTCCAATAGAAGTACTCCTTGACACCTAGTGTGTTACCCTAGTCCTATAGAATTACTTCCTGACCCCAAGTGAGTTACTCCAGTCACATAGAAGTATCCTCTAACCACAAGTGAGTTTCCCTAGTTCCACAGAAGTACTCCCTGGCCCCAAGTGAGTTACCCTAGTCCCATAGAAGTACTCCTTGACACCTAGTGTGTTACCCTAGTCCTATAGAATTACTCCCTGACCCCAAGTGAGTTACCCAGTTCCCATAGAAATACTCCCTGGCCCCAAGTGAGTTACCATAGTCTAATAAAAGTACCCCCTGACCCCAAGTGAGTTACCCTAATTCCATTAAAGTACTCCCTGACACCCAGTGTGTTACCCTAGTCCCATAGAAGTACTCCCTGACACCCAGTGTGTTACCGTAGTCTAATAGAATTGCTCCCTGACCCCAAGTGAGATATGCTAGTCTCATAGAAGTACTCCTTGACACCTAGTGTGTTACCCTAGTCCTATAGAATTACACCCTGACCCCAAGTGAGTTACCCCAGTCACATAGAAGTACTCTCTAACTACAAGTGAGTTACCCTAGTCCCATAGAAGAACTCCCTGGCCCCAAGTGAGATACCCTAGTCCCATAGAATTACTCCCTGACCCCAAGTGAGTTACCCCAGTCCCATAAAAGTACTCCCTAACACCATGTGTGTCACCCTAGTCTCATAGAATTATTCTCTGACTCCAAGTTAGTTACCCTAGTCCCATAGAAATACTCCTGGACTCCAAGTGTCTTACCCTAGTCCAATAGAAGTACTCCCTGACCCCCAGTGAGTTAGCCCAGTCACATAGAAATACTCTTTAACCACAAGTGAGTTTCCCTAGTCCCATAGAAGTACTCCCTGACCCCAAGTGAGATATCCTAGTCCCATAGAAGTACTGCCTGAACCCAAATGAGTTATCCTAATCCCAAAGAAGTACTACCTGACCCCAAATGAGTTACCCTAATCCCATAGAACTACTACCTGACCCCAAATGAGTTACTCTACTCCCATAGAAGTTATCCCTGACCCCAAATGAGTTACCCTAGTCCCATTGAAATACTCCCTGGCCCCAAATGAGTTACTCTAATCCCATAGAAAGATTCCCTGGTCCCAAGTGAGTTACCCTAGTCCCATAGAAGTACTCCTGGACTCCAAATGAGTTACCCTAATCCTATAGAATTACTCCCTGACCCCAAGTGAGTTACTCTAGTCCCATAGAATTACACCCTGACCCCAAGTGAGTTACATTAGTCCTATAGAATTACTCCCTGACCCCAAGTGAGATATGCTAGTCTCATTGAAGTATTCTCTGACTCCAAGTGAGTTACCCTAGTTCTATAGAAGTACTCCCTGACCCCAAGTGAGTTATCCTATTCCCATAGAAGGACTCCTTGGCCCCAAGTGAGTTTCCCTAGTCCCATAGAAGTACTCCCAGACCCAAAGTGAGTTATCCTAGTCCCATAAAAGAACTCCCTGGCCCCAAGTGAGTTACCCTAGTCTGATAGAATTACTTCCTGACCCGAAGTGAGTTACCCAGTCCCATAAAAGTACTCCCTGACCCCAAGTGAGTTTCCCTAGTCCCATAGAAGTACTCCCAGACCCCAAGTGAGTTACCCCAGTCACATAGAAGTACTCTCTAACCAGAATTGAGTTTCCCTAGTCCCATAGAAGTACTCCCAGACCCAAAGTGAGTTACTCTAATTCCATTAAAGTACTCACTGACACCCAGTGTGTTACCCTAGTCCCATAGAATTGCTCCCTGACCCCAAGTGAGATATGCTAGTCTCATAGAAATACTCCTTGACACCTAGTGTGTTACCCTAGTCCTATAGAATTACTCCCTGACCCCAAGTGAGTTACCCCAGTCACATAGAAGTACTCTCTAACTACAAGTGAGTTACCCTAGTCCCATAGAAGAACTCCCTGGCCCCAAGTGAGTTACCCTAGTCCCATTGAATTACTCCCTGACCCCAAGTGAGTTACCCCAGTCCCATAAAAGTACTCCCTAACACCAAGTGTGTCACCCTGGTCTCATAGAAGTATTCTCTGACTCCAAGTTAGTTACCCTAGTCCAATAGAAGTACTCCCTGACCCTCAGTGAGTTACCCTAGTCCCATAGAAGTACTCCCTGCCCTAAGTGAGTTACCCTAGTCCAACAGAAGTACTCCCTGGCCCCAAGTGAGTTACTCTAGTCCCATAGAAGTACTCCCTGACCCCAAGTGAGATATCCTAGTCCCATAGAAGTACTCCCTGACCCCAAGTGCGATATCCTAGTCCCATAGAAGTACTCCCTGACAACAAGTGAGTTACCCTAGTCTCATAGAAGTATTCTCTGACTCCAAGTGAGTTACCCTAGTCCAATAGAAGTACTCCCTGGCCCCAAGTGAGTTACTCTAGTCCCATAGAATTACTCCCTGACCCCAAGAGAGTTACCCCAGTCCCATAATAGTACTCCCTGACCCCAAATGAGTTACCCTAATCCCATAGAAGTACTCCCTGACTCCAAGTGAGATATCCTAGTCCCATAGAAGTACTCCTTGACCCCAAGTGCGATATCTTAGTCCCATAGAAGTACTCCCTGACAACAAGTGAGTTACCCTAGTCTCATAGAAGTACTCCCTGACAACAAGTGAGTTACCCTAGTCCAATAGAAGTACTCCCTGACAACAAGTGAGTTACCCTAGTCCCATAGAAGTACTCCCAGACCCCAAGTGAGTTACATTAGTCCTATAGAATTACTCCCTGACCTCAAGCGAGTTACCCCAGTCCCATAAAAGTACTGCCTGACCCCAAGTGAGTTACCCTAATTCCATTAAAGTACTCCCTGACACCCAGTGTGTTATCCTAGTCCCATAGAAGTACTCCCTGGCCCCAAGTGAGTTACCCTAGTCCAATAGAAGTACTCCTTGACACTTAGTGTGTTACCCTAGTCCTATAGAATTACTCCCTGACCCCAAGTGAGTTACCCCAGTCACATAGAAATACTCCCTGACCCCAAGTGAGATATCCTAGTCCCATAGAAGTACTGCCTGAACCCAAATGAGTTACCCTAATCCCAAAGATGTACTACCTGACCCCAAATGAGTTACCCTAATCCCATAGAACTACTACCTTACCCCAAATGAGTTACCCTAGTCCCATTGAAATACTCCCTGGCCCCAAATGAGTTACTCTAATCCCATAGAAAGACTGCCTGGTCCCAAGTGAGTTACCCTAGTCCCATAGAAGTACTCCCAGACCCCAAGTGAGTTACTCTAATTCCATTAAAGTACTCACTGACACCCAGTGTGTTACCCTAGTCCCATAGAATTGCTCCCTGACCCCAAGTGAGATATGCTAGTCTCATAGAAATCCTCCTTGACACCTAGTGTGTTACCCTAGTCCTATAGAATTACTCCCTGACCCCAAGTGAGTTACCCCAGTCACATAGAAGTACTCTCTAACTACAAGTGAGTTACCCTAGTCCCATAGAAGAACTCCCTGGCCCCAAGTGAGTTACCCTAGTCCCATTGAATTACTCCCTGACCCCAAGTGAGTTACCCCAGTCCCATAAAAGTACTCCCTAACACCAAGTGTGTCACCCTGGTCTCATAGAAGTATTCTCTGACTCCAAGTTAGTTACCCTAGTCCAATAGAAGTACTCCCTGACCCTCAGTGAGTTACCCTAGTCCCATAGAAGTACTCCCTGCCCTAAGTGAGTTACCCTAGTCCAACAGAAGTACTCCCTGGCCCCAAGTGAGTTACTCTAGTCCCATAGAAGTACTCCCTGACCCCAAGTGAGATATCCTAGTCCCATAGAAGTACTCCCTGACCCCAAGTGCGATATCATAGTCCCATAGAAGTACTCCCTGACAACAAGTGAGTTACCCTAGTCTCATAGAAGTATTCTCTGACTCCAAGTGAGTTACCCTAGTCCAATAGAAGTACTCCCTGGCCCCAAGTGAGTTACTCTAGTCCCATAGAATTACTCCCTGACCCCAAGAGAGTTACCCCAGTCCCATAATAGTACTCCCTGACCCCAAATGAGTTACCCTAATCCCATAGAAGTACTCCCTGACTCCAAGTGAGATATCCTAGTCCCATAGAAGTACTCCTTGACCCCAAGTGCGATATCTTAGTCCCATAGAAGTACTCCCTGACAACAAGTGAGTTACCCTAGTCTCATAGAAGTACTCCCTGACAACAAGTGAGTTACCCTAGTCCAATAGAAGTACTCCCTGACAACAAGTGAGTTACCCTAGTCCCATAGAAGTACTCCCAGACCCCAAGTGAGTTACATTAGTCCTATAGAATTACTCCCTGACCTCAAGCGAGTTACCCCAGTCCCATAAAAGTACTCCCTGACCCCAAGTGAGTTTCCCTAGTCCCATAGAAGTACTCCCAGACCCCAAGTGAGTTACCCTAGTCCCATAGAAGTGTTCGCTGACCCCAAGTGAGTTACCCTAATTCCATTAAAGTACTCCCTGACACCCAGTGTGTTATCCTAGTCCCATAGAAGTACTCCCTGGCCCCAAGTGAGTTACCCTAGTCCAATAGAAGTACTCCTTGACACTTAGTGTGTTACCCTAGTCCTATAGAATTACTCCCTGACCCCAAGTGAGTTACCCCAGTCACATAGAAATACTCCCTGACCCCAAGTGAGATATCCTAGTCCCATAGAAGTACTGCCTGAACCCAAATGAGTTACCCTAATCCCAAAGATGTACTACCTGACCCCAAATGAATTACCCTAATCCCATAGAACTACTACCTTACCCCAAATGAGTTACCCAGGTCCCATAGAAATACTCCCTGGCCCCAAGTGAGTTACCATAGTCTTATAAAAGTACCCCCTGACCCCAAGTGAGTTACCCTAATTCCATTAAAGTACTCCCTGACACCCAGTGTGTTACCCTAGTCCTATAGAATTACTCCCTGACCCCAAGTGAGTTACCCCAGTCACACAGAAATACTGTCTAACCACAAGTGAGTTACTCTAGTCCCATAGAATTACTCCCTGACCCCAAGTGAGTTACACCAGTCACATAGAAATACTCTCTAACCACAAGTGAGTTACCCCAGTCACATAGAAGTACTCTCTAACCAGAAGTGAGTTTCTCTAGTCCCATAGAAGTACACCCAGACCCCAAGTGAGTTACTCTAATTCCATTAAAGTACTCCCTGACACCCAGTGTGTTACCCTAGTCCCATAGAAGTACTCCCTGGCCCCAAGTGAGTTACCCTAGTCCCATAGAAGTACTCCTTGACACCTAGTGTGATACCCTAGTCCTATAGAATTACTCCCTGACCCCAAGTGAGTTACCCAGGTCCCATGGAAATAGTCCCTGGCCCCAAGTGAGTTACCATAGTCTCATAAAAGTACCCCCTGACCCCAAGTGAGTTACCCTAATTCCATTAAAGTACTCCCTGACACCCAGTGTGTTACCCTAGTCCCATAGAAGTACTCCCTGGCCCCAAGTGAGTTACCCTAGTCCAATAGAAGTACTCCTTGACACCTAGTGTGTTACCCTAGTCCTATAGAATTACTTCCTGACCCCAAGTGAGTTACTCCAGTCACATAGAAGTATCCTCTAACCACAAGTGAGTTTCCCTAGTTCCACAGAAGTACTCCCTGGCCCCAAGTGAGTTACCCTAGTCCCATAGAAGTACTCCTTGACACCTAGTGTGTTACCCTAGTCCTATAGAATTACTCCCTGACCCCAAGTGAGTTACCCAGTTCCCATAGAAATACTCCCTGGCCCCAAGTGAGTTACCATAGTCTAATAAAAGTACCCCCTGACCCCAAGTGAGTTACCCTAATTCCATTAAAGTACTCCCTGACACCCAGTGTGTTACCCTAGTCCCATAGAAGTACTCCCTGACACCCAGTGTGTTACCGTAGTCTAATAGAATTGCTCCCTGACCCCAAGTGAGATATGCTAGTCTCATAGAAGTACTCCTTGACACCTAGTGTGTTACCCTAGTCCTATAGAATTACACCCTGACCCCAAGTGAGTTACCCCAGTCACATAGAAGTACTCTCTAACTACAAGTGAGTTACCCTAGTCCCATAGAAGAACTCCCTGGCCCCAAGTGAGATACCCTAGTCCCATAGAATTACTCCCTGACCCCAAGTGAGTTACCCCAGTCCCATAAAAGTACTCCCTAACACCATGTGTGTCACCCTAGTCTCATAGAATTATTCTCTGACTCCAAGTTAGTTACCCTAGTCCCATAGAAATACTCCTGGACTCCAAGTGTCTTACCCTAGTCCAATAGAAGTACTCCCTGACCCCCAGTGAGTTACCCTAGTCCCATAGAAGTACTCCCTGCCCTAAGTGAGATATCCTAGTCCCATAGAATTATTCCCTGACCCCAAGTAAATTACCGTAGTCCCATAGAAGTTCTCCCTGCCCTAGGTGAGATATCCTAGTCCCATAGAATTATTCCCTGACCCCAAGTAAGTTACCGTAGTCACATAGAAGTACTCCCTGACCCCAAGTGAGTTACCCTAGTCCCATAGAAGTGTTCCCTGACCCCAAGTGAGTTACCCAGGTCCCATAGAAATACTCCTCGTCTCCAAGTGTCTTACCATAGTCCTATAGAATTACTCCTTGACCCCAAGTGAGTTACTCTAGTCCCATAGAATTACTCCCTGACCCCAAGTGAGTTACATTAGTCCTATAGAATTACTCCCTGACCCCAAGTGAGTTACCCCAGTCACATAGAAATACTCTCTAACCACAAGTGAGTTACCCCAGTCACATAGAAGTACTCTCTAACCAGAAGTGAGTTTCCCTAGTCCCATAGAAGTACTCCCTGACCCCAAGTGAGTTACCCTAGTCCCATAGAAATACTCCTGGACTCCAAGTGTCTTACCCTAGTCCTATAGAATTACTCCCTGACCCCAAGTGAGTTACTCTAGTCCCATAGAATTACTCCCTGACCCCAAGTGAGTTACATTAGTCCTATAGAATTACTCCCTGACCCCAAGTGAGTTACCCCAGTCACATAGAAATACTCTCTAACCACAAGTGAATTACCCCAGTCACATAGAAGTACTCTCTAACCAGAAGTGAGTTTCTCTAGTCCCATAGAAGTACACCCAGACCCCAAATGAGTTACTCTAATTCCATTAAAGTACTCCCTGACCCGCAGTGAGTTACCCTAGTCCCATAGAAGTACTCCCTGCCCTAAGTGAGATATCCTAGTTCCATAGAATTATTCCCTGACCCCAAGTAAGTTACCGTAGTCAAATAGAAGTACTCCCTGACCCCAAGTGAGATTCCCTAGTCCTATAGAAGTACTCCCAGACCCCAAGTGAGTTACCCTAGTCCCATAGAAGTGTTCCCTGACCCCATGTGAGTTACCCAGGTCCCATAGAAATACTCCCTGGCTCCAAGTGAGTTACCCTAATCTCATAAAATTACCCCCTGACCCCAAGTGAGTTACCCTAATTCCATTAAAGTACTCCCTGACACCCAGTGTGTTATCCTAGTCCCATAGAAGTACTCCCTGGCCCCAAGTGAGTTACTCTAGTCCAATAGAAGTACTCCCTGACACCAATTTAGTTACCCTAGTCCAACCGAAGTAATCCCTGGCCCCAAGTGAGTTACTCTAGTCCCATAGAATTACTCCTTGACCCCAAGTGAGTTACCCCAGTCCCATAAAAGTACTCCCTGACCCCAAGTGTGTTAGCCTAGTCCCATAGAATTACTCCCTGGCCCCAAGTGAGTTACCCTAGTCCAATAGAAGTACTCCTTGACACCTAGTGTGTTACCCTAGTCCTATAGAATTACTCACTGACCCCAAGTGAGTTACTCCAGTCACATAGAAGTATCCTCTAACCTCAAGTGAGTTTCCCTAGTCCCATAGAAGTACTCCCTGACAACAAGTGAGTTACCCTAGTCTCATAGAAGTATTCTCTGACTCCAAGTGAGTTACCCTAGTCCAATAGAAGTACTCCCTGGCCCCAAGTGAGTTACTCTAGTCCCATAGAATTACTCCCTGACCCCAAGAGAGTTACCCCAGTCCCATAATAGTACTCCCTGACCCCAAATGAGTTACCCTAATCCCATAGAAGTACTCCCTGACTCCAAGTGAGATATCCTAGTCCCATAGAAGTACTCCTTGACCCCAAGTGCGATATCTTAGTCCCATAGAAGTACTCCCTGACAACAAGTGAGTTACCCTAGTCTCATAGAAGTACTCCCTGACAACAAGTGAGTTACCCTAGTCCAATAGAAGTACTCCCTGACAACAAGTGAGTTACCCTAGTCCCATAGAAGTACTCCCAGACCCCAAGTGAGTTACATTAGTCCTATAGAATTACTCCCTGACCTCAAGCGAGTTACCCCAGTCCCATAAAAGTACTCCCTGACCCCAAGTGAGTTTCCCTAGTCCCATAGAAGTACTCCCAGACCCCAAGTGAGTTACCCTAGTCCCATAGAAGTGTTCGCTGACCCCAAGTGAGTTACCCTAATTCCATTAAAGTACTCCCTGACACCCAGTGTGTTATCCTAGTCCCATAGAAGTACTCCCTGGCCCCAAGTGAGTTACCCTAGTCCAATAGAAGTACTCCTTGACACTTAGTGTGTTACCCTAGTCCTATAGAATTACTCCCTGACCCCAAGTGAGTTACCCCAGTCACATAGAAATACTCCCTGACCCCAAGTGAGATATCCTAGTCCCATAGAAGTACTGCCTGAACCCAAATGAGTTACCCTAATCCCAAAGATGTACTACCTGACCCCAAATGAATTACCCTAATCCCATAGAACTACTACCTTACCCCAAATGAGTTACCCAGGTCCCATAGAAATACTCCCTGGCCCCAAGTGAGTTACCATAGTCTTATAAAAGTACCCCCTGACCCCAAGTGAGTTACCCTAATTCCATTAAAGTACTCCCTGACACCCAGTGTGTTACCCTAGTCCTATAGAATTACTCCCTGACCCCAAGTGAGTTACCCCAGTCACACAGAAATACTGTCTAACCACAAGTGAGTTACTCTAGTCCCATAGAATTACTCCCTGACCCCAAGTGAGTTACACCAGTCACATAGAAATACTCTCTAACCACAAGTGAGTTACCCCAGTCACATAGAAGTACTCTCTAACCAGAAGTGAGTTTCTCTAGTCCCATAGAAGTACACCCAGACCCCAAGTGAGTTACTCTAATTCCATTAAAGTACTCCCTGACACCCAGTGTGTTACCCTAGTCCCATAGAAGTACTCCCTGGCCCCAAGTGAGTTACCCTAGTCCCATAGAAGTACTCCTTGACACCTAGTGTGATACCCTAGTCCTATAGAATTACTCCCTGACCCCAAGTGAGTTACCCAGGTCCCATGGAAATAGTCCCTGGCCCCAAGTGAGTTACCATAGTCTCATAAAAGTACCCCCTGACCCCAAGTGAGTTACCCTAATTCCATTAAAGTACTCCCTGACACCCAGTGTGTTACCCTAGTCCCATAGAAGTACTCCCTGGCCCCAAGTGAGTTACCCTAGTCCAATAGAAGTACTCCTTGACACCTAGTGTGTTACCCTAGTCCTATAGAATTACTTCCTGACCCCAAGTGAGTTACTCCAGTCACATAGAAGTATCCTCTAACCACAAGTGAGTTTCCCTAGTTCCACAGAAGTACTCCCTGGCCCCAAGTGAGTTACCCTAGTCCCATAGAAGTACTCCTTGACACCTAGTGTGTTACCCTAGTCCTATAGAATTACTCCCTGACCCCAAGTGAGTTACCCAGTTCCCATAGAAATACTCCCTGGCCCCAAGTGAGTTACCATAGTCTAATAAAAGTACCCCCTGACCCCAAGTGAGTTACCCTAATTCCATTAAAGTACTCCCTGACACCCAGTGTGTTACCCTAGTCCCATAGAAGTACTCCCTGACACCCAGTGTGTTACCGTAGTCTAATAGAATTGCTCCCTGACCCCAAGTGAGATATGCTAGTCTCATAGAAGTACTCCTTGACACCTAGTGTGTTACCCTAGTCCTATAGAATTACACCCTGACCCCAAGTGAGTTACCCCAGTCACATAGAAGTACTCTCTAACTACAAGTGAGTTACCCTAGTCCCATAGAAGAACTCCCTGGCCCCAAGTGAGATACCCTAGTCCCATAGAATTACTCCCTGACCCCAAGTGAGTTACCCCAGTCCCATAAAAGTACTCCCTAACACCATGTGTGTCACCCTAGTCTCATAGAATTATTCTCTGACTCCAAGTTAGTTACCCTAGTCCCATAGAAATACTCCTGGACTCCAAGTGTCTTACCCTAGTCCAATAGAAGTACTCCCTGACCCCCAGTGAGTTACCCTAGTCCCATAGAAGTACTCCCTGCCCTAAGTGAGATATCCTAGTCCCATAGAATTATTCCCTGACCCCAAGTAAATTACCGTAGTCCCATAGAAGTTCTCCCTGCCCTAGGTGAGATATCCTAGTCCCATAGAATTATTCCCTGACCCCAAGTAAGTTACCGTAGTCACATAGAAGTACTCCCTGACCCCTAGTGAGTTACCCTAGTCCCATAGAAGTGTTCCCTGACCCCAAGTGAGTTACCCAGGTCCCATAGAAATACTCCTGGTCTCCAAGTGTCTTACCATAGTCCTATAGAATTACTCCTTGACCCCAAGTGAGTTACTCTAGTCCCATAGAATTACTCCCTGACCCCAAGTGAGTTACATTAGTCCTATAGAATTACTCCCTGACCCCAAGTGAGTTACCCCAGTCACATAGAAATACTCTCTAACCACAAGTGAGTTACCCCAGTCACATAGAAGTACTCTCTAACCAGAAGTGAGTTTCCCTAGTCCCATAGAAGTACTCCCTGACCCCAAGTGAGTTACCCTAGTCCCATAGAAATACTCCTGGACTCCAAGTGTCTTACCCTAGTCCTATAGAATTACTCCCTGACCCCAAGTGAGTTACTCTAGTCCCATAGAATTACTCCCTGACCCCAAGTGAGTTACATTAGTCCTATAGAATTACTCCCTGACCCCAAGTGAGTTACCCCAGTCACATAGAAATACTCTCTAACCACAAGTGAGTTACCCCAGTCACATAGAAGTACTCTCTAACCAGAAGTGAGTTTCTCTAGTCCCATAGAAGTACACCCAGACCCCAAATGAGTTACTCTAATTCCATTAAAGTACTCCCTGACCCGCAGTGAGTTACCCTAGTCCCATAGAAGTACTCCCTGCCCTAAGTGAGATATCCTAGTTCCATAGAATTATTCCCTGACCCCAAGTAAGTTACCGTAGTCAAATAGAAGTACTCCCTGACCCCAAGTGAGATTCCCTAGTCCTATAGAAGTACTCCCAGACCCCAAGTGAGTTACCCTAGTCCCATAGAAGTGTTCCCTGACCCCATGTGAGTTACCCAGGTCCCATAGAAATACTCCCTGGCTCCAAGTGAGTTACCCTAATCTCATAAAAGTACCCCCTGACCCCAAGTGAGTTACCCTAATTCCATTAAAGTACTCCCTGACACCCAGTGTGTTATCCTAGTCCCATAGAAGTACTCCCTGGCCCCAAGTGAGTTACTCTAGTCCAATAGAAGTACTCCCTGACACCAATTTAGTTACCCTAGTCCAACCGAAGTAATCCCTGGCCCCAAGTGAGTTACTCTAGTCCCATAGAATTACTCCTTGACCCCAAGTGAGTTACCCCAGTCCCATAAAAGTACTCCCTGACCCCAAGTGTGTTAGCCTAGTCCCATAGAATTACTCCCTGGCCCCAAGTGAGTTACCCTAGTCCAATAGAAGTACTCCTTGACACCTAGTGTGTTACCCTAGTCCTATAGAATTACTCACTGACCCCAAGTGAGTTACTCCAGTCACATAGAAGTATCCTCTAACCTCAAGTGAGTTTCCCTAGTCCCATAGAAGTACTCCCTGACCCCAAGTGAGATACTCTAGTCCCATAGAAATACTCCTGGACTCCAAGTATCTTACCCTAGTCCTATAGAATTACTCCCTGACCCCAAGTGAGTTACTCTAGTCACATAGAATTACTCCCTGACCCCAAGTGAGTTACATTAGTCCTATAGAATTACTCCCTGACCCCAAGTGAGTTACCCCAGTCACATAGAAATACTCTCTAACCACAATTGAGTTACCCCAGTCACATAGAAGTACTCTCTAACCAGAAGTGAGTTTCTCTAGTCCCATAGAAGTACACCCAGACCCCAAGTGAGTTACTCTAATTCCATTAAAGTACTCCCTGACACCCAGTGTGTTACCCTAGTCCCATAGAAGTACTCCCTGGCCCCAAGTGAGTTACCCTAGTCCCATAGAAGTACTCCTTGACACCTAGTGTGTTACCCTAGTCCTATAGAAATACTCCCTGACCCCAAGTGAGTTACCCAGGTCCCATGGAAATACTCCCTGGCCCCAAGTGAGTTACCATAGTCTCATAAAAGTACCCCCTGACCCCAAGTGAGTTACCCTAATTCCATTAAAGTACTCCCTGACACCCAGTGTGTTACCCTAGTCCTATAGAATTACTCCCTGACCCCAAGTGAGTTACTCCAGTCACATAGAAGTATCCTCTAACCACAAGTGAGTTTCCCTAGTCCCATAGAAGTATTCCCTGACCCCAAATGAGTTACCCTAGTCCCATAGAAGTACTCCTGGACTCCAAGTGTCTTACCCTAGTCCTATAGAATTACTCCCTGACCCCAAGTGAGTTACTCTAGTCCCATAGAATTACTCCCTGACCCCAAGTGAGTTACATTAGTCCTATAGAATTACTCCCTGACCCCAAGTGAGTTACCCCAGTCACATAGAAGTACTCTCTAACCAGAAGTGAGTTTCTCTAGTCCCATAGAAGTACTCCCAGACCCAAAGTGAGTTACTCTAATTCCATTAAAGTACTCCCTGACACCCAGTGTGTTACCCTAGTCCCATAAAAGTACTCCCTGACCCCAAGTGTGTCACCCTAGTCTCATAGAAGTATTCTCTAACTCCAAGTGAGTTACCCTAGTCCAATAGAAGTACTCCCTGACTCCCAGTGACTTACTCTAGTCCCATAGAAGTACTCCCTCACCCCAAGTGAGATATCCTAGTCCCATAGAAGTACTCCCTGATTCCAAATGAGTTATCCTAATCCCATAGAAGAACTCCTTGACCCCAAATGAGTTACCCTAGTCCAATAGAAGTACTCCCTGACTCCCAGTGAGTTACCCTAGTCCCATAGAAGTACTCCCTAACCCCAAGTGAGATATCCTAGTCCCATAGAAGTACTCCCTGAATCGAAATGAGTTATCCTAATCCCATAGAAGAACTCCCTGACCCCAAATGAGTTACCCTAATCCCATAGTAGTACTCCCAGACCCCAAGTGAGTTACCCTAGTCCCATAGAAGTGTTCCCTGACCCCAAATGAGTTACCCAGGTCCCATAGAAATACTCCCTGGCTCCAAGTGAGTTACCCTAGTCTCATAAAAGTACCCCCTGACCTCAAGTGAGTTACCCTAATTCCATTAAAGTACTCCCTGGCCCTAAGTGAGTTACCCTAGCCCCATAGAAGTACTCCCTGGCCCTAAGTGAGTTACCCTAGCCCCATAGAAGTACTCCCTGACCCCAAGTGAGTTACCCTAGTCCCATAGAAGTACTCTTTGACACCAATTGAGTTACCCTTGTCCAACAGAAGTACTCCCTGGCCCCAAGTGAGTTACTCTAGTCCCATAGAATTACTCCCTGACCCCAAGTGAGTTACCCCAGTCCCATAAAAGTACTCCCTGACCCCAAATGAGTTACCCTAGTCCAATAGAAGTACTCCCTGGCCCCAAGTGAGTTACTCTAGTCCCATAGAATTACTCCCTGACCCCAAGTGAGTTACCCTAGTCCCATTGAAATACTCCCTGGCCCCAAATGAGTTACTCTAACCCCATAGAAAGACTCCCTGGTCCCAAGTGAGTTACCCTAGTCCCATAGAAGTACTCATGGACTCCAAGTGTCTTACCCTAGTCCTATAGAGTTACTCCCTGACCCCAAGTGAGTTACTCTAGTCCCATAGAATTATTCCCTGACCCCAAGTGAGTTACATTAGTCCTATAGAATTACTCCCTGACCTCAAGTGAGTTACCCCAGTCACATAGAAATACTCTCTAACCACAAGTGAGTTACCCCAGTCACATAGAAGTACTCTCTAACCAGAAGTGAGTTTCTCTAGTCCCATAGAAGTGTTCCCTGACCCCAAGTGAGTTACCCAGGTCCCATAGAAATACTCCCTGGCTCCAAGTGAGTTACCCTAGTCTCATAAAAGTACCCCCTGACCTCAAGTGAGTTACCCTAATTCCATTAAAGTACTCCCTGGCCCTAAGTGAGTTACCCTAGCCCCATAGAAGTACTCCCTGGCCCTAAGTGAGTTACCCTAGCCCCATAGAAGTACTCCCTGACCCCAAGTGAGTTACCCTAGTCCCATAGAAGTACTCTTTGACACCAATTGAGTTACCCTTGTCCAACAGAAGTACTCCCTGGCCCCAAGTGAGTTACTCTAGTCCCATAGAATTACTCCCTGACCCCAAGTGAGTTACCCCAGTCCCATAAAAGTACTCCCTGACCCCAAATGAGTTACCCTAGTCCAATAGAAGTACTCCCTGGCCCCAAGTGAGTTACTCTAGTCCCATAGAATTACTCCCTGACCCCAAGTGAGTTACCCTAGTCCCATTGAAATACTCCCTGGCCCCAAATGAGTTACTCTAACCCCATAGAAAGACTCCCTGGTCCCAAGTGAGTTACCCTAGTCCCATAGAAGTACTCATGGACTCCAAGTGTCTTACCCTAGTCCTATAGAGTTACTCCCTGACCCCAAGTGAGTTACTCTAGTCCCATAGAATTATTCCCTGACCCCAAGTGAGTTACATTAGTCCTATAGAATTACTCCCTGACCTCAAGTGAGTTACCCCAGTCACATAGAAATACTCTCTAACCACAAGTGAGTTACCCCAGTCACATAGAAGTACTCTCTAACCAGAAGTGAGTTTCTCTAGTCCCATAGAAGTACTCCCAGACCCCAAGTGAGTTACTCTAATTCCATTAAAGTACTCCCTGACACCCAGTGTGTTACCCTAGTCCCATAGAAGTACTCCCTGGCCCCAAGTGAGTTACCCTAGTCCCATAGAAGTACTCCTTGACACCTAGTGTGTTACCCTAGTCGTATAGAATTACTCCCTGACCCCAAGTGAGTTACCCAGGTCCCATAGAAATACTCCCTGGCCCCAAGTGAGTTACCATAGTCTTATAAAAGTACCCCCTGACCCCAAGTGAGTTACCCTAATTCCATTAAAGTACTCCCTGACACCCAGTGTGTTAGCCTAGTCCCATAGAATTACTCCCTGGCCCCAAGTGAGTTACCCTAGTCCAATAGAAGCACTCCTTGACACATAGTGTGTTACCCTAGTCCTATAGAATTACTTCCTGACCCCAAGTGAGTTACTCCAGTCACATAGAAGTATCCTCTAACCACAAGTGAGTTTCCCTAGTCCCATAGAAGAACTCCCAGACCCCAAGTGAGTTACCCTAGTACCATAGAAGTGTTCCCTGACCCCAAGTGAGTTACCCTAATTCGATTAAAGTACTCCCTGACACCCAGTGTGTTATCCTAGTCCCATAGAAGTACTCCCTGGCCCCAAGTGAGTTACCCTAGTCCCATAGAAGTACTCCTTGACACCTAGTGTGTTACCCTAGTCCTATAGAATTACTCCCTGACCCCAAGTGAGTTACCCAGGTCCCATAGAAATATTCCCTTGCCCCAAGTGAGTTACCATAGTCTAATAAAAGTACCCCCTGACCCCAAGTGAGTTACCCTAATTCCATTAAAGTACTCCCTGACACCCAGTGTGTTACCCTAGTCCCATAGAAGTACTCCCTGACACCCAGTGTGTTACCGTAGTCTAATAGAATTGCTCCCTGACCCCAAGTGAGATATGCTAGTCTCATAGAAGTACTCCTTGACACCTAGTGTGTTACCCTAGTCCTATAGAATTACACCCTGACCCCAAGTGAGTTACCCCAGTCACATAGAAGTACTCTCTAACTACAAGTGAGTTACCCTAGTCCCATAGAAGAACTCCCTGGCCCCAAGTGAGATACCCTAGTACCATAGAATTACTCCCTGACCCCAAGTGAGTTACCCCAGTCCCATAAAAGTACTCCCTAACACCATGTGTGTCACCCTAGTCTCATAGAATTATTCTCTGACTCCAAGTTAGTTACCCTAGTCCCATAGAAATACTCCTGGACTCCAAGTGTCTTACCCTAGTCCAATAGAAGTACTCCCTGACCCCCAGTGAGTTACACTAGTCCCATAGAAGTACTCCCTGCCCTAAGTGAGATATCCTAGTCCCATAGAATTATTCCCTGACCCCAAGTAAGTTACCGTAGTCCCATAGAAGTTCTCCCTGCCCTAAGTGAGATATCCTAGTCCCATAGAATTATTCCCTGACCCCAAGTAAGTTACCGTAGTCACATAGAAGTACTCCCTGACCCCAAGTGAGTTACCCTAGTCCCATAGAAGTGTTCCCTGACCCCAAGTGAGTTACCCAGGTCCCATAGAAATACTCCTGGACTCCAAGTGTCTTACCCTAGTCCTATAGAATTACTCCTTGACCCCAAGTGAATTACTCTAGTCCCATAGAATTACTCCCTGACCCCAAGTGAGTTACATTAGTCCTATAGAATTACTCCCTGACCCCAAGTGAGTTACCCCAGTCACATAGAAATACTCTCTAACCACAAGTGAGTTACCCCAGTCACATAGAAGTACTCTCTAACCAGAAGTGAGTTTCCCTAGTCCCATAGAAGTACTCCCTGACCCCAAGTGAGTTACCCTAGTCCCATAGAATTACTCCCTGACCCCAAGTGAGTTACATTAGTCCTATAGAATTACTCCCTGACCCCAAGTGAGTTACCCCAGTCACATAGAAATACTCTCTAACCACAAGTGAGTTACCCCAGTCACATAGAAGTACTCTCTAACCAGAAGTGAGTTTCTCTAGTCCCATAGAAGTACACCCAGACCCCAAATGAGTTACTCTAATTCCATTAAAGTACTCCCTGACCCGCAGTGAGTTACCCTAGTCCCATAGAAGTACTCCCTGCCCTAAGTGAGATATCCTAGTTCCATAGAATTATTCCCTGACCCCAAGTAAGTTACCGTAGTCAAATAGAAGTACTCCCTGACCCCAAGTGAGTTTCCCTAGTCCTATAGAAGTACTCCCAGACCCCAAGTGAGTTACCCTAGTCCCATAGAAGTGTTCCCTGACCCCAAGTGAGTTACCCAGGTCCCATAGAAATACTCCCTGGCTCCAAGTGAGTTACCCTAGTCTCATAAAAGTACCCCCTGACCTCAAGTGAGTTACCCTAATTCCATTAAAGTACTCCCTGGCCCTAAGTGAGTTACCCTAGCCCCATAGAAGTACTCCCTGGCCCTAAGTGAGTTACCCTAGCCCCATAGAAGTACTCCCTGACCCCAAGTGAGTTACCCTAGTCCCATAGAAGTACTCTTTGACACCAATTGAGTTACCCTTGTCCAACAGAAATACTCCCTGGCCCCAAGTGAGTTACTCTAGTCCCATAGAATTACTCCCTGACCCCAAGTGAGTTACCCCAGTCCCATAAAAGTACTCCCTGACCCCAAATGAGTTACCCTAGTCCAATAGAAGTACTCCCTGGCCCCAAGTGAGTTACTCTAGTCCCATAGAATTACTCCCTGACCCCAAGTGAGTTACCCTAGTCCCATTGAAATACTCCCTGGCCCCAAATGAGTTACTCTAACCCCATAGAAAGACTCCCTGGTCCCAAGTGAGTTACCCTAGTCCCATAGAAGTACTCATGGACTCCAAGTGTCTTACCCTAGTCCTATAGAGTTACTCCCTGACCCCAAGTGAGTTACTCTAGTCCCATAGAATTATTCCCTGACCCCAAGTGAGTTACATTAGTCCTATAGAATTACTCCCTGACCTCAAGTGAGTTACCCCAGTCACATAGAAATACTCTCTAACCACAAGTGAGTTACCCCAGTCACATAGAAGTACTCTCTAACCAGAAGTGAGTTTCTCTAGTCCCATAGAAGTACTCCCAGACCCCAAGTGAGTTACTCTAATTCCATTAAAGTACTCCCTGACACCCAGTGTGTTACCCTAGTCCCATAGAAGTACTCCCTGGCCCCAAGTGAGTTACCCTAGTCCCATAGAAGTACTCCTTGACACCTAGTGTGTTACCCTAGTCCTATAGAATTACTCCCTGACCCCAAGTGAGTTACCCAGGTCCCATAGAAATACTCCCTGGCCCCAAGTGAGTTACCATAGTCTTATAAAAGTACCCCCTGACCCCAAGTGAGTTACCCTAATTCCATTAAAGTACTCCCTGACACCCAGTGTGTTAGCCTAGTCCCATAGAATTACTCCCTGGCCCCAAGTGAGTTACCCTAGTCCAATAGAAGCACTCCTTGACACCTAGTGTGTTACCCTAGTCCTATAGAATTACTTCCTGACCCCAAGTGAGTTACTCCAGTCACATAGAAGTATCCTCTAACCACAAGTGAGTTTCCCTAGTCCCATAGAAGAACTCCCAGACCCCAAGTGAGTTACCCTAGTACCATAGAAGTGTTCCCTGACCCCAAGTGAGTTACCCTAATTCGATTAAAGTACTCCCTGACACCCAGTGTGTTATCCTAGTCCCATAGAAGTACTCCCTGGCCCCAAGTGAGTTACCCTAGTCCCATAGAAGTACTCCTTGACACCTAGTGTGTTACCCTAGTCCTATAGAATTACTCCCTGACCCCAAGTGAGTTACCCAGGTCCCATAGAAATATTCCCTTGCCCCAAGTGAGTTTCCATAGTCTAATAAAAGTACCCCCTGACCCCAAGTGAGTTACCCTAATTCCATTAAAGTACTCCCTGACACCCAGTGTGTTACCCTAGTCCCATAGAAGTACTCCCTGACACCCAGTGTGTTACCGTAGTCTAATAGAATTGCTCCCTGACCCCAAGTGAGATATGCTAGTCTCATAGAAGTACTCCTTGACACCTAGTGTGTTACCCTAGTCCTATAGAATTACACCCTGACCCCAAGTGAGTTACCCCAGTCACATAGAAGTACTCTCTAACTACAAGTGAGTTACCCTAGTCCCATAGAAGAACTCCCTGGCCCCAAGTGAGATACCCTAGTACCATAGAATTACTCCCTGACCCCAAGTGAGTTACCCCAGTCCCATAAAAGTACTCCCTAACACCATGTGTGTCACCCTAGTCTCATAGAATTATTCTCTGACTCCAAGTTAGTTACCCTAGTCCCATAGAAATACTCCTGGACTCCAAGTGTCTTACCCTAGTCCAATAGAAGTACTCCCTGACCCCCAGTGAGTTACACTAGTCCCATAGAAGTACTCCCTGACCTAAGTGAGATATCCTAGTCCCATAGAATTATTCCCTGACCCCAAGTAAGTTACCGTAGTCCCATAGAAGTTCTCCCTGCCCTAAGTGAGATATCCTAGTCCCATAGAATTATTCCCTGACCCCAAGTAAGTTACCGTAGTCACATAGAAGTACTCCCTGACCCCAAGTGAGTTACCCTAGTCCCATAGAAGTGTTCCCTGACCCCAAGTGAGTTACCCAGGTCCCATAGAAATACTCCTGGACTCCAAGTGTCTTACCCTAGTCCTATAGAATTACTCCTTGACCCCAAGTGAATTACTCTAGTCCCATAGAATTACTCCCTGACCCCAAGTGAGTTACATTAGTCCTATAGAATTACTCCCTGACCCCAAGTGAGTTACCCCAGTCACATAGAAATACTCTCTAACCACAAGTAAGTTACCCCAGTCACATAGAAGTACTCTCTAACCAGAAGTGAGTTTCCCTAGTCCCATAGAAGTACTCCCTGACCCCAAGTGAGTTACCCTAGTCCCATAGAATTACTCCCTGACCCCAAGTGAGTTACATTAGTCCTATAGAATTACTCCCTGACCCCAAGTGAGTTACCCCAGTCACATAGAAATACTCTCTAACCACAAGTGAGTTACCCCAGTCACATAGAAGTACTCTCTAACCAGAAGTGAGTTTCTCTAGTCCCATAGAAGTACACCCAGACCCCAAATGAGTTACTCTAATTCCATTAAAGTACTCCCTGACCCGCAGTGAGTTACCCTAGTCCCATAGAAGTACTCCCTGCCCTAAGTGAGATATCCTAGTTCCATAGAATTATTCCCTGACCCCAAGTAAGTTACCGTAGTCAAATAGAAGTACTCCCTGACCCCAAGTGAGTTTCCCTAGTCCTATAGAAGTACTCCCAGACCCCAAGTGAGTTACCCTAGTCCCATAGAAGTGTTCCCTGACCCCATGTGAGTTACCCAGGTCCCATAGAAATACTCCCTGGCTCCAAGTGAGTTACCCTAATCTCATAAAAGTACCCCCTGACCCCAAGTGAGTTACCCTAATTCCATTAAAGTACTCCCTGACACCCAGTGTGTTATCCTAGTCCCATAGAAGTACTCCCTGGCCCCAAGTGAGTTACTCTAGTCCAATAGAAGTACTCCCTGACACCAATTTAGTTACCCTAGTCCAACAGAAGTACTCCCTGGCCCCAAGTGTGTTACTCTAGTCCCATAGAATTACTCCTTGACCCCAAGTGAGTTACCCCAGTCCCATAAAAGTACTCCCTGACCCCAAGTGTGTTAGCCTAGTCCCATAGAATTACTCCCTGGCCCCAAGTGAGTTACCCTAGTCCAATAGAAGTACTCCTTGACACCTAGTGTGTTACCCTAGTCCTATAGAATTACTCACTGACCCCAAGTGAGTTACTCCAGTCACATAGAAGTATCCTCTAACCTCAAGTGAGTTTCCCTAGTCCCATAGAAGTACTCCCTGACCCCAAGTGAGATACTCTAGTCCCATAGAAATACTCCTGGACTCCAACTATCTTACCCTAGTCCTATAGAATTACTCCCTGACCCCAAGTGAGTTACTCTAGTCACATAGAATTACTCCCTGACCCCAAGTGAGTTACATTAGTCCTATAGAATTACTCCCTGACCCCAAGTGAGTTACCCCAGTCACATAGAAATACTCTCTAACCACAAGTGAGTTACCCCAGTCACATAGAAGTACTCTCTAACCAGAAGTGAGTTTCTCTAGTCCCATAGAAGTACACCCAGACCCCAAGTGAGTTACTCTAATTCCATTAAAGTACTTCCTGACACCCAGTGTGTTACCCTAGTCCCATAGAAGTACTCCCTGGCCCCAAGTGAGTTACCCTAGTCCCATAGAAGTACTCCTTGACACCTAGTGTGTTACCCTAGTCCTATAGAAATACTCCCTGACCCCAAGTGAGTTACCCAGGTCCCATGGAAATACTCCCTGGCCCCAAGTGAGTTACCATAGTCTCATAAAAGTACCCCCTGACCCCAAGTGAGTTACCCCAGCCCCATAAAAGTACTCCCTAACACCATGTGTGTCACCCTAGTCTCATAGAAGTATTCTCTGACTCCAAGTTAGTTACCCTAGTCCAATAGAAGTACTCCCTGACCCCCAGTGAGTTACCCTAGTCCCATAGAAGTACTCCCTGCCCTAAGTGAGATATCCTAGTCCCATAGAATTATTCCCTGACCCCAAGTAAGTTACCGTAGTCACATAGAAGTACTCCCTGACCACAAATGAGTTACCCTAGTTCCATAGAAATACTCCCCGGCCCCAAGTGAGTAACCCTAGTCCCAAAGAAGTACTCCTTGACACCTAGTGTGTTACATTAGTCCTATAGAATTACTCCCTGACCCCAATTGTGTTACCCCAGTCACATAGAAGTACTCTCTAACCACAAGTGAGTTTCCCTAGTCCCATAGAAGTACTCCCAGACCCCAAGTGAGTTACCCTAGTCCCATAGAAGAACTCCCTGGCCCCAAGTGAGTTACCCTAGTCCCATAGAATTACTCCCAGACCCCAAGTGAGTTAACCCAGTCCCATAAAAGTACTCCCTGACCCCAAGTGTGTCACCCTAGTCTCATAGAAGTATTTTCTGACTCCAAGTGAGTTACCCTAGTCCAATAGAAGTGCTCCCTGACTCCCAGTGAGTTACCCTAGTCCCATAGAAGTACTCCCTGACCCCAAGTGCGATATCCTAGTCCCATAGAAGTACTCCCTGACAACAAGTGAGTTACCCCAGTCCCATAAAAGTACTCCCTGACCCCAAGTGTGTCACCCTTGTCTCATAGAAGTATTCTCTGACTCCAAGTGAGTTACCCTAGTCCAATAGAAGTACTCCCTGACCAAAAGTGAGTTTCCCTAGTCCCATAGAATTACTCCCTGACCCCAAGTGAGTTACCCCAGTCCTATAAAAGTACTCCCTGACCCCAAGTGAGTTACCCTAGTCCCATAGAAGAACTCCCTGGCCCCAAGTGAGATACCCTAGTCTAATAGAAGTACTCCCTGGCCCCAAGTGTGTTACTCTAGTCCCATAGAATTACTCCCTGACCCCAAGTGAGTTACCCCAGTCCCATAAAAGTACTCCCTGGCCCCAAGTGAGTTACCCTAGTCTGATAGAATTACTGGCTGACCCGAAGTGAGTTACCCCAGTCCCATAAAAGTACTCCCTGACCCCAAGTGAGTTTCGTTAGTCCCATAGAAGTACTCCCTGACCCTAAGTGAGTTACCCTAGTCCTATAGAATTACTCCCTGACCCCAAGTGATTTACCCCAGACACATAGAAGTACTCTCTAACCACATGTGAGTTTCCCTAGTCCCATAGAAGTACTCCCTGATCCCAAGTGAGATATCCTAGTCCCATAGAAGTACTCCCTGACCCCAAATGAGTTACCCTAATCCAAAAGAAGTACTACCTTACCCCAAATGAGTTACCCTAGTCCCAAAGAATTACTCCCTGACCACAAGTGAATTAACCCAGACCCATAAAAGTACTCCCTGACCCCAAGTGTGACACCCTAGTCTCATAGCAGTATTCTCTGACTCCAAGTGAGTTACCCTAGTCTCATAGAATTATTCCCTGGCCCCAAGTAAGTTACCGTAGTCACATAGAAGTACTCCCTGACCACAAATGAGTTACCCTAGTACCATAGAAATACTCCCTGGCCCCAAGTGAGTTACCCTAGTCCCAAAGAAGTACTCCTTGACACCTAGTGTGTTACATTAGTCCTATAGAATTACTCCCTGACCCCAAGTGAGTTACCCCAGTCAAATAGAAGTACTCTCTAATCACAAGTGAGTTACCTTAGTTACATAGAAGTACTCTCTAACAACAAGTGAGTTTTCCTAGTCCCATAGAATTACTCTCTGGCCCCAAGTGAGTTACCCTAGCCCCATAGAATTACTCCCTGACCCCAAGTGAGTTACCCTAGTCCAATAGAAGTACTCTCTGACACCAATTGAGTTACCGTAGTCCAACAGAAGTACTCCCTGGCCCCAAGTGAGTTACTCTAGTCCCATAGAATTACTCCCTGACCCCAAGTGAGTTACCCCAGTCCCATAAAAGTACTCCCTGACCCCAAGTGTGTCACCCTAGTCTCATAGAAGTATTCTCTAACTCCAAGTGAGTTACCCTAGTCCAATAGAAGTACTCCCTGACTCCCAGTGACTTACCCTAGTCCCATAGAAGTACTCCCTCACCCCAAGTGAGATATCCTAGTCCCATAGAAGTACTCCCTGAATCCAAATGAGTTATCCTAATCCCATAGAAGAACTCCCTGACCCCAAATGAGTTACCCTAGTCCCATAGAAGTACTCCCTGGCCCCAAGTGAGTTACCCTAGTCCCATAGAAGTACTCCTTGACACCTAGTGTGTTACCCTAGTCCTATAGAATTACTCCCTGACCCCAAGTGAGTTACTCCAGTCACATAGAAGTATTCTCTAACCACAAGTGAGTTTCCCTAGTCCCATAGAAGTACTCCCTCACCCCAAGTGAGATATCCTAGTCCCATAGAAGTACTCCCTGAATCCAAATGAGTTATCCTAATCCCATAGAAGAACTCCCTGACCCCAAGTGAGTTACCCTAGTCCCATAGAAGTACTCCTTGACACCTAGTGTGTTACCCTAGTCCTATAGAATTACTCCCTGACCCTAAGTGAGTTACTCTAGTCCCATAGAATTACTCCCTGACCCCAAGTGAGTTACATTAGTCCTATAGAATTACTCCCTGACCCCAAGTGAGTTACCCCAGTCACATAGAAATACTCTCTAACCACAAGTGAGTTACCCCAGTCACATAGAAGTACTCTCTAACCAGAAGTGAGTTTCTCTAGTCCCATAGAAGTACTCCCAGACCCAAAGTGAGTTACTCTAATTCCATTAAAGTACTCCCTGACACCCAGTGTGTTACCCTAGTCCCATAGAATTACTCCCTCACCCCAAGTGAGATATCCTAGTCCCATAGAAGTACTCCCTGAATCCAAATGAGTTATCCTAATCCCATAGAAGAACTCCCTGACCCCAAATGAGTTACCCTAATTCCATTAAAGTACTCCCTGACACCCAGTGTGTTAGCCTAGTCTCATAGAATTACTCCCTGGCCCCAAGTGAGTTACCCTAGTCCAATAGAAGCACTCCTTGACACCTAGTGTGTTACCCTAGTCCTATAGAATTACTCCCTGACCCCAAGTGAGTTACTCCAGTCACATAGAAGTATCCTCTAACCACAAGTGAGTTTCCCTAGTCCCATAGAAGTACTCCCTGACCCCAAGTGAGTTACCCTAGTCCCATAGAAGTACTCCTGGACTCCAAGTGTCTTACCCTAGTCCTATAGAATTACTCCCTGACCCCAAGTGAGTTACTCTAGTCCCATAGAATTACTCCCTGACCCCAAGTGAGTTACATTAGTCCTATAGAATTACTCCCTGACCCCAAGTGAGTTACCCCAGTCACATAGAAATACTCTCTAACCACAAGTGAGTTACCCCAGTCACATAGAAGTACTCTCTAACCAGAAGTGAGTTTCTCTAGTCCCATAGAAGTACTCCCAGACCCAAAGTGAGTTACTCTAATTCCATTAAAGTACTCCCTGACACCCAGTGTGTTACCCTAGTCCCATAGAATTACTCCCTCACCCCAAGTGAGATATCCTAGTCCCATAGAAGTACTCCCTGAATCCAAATGAGTTATCCTAATCCCATAGAAGAACTCCCTGACCCCAAATGAGTTACCCTAATTCCATTAAAGTACTCCCTGACACCCAGTGTGTTAGCCTAGTCTCATAGAATTACTCCCTGGCCCCAAGTGAGTTACCCTAGTCCAATAGAAGCACTCCTTGACACCTAGTGTGTTACCCTAGTCCTATAGAATTACTCCCTGACCCCAAGTGAGTTACTCCAGTCACATAGAAGTATCCTCTAACCACAAGTGAGTTTCCCTAGTCCCATAGAAGTACTCCCTGACCCCAAGTGAGTTACCCTAGTCCCATAGAAGTACTCCTGGACTCCAAGTGTCTTACCCTAGTCCTATAGAATTACTCCCTGACCCCAAGTGAGTTACTCTAGTCCCATAGAATTACTCCCTGACCCCAAGTGAGTTACATTAGTCCTATAGAATTACTCCCTGACCCCAAGTGAGTTACCCCAGTCACATAGAAATACTCTCTAACCACAAGTGAGTTACCCCAGTCACATAGAAGTACTCTCTAACCAGAAGTGAGTTTCTCTAGTCCCATAGAAGTACTCCCAGACCCAAAGTGAGTTACTCTAATTCCATTAAAGTACTCCCTGACACCCAGTGTGTTACCCTAGTCCCATAGAAGTACTCCCTCACCCCAAGTGAGATATCCTAGTCCCATAGAAGTACTCCCTGAATCCAAATGAGTTATCCTAATCCCATAGAAGAACTCCCTGACCCCAAATGAGTTACCCTAATTCCATTAAAGTACTCCCTGACACCCAGTGTGTTAGCCTAGTCTCATAGAATTACTCCCTGGCCCCAAGTGAGTTACCCTAGTCCAATAGAAGCACTCCTTGACACCTAGTGTGTTACCCTAGTCCTATAGAATTACTCCCTGACCCCAAGTGAGTTACTCCAGTCACATAGAAGTATCCTCTAACCACAAGTGAGTTTCCCTAGTCCCATAGAAGTACTCCCTGACCCCAAGTGAGTTACCCTAGTCCCATAGAAGTACTCCTGGACTCCAAGTGTCTTACCCTAGTCCTATAGAATTACTCCCTGACCCCAAGTGAGTTACTCTAGTCCCATAGAATTACTCCCTGACCCCAAGTGAGTTACATTAGTCCTATAGAATTACTCCCTGACCCCAAGTGAGTTACCCCAGTCACATAGAAATACTCTCTAACCACAAGTGAGTTACCCCAGTCACATAGAAGTACTCTCTAACCAGAAGTGAGTTTCTCTAGTCCCATAGAAGTACTCCCAGACCCAAAGTGAGTTACTCTAATTCCATTAAAGTACTCCCTGACACCCAGTGTGTTACCCTAGTCCCATAGAAGTACTCCCTCACCCCAAGTGAGATATCCTAGTCCCATAGAAGTACTCCCTGAATCCAAATGAGTTATCCTAATCCCATAGAAGAACTCCCTGACCCCAAATGAGTTACCCTAATTCCATTAAAGTACTCCCTGACACCCAGTGTGTTAGCCTAGTCTCATAGAATTACTCCCTGGCCCCAAGTGAGTTACCCTAGTCCAATAGAAGCACTCCTTGACACCTAGTGTGTTACCCTAGTCCTATAGAATTACTCCCTGACCCCAAGTGAGTTACTCCAGTCACATAGAAGTATCCTCTAACCACAAGTGAGTTTCCCTAGTCCCATAGAAGTACTCCCTGACCCCAAGTGAGTTACCCTAGTCCCATAGAAGTACTCCTGGACTCCAAGTGTCTTACCCTAGTCCTATAGAATTACTCCCTGACCCCAAGTGTGTTACTCTAGCCCCATAGAATTACTCCCTGACCCCAAGTGAGTTACATTAGTCCTATAGAATTACTCCCTGACCCCAAGTGAGTTACCCCAGTCACATAGAAATACTCTCTAACCACAAGTGAGTTACCCCAGTCACATAGAAGTACTCTCTAACCAGAAGTGAGTTTCTCTAGACCCATAGAAGTACTCCCAGACCCAAAGTGAGTTACTCTAATTCCATTAAAGTACTCCCTGACACCCAGTGTGTTACCCTAGTCCCATAGAAGTACTCCCTCACCCCAAGTGAGATATCCTAGTCCCATAGAAGTACTCCCTGAATCCAAATGAGTTATCCTAATCCCATAGAAGAACTCCCTGACCCCAAATGAGTTACCCTAATTCCATTAAAGTACTCCCTGACACCCAGTGTGTTAGCCTAGGCTCATAGAATTACTCCCTGGCCCCAAGTGAGTTACCCTAGTCCAATAGAAGCACTCCTTGACACCTAGTGTGTTACCCTAGTCCTATAGAATTACTCCCTGACCCCAAGTGAGTTACTCCAGTCACATAGAAGTATCCTCTAACCACAAGTGAGTTTCCCTAGTCCCATTAAAGTACTCCCTGACACCCAGTGTGTTACCCTAGTCCCATAGAAGTACTCCCTGGCCCCAAGTGAGTTACTCTATTCCCATAGAATTACTCCCTGACCCTAAGTGAGTTACCCCAGTCCTATAAAAGTACTCCCTGACCCCAAGTGTGTCACCCTAGTCTCATAGAAGTATTCTCTAACTCCAAGTGAGTTACCCTAGTCCAATAGAAGTACTCCCTGACTCCCAATGACTTACTCTAGTCCCATAGAAGTACTCCCTCACCCCAAGTGAGATATCCTAGTCCCATAGAAGTACTCCCTGAATCCAAATGAGTTATCCTAATCCCATAGAAGAACTCCCTGACCCCAAATGAGTTACCCTAGTCCAATAGAAGTACTCCCTGACTCCCAGTAAGTTACCCTAGTCCCATAGAAGTACTCCCTAACCCCAAGTGAGATATCCTAGTCCCATAGAAGTACTCCCTGAATCCAAATGAGTTATCCTAATCCCATAGAAGAACTCCCTGACCCCAAATGAGTTACCCTAGCCCAATAGAAGTACTCCCTGACTCCCAGTGAGTTACCCTAGTCCCATAGAAGTACTCCCTAACCCCAAGTGAGATATCCTAGTCCCATAGAAGTACTCCCTGAATCCAAATGAGTTATCCTAATCCCATAGAAGAACTCCCTGACCCCAAATGAGTTACCCTAATCCCATAGTAGTACTCCCAGACCCCAAGTGAGTTACCCTAGTCCCATAGAAGTGTTCCCTGACCCCAAGTGAGTTACCCAGGTCCCATAGAAATACTCCCTGGCTCCAAGTGAGTTACCCTAGTCTCATAAAAGTACCCCCTGACCTCAAGTCAGTTACCCTAATTCCATTAAAGTACTCCCTGGCCCTAAGTGAGTTACCCTAGCCCCATAGAAGTACTCCCTGACCCCAAGTGAGTTACCCTAGTCCCATAGAAGTACTCTTTGACACCAATTGAGTTACCCTTGTCCAACAGAAGTACTCCCTGGCCCCAATTGAGTTACTCTAGTCCCATAGAATTACTCCCTGACCCCAAGTGAGTTACCCCAGTCCCATAAAAGTACTCCCTGACCCCAAATTAGTTACCCTAGTCCAATAGAAGTACTCCCTGGCCCCAAGTGAGTTACTCTAGTCCCATAGAATTACTCCCTGACCCCAAGTGAGTTACCCTAGTCCCATTGAAATACTCCCTGGCCCCAAATGAGTTACTCTAACCCCATAGAAAGAATCCCTGGTCCCAAGTGAGTTACCCTAGTCCCATAGAAGTACTCCTGGACTCCAAGTGTCTTACCCTAGTCCTATAGAGTTACTCCCTGACCCCAAGTGAGTTACTCTAGTCCCATAGAATTATTCCCTGACCCCAAGTGAGTTACATTAGTCCTATAGAATTACTCCCTGACCCCAAGTGAGTTACCCTAGTCCCATTGAAATACTCCCTGGCCCCAAATGAGATACTCTAACCCCATAGAAAGACTCCCTGGTCCCAAGTGAGTTACCCTAGTCCCATAGAAGTACTCCTGGACTCCAAGTGTCTTACCCTAGTCCTATAGAGTTACTCCCTGACCCCAAGTGAGTTACTCTAGTCCCATAGAATTATTCCCTGACCCCAAGTGAGTTACATTAGTCCTATAGAATTACTCCCTGACCTCAAGTGAGTTACCCCAGTCACATAGAAATACTCTCTAACCACAAGTGAGTTACCCCAGTCACATAGAAGTACTCTCTAACCAGAAGTGAGTTTCTCTAGTCCCATAGAAGTACTCCCAGACCCCAAGTGAGTTACCCTAATTCCATTAAAGTACTCCCTGACACCCAGTGTGTTAGCCTAGTCCCATAGAATTACTCCCTGGCCCCAAGTGAGTTACCCTAGTCCAATAGAAGCACTCCTTGACACCTAGTGTGTTACCCTAGACCTATAGAATTACTCCCTGATCCCAAGTGAGTTACTCCAGTCACATAGAAGTATCCTCTAACCACAAGTGAGTTTCCCTAGTCCCATAGAAGTACTCCCTGACCCCAAGTGAGTTACCCTAGTCCCATAGAAGTACTCCTGGACTCCAAGTGTCTTACCCTAGTCCTATAGAATTACTCCCTGACCCCAAGTGAGTTACTCTTGTCCCATTGAATTACTCCCTGACCCCAAGTGAGTTACATTAGTCCCATAGAATTACTCCCTGACCCCAAGTGAGTTACCCCAGTCACATAGAAATACTCTCTAACCACAAGTGAGTTACCCCAGTCACATAGAAGTACTCTCTAACCAGAAGTGAGTTTCTCTAGTCCCATAGAAGTACTCCCAGACCCCAAGTGAGTTACTCTAATTCAATTAAAGTACTCCTTGACACCCAGTGTGTTACCCTAGTCCCATAGAAGTACTCCCTGACCCCAAGTGAGTTACCCAGGTCCCATAGAAATACTCCCTGGCCCCAAGTGAGATATCCTAGTCCCATAGAAGTACTCCCTGGCCCCAAGTGAGATACCATAGTCTTATAAAAGTACCCCCAGACCCCAAGTGAGTTACTCTAATTCAATTAAAGTACTCCTTGACACCCAGTGTGTTACCCTAGTCCCATAGAAGTACTCCCTGACCCCAAGTGAGTTACCCAGGTCCCATAGAAATATTCTCTGACTCCAAGTGAGTTACCCTAGTCCAATAGAAGTACACCCTGGCCCCAAGTGAGTTACTCTAGTCCCATAGAATTACTCCCTGACCCCAAGTGAGTTACCCCAGTCCCATAAAATTACTCCCTGACCCCAAGTGTGTCACCCTTGTCTCATAGAAGTAATCTCTGACTCCAAGTGAGTTACCCTAGTCCAATAGAAGTACTCCCTGACCCCAAATGAGTTACCCTAATCCCATAGAAGTACTCCCTGACCCCAAGTGAGATATCCTAGTCCCATAGAAGTACTCCCTGACCCTAAGTGCGATATCCTAGTCCAATAGAAGTACTCCCTGACCCCAAGTGTGTCACCCTAGTCTCATAGAAGTATTCTCTGACTCCAAATGAGTTACTCTGGTCCAATAGAAGTACTCCCTGACCCCAAGTGAGTTATCCTATTCCCATAGAAGTACTCCTTGGCCCCAAGTGAGTTTCCCTAGTCCCATAGAAGTACTCCCAGACCCCAATTGAGTTAACCTAGTCCCATAGAAGTGTTCCCTGACCCCAAGTGAGTTACACAGGTCCCATAGAAATACTCCCTGGCCCCAAGTGAGTTACCCTAGTCTCATAAAAGTACCCCCTGACCCCAAGTGAGTTACCCTAATTCCATTAAAGTACTCCCTCACACCCAGTGTGTTATCCTAGTCCCATAGAAGTACTCCCTGGCCCCAAGTGAGTTACCCTAGTCCAATAGAAGTACTCCTTGACACCTAGTGTGTTACCCTAGTACTATAGAATTACTCCCTGACCCCAAGTGAGTTACCCCAGTCATATTGAAGTACTCCTAGGCACCTAGTGTGTTTCATTAGTCCTATAGAATTACTCCCTGACCCCAAGTGAGTTACTTCAGTCACATAGAAATACTCTCTAACCACAAGTGAGTTACCCCAGTCACATAGAAGTACTCTCTAACCAGAAGTGAGTTTCCCTAGTCCCATAGAAGTACTCCCAGACCCCAAGTGAGTTACCCTAATTCCATTAAAGTACTCCCTGACACCCAGTGTGTTACCCTAGTCCCATAGAAGAACTCCCTGACCCCAAATGAGTTACCCTAATCCCATAGTAGTACTCCCTGACCCCAAGTGAGATATCCTAGTCCCATAGAAGTACTCCCTGACCCCAAGTGCGATATCCTAGTCCCATAGAAGTACTCCCTGATAACAAGTGAGTTACCCTAGTCTCATAGAAGTATTCTCTGACTCCAAGTGAGTTACCCTAGTCCAATAGAAGTACTCCCTGGCCCCAAGTGAGTTACTCTAGTCCCACAGAATTACTCCCTGACCCCAAGTGAGTTACCCCAGTCCCATAAAATTACTCCCTGACCCCAAGTGTGTCACCCTTGTCTCATAGAAGTAATCTCTGACTCCAAGTGAGTTACCCTAGTCCAATAGAAGTACTCCCTGACCCCAAGTGAGTTATCCTATTCCCATAGAAGTACTCCCTGGCCCCAAGTGAGTTACTCTAGTCCCATAGAATTACTCCCTGACCACAAGTGAGTTACCCCAGTCCCATAAAAGTACTCCCTGGCCCCAAGTGAGATACCATAGTCTTATAAAAGTACCCCCTGACCCCAAGTGAGTTACCCTAATTCCATTAAAGTACTCCCTGACACCCAGTGTGTTAGCCTAGTCCCATAGAATTACTCCCTGGCCCCAAGTGAGTTACCCTAGTCCAATAGAAGTACTCCTTGACACCTAGTGTGTTACCCTAGTCCCATAGAAGTACTCCCTGGCCCCAAGTGAGTTACCCTAGTCCAATAGAAGTACTCCTTGAAACCTAGTGTGTTACCCTAGTCCTATAGAATTACTCCCTGACCCCAAGTGAGTTACCCAGGTCCCATAGAAATACTCCCTGGCCCCATGTGAGTTACCATAGTCTCATAAAAGTACCCCCTGACCCCAAGTGAGTTACCCTAATTCCATTAAAGAACTCCCTGGCCCCAAGTGAGTTACCCTAGTCCCATAGAAGTACTCCCTGACCCCAAGTGAGTTACCCCAGTCCCATAAAAGTACTCCCTGACCCAAAGTGTGTCACCCTAGTCTCATAGAAGTATTCTCTGACTCCAAGTGAGTTACCCTAGTCCAATAGAAGTATTCTCTGACTCCAAGTGAGTTACCCTAGTCCAATAGAAGTACTCCCTGACTCCCAGTGAGTTACCCTAGTCCCATAGAAGTACTCCCTAACTCCAAGTGAGATATCCTAGTCCCATTGAAGTACTCCCTGAATCCAAATGAGTTATCCTAATCCCATAGAAGAACTCCCTGACCCCAAGTGAGATATCCTAGTCCCATAGAAGTACTCCCTGACACCCAGTGTGATAGCCTATTCCCATAGAATTACTCCCTGGCCCCAAGTGAGTTACCCTAGTCCAATAGAAGTACTCCTTGACACCTAGTGTGTTACCCTAGTCCTATAGAATTACTCACTGCCCCCAAGTGAGTTACTCCAGTCACATAGAAGTATCCTCTAACCACAAGTGAGTTTCCCTAGTCACATAGAAGTACTCCCTGACCCCAAGTGAGTTACCCTAGTTCCATAGAAGTACTCCTGGACTCCAAGTGTCTTACCCTAGTCCTATAGAATTACTCCCTGACCCCAAGTGAGTTACTCTAGTCCCATAGAATTACTCCCTGACCCCAAGTGAGTTACATTAGTCCTATAGAATTACTCCCTGACCCCAAGTGAGTTACCCCAGTCACATAGAAATACTCTCTAACCACAAGTGAGTTACCCCAGTCACATAGAAGTACTCTCTAACCAGAAGTGAGTTTCTCTAGTCCCATAGAAGTACTCCCAGACCCCAAGTGAGTTACTCTAATTCAATTAAAGTACTCCTTGACACTCAGTGTGTTACCCTAGTCCCATAGAAGTACTCCCTGACCCCAAGTGAGTTACCCAGGTCCCATAGAAATACTCCCTGGCCCCAAGTGAGATATCCTAGTCCCATAGAAGTACTCCCTGACAACAAGTGAGTTACCCTAGTCTCATAGAAGTATTCTCTGACTCCAAGTGAGTTACCCTAGTCCAATAGAAGTACTCCCTGGCCCCAAGTGAGTTACTCTAGTCCCACAGAATTACTCCCTGACCCCAAGTGAGTTACACCAGTCCCATAAAAGTACTCCCTGACCCCAAGTGTGTCACCCTAGTCTCATAGAAGTATTCTCTGACTCCAAATGAGTTACTCTGGTCCAATAGAAGTACTCCCTGACCCCAAGTGAGTTATCCTATTCCCATAGAAGTACTCCTTGGCCCCAAGTGAGTTTCCCTAGTCCCATAGAAGTACTCCCAGACCCCAATTGAGTTAACCTAGTCCCATAGAAGTGTTCCCTGACCCCAAGTGAGTTACACAGGTCCCATAGAAATACTCCCTGGCCCCAAGTGAGTTACCCTAGTCTCATAAAAGTACCCCCTGACCCCAAGTGAGTTACCCTAATTCCATTAAAGTACTCCCTCACACCCAGTGTGTTATCCTAGTCCCATAGAAGTACTCCCTGGCCCCAAGTGAGTTACCCTAGTCCAATAGAAGTACTCCTTGACACCTAGTGTGTTACCCTAGTACTATAGAATTACTCCCTGACCCCAAGTGAGTTACCCCAGTCATATTGAAGTACTCCTAGGCACCTAGTGTGTTTCACTAGTCCTATAGAATTACTCCCTGACCCCAAGTGAGTTACTTCAGTCACATAGAAATACTCTCTAACCACAAGTGAGTTACCCCAGTCACATAGAAGTACTCTCTAACCAGAAGTGAGTTTCCCTAGTCCCATAGAAGTACTGCCAGACCCCAAGTGAGTTACCCTAATTCCATTAAAGTACTCCCTGACACCCAGTGTGTTACCCTAGTCCCATAGAAGAACTCCCTGACCCCAAATGAGTTACCCTAATCCCATAGTAGTACTCCCTGACCCCAAGTGAGATATCCTAGTCCCATAGAAGTACTCCCTGACCCCAAGCGCGATATCCTAGTCCCATAGAAGTACTCCCTGATAACAAGTGAGTTACCCTAGTCTCATAGAAGTATTCTCTGACTCCAAGTGAGTTACCCTAGTCCAATAGAAGTACTCCCTGGCCCCAAGTGAGTTACTCTAGTCCCATAGAATTACTCCCTGACCCCAAGTGAGTTACCCCAGTCCCATAAAATTACTCCCTGACCCCAAGTGTGTCACCCTTGTCTCATAGAAGTAATCTCTGACTCCAAGTGAGTTACCCTAGTCCAATAGAAGTACTCCCTGACCCCAAGTGAGTTATCCTATTCCCATAGAAGTACTCCCTGGCCCCAAGTGAGTTACTCTAGTCCCATAGAATTACTCCCTGACCACAAGTGAGTTACCCCAGTCCCATAAAAGTACTCCCTGGCCCCAAGTGAGATACCATAGTCTTATAAAAGTACCCCCTGACCCCAAGTGAGTTACCCTAATTCCATTAAAGTACTCCCTGACACCCAGTGTGTTAGCCTAGTCCCATAGAATTACTCCCTGGCCCCAAGTGAGTTACCCTAGTCCAATAGAAGTACTCCTTGACACCTAGTGTGTTACCCTAGTCCTATAGAATTACTCACTGACCCCAAGTGAGTTACTCCAGTCACATAGAAGTATCCTCTAACCACAAGTGAGTTTCCCTAGTCACATAGAAGTACTCCCTGACCCCAAGTGAGTTACCCTAGTTCCATAGAAGTACTCCTGGACTCCAAATGTCTTACCCTAGTCCTATAGAATTACTCCCTGACCCCAAGTGAGTTACTCTAGTCCCATAGAATTACTCCCTGACCCCAAGTGAGTTACATTAGTCCTATAGAATTACTCCCTGACCCCAAGTGAGTTACCCCAGTCACATAGAAATACTCTCTAACCACAAGTGAGTTACCCCAGTCACATAGAAGTACTCTCTAACCAGAAGTGAGTTTCTCTAGTCCCATAGAAGTACTCCCAGACCCCAAGTGAGTTACTCTAATTCAATTAAAGTACTCCTTGACACCCAGTGTGTTACCCTAGTCCCATAGAAGTACTCCCTGACCCTAAGTGAGTTACCCAGGTCCCATAGAAATACTCCCTGGCCCCAAGTGAGATATCCTAGTCCCATAGAAGTACTCCCTGACAACAAGTGAGTTACCCTAGTCTCATAGAAGTATTCTCTCACTCCAAGTGAGTTACCCTAGTCCAATAGAAGTACTCCCGTCCCAAGTGAGTTACTCTAGTCCCACAGAATTACTCCCTGACCCCAAGTGAGTTACCCCAGTCCCATAAAATTACTCCCTGACCCCAAGTGTGTCACCCTTGTCTCATAGAAGTAATCTCTGACTCCAAGTGAGTTACCCTAGTCCAATAGAAGTACTCCCTGACCCCAAGTGAGTTATCCTATTTCCATAGAAGTACTCCCTGGCCCCAAGTGAGTTACTCTAGTCCCATAGAATTACTCCCAGACCCCAAGTGAGTTACCCCAATCCCATAAAAGTACTCCCTGGCCCCAAGTGAGATACCATAGTCTTATAAAAGTACCCCCTGACCCCAAGTGAGTTACCCTAATTCCATTAAAGTACTCCCTGACACCCAGTGTGTTAGCCTAGTCCCATAGAAGTATTCCCTGGCCCCAAGTGAGTTACCCTAGTCCAATAGAAGTACTCCTTGACACCTAATGTGTTACCCTAGTCCTATAGAATTACTCACTGACCCCAAGTGAGTTACCCAGGTCCCATAGAAATACTCCCTGGCCCCAAGTGAGTAACCATAGTCTCATAAAAGTACCCCCTGACCCCAAATGAGTTACCCTATTTCCATTAAAGTACTCCCTGACACCCAGTGTGTTACCCTAGTCCCATAGAAGTACTCCCTGGCCCCAAGTGAGTTACCCTAGTCCAATAGAAGTACTCCTTGAAACCTAGTGTGTTACCCTAGTCCTATAGAATTACTCCCTGACCCCAAGTGAGTTACCCAGGTCCCATAGAAATACTCCCTGGCCCCATGTGAGTTACCATAGTCTCATAAAAGTACCCCCTGACCCCAAGTGAGTTACCCTAATTCCATTAAAGAACTCCCTGGCCCCAAGTGAGTTACCCTAGTCCCATAGAAGTACACCCTGACCCCAAGTGAGTTACCCCAGTCCCATAAAAGTACTCCCTGACCCCAAGTGTGTCACCCTAGTCTCATAGAAGTGTTCCCTGACCCCAAGTGAGTTACCCAGGTCCCATAGAAATACTCCCTGGCCCCAAGTGAGTTACCCTAGTCTCATAAAAGTACCCCCTGACCCCAAGTGAGTTACCCTAATTCCATTAAAGTACTCCCTCACACCCAGTGTGTTATCCTAGTCCCATAGAAGTACTCCCTGGCCCCAAGTGAGTTACCCTAGTCCAATAGAAGTACTCCTTGACACCTAGTGTGTTACCCTAGTCCTATAGAATTACTCCCTGACCCCAAGTGAGTTACCCCAGTCATATTGAAGTACTCCTAGGCACCTAGTGTGTTTCATTAGTCCTATAGAATTACTCCCTGACCCCAAGTGAGTTACTTCAGTCACATAGAAATACTCTCTAACCACAAGTGAGTTACCCCAGTCACATAGAAGTACTCTCTAACCAGAAGTGAGTTTCCCTAGTCCCATAGAAGTACTCCCAGACCCCAAGTGAGTTACCCTAATTCCATTAAAGTACTCCCTGACACCCAGTGTGTTACCCTAGTCCCATAGAAGAACTCCCTGACCCCAAATGAGTTACCCTAATCCCATAGTAGTACTCCCTGACCCCATGTGAGATATCCTAGTCCCATAGAAGTACTCCCTGACCCCAAGTGCGATATCCTAGTCCCATAGAAGTACTCCCTGACAACAAGTGAGTTACCCTAGTCCCATAGAAGTACTCCTGGACTCCAAGTGTCTTACCCTAGTCCTATAGAATTACTCCCTGACCCAAAGTGAGTTACTCTAGTCCCATAGAATTACTCCCTGACCCCAAGTGAGTTACCCCAGTCCCATAAAAGTACTCCCTGGCCCCAAGTGAGTTACCCTAGTCTGATAGAATTACTCCCTGACCCGAAGTGAGTTACCCAGGTCCCATAGAAATACTCCCTGATCCCAAGTGAGTTACCCTAGTCTCATTAATGTACCCCCTGACCCCAAGTGAGTTACCCTAATTCCATTAAAGTACTCCCTGACACCCAGTGTGTTACCCTAGTCCCATAGAAGTACTCCCTGGCCCCAAGTGAGTTACCCTAGTCCCATAGAAGTACTCCTTGACACTTAGTGTGTTACCCTAGTCCTATAGAATTACTCCCTGACCTCAAGTGAGTTTCTCCAGTCACATAGAAGTATCCTCTAACCACAAGTGAGTTTCCCTAGTCCCACAGAAGTACTCCCTGACCCCAAGTGAGTTACTCTAGTCCCATAGAAGTACTCCTTGACACCTAGTGTGTTACCCTAGTCCTATAGAATTACTCCCTGACCCCAAGTGAGTTACCCTAGTCCCATAGAAGTACTCCTTGACACTTAGTGTGTTACCCTAGTCCTATAGAATTACTCCCTGACCCCAAGTGAGTTACCCTAGTCCCATAGAAGTACTCCTTGACACTTAGTGTGTTACCCTAGTCCTATAGAATTACTCCCTGACCTCAAGTGAGTTTCTCCAGTCACATAGAAGTATCCTCTAACCACAAGTGAGTTTCCCTAGTCCCATAGAAGTACTCCCTGACCCCAAGTGAGTTACCCTAGTCCCATAGAAGTACTCCTTGACACCTAGTGTGTTACCCTAGTCCCATAGAAGTACTCCTTGACACCTAGTGTGTTACCCTAGTCCTATAGAATTACTCCCTGACCAAAAGTGAGTTACCCCAGTCCTATAGAATTACTCCCTGACCCCAAGTGAGTAACTCCAGTCACATAGAAGTATCCTCCAACCACAAGTGAGTTTCCCTAGTCCCATAGAAGTACTCCCTGACCCCATGTGAGTTACCCTTGTCCTATAGAATTACTCCCAGACCCCAAGTGAGTTACCCCAGTCACATAGAAGTACTCTCTAACCACAAGTGAGTTACCCCAGTCACATAGAAGTACTCTCTAACCACAAGTGAGTTTCCCTAGTCCCATAGAAGTACCCCTGGACTCCAAGTGTCTTACCCTAGTCCTATAGAATTACTCCCTGACCCCAAGTGAGTTACTCCAGTCACATAGAAGTATCCTCTAACCACAAGTGAGATTCCCTAGTCCCACAGAAGTACTCCCTGGCCCCAAGTGAGTTACCCTAGTCCCATAGAAGTACTCCTTGACACCTAGTGTGTTACCCTAGTCCTATAGAATTACTCCCTGACCTCAAGTGAGTTACCGAGGTCCCATAGAAATACTCCCTGGCCCCAAGTGAGTTACCATAGTCTAATAAAAGTACCCCCTGACCCCAAGTGAGTTACCCTAATTCCATTAAAGTACTCCCTGACACCCAGTGTGTTACCCTAGTCCCATAGAAGTACTCCGTGGCCCCAAGTGAGTTACCCTAGTCCAATAGAAGTACTCCTTGACACCTAGTGTGTTACCCTAGTCCTATAGAATTACTCCCTGACCCCAAGTGAGTAACTCCAGTCACATAGAAGTATCCTCTAACCACAAGTGAGTTTCCCTAGTCCCATAGAAGTACTCCCTGACCCCAAGTGAGTTACCCTTGTCCTATAGAATTACTCCCAGACCCCAAGTGAGTTACCCCAGTCACATAGAAGTACTCTCTAACCACAAGTGAGTTACCCCAGTCACATAGAAGTACTCTCTAACCAGAAGTGAGTTACCCTAGTCCCATAGAAGTACTCCCTGACCCCAAGTGCGATATCCTAGTCCCATAAAAGTACTCCCTGACCCCAAGTGTGTCACCCTAGTCTCATAGAAGTATTCTCTGACTCCAAGTGAGTTACCCTAGTCCAATAGAAGTACTCCCTGACACACAGTGAGTTACCCTAGTCCCATAGAAGTACTCCCTGAATCCAAATGAGTTATCCTAATCCCATAGAAGAACTCCCTAACCCCAAATGAGTTACCCTAATCCCATAGAAGTACACCCTGACCCCAAGTGAGATATCCTAGTCCCATAGAAGTACTCCCTGACCCTAAGTGCGATATCCTAGTCCAATAGAAGTACTCCCTGACCCCAAGTGTGTCACCCTAGTCTCATAGAAGTATTCTCTGACTCCAAATGAGTTACTCTGGTCCAATAGAAGTACTCCCTGACCCAAAGTGAGTTATCCTATTCCCATAGAAGTAATCCTTGGCCCCAAGTGAGTTTCCCTAGTCCCATAGAAGTACTCCCAGACCCCAAGTGAGTTAACCTAGTCCCATAGAAGTGTTCTCTGACCCCAAGTGAGTTACCCAGGTCCCATAGAAATACTCCCTTGCCCCAAGTGAGTTACCCTAGTCTCATAAAAGTACCCCCTGACCCCAAGTGAGTTACCCTAATTCCATTAAAGTACTCCCTCACACACATTGTGTTATCCTAGTCCCATAGAAGTACTCCCTGGCCCCAAGTGAGTTACCCTAGTCCAATAGAAGTACTCCTTGACACCTAGTGTGTTACCCTAGTCCTATAGAATTACTCCCTGACCCCAAGTGAGTTACCCCAGTCACATAGAAATAACCTCTAACCACAAGTGAGTTTCCCTAGTCCCATAGAAGTACTCCCAGACCCCAAGTGAGTTAACCTAGTCCCATAGAAGTGTTCTCTGACCCCAAGTGAGTTACCCAGGTCCCATAGAAATACTCCCTTGCCCCAAGTGAGTTACCCTAGTCTCATAAAAGTACCCCCTGACCCCAAGTGAGTTACCCTAATTCCATTAAAGTACTCCCTCACACACATTGTGTTATCCTAGTCCCATAGAAGTACTCCCTGGCCCCAAGTGAGTTACCCTAGTCCAATAGAAGTACTCCTTGACACCTAGTGTGTTACCCTAGTCCTATAGAATTACTCCCTGACCCCAAGTGAGTTACCCCAGTCACATAGAAATAACCTCTAACCACAAGTGAGTTTCCCTAGTCCCATAGAAGTACTCCCTGACCCCAAGTGAGATATCCTAGTACCATAGAAGTACTGCCTGACCCCAAATGAGTTACCATAATCCCATAGAAGTACTACCTGACCCCAAATAAGTTATTCTACTCCCATAGAAGTTATCCCTGACCCCAAATGAGTTACCGTAGTCCCATTGAAATTCTCCCTGGCCCCAATTGAGTTACTCTAATCCCATAGAAAGACTCCCTGGTCCCAAGTGAGTTACCCTAGTCCCATAGAAGTACCCCTGGACTCCAAGTGTCTTACCCTAGTCCTATAGAATTACTCCCTGACCCCAAGTGAGTTACCCCAGTCATATTGAAGTACTCCTAGGCACCTAGTGTGTTTCATTAGTCCTATAGAATTACTCCCTGACCCCAAGTGAGTTACTTCAGTCACATAGAAATACTCTCTAACCACAAGTGAGTTACCCCAGTCACATAGAAGTACTCTCTAACCAGAAGTGAGTTTCCCTAGTCCCATAGAAGTACTCCCAGACCCCAAGTGAGTTACCCTAATTCCATTAAAGTACTCCCTGACACCCAGTGTGTTACCCTAGTCCCATAGAAGAACTCCCTGACCCCAAATGAGTTACCCTAATCCCATAGTAGTACTCCCTGACCCCAAGTGAGATATCCTAGTCCCATAGAAGTACTCCCTGACCCCAAGTGCGATATCCTAGTCCCATAGAAGTACTCCCTGACAACAAGTGAGTTACCCTAGTCTCATAGAAGTATTCTCTGACTCCAAGTGAGTTACCCTAGTCCAATAGAAGTACTCCCTGGCCCCAAGTGAGTTACTCTAGTCCCATAGAATTACTCCCTGACACCAAGTGAGTTACCCCAGTCCCATAAAAGTACTCCCTGACCCCAAGTGTGTCACCCTAGTCTCATAGAAGTATTCTCTGACACCAAGTGAGTTACCCTAGTCCCATAGAAGTACTCCCAGACCCCAAGTGAGTTACTCTAATTCCATTAAAGTACTCCCTGACACCCAGTGTGTTACCCTAGTCCCATAGAAGTACTCCCTGGCCCCAAGTGAGTTACCCTAGTCCCATAGAAGTACTCCTTGACACCTAGTGTGTTACCCTAGTCCTATAGAATTACTCCCTGACCCCAAGTGAGTTACCCAGGTCCCATAGAAATACTCCCTGGCCCCAAGTGAGTTACCATAGTCCCATAGAATTACTCCCTGACACCAAGTGAGTTACCCCAGTCCCATAAAAGTACTCCCTGACCCCAAGTGTGTCACCCTAGTCTCATAGAAGTATTCTCTGACACCAAGTGAGTTACCCTAGTCCCATAGAAGTACCCCCTGACCCCAAGTGAGTTACCCTAATTCCATTAAAGTACTCCCTGACACCCAGTGTGTTAGCCTAGTCCCATAGAATTACTCCCTGGCCCCAAGTGAGTTACCCTAGTCCAATAGAAGCACTCCTTGATACCTAGTGTGTTACCCTAGTCCTATAGAATTACTTCCTGACCCCAAGTGAGTTACTCCAGTCACATAGAAGTATCCTCTAACCACAAGTGAGTTTCCCTAGTCCCATAGAAGAACTCCCAGACCCCAAGTGAGTTACCCTAGTCCCATAGAAGAACTCCCTGGCCCCAAATGAGATACCCTAGTCCCATAGAATTACTCCCTGACCCCAAGTGAGTTACCCCAGTCCCATAAAAGTACTCCCTAACACCATGTGTGTCACCCTAGTCTCATAGAAGTATTCTCTGACTCCAAGTTAGTTACCCTAGTCCAATAGAAGTACTCCCTGACCCCCAGTGAGTTACCCTAGTCCCATAGAAGTACTCCCTGCCCTAAGTGAGATATCCTAGTCCCATAGAATTATTCCCTGACCCCAAGTAAGTTACCGTAGTCACATAGAAGTACTCCCTGACCACAAATGAGTTACCCTAGTTCCATAGAAATACTCCCCGGCCCCAAGTGAGTAACCCTAGTCCCAAAGAAGTACTCCTTGACACCTAGTGTGTTACATTAGTCCTATAGAATTACTCCCTGACCCCAATTGTGTTACCCCAGTCACATAGAAGTACTCTCTAACCACAAGTGAGTTTCCCTATTCCCATAGAAGTACTGCCAGACCCCAAGTGAGTTACCCTAGTCCCATAGAAGTACTCCCTGACCCCAAGTGCGATATCCTAGTCCCATAGAAGTACTCCCTGACAACAAGTGAGTTACCCCAGTCCCATAAAAGTACTCCCTGACCCCAAGTGTGTCACCCTAGTCTCATACAAGTATTCTCTGACTCCAAGTGAGTTACCCTAGTCCAATAGAAGTACTCCCTGACTCCCAGTGAGTTACCCTAGTCCCATAGATGTACTCCCTGACCCCAAGTGAGATATTCTAGTCCCATAGAAGTACTCCCTGAATCCAAATGAGTTATCCTAATCCCATAGAAGAACTCCCTGACCCCAAATGAGTTACCCTAATCCCATGGAAGTACTCCCTGACCCCAAGTGCGATATCCTTGTCCCATAGAAGTACTCCCTGAAAACAAGTGAGTTACCCTAGTCTCATAAAAGTATTCTCTGACTCCAAATGAGTTACCCTAGTCCAATAGAAGTACTCCCTGGCCCCAAGTGAGTTACTCTAGTCCCATAGAATTACTCCCTGGCCCCAAGTGAGTTACCCTAGTCTCATAAAAGTACCCCCTGACCCCAAGTGAGTTACCCTAATTCCATTAAAGTACTCCCTCACACCCAGTGTGTTATCCTAGTCCCATAGAAGTACTCCCTGGCCCCAAGTGAGTTACCCTAGTCCAATAGAAGTACTCCTTGACACCTAGTGTGTTACCCTAGTCCTATAGAATTACTCCCTGACCCCAAGTGAGTTACCCCAGTCATATTGAAGTACTCCTAGGCACCTAGTGTGTTTCATTAGTCCTATAGAATTACTCCCTGACCCCAAGTGAGTTACTTCAGTCACATAGAAATACTCTCTAACCACAAGTGAGTTACCCCAGTCACATAGAAGTACTCTCTAACCAGAAGTGAGTTTCCCTTTTCCCATAGAAGTACTCCCAGACCCCAAGTGAGTTACCCTAATTCCATTAAAGTACTCCCTGACACCCAGTGTGTTACCCTAGTCCCATAGAAGAACTCCCTGACCCCAAATGAGTTACCCTAATCCCATAGTAGTACTCCCTGACCCCATGTGAGATATCCTAGTCCCATAGAAGTACTCCCTGACCCCAAGTGAGTTATCCTAGTCCCATAGAAGTAATCCTTGGCCCCAAGTGAGTTTCCCTAGTCCCATAGAAGTACTCCCAGACCCCAAGTGAGTTAACCTAGTCCCATAGAAGTGTTCTCTGACCCCAAGTGAGTTACCCAGGTCCCATAGAAATACTCCCTTGCCCCAAGTGAGTTTCCCTAGTCCCATAGAAGTACTCCCAGACCCCAAGTGAGTTACCCTAATTCCATTAAAGTACTCCCTGACACCCAGTGTGTTACCCTAGTCCCATAGAAGAACTCCCTGACCCCAAATGAGTTACCCTAATCCCATAGTAGTACTCCCTGACCCCATGTGAGATATCCTAGTCCCATAGAAGTACTCCCTGACCCCAAGTGCGATATCCTAGTCCCATAGAAGTACTCCCTGACAACAAGTGAGTTACCCTAGTCCCATAGAAGTACTCCTGGACTCCAAGTGTCTTACCCTAGTCCTATAGAATTACTCCCTGACCCAAAGTGAGTTACTCTAGTCCCATAGAATTACTCCCTGACCCCAAGTGAGTTACCCCAGTCCCATAAAAGTACTCCCTGGCCCCAAGTGAGTTACCCTAGTCTGATAGAATTACTCCCTGACCCGAAGTGAGTTACCCAGGTCCCATAGAAATACTCCCTGATCCCAAGTGAGTTACCCTAGTCTCATTAATGTACCCCCTGACCCCAAGTGAGTTACCCTAATTCCATTAAAGTACTCCCTGACACCCAGTGTGTTACCCTAGTCCCATAGAAGTACTCCCTGGCCCCAAGTGAGTTACCCTAGTCCCATAGAAGTACTCCTTGACACCTAGTGTGTTACCCTAGTCCTATAGAATTACTCCCTGACCCCAAGTGAGTTACCCTAGTCCCATAGAAGTACTCCTTGACACTTAGTGTGTTACCCTAGTCCTATAGAATTACTCCCTGACCTCAAGTGAGTTTCTCCAGTCACATAGAAGTATCCTCTAACCACAAGTGAGTTTCCCTAGTCCCACAGAAGTACTCCCTGACCCCAAGTGAGTTACCCTAGTCCCATAGAAGTACTCCCTGGCCCCAAGTGAGTTACCATAGTCTAATAAAAGTACCCCCTGACCCCAAGTGAGTTACCCTAATTCCATTAAAGTACTCCCTGACACCCAGTGTGTTACCCTAGTCCCATAGAAGTACTCCGTGGCCCCAAGTGAGTTACCCTAGTCCACTAGAAGTACTCCTTGACACCTAGTGTGTTACCCTAGTCCTATAGAATTACTCCCTGACCCCAAGTGAGTAACTCCAGTCACATAGAAGTATCCTCTAACCACAAGTGAGTTTCCCTAGTCCCATAGAAGTACTCCCTGACCCCAAGTGAGTTACCCTTGTCCTATAGAATTACTCCCAGACCCCAAGTGAGTTACCCCAGTCACATAGAAGTACTCTCTAACCACAAGTGAGTTACCCCAGTCACATAGAAGTACTCTCTAACCAGAAGTGAGTTACCCTAGTCCCATAGAAGTACTCCCTGACCCCAAGTGCGATATCCTAGTCCCATAAAAGTACTCCCTGACCCCAAGTGTGTCACCCTAGTCTCATAGAAGTATTCTCTGACTCCAAGTGAGATACCCTAGTCCAATAGAAGTACTCCCTGACACACAGTGAGTTACCCTAGTCCCATAGAAGTACTCCCTGAATCCAAATGAGTTATCCTAATCCCATAGAAGAACTCCCTAACCCCAAATGAGTTACCCTAATCCCATAGAAGTACACCCTGACCCCAAGTGAGATATCCTAGTCCCATAGAAGTACTCCCTGACCCTTAGTGCGATATCCTAGTCCAGTAGAAGTACTCCCTGACCCCAAGTGTGTCACCCTAGTCTCATAGAAGTATTCTCTGACTCCAAATGAGTTACTCTGGTCCAATAGAAGTACTCCCTGACCCCAAGTGAGTTATCCTATTCCCATAGAAGTAATCCTTGGCCCCAAGTGAGTTTCCCTAGTCCCATAGAAGTACTCCCAGACCCCAAGTGAGTTAACCTAGTCCCATAGAAGTGTTCTCTGACCCCAAGTGAGTTACCCAGGTCCCATAGAAATACTCCCTTGCCCCAAGTGAGTTACCCTAGTCTCATAAAAGTACCCCCTGACCCCAAGTGAGTTACCCTAATTCCATTAAAGTACTCCCTCACACACATTGTGTTATCCTAGTCCCATAGAAGTACTCCCTGGCCCCAAGTGAGTTACCCTAGTCCAATAGAAGTACTCCTTGACACCTAGTGTGTTACCCTAGTCCTATAGAATTACTCCCTGACCCCAAGTGAGTTACCCCAGTCACATAGAAATAACCTCTAACCACAAGTGAGTTTCCCTAGTCCCATAGAAGTACTCCCTGACCCCAAGTGAGATATCCTAGTACCATAGAAGTACTGCCTGACCCCAAATGAGTTACCATAATCCCATAGAAGTACTACCTGACCCCAAATAAGTTATTCTACTCCCATAGAAGTTATCCCTGACCCCAAATGAGTTACCGTAGTCCCATTGAAATTCTCCCTGGCCCCAATTGAGTTACTCTAATCCCATAGAAAGACTCCCTGGTCCCAAGTGAGTTACCCTAGTCCCATAGAAGTACCCCTGGACTCCAAGTGTCTTACCCTAGTCCTATAGAATTACTCCCTGACCCCAAGTGAGTTACCCTAGTCATATTGAAGTACTCCTAGGCACCTAGTGTGTTTCATTAGTCCTATAGAATTACTCCCTGACCCCAAGTGAGTTACTTCAGTCACATAGAAATACTCTCTAACCACAAGTGAGTTACCCCAGTCACATAGAAGTACTCTCTAACCAGAAGTGAGTTTCCCTAGTCCCATAGAAGTACTCCCAGACCCCAAGTGAGTTACCCTAATTCCATTAAAGTACTCCCTGACACCCAGTGTGTTACCCTAGTCCCATAGAAGAACTCCCTGACCCCAAATGAGTTACCCTAATCCCATAGTAGTACTCCCTGACCCCAAGTGAGATATCCTAGTCCCATAGAAGTACTCCCTGACCCCAAGTGCGATATCCTAGTCCCATTGAAGTACTCCCTGACAACAAGTGAGTTACCCTAGTCTCATAGAAGTATTCTCTGACTCCAAGTGAGTTACCCTAGTCCAATAGAAGTACTCCCTGGCCCCAAGTGAGTTACTCTAGTCCCATAGAATTACTCCCTGACACCAAGTGAGTTACCCCAGTCCCATAAAAGTACTCCCTGACCCCAAGTGTGTCACCCTAGTCTCATAGAAGTATTCTCTGACACCAAGTGAGTTACCCTAGTCCCATAGAAGTACTCCCAGACCCCAAGTGAGTTACTCTAATTCCATTAAAGTACTCCCTGACACCCAGTGTGTTACCCTAGTCCCATAGAAGTACTCCCTGGCCCCAAGTGAGTTACCCTAGTCCCATAGAAGTACTCCTTGACACCTAGTGTGTTACCCTAGTCCTATAGAATTACTCCCTGACCCCAAGTGAGTTACCCAGGTCCCATAGAAATACTCCCTGGCCCCAAGTGAGTTACCATAGTCTTATAAAAGTACCCCCTGACCCCAAGTGAGTTACCCTAATTCCATTAAAGTACTCCCTGACACCCAGTGTGTTAGCCTAGTCCCATAGAATTACTCCCTGGCCCCAAGTGAGTTACCCTAGTCCAATAGAAGCACTCCTTGACACCTAGTGTGTTACCCTAGTCCTATAGAATTACTTCCTGACCCCAAGTGAGTTACTCCAGTCACATAGAAGTATCCTCTAACCACAAGTGAGTTTCCCTAGTCCCATAGAAGAACTCCCAGACCCCAAGTGAGTTACCCTAGTACCATAGAAGTGTTCCCTGACCCCAAGTGAGTTACCCTAATTCGATTAAAGTACTCCCTGACACCCAGTGTGTTATCCTAGTCCCATAGAAGTACTCCCTGGCCCCAAGTGAGTTACCCAGGTCCCATGGAAATAGTCCCTGGCCCCAAGTGAGTTACCATAGTCTCATAAAAGTACCCCCTGACCCCAAGTGAGTTACCCTAATTCCATTAAAGTACTCCCTGACACCCAGTGTGTTACCCTAGTCCCATAGAAGTACTCCCTGGCCCCAAGTGAGTTACCCTAGTCCAATAGAAGTACTCCTTGACACCTAGTATGTTACCCTAGTCCTATAGAATTACTTCCTGACCCCAAGTGAGTTACTCCAGTCACATAGAAGTATCCTCTAACCACAAGTGAGTTTCCCTAGTTCCACAGAAGTACTCCCTGGCCCCAAGTGAGTTACCCTAGTCCCATAGAAGTACTCCTTGACACCTAGTGTGTTACCCTAGTCCTATAGAATTACTCCCTGACCCCAAGTGAGTTACCCAGGTCCCATAGAAATACTCCCTTGCCCCAAGTGAGTTACCATAGTCTAATAAAAGTACCCCCTGACCCCAAGTGAGTTACCCTAATTCCATTAAAGTACTCCCTGACACCCAGTGTGTTACCCTAGTCCCATAGAAGTACTCCCTGACACCCAGTGTGTTACCGTAGTCTAATAGAATTGCTCCCTGACCCCAAGTGAGATATGCTAGTCTCATAGAAGTACTCCTTGACACCTAGTGTGTTACCCTAGTCCTATAGAATTACACCCTGACCCCAAGTGAGTTACCCCAGTCACATAGAAGTACTCTCTAACTACAATTGAGTTACCCTAGTCCCATAGAAGAACTCCCTGGCCCCATGTGAGATACCCTAGTACCATAGAATTACTCCCTGACCCCAAGTGAGTTACCCCAGTCCCATAAAAGTACTCCCTAACACCATGTGTGTCACCCTAGTCTCATAGAATTATTCTCTGACTCCAAGTTAGTTACCCTAGTCCCATAGAAGTACTCCCAGACCCCAAGTGAGTTACTCTAATTCCATTAAAGTACTCCCTGACACCCAGTGTGTTACCCTAGTCCCATAGAAGTACTCCCTGCCCTAAGTGAGATACCCTAGTACCATAGAATTACTCCCTGACCCCAAGTGAGTTACCCCAGTCCCATAAAAGTACTCCCTAACACCATGTGTGTCACCCTAGTCTCATAGAATTATTCTCTGACTCCAAGTTAGTTACCCTAGTCCCATAGAAATACTCCTGGACTCCAAGTGTCTTACCCTAGTCCAATAGAAGTACTCCCTGACCCCCAGTGAGTTACCCTAGTCCCATAGAAGTACTCCCTCCCCTAAGTGAGATATCCTAGTCCCATAGAATTATTCCCTGACCCCAAGTAAGTTACCGTAGTCCCATAGAAGTTCTCCCTGCCCTAAGTGAGATATCCTAGTCCCATAGAATTATTCCCTGACCCCAAGTAAGTTACCGTAGTCACATAGAAGTACTCCCTGACCCCAAGTGAGTTACCCTAGTCCCATAGAAGTGTTCCCTGACCCCAAGTGAGTTACCCAGGTCCCATAGAAATACTCCTGGACTCCAAGTGTCTTACCCTAGTCCTATAGAATTACTCCTTGACCCCAAGTGAATTACTCTAGTCCCATAGAATTACTCCCTGACCCCAAGTGAGTTACATTAGTCCTATAGAATTACTCCCTGACCCCAAGTGAGTTAAACCAGTCACATAGAAATACTCTCTAACCACAAGTGAGTTACCCCAGTCACATAGAAGTACTCTCTAACCAGAAGTGAGTTTCCCTAGTCCCATAGAAGTACTCTCTAACCAGAAGTGAGTTTCTCTAGTCCCATAGAAGTACACCCAGACCCCAAATGAGTTACTCTAATTCCATTAAAGTACTCCCTGACCCGCAGTGAGTTACCCTAGTCCCATAGAAGTACTCCCTGCCCTAAGTGAGATATCCTAGTTCCATAGAATTATTCCCTGACCCCAAGTAAGTTACCGTAGTCAAATAGAAGTACTCCCTGACCCCAAGTGAGTTTCCCTAGTCCTATAGAAGTACTCCCAGACCCCAAGTGAGTTACCCTAGTCCCATAGAAGTGTTCCCTGACCCCATGTGAGTTACCCAGGTCCCATAGAAATACTCCCTGGCTCCAAGTGAGTTACCCTAATCTCATAAAAGTACCCCCTGACCCCAAGTGAGTTACCCTAATTCCATTAAAGTACTCCCTGACACCTAGTGTGTTATCCTAGTCCCATAGAAGTACTCCCTGGCCCCAAGTGAGTTACTCTAGTCCAATAGAAGTACTCGCTGACACCAATTTAGTTACCTTAGTCCAACAGAAGTACTCCCTGGCCCCAAGTGTGTTACTCTAGTCCCATAGAATTACTCCTTGACCCCAAGTGAGTTACCCCAGTCCCATAAAAGTACTCCCTGACCCCAAGTGTGTTAGCCTAGTCCCATAGAATTACTCCCTGGCCCCAAGTGAGTTACCCTAGTCCAATAGAAGTACTCCTTGACACCTAGTGTGTTACCCTAGTCCTATAGAATTACTCACTGACCCCAAGTGAGTTACTCCAGTCACATAGAAGTATCCTCTAACCTCAAGTGAGTTTCCCTAGTCCATAGAAGTACTCCCTGACCCCAAGTGAGATACTCTAGTCCCATAGAAATACTCCTGGACTCCAAGTATCTTACCCTAGTCCTATAGAATTACTCCCTGACCCCAAGTGAGTTACATTAGTCCTATAGAATTACTCCCTGACCCCAAGTGAGTTACCCCAGTCACATAGAAATACTCTCTAACCACAAGTGAGTTACCCCAGTCACATAGAAGTACTCTCTAACCAGAAGTGAGTTTCTCTAGTCCCATAGAAGTACACCCAGACCCCAAGTGAGTTACTCTAATTCCATTAAAGTACTCCCTGACACCCAGTGTGTTACCCTAGTCCCATAGAAGTACTCCCTGGCCCCAAGTGAGTTACCCTAGTCCCATAGAAGTACTCCTTGACACCTAGTGTGTTACCCTAGTCCTATAGAAATACTCCCTGACCCCAAGTGAGTTACCCAGGTCCCATGGAAATACTCCCTGGCCCCAAGTGAGTTACCATAGTCTCATAAAAGTACCCCCTGACCCCAAGTGAGTTACCCTAATTCCATTAAAGTACTCCCTGACACCCAGTGTGTTACCCTAGTCCCATAGAAGTACTCCCTGGCCCCAAGTGAGTTACCCTAGTCCAATAGAACTACTCCTTGACACCTAGTGTGTTACCCTAGTCCTATAGAATTACTCCCTGACCCCAAGTGAGTTACTCCAGTCACATAGAAGTATCCTCTAACCATAAGTGAGTTTCCCTAGTCCCACAGAAGTACTCCCTGGCCCCAAGTGAGTTACCGTAGTCCCATAGAAGTACTCCTTGACACCTAGTGTGTTACCCTAGTCCTATAGAATTACTCCCTGACCCCAAGTGAGTTACCCAGGTCCCATAGAAATACTCCCTGGCCCCAAGTGAGTTACCATAGTCTAATAAAAGTACCCCCTGACCCCAAGTGAGTTACCCTAATTCCATTAAAGTACTCCTTGACACCTAGTGTGTTACCCTAGTCCTATAGAATTACTCCCTGACCCCAAGTGAGTTACCCCAGTCACATAGAAATACTCTCTAACCACAAGTGAGTTACCCCAGTCACATAGAAGTACTCTCTAACCAGAAGTGAGTTTCTCTAGTCCCATAGAAGTACACCCAGACCCCAAGTGAGTTACTCTAATTCCATTAAAGTACTCCCTGACACCCAGTGTGTTACCCTAGTCCCATAGAAGTACTCCCTGGCCCCAAGTGAGTTACCCTAGTCCCATAGAAGTACTCCTTGACACCTAGTGTGTTACCCTAGTCCTATAGAAATACTCCCTGACCCCAAGTGAGTTACCCAGGTCCCATGGAAATACTCCCTGGCCCCAAGTGAGTTACCATAGTCTCATAAAAGTACCCCCTGACCCCAAGTGAGTTACCCTAATTCCATTAAAGTACTCCCTGACACCCAGTGTGTTACCCTAGTCCCATAGAAGTACTCCCTGGCCCCAAGTGAGTTACCCTAGTCCAATAGAACTACTCCTTGACACCTAGTGTGTTACCCTAGTCCTATAGAATTACTCCCTGACCCCAAGTGAGTTACTCCAGTCACATAGAAGTATCCTCTAACCATAAGTGAGTTTCCCTAGTCCCACAGAAGTACTCCCTGGCCCCAAGTGAGTTACCGTAGTCCCATAGAAGTACTCCTTGACACCTAGTGTGTTACCCTAGTCCTATAGAATTACTCCCTGACCCCAAGTGAGTTACCCAGGTCCCATAGAAATACTCCCTGGCCCCAAGTGAGTTACCATAGTCTAATAAAAGTACCCCCTGACCCCAAGTGAGTTACCCTAATTCCATTAAAGTACTCCTTGACACCTAGTGTGTTACCCTAGTCCTATAGAATTACTCCCTGACCCCAAGTGAGTTACCCAGGTCCCATAGAAATACTCCCTGGCCCCAAGTGAGTTACCATAGTCTAATAAAAGTACCCCCTGACCCCAAGTGAGTTACCCTAATTCCATTAAAGTACTCCCTGACACCCAGTGTGTTACCCTAGTCCCATAGAAGTACTCCCTGACACCCAGTGTGTTACCGTAGTCTAATAGAATTGCTCCCTGACCCCAAGTGAGGTATGCTAGTCTCATAGAAGTACTCCTTGACACCTAGTGTGTTACCCTAGTCCTATAGAATTACTCCCTGACCCCAAGTGAGTTACCCCAGTCACATAGAAGTACTCTCTAACTACAAGTGAGTTACCCTAGTCCCATAGAAGAACTCCCTGGCCCCAAATGAGATACCCTAGTGCCATAGAATTACTCCCTGACCCCAAGTGAGTTACCCCAGTCCCATAAAAGTACTCCCTAACACCATGTGTGTCACCCTAGTCTCATAGAAGTATTCTCTGACTCCAAGTTAGTTACCCTAGTCCAATAGAAGTACTCCCTGACCCCCAGTGAGTTACCCTAGTCCCATAGAAGTACTCCCTGCCCTAAGTGAGATATCCTAGTCCCATAGAATTATTCCCTGACCCCAAGTAAGTTACCGTAGTCACATAGAAGTACTCCCTGACCACAAATGAGTTACCCTAGTTCCATAGAAATACTCCCCGGCCCCAAGTGAGTAACCCTAGTCCCAAAGAAGTACTCCTTGACACCTAGTGTGTTACATTAGTCCTATAGAATTACTCCCTGACCCCAATTGTGTTACCCCAGTCACATAGAAGTACTCTCTAACCACAAGTGAGTTTCCCTATTCCCATAGAAGTACTCCCAGACCCCAAGTGAGTTACCCTAGTCCCATAGAATTACTCCCAGACCCCAAGTGAGTTAACCCAGTCCCATAAAAGTACTCCCTGACCCCAAGTGTGTCACCCTAGTCTCATAGAAGTATTTTCTGACTCCAAGTGAGTTACCCTAGTCCAATAGAAGTGCTCCCTGACTCCCAGTGAGTTACCCTAGTCCCATAGAAGTACTCCCTGACCCCAAGTGCGATATCCTAGTCCCATAGAAGTACTCCCTGACAACAAGTGAGTTACCCCAGTCCCATAAAAGTACTCCCTGACCCCAAGTGTGTCACCCTAGTCTCATAGAAGTATTCTCTGACTCCAAGTGATTTACCCTAGTCCAATAGAAGTACTCCCTGACTCCCAGTGAGTTACCCTAGTCCCATAGATGTACTCCCTGACCCCAAGTGAGATATTCTAGTCCCATAGAAGTACTCCCTGAATCCAAATGAGTTATCCTAATCCCATAGAAGAACTCCCTGACCCCAAATGAGTTACCCTAATCCCATGGAAGTACTCCCTGACCCCAAGTGCGATATCCTTGTCCCATAGAAGTACTCCCTGAAAACAAGTGAGTTACCCTAGTCTCATAAAAGTATTCTCTGACTCCAAATGAGTTACCCTAGTCCAATAGAAGTACTCCCTGGCCCCAAGTGAGTTACTCTAGTCCCATAGAATTACTCCCTGACCCCAAGTGAGTTACCCGAGTCCCATAAAATTACTCCCTGACCCCAAGTGTGTCACCCTAGTCTGATAGAATTACTGCCTGACCCGAAGTGAGTTACCCCAGTCCCATAAAAGTAATCCCTGACCCCAAGTGAGTTTCTCTAGTCCCATAGGAGAACTCCCTGGCCCCAAGTGAGTTACCCTAGTCCCATAGAATTACTCCCTGACCCCAAGTGAGTTTCCCTAGTCCCATAGAAGTACTCCCAGATCACAAGTGAGTTACCCTAGTCCCACAGGAGTACTCCCTGGCCCCAAGTGAGTTACCCTAGTCCCATAGAATTACTCCCTGACCCCAAGTGAGTTACCCCAGTCCCATAAAAGTACTCCCTGACCCCAAGTGTGTCACCCTAGTCTCATAGAAGTATTCTCTGACTCCAAGTGAGTTACCCTAATCCAATAGAAGTACTCCCTGACCCCCAGTGTGTTACCCTAGGCCTATAGAATTACTCCCTGACCCCAAGTGAATTACTATAGTCACATAGAAGTACCCTCTAACCATAAGTGAGTTTCCTTAGTCCCATAGAAGTACTCCCTGACCCCAAGTGAGTTACCCTAGTCCTATAGAATTACTCCCTGACCCGAAGTGAGTTACCCCAGTCCCATAGTAGTACTCCCTGACCCCAAGTGAGATATCCTAGTCCCATAGAAGTACTCCCTGACCCCAAGTGCGATATCCTAGTCCCATAGAAGTACTCCCTGACAACAAGTGAGTTACCCTAGTCTCATAAAAGTATTCTCTGACTCCAAGTGAGTTACCCTAGTCCAATAGAAGTACTCTCTGGCCCCAAGTGAGTTACTCTAGTCCCATAGAATTACTCCCTGACCCCAAGTGAGATATTCCAGTCCCATAGAAGTACTCCCTGAATACAAATGAGTTATCCTACTCCCATAGAAGAACTCCCTGACCCCAAATGAGTTACCCTAATCCCATAGAAGTACTCCCTGACCCCAAGTGAGATATCCTAGTACCATAGAAGTACTGCCTGACCCCAAATGAGTTACCATAATCCCATAGAAGTACTACCTGACCCCAAATAAGTTATTCTACTCCCATAGAAGTTATCCCTGACCCCAAATGAGTTACCGTAGTCCCATTTAAATTCTCCCTGGCCCCAATTGAGTTACTCTAATCCCATAGAAAGACTCCCTGGTCCCAAGTGAGTTACCCTAGTCCCATAGAAGTACCCCTGGACTCCAAGTGTCTTACCCTAGTCCTATAGAATTACTCCCTGAACCCAAGTGAGTTACCCTAGTCATATTGAAGTACTCCTAGGCACCTAGTGTGTTTCATTAGTCCTATAGAATTACTCCCTGACCCCAAGTGAGTTACTTCAGTCACATAGAAATACTCTCTAACCACAAGTGAGTTACCCCAGTCACATAGAAGTACTCTCTAACCAGAAGTGAGTTTCCCTAGTCCCATAGAAGTAGTCCCAGACCCCAAGTGAGTTACCCTAATTCCATTAAAGTACTCCCTGACACCCAGTGTGTTACCCTAGTCCCATAGAAGAACTCCCTGACCCCAAATGAGTTACCCTAATCCCATAGTAGTACTCCCTGACCCCAAGTGAGATATCCTAGTCCCATAGAAGTACTCCCTGACCCCAAGTGCGATATCCTAGTCCCATAGAAGTACTCCCTGACAACAAGTGAGTTACCCTAGTCTCATAGAAGTATTCTCTGACTCCAAGTGAGTTACCCTAGTCCAATAGAAGTACTCCCTGGCCCCAAGTGAGTTACTCTAGTCCCATAGAATTACTCCCTGACACCAAGTGAGTTACCCCAGTCCCATAAAAGTACTCCCTGACCCCAAGTGTGTCACCCTAGTCTCATAGAAGTATTCTCTGACACCAAGTGAGTTACCCTAGTCCCATAGAAGTACTCCCAGACCCCAAGTGAGTTACTCTAATTCCATTAAAGTACTCCCTGACACCCAGTGTGTTACCCTAGTCCCATAGAAGTACTCCCTGGCCCCAAGTGAGTTACCCTAGTCCCATAGAAGTACTCCTTGACACCTAGTGTGTTACCCTAGTCCTATAGAATTACTCCCTGACCCCAAGTGAGTTACCCAGGTCCCATAGAAATACTCCCTGGCCCCAAGTGAGTTACCATAGTCTTATAAAAGTACCCCCTGACCCCAAGTGAGTTACCCTAATTCCATTAAAGTACTCCCTGACACCCAGTGTGTTAGCCTAGTCCCATAGAATTACTCCCTGGCCCCAAGTGAGTTACCCTAGTCCAATAGAAGCACTCCTTGACACCTAGTGTGTTACCCTAGTCCTATAGAATTACTTCCTGACCCCAAGTGGGTTACTCCAGTCACATAGAAGTATCCTCTAACCACAAGTGAGTTTCCCTAGTCCCATAGAAGAACTCCCAGACCCCAAGTGAGTTACCCTAGTACCATAGAAGTGTTCCCTGACCCCAAGTGAGTTACCCTAATTCGATTAAAGTACTCCCTGACACCCAGTGTGTTATCCTAGTCCCATAGAAGTACTCCCTGGCCCCAAGTGAGTTACCCAGGTCCCATGGAAATAGTCCCTGGCCCCAAGTGAGTTACCATAGTCTCATAAAAGTACCCCCTGACCCCAAGTGAGTTACCCTAATTCCATTAAAGTACTCCCTGACACCCAGTGTGTACCCTAGTCCCATAGAAGTACTCCCTGGCCCCAAGTGAGTTACCCTAGTCCAATAGAAGTACTCCTTGACACCTAGTATGTTACCCTAGTCCTATAGAATTACTTCCTGACCCCAAGTGAGTTACTCCAGTCACATAGAAGTATCCTCTAACCACAAGTGAGTTTCCCTAGTTCCACAGAAGTACTCCCTGGCCCCAAGTGAGTTACCCTAGTCCCATAGAAGTACTCCTTGACACCTAGTGTGTTACCCTAGTCCTATAGAATTACTCCCTGACCCCAAGTGAGTTACCCAGGTCCCATAGAAATACTCCCTTGCCCCAAGTGAGTTACCATAGTCTAATAAAAGTACCCCCTGACCCCAAGTGAGTTACCCTAATTCCATTAAAGTACTCCCTGACACCCAGTGTGTTACCCTAGTCCCATAGAAGTACTCCCTGACACCCAGTGTGTTACCGTAGTCTAATAGAATTGCTCCCTGACCCCAAGTGAGATATGCTAGTCTCATAGAAGTACTCCTTGACACCTAGTGTGTTACCCTATTCCTATAGAATTACACCCTGACCCCAAGTGAGTTACCCCAGTCACATAGAAGTACTCACTAACTACAAGTGAGTTACCCTAGTCCCATAGAAGAACTCCCTGGCCCCAAGTGAGATACCCTAGTACCATAGAATTACTCCCTGACCCCAAGTGAGTTACCCCAGTCCCATAAAAGTACTCCCTAAGACCATGTGTGTCACCCTAGTCTCATAGAATTATTCTCTGACTCCAAGTTAGTTACCCTAGTCCCATAGAAATACTCCTGGACTCCAAGTGTCTTACCCTAGTCCAATAGAAGTACTCCCTGACCCCCAGTGAGTTACCCTAGTCCCATAGAAGTACTCCCTGCCCTAAGTGAGATATCCTAGTCCCATAGAATTATTCCCTGACCCCAAGTAAGTTACCGTAGTCCCATAGAAGTTCTCCCTGCCCTAAGTGAGATATCCTAGTCCCATAGAATTATTCCCTGACCCCAAGTAAGTTACCGTAGTCACATAGAAGTACTCCCTGACCCCAAGTGAGTTACCCTAGTCCCATAGAAGTGTTCCCTGACCCCAAGTGAGTTACCCAGGTCCCATAGAAATACTCCTGGACTCCAAGTGTCTTACCCTAGTCCTATAGAATTACTCCTTGACCCCAAGTGAATTACTCTAGTCCCATAGAATTACTCCCTGACCCCAAGTGAGTTACATTAGTCCTTTAGAATTACTCCCTGACCCCAAGTGAGTTACCCCAGTCACATAGAAATACTCTCTAACCACAAGTGAGTTACCCCAGTCACATAGAAGTACTCTCTAACCAGAAGTGAGTTTCCCTAGTCCCATAGAAGTACTCCCTGACCCCAAGTGAGTTACCCTAGTCCCATAGAAATACTCCTGGACTCCAAGTGTCTTACCCTAGTCCTATAGAATTACTCCCTGACCCCAAGTGAGTTACTCTAGTCCCTTAGAATTACTCCCTGACCCCAAGTGAGTTACATTAGTCCTATAGAATTACTCCCTGACCCCAAGTGAGTTACCCCAGTCACATAGAAATACTCTCTAACCACAAGTGAGTTACCCCAGTCACATAGAAGTACTCTCTAACCAGAAGTGAGTTTCTCTAGTCCCATAGAAGTACACCCAGACCCCAAATGAGTTACTCTAATTCCATTAAAGTACTCCCTGACCCGCAGTGAGTTACCCTAGTCCCATAAAAGTACTCCCTGGCCCCAAGTGAGTTACTCTATTCCCATAGAATTACTCCTTGACCCCAAGTGAGTTACCCCAGTCCTATAAAAGTACTCCCTGACCCCAAGTGTGTCACCCTAGTCTCATAGAAGTATTCTCTAACTCCAAGTGAGTTACCCTAGTCCAATAGAAGTACTCCCTGACTCCCAGTGACTTACTCTAGTCCCATAGAAGTACTCCCTCACCCCAAGTAAGATATCCTAGTCCCATAGAAGTACTCCCTGAATCCAAATGAGTTATCCTAATCCCATAGAAGAACTCCATGACCCCAAATGAGTTACCCTAGTCCAATAGAAGTACTCCCTGACTCCCAGTGAGTTACCCTAGTCCCATAGAAGTACTCCTTAACCCCAAGTGAGATATCCTAGTCCCATAGAAGTACTCCCTGAATCCAAATGAGTTATCCTAATCCCATAGAAGAACTCCCTGACCCCAAATGAGTTACCCTAATCCCATAGTAGTACTCCCAGACCCCAAGTGAGTTACCCTAGTCCCATAGAAGTGTTCCCTGACCCCAAGTGAGTTACCCAGGTCCCATAGAAATACTCCCTGGCTCCAAGTGAGTTACCCTAGTCTCATAAAAGTACCCCCTGACCTCAAGTGAGTTACCCTAATTCCATTAAAGTACTCCCTGGCCCTAAGTGAGTTACCCTAGCCCCATAGAAGTACTCCCTGACTCCAAGTGAGTTACCCTAGTCCCATAGAAGTACTCTTTGACACCAATTGAGTTACCCTTGTCCAACAGAAGTACTCCCTGGCCCCAAGTGAGTTACTCTAGTCCCATAGAATTACTCCCTGACCCCAAGTGAGTTACCCCAGTCCCATAAAAGTACTCCCTGACCCCAAGTGTGTCACCCTAGTCTCATAGAAGTATTCTCTAACTCCAATTGAGTTACCCTAGTCCAATAGAAGTACTCCCTGACTCCCAGTGACTTACCCTAGTCCCATAGAAGTACTCCCTCACCCCAAGTGAGATATCCTAGTCCCATAGAAGTACTCCCTGAATCCAAATGAGTTATCCTAATCCAAAGAAGAACTCCCTGACCCCAAATGAGTTACCCTAGTCCAATAGAAGTACTCCCTGGCCCCAAGTGAGTTACTCTAGTCCCATAGAATTACTCCCTGACCCCAAGTGAGTTACCCTAGTCCCATTGAAATACTCCCTGGCCCCAAATGTGTTACTCTAACCCCATAGAAAGACTCCCTGGTCCCAAGTGAGTTACCCTAGTCCCATAGAAGTACTCCTGGACTCCAAGTGAGTTACATTAGTCCTATAGAATTACTCCCTGACCTCAAGTGAGTTACCCCAGTCACATAGAAATACTCTCTAACCACAAGTGAGTTACCCCAGTCACATAGAAGTACTCATTAACCAGAAGTGAGTTTCTCTAGTCCCATAGAAGTACTCCCAGACCCCAAGTGAGTTACTCTAATTCCATTAAAGTACTCCCTGACACCCAGTGTGTTACCCTAGTCCCATAGAAGTACTCCCTGGCCCCAAGTGAGTTACCCTAGTCCCATAGAAGTACTCCTTGACACCTAGTGTGTTACCCTAGTCCTATAGAATTACTCCCTGACCCCAAGTGAGTTACCCAGGTCCCATAGAAATACTCCCTGACCCCAAGTGAGTTACCCTAATTCCATTAAAGTACTCCCTGACACCCAGTGTGTTAGCCTAGTCCCATAGAATTACTCCCTGGCCCCAATTGAGTTACCCTAGTCCAATAGAAGCACTCCTTGACACCTAGTGTGTTACCCTAGTCCTATAGAATTACTCCCTGACCCCAAGTGAGTTACTCCAGTCAAATAGAAGTATCCTCTAACCACAAGTGAGTTTCCCTAGTCCCATAGAAGTATTCCCTGACCCCAAGTGAGTTACCCTAGTCCCATAGAAGTACTCCTGGACTCCAAGTGTCTTACCCTAGTCCTATAGAATTACTCCCTGACCCCAAGTGAGTTACTCTAGTCCCATTGAATTACTCCCTGACCCCAAGTGAGTTACATTAGTCCTATAGAATTACTCCCTGACCCCAAGTGAGTTACCCCAGTCACATAGAAATACTCTCTAACCACAAGTGAGTTACCCCAGTCACATAGAAGTACTCTCTAACCAGAAGTGAGTTTCTCTAGTCCCATAGAAGTACTCCCAGACCCCAAGTGAGTTACTCTAATTCCATTAAAGTACTCCCTGACACCCAGTGTGTTACCCTAGTCCCATAGAAGTACTCCCTGGCCTTAAGTGAGTTACCCTAGTCATATAGAAGTACTCCTTGACACCTAGTGTGTTACCCTAGTCCTATAGAATTACTACCTGACCCCAAGTGAGTTACCCCAGTCATATTGAAGTACTCCTTGACACCTAGTGTGTTACATTAGTCCTATAGAATTACTCCCTGACCCCAAGTGAGTTACCCCAGTCATATAGAAGTACTCTCTAACCAGAAGTGAGTTTCCCTAATCCCATAGAAGTACTCCCAGACCCCAAGTGAGTTTCCCTAGTCCCATAGAAGAACTCTCTGGCCCCAAGTGAGTTACCCTAGTCCCATAAAAGTACTCCCTGACCCCAAGTGTGTCACCCTAGTCTCATAGAAGTATTCTCTGACTCCAAGTGAGTTACCCTAGTCCAATAGAAGTATTCTCTGACTCCAAGTGAGTTACCCTAGTCCAATAGAAGTACTCCCTGACTCCCAGTGAGTTACCCTAGTCCCATAGAAGTACTCCCTAACCCCAAGTGAGATATACTAGTCCCATAGAAGTACTCCCTGACAACAAGTGAGTTACCCTAGTCTCATAGAAATATTCTCTGACTCCAAGTGTGTTATCCTAGTCCCATAGAAGTACTCCCTGGTCCCAAGTGAGTTACCCTAGTCAAATAGAAGTACTCCTTGACACCTAGTGTGTTACCCTAGTCCTATAGAATTACTCGCTGACCCCATGTGAGTTACCCCAGTCACATAGAAATACCCTCTAACCACAAGTGAGTTTCCCTAGTCCCATAGAAGTACTCCCTGACCCCAAGTGAGATATCCTAGTACCATAGAAGTACTACCTGACCCCAAATGTGTTACCATAATCCCATAGAAGTACTACCTGACCCCAAATAAGTTATTCTACTCCCATAGAAGTTATCCCTGACCCCAAATGAGTTACCGTAGTCCCATTGAAATACTCCCTGGCCCCAATTGAGTTACTCTAATCCCATAGAAAGACTCCCTGGTCCCAAGTGAGTTACCCTAGTCCCATAGAAGTACCCCTGGACTCCAAGTGTCTTACCCTAGTCCTATAGAATTACTCCCTGACCCCAAGTGAGTTACCCCAGTCATATTGAAGTACTCCTAGGCACCTAGTGTGTTTCATTAGTCCTATAGAATTACTCCCTGACCCCAAGTGAGTTACTTCAGTCACATAGAAATACTCTCTAACCACAAGTGAGTTACCCCAGTCACATAGAAGTACTCTCTAACCAGAAGTGAGTTTCCCTAGTCCCATAGAAGTACTCCCAGACCCCAAGTGAGTTACCCTAATTCCATTAAAGTACTCCCTGACACCCAGTGTGTTACCCTAGTCCCATAGAAGAACTCCCTGACCCCAAATGAGTTACCCTAATCCCATAGTAGTACTCCCTGACCCCAAGTGAGATATCCTAGTCCCATAGAAGTACTCCCTGACCCCAAGTGCGATATACTAGTCCCATAGAAGTACTCCCTGACAACAAGTGAGTTACCCTAGTCTCATAGAAATATTCTCTGACTCCAAGTGAGTTACCCTAGTCCAATAGAAGTACTCCCTGGCCCCAAGTGAGTTACTCTAGTCCCACAGAATTACTCCCTGACCCCAAGTGAGTTACCCCAGTCCCATAAAATTACTCCCTGACCCCAAGTGTGTCACCCTTGTCTCATAGAAGTAATCTCTGACTCCAAGTGAGTTACCCTAGTCCAATAGAAGTACTCCCTGACCCCAAGTGAGTTATCCTATTCCCATAGAAGTACTCCATGGCCCCAAGTGAGTTACTCTAGTCCCATAGAATTACTCCCTGACACCAAGTGAGTTACCCCAGTCCCATAAAAGTACCCTCTGGCCCCAAGTGAGATACCATAGTCTTATAAAAGTACCCCCTGACCCCAAGTGAGTTACCCTAATTCCATTAAAGTACTCCCTGACACCCAGTGTTTTAGCCTAGTCCCATAGAATTACTCCCTGGCCCCAAGTGAGTTACCCTAGTCCAATAGAAGTACTTCTTGACACCTAGTGTGTTACCCTAGTCCTATAGAATTACTCACTGACCCCAAGTGAGTTACTCCAGTCACATAGAAGTATCCTCTAACCACAAGTGAGTTTCCCTAGTCACATAGAAGTACTCCCTGACCCCAAGTGAGTTACCCTAGTTCCATAGAAGTACTCCTGGACTCCAAGTGCCTTACCCTAGTCCTATAGAATTACTCCCTGACCCCAAGTGAGTTACTCTAGTCCCATAGAATTACTCCCTGACCCCAAGTGAGTTACATTAGTCCTATAGAATTACTCCCTGACCCCAAGTGAGTTACTCCAGTCACATAGAAGTATCCTCTAACCACAAGTGAGATTCCCTAGTCCCACAGAAGTACTCCCTGGCCCCAAGTGAGTTACCCTAGTCCCATAGAAGTACTCCTTGACACCTAGTGTGTTACCCTAGTCCTATAGAATTACTCCCTGACCTCAAGTGAGTTACAGAGGTCCCATAGAAATACTCCCTGGCGACAAGTGAGTTACCATAGTCTAATAAAAGTACCCCCTGACCCCAAGTGAGTTACCCTAATTCCATTAAAGTACTCCCTGACACCCAGTGTGTTACCCTAGTCCCATAGAAGTACTCCCTGGCCCCAAGTGAGTTACCCTAGTCCAATAGAAGTACTCCTTGACACCTAGTGTGTTACCCTAGTCCTATAGAATTACTCCATGACCCCAAGTGAGTAACTCCAGTCACATAGAAGTATCCTCTAACCACAAGTGAGTTTCCCTAGTCCCATAGAAGTACTCCCTGACCCCAAGTGAGTTACCCTTGTCCTATAGAATTACTCCCAGACCCCAAGTGAGTTACCCCAGTCACATAGAAGTACTCTCTAACCACAAGTGAGTTACCCCAGTCACATAGAAGTACTCTCTAACCAGAAGTGAGTTACCCTAGTCCCATAGAAGTACTCCCTGACCCCAAGTGCGATATCCTAGTCCCTTAAAAGTACTCCCTGACCCCAAGTGTGTCACCCTAGTCTCATAGAAGTATTCTCTGACTCCAAGTGAGTTACCCTAGTCCAATAGAAGTACTCCCTGACACACAGTGAGTTACCCTAGTCCCATAGAAGTACTCCCTGAATCCAAATGAGTTATCCTAATCCCATAGAAGAACTCCCTAACCCCAAATGAGTTACCCTAATCCCATAGAAGTACACCCTGACCCCAAGTGAGATATCCTAGTCCCATAGAAGTACTCCCTGACCCTAAGTGCGATATCCTAGTCCAATAGAAGTACTCCCTGACCCCAAGTGTGTCACCCTAGTCTCATAGAAGTATTCTCTGACTCCAAATGAGTTACTCTGGTCCAATAGAAGTACTCCCTGACCCCAAGTGAGTTATCCTATTCCCATAGAAGTAATCCTTGGCCCCAAGTGAGTTTCCCTAGTCCCATAGAAGTACTCCCAGACCCCAAGTGAGTTAACCTAGTCCCATAGAAGTGTTCTCTGACCCCAAGTGAGTTACCCAGGTCCCATAGAAATACTCCCTGGCCCCAAGTGAGTTACCCTAGTCTCATAAAAGTACCCCCTGACCCCAAGTGAGTTACCCTAACTCCTTTAAAGTACTCCCTCACACCCATTGTGTTATCCTAGTCCCATAGAAGTACTCCCTGGCCCCAAGTGAGTTACCCTAGTCCAATAGAAGTACTCCTTGACACCTAGTGTGTTACCCTAGTCCTATAGAATTACTCCCTGACCCTAAGTGAGTTACCCCAGTCACATAGAAATACCCTCTAACCACAAGTGAGTTTCCCTAGTCCCATAGAAGTACTCCCTGACCCCAAGTGAGATATCCTAGTACCATAGAAGTACTGCCTGACCCCAAATGAGTTACCATAATCCCATAGAAGTACTACCTGACCCCAAATAAGTTATTCTACTCCCATAGAAGTTATCCCTGACCCCAAATGAGTTACCGTAGTCCCATTGAAATTCTCCCTGGCCCCAATTGAGTTACTCTAATCCCATAGAAAGACTCCCTGGTCCCAAGTGAGTTACCCTAGTCCCATAGAAGTACCCCTGGACTCCAAGTGTCTTACCCTAGTCCTATAGAATTACTCCCTGACCCCAAGTGAGTTACCCTAGTCATATTGAAGTACTCCTAGGCACCTAGTGTGTTTCATTAGTCCTATAGAATTACTCCCTGACCCCAAGTGAGTTACTTCAGTCACATAGAAATACTCTCTAACCACAAGTGAGTTACCCCAGTCACATAGAAGTAGTCTCTAACCAGAAGTGAGTTTCCCTAGTCCCATAGAAGTACTCCCAGACCCCAAGTGAGTTACCCTAATTCCATTAAAGTACTCCCTGACACCCAGTGTGTTACCCTAGTCCCATAGAAGAACTCCCTGACCCCAAATGAGTTACCCTAATCCCATAGTAGTACTCCCTGACCCCAAGTGAGATATCCAAGTCCCATTGAAGTACTCCCTGACCCCAAGTGCGATATCCTAGTCCCATAGAAGTACTCCCTGACAACAAGTGAGTTACCCTAGTCTCATAGAAATATTCTCTGACTCCAAGTGAGTTACCCTAGTCCAATAGAAGTACTCCCTGGCCCCAAGTGAGTTACTCTAGTCCCACAGAATTACTCCCTGACCCCAAGTGAGTTACCCCAGTCCCATAAAATTACTCCCTGACCCCAAGTGTGTCACCCTTGTCTCATAGAAGTAATCTCTGACTCCAAGTGAGTTACCCTAGTCCAATAGAAGTACTCCCTGACCCCAAGTGAGTTATCCTATTCCCATAGAAGTACTCCATGGCCCCAAGTGAGTTACTCTAGTCCCATAGAATTACTCCCTGACACCAAGTGAGTTACCCCAGTCCCATAAAAGTACCCTCTGGCCCCAAGTGAGATACCATAGTCTTATAAAAGTACCCCCTGACCCCAAGTGAGTTACCCTAATTCCATTAAAGTACTCCCTGACACCCAGTGTTTTAGCCTAGTCCCATAGAATTACTCCCTGGCCCCAAGTGAGTTACCCTAGTCCAATAGAAGTACTTCTTGACACCTAGTGTGTTACCCTAGTCCTATAGAATTACTCACTGACCCCAAGTGAGTTACTCCAGTCACATAGAAGTATCCTCTAACCACAAGTGAGTTTCCCTAGTCACATAGAAGTACTCCCTGACCCCAAGTGAGTTACCCTAGTTCCATAGAAGTACTCCTGGACTCCAAGTGCCTTACCCTAGTCCTATAGAATTACTCCCTGACCCCAAGTGAGTTACTCTAGTCCCATAGAATTACTCCCTGACCCCAAGTGAGTTACATTAGTCCTATAGAATTACTCCCTGACCCCAAGTGAGTTACTCCAGTCACATAGAAGTATCCTCTAACCACAAGTGAGATTCCCTAGTCCCACAGAAGTACTCCCTGGCCCCAAGTGAGTTACCCTAGTCCCATAGAAGTACTCCTTGACACCTAGTGTGTTACCCTAGTCCTATAGAATTACTCCCTGACCTCAAGTGAGTTACAGAGGTCCCATAGAAATACTCCCTGGCGACAAGTGAGTTACCATAGTCTAATAAAAGTACCCCCTGACCCCAAGTGAGTTACCCTAATTCCATTAAAGTACTCCCTGACACCCAGTGTGTTACCCTAGTCCCATAGAAGTACTCCCTGGCCCCAAGTGAGTTACCCTAGTCCAATAGAAGTACTCCTTGACACCTAGTGTGTTACCCTAGTCCTATAGAATTACTCCATGACCCCAAGTGAGTAACTCCAGTCACATAGAAGTATCCTCTAACCACAAGTGAGTTTCCCTAGTCCCATAGAAGTACTCCCTGACCCCAAGTGAGTTACCCTTGTCCTATAGAATTACTCCCAGACCCCAAGTGAGTTACCCCAGTCACATAGAAGTACTCTCTAACCACAAGTGAGTTACCCCAGTCACATAGAAGTACTCTCTAACCAGAAGTGAGTTACCCTAGTCCCATAGAAGTACTCCCTGACCCCAAGTGCGATATCCTAGTCCCTTAAAAGTACTCCCTGACCCCAAGTGTGTCACCCTAGTCTCATAGAAGTATTCTCTGACTCCAAGTGAGTTACCCTAGTCCAATAGAAGTACTCCCTGACACACAGTGAGTTACCCTAGTCCCATAGAAGTACTCCCTGAATCCAAATGAGTTATCCTAATCCCATAGAAGAACTCCCTAACCCCAAATGAGTTACCCTAATCCCATAGAAGTACACCCTGACCCCAAGTGAGATATCCTAGTCCCATAGAAGTACTCCCTGACCCTAAGTGCGATATCCTAGTCCAATAGAAGTACTCCCTGACCCCAAGTGTGTCACCCTAGTCTCATAGAAGTATTCTCTGACTCCAAATGAGTTACTCTGGTCCAATAGAAGTACTCCCTGACCCCAAGTGAGTTATCCTATTCCCATAGAAGTAATCCTTGGCCCCAAGTGAGTTTCCCTAGTCCCATAGAAGTACTCCCAGACCCCAAGTGAGTTAACCTAGTCCCATAGAAGTGTTCTCTGACCCCAAGTGAGTTACCCAGGTCCCATAGAAATACTCCCTGGCCCCAAGTGAGTTACCCTAGTCTCATAAAAGTACCCCCTGACCCCAAGTGAGTTACCCTAACTCCTTTAAAGTACTCCCTCACACCCATTGTGTTATCCTAGTCCCATAGAAGTACTCCCTGGCCCCAAGTGAGTTACCCTAGTCCAATAGAAGTACTCCTTGACACCTAGTGTGTTACCCTAGTCCTATAGAATTACTCCCTGACCCTAAGTGAGTTACCCCAGTCACATAGAAATACCCTCTAACCACAAGTGAGTTTCCCTAGTCCCATAGAAGTACTCCCTGACCCCAAGTGAGATATCCTAGTACCATAGAAGTACTGCCTGACCCCAAATGAGTTACCATAATCCCATAGAAGTACTACCTGACCCCAAATAAGTTATTCTACTCCCATAGAAGTTATCCCTGACCCCAAATGAGTTACCGTAGTCCCATTGAAATTCTCCCTGGCCCCAATTGAGTTACTCTAATCCCATAGAAAGACTCCCTGGTCCCAAGTGAGTTACCCTAGTCCCATAGAAGTACCCCTGGACTCCAAGTGTCTTACCCTAGTCCTATAGAATTACTCCCTGACCCCAAGTGAGTTACCCTAGTCATATTGAAGTACTCCTAGGCACCTAGTGTGTTTCATTAGTCCTATAGAATTACTCCCTGACCCCAAGTGAGTTACTTCAGTCACATAGAAATACTCTCTAACCACAAGTGAGTTACCCCAGTCACATAGAAGTAGTCTCTAACCAGAAGTGAGTTTCCCTAGTCCCATAGAAGTACTCCCAGACCCCAAGTGAGTTACCCTAATTCCATTAAAGTACTCCCTGACACCCAGTGTGTTACCCTAGTCCCATAGAAGAACTCCCTGACCCCAAATGAGTTACCCTAATCCCATAGTAGTACTCCCTGACCCCAAGTGAGATATCCAAGTCCCATTGAAGTACTCCCTGACCCCAAGTGCGATATCCTAGTCCCATAGAAGTACTCCCTGACAACAAGTGAGTTACCCTAGTCTCATAGAAGTATTCTCTGACTCCAAGTGAGTTACCCTAGTCCAATAGAAGTACTCCCTGGCCCCAAGTGAGTTACTCTAGTCCCATAGAATTACTCCCTGACAGCAAGTGAGTTACCCCAGTCCCATAAAAGTACTCCCTGACCCCAAGTGTGTCACCCTAGTCTCATAGAAGTATTCTCTGACACCAAGTGAGTTACCCTAGTCCAATAGAAGTACTCCCTGACTCCCAGTGAGTTACCCTAGTCCCATAGAAGTACTCCCTGACCCCAAGTGAGATATTCTAAACCCATAGAAGTACTCCCTGAATCCAAATGAGTTATCCTAATCCCATAGAAGAACTCCCTGACCCAAATGAGTTACCCTAATCCCATAGAAGTACTCCCTGACCCCAAGTGAGATATCCTAGTCCCATAGAAGTACTCCCTGACAACAAGTGAGTTACCCTAGTCTCATAGAAGTATTCTCTGACTCCAAGTGAGTTACCCTAGTCCAATAGAAGTACTCCCTGGCCCCAAGTGAGTTACTCTAGTCCCACAGAATTACTCCCTGACCCCAAGTGAGTTACCCCAGTCCCATAAAATTACTCCCTGACCCCAAGTGTGTCACCCTTGTCTCATAGAAGTAATCTCTGACTCCAAGTGAGTTACCCTAGTCCAATAGAAGTACTCCCTGATCCCAAGTGAGTTATCCTATTCCCATAGAAGTACCCCCTGGCCCCAAGTGAGTTACTCTAGTCCCATAGAATTACTCCCAGACCCCAAGTGAGTTACCCCAGTCCCATAAAAGTACTCCCTGGCCCCAAGTGAGATACCATATTCTTATAAAAGTACCCCCTGACCCCAAGTGAGTTACCCTAATTCCATTAAAGTACTGCCTGACACCCAGTGTGTTAGCCTAGTCCCATAGAATTACTCCCTGGCCCCAAGTGAGTTACCCTAGTCCAATAGAAGTACTCCTTGACACCTAGTGTGTTACCCTAGTCCCATAGAAGTACTCCCTGGCCCCAAGTGAGTTACCCTAGTCCAATAGAAGTACTCCTTGAAACCTAGTGTGTTACCCTAGTCCTATAGAATTACTCCCTGACCCCAAGTGAGTTACCCAGGTCCCATAGAAATACTCCCTGGCCCCATGTGAGTTACCATAGTCTCATAAAAGTACCCCCTGACCCCAAGTGAGTTACCCTAATTCCATTAAAGAACTCCCTGGCCCCAAGTGAGTTACCCTAGTCCCATAGAAGTACTCCCTGACCCCAAGTGAGTTACCCCAGTCCCATAAAAGTACTCCCTGACCCCAAGTGTGTCACCCTAGTCTCATAGAAGTATTCTCTGACTCCAAGTGAGTTACCCTAGTCCAATAGAAGTATTCTCTGACTCCAAGTGAGTTACCCTAGTCCAATAGAAGTACTCCCTGACTCCCAGTGAGTTACCCTAGTCCCATAGAAGTACTCCCTAACCCCAAGTGAGATATCCTAGTCCCATTGAAGTACTCCCTGAATCCAAATGAGTTATCCTAATCCCATAGAAGAACTCCCTGACCCCAAGTGAGATATCCTAGTCCCATAGAAGTACTCCCTGACACCCAGTGTGTTAGCCTAGTCCCATAGAATTACTCCCTGGCCCCAAGTGAGTTACCCTAGTCCAAGAGAAGTACTCCTTGACACCTAGTGTGTTACCCTAGTCCTATAGAATTACTCACTGCCCCCAAGTGAGTTACTCAAGTCACATAGAAGTATCCTCTAACCACAAGTGAGTTTCCCTAGTCACATAGAAGTACTCCCTGACCCCAAGTGAGTTACCCTAGTTCCATAGAAGTACTCCTGGACTCCAAGTGTCTTACCCTAGTCCTATAGAATTACTCCCTGACCCCAAGTGAGTTACTCTAGTCCCATAGAATTACTCCCTGACCCCAAGTGAGTTACATTAGTCCTATAGAATTACTCCCTGACCCCAAGTGAGTTACCCCAGTCACATAGAAATACTCTCTAACCACAAGTGAGTTACCCCAGTCACATAGAAGTACTCTCTAACCAGAAGTGAGTTTCTCTAGTCCCATAGAAGTACTCCCAGACCCCAAGTGAGTTACTCTAATTCAATTAAAGTACTCCTTGACACCCAGTGTGTTACCCTAGTCCCATAGAAGTACTCCCTGACCCCAAGTGAGTTACCCAGGTCCCATAGAAATACTCCCTGGCCCCAAGTGAGATATCCTAGTCCCATAGAAGTACTCCCTGACAACAAGTGAGTTACCCTAGTCTCATACAAGTATTCTCTGACTCCAAGTGAGTTACCCTAGTCCAATAGAAGTACTCCCTGGCCCCAAGTGAGTTACCCTAGTCCAATAGAAGTACTCCTTGAAACCTAGTGTGTTACCCTAGTCCTATAGAATTACTCCCTGACCCCAAGTGAGTTACCCAGGTCCCATAGAAATACTCCCTGGCCCCATGTGAGTTACCATAGTCTCATAAAAGTACCCCCTGACCCCAAGTGAGTTACCCTAATTCCATTAAAGAACTCCCTGGCCCCAAGTGAGTTACCCTAGTCCCATAGAAGTACTCCCTGACCCCAAGTGAGTTACCCCAGTCCCATGAAAGTACTCCCTGGCCCCAAGTGAGATAGCATAGTCTTATAAAAGTACCCCCAGACCCCAAGTGAGTTACTCTAATTCAATTAAAGTACTCCTTGACACCCAGTGTGTTACCCTAGTCCCATAGAAGTACTCCCTGACCCCAAGTGAGTTACCCAGGTCCCATAGAAATATTCTCTGACTCCAAGTGAGTTACCCTAGTCCAATAGAAGTACACCCTGGCCCCAAGTGAGTTACTCTAGTCCCATAGAATTACACCCTGACCCCAAGTGAGTTACACCAGTCCCATAAAAGTACTCCCTGACCCCAAGTGTGTCACCCTAGTCTCATAGAAGTATTCTCTGACTCCAAGTAAGTTACCCTAGTCCCATAGAAGTACTCCCTGACCCCAAGTGAGATATCCTAGTCCCATAGAAGTACTCCCTGAATCCAAATGAGTTATCCTAATCCCATAGAAGAACTCCCTGACCCCAAATGAGTTACCCTAATCCCATAGAAGTACTCCCTGACCCCAAGTGAGATATCCTAGTCCCATAGAAGTACTCCCTGACCCTAAGTGCGATATCCTAGTCCAATAGAAGTACTCCCTGACCCCAAGTGTGTCACCCTAGTCTCATAGAAGTATTCTCTGACTACAAATGAGTTACTCTGGTCCAATAGAAGTACTCCCTGACCCCAAGTGAGTTATCCTATTCCCATAGAAGTACTCCTTGGCCCCAAGTGAGTTTCCCTAGTCCCATAGAAGTACTCCCAGACCCCAATTGAGTTAACCTAGTCCCATAGAAGTGTTCCCTGACCCCAAGTGAGTTACACAGGTCCCATAGAAATACTCCCTGGCCCCAAGTGAGTTACCCTAGTCTCATAAAAGTACCCCCTGACCCCAAGTGAGTTACCCTAATTCCATTAAAGTACTCCCTCACACCCAGTGTGTTATCCTAGTCCCATAGAAGTACTCCCTGGCCCCAAGTGAGTTACCCTAGTCCAATAGAAGTACTCCTTGACACCTACTGTGTTACCCTAGTACTATAGAATTACTCCCTGACCCGAAGTGAGTTACCCCAGTCATATTGAAGTACTCCTAGGCACCTAGTGTGTTTCATTAGTCCTATAGAATTACTCCCTGACCCCAAGTGAGTTACTTCAGTCACATAGAAATACTCTCTAACCACAAGTGAGTTACCCCAGTCACATAGAAGTACTCTCTAACCAGAAGTGAGTTTCCCTAGTCCCATAGAAGTACTCCCAGACCCCAAGTGAGTTACCCTAATTCCATTAAAGTACTCCCTGACACCCAGTGTGTTACCCTAGTCCCATAGAAGAACTCCCTGACCCCAAATGAGTTACCCTAATCCCATAGTAGTACTCCCTGACCCCAAGTGAGATATCCTAGTCCCATAGAAGTACTCCCTGACCCCAAGTGCGATATCCTAGTCCCATAGAAGTACTCCCTGATAACAAGTGAGTTACCCTAGTCTCATAGAAGTATTCTCTGACTCCAAGTGAGTTACCCTAGTCCAATAGAAGTACTCCCTGGCCCCAAGTGAGTTACTCTAGTCCCACAGAATTACTCCCTGACCCCAAGTGAGTTACCCCAGTCCCATAAAATTACTCCCTGACCCCAAGTGTGTCACCCTTGTCTCATAGAAGTAATCTCTGACTCCAAGTGAGTTACCCTAGTCCAATAGAAGTACTCCCTGACCCCAAGTGAGTTATCCTATTCCCATAGAAGTACCCCCTGGCCCCAAGTGAGTTACTCTAG